>NW_027130338.1:716105-1432210 GCF_026122565.2 Emydura macquarii macquarii
CCCCCCTCTCTCTCACACACACACACATTTCCTGCCCAATCTTTTATATTGTGTTGCTGCATCCTATTTAAGAGTTGCCATATCCCATTTCAGAAACAAGTGCTCTTCGGAGATGGTGACTTAACAGACTTTGGTCTGTAAAGTTTGATAAACTCATCCTTCAGGAGGACAGGCACAAAGACAAAACAGTATGTTTGTGTAGTTAAATTAATTTATCGCATGAGACACACAAAAGGGACCCATTTCCCAACAAATTGGCTTGGTCCCAGTCACATGGCATTTGTTCCTTAGGTCAGGGTTAATTTGCATCTAAAGACACACACTTGGTATAAGATGGATTCAGCTCTTTGACTTCCCAAACCTCATTCACGAAGAAGCACTAAGGGGAAGCAGTGATACTATTTTAATTTGCTGTCGACAGAACAGAAAACAGAACAAGCCATCAGGTGATTCTGACTGGGGAACAAGAAAATTCCCCATAGAATACAGCCAGTTTAAACAGAGAGCAGGTAAGTAAATGAAAGGATAGGGCAATGTCTACTCCTAATGTAATGATACTTTCCCCATTGCTTAGAGGCTGACTGGCACGCAGATAAGCAGCTAGATCATAGGCATGGAACAGAAAGATAAATGTGAGAGTTTACAGAACCTGGAGGAGTTTCATGTTTCAGAAGAATGCGGGTTTATTCTCCCAGACCCACTGGTAAGCATTTTAGTGGCAAGTTAAAATTTTACCCAGCACGTCTGCTTGGTCTGCTAAACCAATATACACTTACTGCTGCTTACTAATTCTGTCTATCTTGGGGCTGTCAATTAATCAGTTAACTCAAGCAATTAACTCGATTTAAAAAACTGCAGTTTTAAATTGCACTGTTGATAATAGATACCAAGTTCAATTTATTATAAATATTTTAAAATATATTGATTGCAATTACCACACAATACAAAGTGCACAGGGCTCTTTTTTTTTTAATTTTATTTTATTTATTTATTTTTATAAAAACAGGGCAAATGTTTGTAAATAAAAGTACTTGTATGTCCTCTGAAATGGTGGCCGAAGCACAAAGGGGCATACAAATGTTTAGCATATGGCACATAATTACCTTGCAACAGTGGCTACAACAGTGCCATGCAGACGCCTGTTCTCACTTTCAGGTGACATTGTAAGTAAAAAGCAGGCAACATTATCTCCCATAAATGCAAACAAACTTGTTTGTCTCAGTGATTGGCTGAACAAGAAGTAGGACAGAGCGGACTTGTAGGCTCTAAAGTTTTATATTGTTTTGAGTGCAGTTATGTAACAAAAACCCCTACATTTGTAAGTTGCACTTTCACAATAGAGATTGCACTACAGAACTTTATGAGGTGAACTGAAAAATACTATTTCTTTGGTTTATATTATTTTTATTACAAATATTTGCACTGTAGAAAGTTAAAGTGAGCACTGTGCATTTTGTATTCTGTGTTGTAATTGAAATAAATCTGAAAATGTAGAAAACATCAAAAAATATTTAAATAATGGTATTCCATTATTGGTTAACAGTGAGATTAATCTTTTTAATAATTTGACAGCCCTAGTATATATGTATATATATATTAGCATTTACATATCTACACTAATAAACTGGTATATAAAAATAGCAAATTATTGTAAGGAATCGTGTGTGTATATATTGGCAACTATAAACGAGCACCTAACATTTTATAAGAGCAATTATTGTGTAATTGCTATTTGTAATATATATTTGCTCTTCTATATTTTATCTATGCAATAATCTTCCAGAAAAATCGCTTTCTGTGTCACACTGAAACTTAAAATGTCTGTTGAGTCACTGTGCAGCTACAAGCATGGCTGTGAGCTTTTTGTTCAAGATATCACCATGTTGAATGATCAATGGGTTTTGCAGTCTGTTACTGCCCAATGTTTAAATCATTAGCACTTTCAACATTACGATTTGCATCTATGGGTATACAACTATGGTAAGGCATGAATCTGTGTCATGCCAAGAATCCTCAACCATTGTGGTATCAGAAGTAACAAAAAATCATCCCATTTACTCTTCAGCTAATTTTCATACAGCAATTGTGTTATTTGTACAAGGGATACTATGCTGACAGTGGATTTCTCAGTCCAGCTGCCAAATCTATGCAACACGTATCTCAAATGCACGGAGCCCCTCACCACAGCACACGCCCCTTATTCACCATCCATGCAACAACCCAGGCACATACAATAACCCCGGAACGTCACTCTGAATCCTAGAATGTCTGTCTGTTGAGTCAGTGTGACATGATGGAAGCAGTCACAAGCATGGTTGAGCACTCTCTCTTAAGAATATCACCGGGTTCAGTCATCACTGGCATTCACCATCTGTTAGCAAGTTTATACCTTAAACCAGTCGCTGGAAGTCTGTCCTGTCATTGAATGTGATTTGGGAAGTTAGGTGTGTACTAAAAAAAGTCAAATAATGGTTGAGAACGTAAACCAATTGCAAGTGTGTTGCTGTTAGCATCTAGGTTTTAAAGAGACTTGATGGATCAACTATTCATGAAAAACTCTATTCATTTAGTGTAGCAGGCACCTAGATCATTTATTTTCAAAAGCGCCATTCACTTTTAATGAGACCTAAGGGCAACATTTTCAGAAATGTCTAATCATTTCATGTTTTCTTAGTTTCAGAGAGTTTAAGGCCAGATGGGACCAAAGAGATCTAATCTGACTTCCTGTATAACACAGACCATTAATTTTTACCCACATAGCCCAATGTTAACCACAAAAATTTAAAGCATTTCAGTGATCAGGAGACTCATCTGACTAACAGTGGCAAAAAGCATGATCTCTTCAGGGGCCCTGAGGCTGGATGCCACCCTATTGAACAGGGTTATCAATATAAGGAGGCAAATGAAAGGCAGGGGCTGACCGAGCCCAGGGTTCACAGTCCCCCACTGTGCCCCAATCTGCAGGCGGATCCAACCCTTCTGGCCAAATTTCTCCTTGTTAGGAGCAGAGTTTATCCCAACATGGTGCATCCCCCCAGGCTCTCCTCTGTTTCACTGCCTTCTGCCTTCACTGCCACTGCCTTCACAGCCTTCTGCTGTTATTTAACATACTTGTTTACCCTAGATCCTACCCAGTGTGCTTGCGGTGCCGTACTGTACGATCTCAGAGCTTCTTAACCACCCATCCTAGTCTATGCAGATTGTGTTTTGGCAAACTGGAAGAAGGGAGACCCTCATGGGTACACAGAGCAGAGAGCCCCGGGACAACTTGTGTCAGACATCACAGCACTTTGCATACAATAGCAACATTCTACACTAAACTTGTAGGTCATGCCAGATCTGATTACTTAGCTGCACAAAATAACGTATTAGAGTGAATCCAATCAGTGTGATCAGACAGGTGCTGTCCGGACACTTTCACCTACTGGAACCAATTAACTGACCCCAGCATCCTGTCTAGTGCAAATCTCCTCATAGGACATTTCAGCTACTGAGCACTTAGGACGCTTGGGGTTACACAGAGCTCTGGCAGGGGCAGGATGAAACCCTGAGCAGGGGCTGCTCTCTTCCCACAGCTGAGCCCCCCTCGGTGATTGGGAGCTGAACACACCATGGTCTCTGCAGCCCCAGTTAGGATTCTCTCATGGAGGGACACAACCTAGCCAGCCACCCCCGTCTAACCCAGAAAACCTGTGTCTTTGCCACACAACAGCCCTGGACTGTCTTAACGTAGCAGTGAGGAGGACAGATTTTAAAGCTGCTTTTTTTTTTTGGTGGGTCTTCCTTTCATTGCTCTTCTGCCCTGGATGGACTGGAGACCCCTGAATATTGAGTAAGTAAGATCTTGTTTATCTTGGAGAATGACAGGATCACTGTGCTACTGTGACACAAGAGCTCTGTCTACCCTTTGAGCTGGGGGTGCAATTCCCACTCGAGTCATTCCCAGCACACTAAACAGTGTGTAGCCACCACACCTGCGGTGGGAGGGGCTAGCCACCCCAAGTACATTACTAACGTCTTGGACAGGTCTGTACTTAGGTGCACCCTCCTTCTCCTCCACACACACCCCCACCACCCCGCCACCATGGCTACATTTGGTTTTTAGCATGCTAGCACTGGCTCTCTCTCCACGAGCTGGAAATCCCACCTCCAGCAGGAAGTGTATGCAAAAGTACCAGCTTAGTATAAACTAGCCTGCAGAATTAGCCTGCATACATATTTGGAGTTCACACATGCACACCCCTTTACACAAGTGAATTCAGAGCCATTTCTATATATTAGCCTCAATGTGTTTTGAGGCCTAATTAAGATTTCTACATGCACTTCATCTGAAGAGCTCGTTGTGTAACTTGGTGCACACAAAAGCCATTGCACGTTTCCCTTTGGATTCCACACTTACTTCTGCTTAATGTTATTTTTACATTGTATCAGATCTTCAGAAACTATATCCAAGGCAAACTATGCAAATCGTTATAGCAGGGGAGTCATTTTGCTGACCTAGCCTTGGGGAATGTATCTTTTCTCCTTTAGGAACCTCGACATCCCGTTTTCATTCCCCGGAGGGGACAGCAGCAAAGGTTTCTTCCTAGTGTCTCTTCTTGTTGAAGCAGCAGCTGCAGGTGGAATCAAGGTAGAGTCCTAATGGAACAGCTGAGTGAGCTTGCTCGTTTACAACAGGACTGAAGTGCTGCTTAAAACATCAATGACGACATTTACTTCACAAGAACGCCGTGTTCTGCCCAGTAGATTCCATGGCAACTTAACATGATCAAATGCCCCTGGGACATGACAGCCAAGTCCAAGTGTAGATTTTTCCAGCAGCCATTGAAACCTTGTGTTGTAGAAGAATTTTGCATCCTTCACCCAGCATAGACTGAAATCAGTTCTCTTTATTTGCCCACAGACAGAATTCCCCCCTCCCCCCCCCCCAAATCATAAATAAGAGCAAGTTGGTCTGAAACCTCAGTCTGCAGCTAGCTGTGTTATTTTTCACCCTTCCCTGATGCTGCTGGCCACTGGAGTAGCTTGAGCCTCTCCGCAGTGTCCCAGCTGCAGAGCTGGCGCGAAGGGGCTTGGACACCATCTCTTTAAGAGGATGGCACTATTTACGGCCACCACTGTAAGTCAGTCCCTGCCAAGGAGGCACCTGAGCTAAGAGCAGAGATTCATTGCCCACCAATGCTGGTGAGGACATGCAGTAGCTTCTCTTTTCCTGTTTTTGGAACTAGTTGGAAGGACAATTCCTTGATGCCAGAAGGGCTGGTGTATGAGGGGGTGTGGGACAGCCCCAGGCAGTTCTCCGGCGGCAGTGCAGCAGAGCTCTACATTACAGTGCTTTGATGTACTGCTAGGAATCCAGGACAGCCCAGCACAGGGTAAGTGGAAATATCAGTGGTACAAAACCAGTGGTTGGAAGCTGCAATTATTCTGGGACTAGTACATAAGCTTTCATCAAGAGATTAAGATTCTGCAACTACTAGACTATTATTTAGCAGGTTAGTCCAGAAGACTCCTGCCAGAGTGTGGGGTCAGGGACATGGACACACCTACACCCCCCCCCTCCTGGCCCAGATAACTCAGATAGGTAGAATTTTACTAGAGCCCATTCCTTCCCTAGCTTTCAGAGGAAAACAGTACTTCAGCAATAGTGTAGTCACTTCCCAAGGCAGGCGATGGGGTAACAGGTTAGAGCAGGGCATTGGAATTAGGAATGTGAGTGTCAGTCATCCCTGTGGCCAAGGATTTACATTAGGTTTGGTAACTCACTCATCAGAAGAGCGATATTTGCACTCTTCCACTTCACAGCGAATGCAGAGCAAGGCTGTGCTGGGTAATCACCACTGCTGTTTTGGCCCAGCACATTCTTTGGGAAACGCACTGCCCCTCACTGAACTCATGCTCTTGCCTTGCTGTTGCAGGCTTCTTAGCAGAGTATCTCAGTTGCATGAGGGATTACATGCCAGCAGCTCACAGGGCCTTCATCCAGACCATAGCTTCTGGCCCCTCCCTCCGCCACTTGGTCCTGGCAACAGGAGACGCAGACTATCTTTTGCTACAGCACAGGAAATGACAAGGACCCTAATGCAATTTCATTTAAAAAAAAGACATGGGTCTTCTCTGATGGGTTTAATTGAAATTAAACGAATAGGGCTTGATAGGTATCACTCTAAAACTCCACAGAATTTAACAGAGCAGGGGAGGGGGAGATTTTTTAATAAGTTTCTCCAGTCAGTCTATAACTTATTAAATATTCCATAGGAGCATCTAGAACACACCAACACACACCCCTTCACAGAGACTAAGAACTTTTCTGTATGATTTTTCCATAAGGGGATGTTGATTAAAGGTTGCTGATAAGGCTGTATGTGGAGCAAACTCTAATCTAAACCATGTTTACTCAGACCCACTGGCCATTGGACAGTGAGGATTCTACACCCAGGACAAAGGTATGATACCTCTGGGTTCCTGGGAAAATGCTTCAAAATAAGCACACTTGTTATATGCTGATTAAGCTAAGTTTCCTATGGCCAGACCTGCACCCAGGCAGACAGCCTGAACCTTCTCTCCCCCAGACTGAGTTCAGCTGTCTAATGGAGAGTAATCATGAAAACGAGGCGAAACCACTGCTTTTTACTTTAACAAGATTTCATCTCTGTGAAGATTATGGCTTCCTTCTTCCAAATCCTCTGGTAGGGACACTCAGACATTCATGTCAGGGGAAATGCAACACCTTCAAACGGGTTTGTGGGCAATTTTATTATTTTATCAATAATTTGTATGATTTATTTATACACAACTGAATCCATTTAATTGCATTTTTTGCTTAAATATTTAACAGAGGACAAGATTCTAATTCTTAAAAAGCAACAAAAGTGGCAGGGACAAGCAGCAAGGAGAGGGGAAATGAAGCCTTCAACAGACACTAAAAATTGTCATGTATTTATAGATTTTCCAGTGAGTGAGTAAAGAGGGAGAGTTTTAGAATACAGACTTGCAGATTTTTTTTTTTTTTAGGATTAAAAGTAACAGCACAATTACTAACAGCACTCCTTGAGCAGAAGGTTGCAGGGATGCATATAAATTGAAGATTATGCAAGTAAAATGTTGAGTAAACACATGAAACAGACAGGGAAGTTAAACACAAGCTAGTGGATATTAAACTAAACTACACATTTGTTTAAAATCACAGAGCCAGTAGTTAAGTGTTAAGAAATGGCCCACTCCTACAAAATCCTACATCCTTAAAGCCGTTGATGTGTGTATTCTGTATTCACAGTCACTGAGCTGGTAACGGACATTGCAGTCCCTTCCAAAATGGCAAGGGACCATGTGCTGCAGATACTGAAGTGCCAGAACAGCAGGACTGATTGCCTTCTGCATGCACTGAGATATTGGAAAAGATGGGGACAAACTGGAGAGAAAAGCAACAGAAATTATAAAAAGTTTAGAAAAATCTGACGTATGAGGAAAACGTTAAACTAGGCATGTTTAGTTTTGGGAAAAGGTGGCAGCAGCGGGAAAACAGTCTTCAATTGTGTTAAGGGCTGTTATACAGAGGATGGGGACCAAATGTTCTTCATGGCTGCCAAAGAAAGGATGAGAAGTAGTGGGCTTAAACTGCAGCAGGAGAGATGTAGGTTAGATATTAGAAATAGCCAAACTACTAGGGTAGTTAAGATCTTGGATAGGCCTCCCAAGGGAGATTGTAGAATCCCCGTTATTTCAGAACTGGTTAGACAAACACCTGTCAGTGATGGTTTAGGTTTACTTGGTCATGCCTCAGGCCAGGTGACTTCAAGGTCCCTTCCAACTTCGAGGTTTCTATGAACACCCACACTCCTTTGCACTCACTCAGATGAGCTGTGTACTGTAACCAAAGAGAGTTCTTGTGGGATCCATAGTGATGCAGTTTAGTTGGATCCAGAGTCAGATTACCACTGTGTTGCCAACTCATGATTTTGTCACAATTCTCACAAAATTCAGTATTGTTCCTAAAATCCCAGGATCACAGTTGTGGCTAGCTACACCTCTCCCCTTCCTGCTCTGAGTACACCCCCTCACGTGTCAGCCTCATGCCTCTCTCCCACTCTTAGAGGCGGCCCTGGGTGAGATGCTTAGCGTACCAACCTTGCTTACCCCGCAGATCTGACTGGGTTTGATGCATGCAGTTGTTCCCCGTGGGAGTCTGTGCCCAGTGGTGATGACAAACAGCCTTCTGAAAAGCACAGTGTTCATTTTGCAGCCAGAACAATGCGTTTAGAGAAGATTAAAAAAAAAGTTCTAAGTTTATACCAGACTATTGTACCAAAAGGCTTACTATCCCCTGATGGTAACTGAAACAGGCCTAACTTCTTCAGGCACATCAAACAGGTTCTATGTATCAGTCTGGTTTCCCCCCCCCCCCCAAAACCACCACTCCCCTTCTCAGAGGGAGGGAATTCCCTTTTTAAAAACTGCCACAGGCCTTCTGATCTACTGGTTTCCAGGCTTTGGTCCTGCTCATCAAAGCCAGTTTGTAAGATGCCTGGAGCCAGGATGCACAATCTCCAAAGTTAAGAGTTTTTGAGAAACAATGGCCAAACTATTAAGTGTTTATCAAGGGATGGCATATCTTGAGCCATTCTGTTTCCTTACAGCCCTTAAACTAAGCCAACATAGGGATTAGTACTATCCCAACACCTAAGTCAACATACAGTGTTCACCAATTGTTACAGAGCAGCTCCACTTTCCTCACTTGCTGCTCCTGGAGACAGACATGTTACAAGAATCTCACCTGTCCTTAAAAAAACAGAAGTTTTGCAGAGCAGTCTGAACACGTGACCCCTAAAAGCTTACAAAAATAAAACCAGAGGCCAAAGAAGAAGAACCCTCCAATGTTTTAAGAAATGTCATGGTTTAGTTAACTGGGGCTCGATTCAGCTTTTGAATGCTTGGGGTTGTCAATAATGTGTTTGGCTGGGTTACGTTCAGTGCCTCAGCTAACAGCTCCCAGCACAGGAATTGCTGGGTGCTTGGGTCTGTCCTTTGTCTACATCTCATGGAGAAGGACTTTTCTAGAGCCACAGCTACTGTGTGCTGCTATGGTAATACAATCCTAATAATTAGGTGTGTAATCACTAACTCTACTGGGGAAGGGGCTGCATGTGTTAGTTTAGAAAATGCTCAGCAACACCAATTCACTTCAAGCCAGACCTCCTGCCCCATCTGCTCATTGCAGGCCTCTAAACATCACAAGAGCACTTTCAGCTGCAGCTCATTTTCTCCCTGAGTGAGCAAACTGCCACTACACAGAAAAGAAAATGTAAAAGTTTCACACCCATCCCACAGTAAGACATCCTGAATGCCTCCTGCACTGTGATGGCTGGACAGACATGCCAGAGAGGTTAGATTTGGCAGGGAGCACAGCTGTGCCCAGGAGTAGTTTTCAGAAACTGGCCAATCTCAGCTCAGTAGTGCAGCCAGATCGCTACCCAATTCTTCCTGCAAGTCTCTTTGCTATTCCAGAACAAAGCCTTGCTCCAAGGAGCGAGAAACTCAAATTTGTGCTACAAAGAAAGTCTCAGTACTAATTTCTTTAATGGAGATAGAAGGGACCGACCTTTGGGAACTCTAAAACAGACCTATACTTCCCCCAGTGGCACCATGGGGCACACACCCTTCCCTGCCCCTGCCCCCTCACAAACATGCTAGGAACCTCACAATGCATTCCTTGCTTTGCATCTGCGTGTTTTCAATGCCAGCAACCATCTTTGAAAGAAGGGGGAAAGTCAGTTTAAACTGAGTCAGCTAGTCCCATGCTGCCTGCACAGAAAAGAGAAATACCTCAGAATCTGGGGAAAGCAGAAATAATGGGAGCGACATTCAATGTCAGGGAACAAGCCTGTCCTCTCCTCACCTTGCCTGCCATCATCACAGGCAAAGGGTGAGAGAACAAGCGGTGTAGTTCACATCCATTTAATCACCCTCTGACAAATAGCATTTTTCAAAAGCAGAAAAAACTCCATTAAACTTTTGTCCCATTTAGATCCCAAACAATTAGGCACTTTTACATTGATCTCAGATAAAATATAAAAGCCACGTGTTCCTGAAAGGAATTTTTCCACAAAGAATATCAGTGAATACAAAATACAGTGGAAGAATCAGGTTCCTCCACGCGAAAAGCAGCTTTATATAGTTTCCCCCCCAAAATAGGATACACACGCACACCCTACCTCACTGCTCTTTTTGAGCACTACAGCATTTTAAAAAAAATGGAGGACACACTAGTCCGATATTGCATGGGGAGGCACTGTGCAAGTGTCCAAAACAATTTCTCAGATACACCTCCATCCCCATTACACTCCCCAAACACTTCCATCATTCCAGTCACTCCTAACCTGCAGTCCCACCTGCTATTCCAGGCATGCACCCTGATCTCTGCTGATGCCCCTCATTCCAGCCCTCTAGCATCCATCATTACTCCAATCATGGACTTGTCCATCAAATTAGGGGTCAGTGAGGAGATACAGCCAATGACTTTTTACTGTATGAGCCTGTGCTAGTTCCTAACAGACTTGCTTGATGATTTAAGGCCTTTTGTCTTTAGAGAGAACTCCCTGCTCCCTATGGGCCTTGGATGGAGATTGCCAACAACCTGCCACACCTGATTGAGAGTCATCAGCTCCGCTCACAAGTTTACAAGGTGCCTATTTAATCCTCTGCTTGAATTCTAGGTTCTTGGGGATTAACCTCAAACTAACATGGAGGCCACTGCATATGCAGAACTGGAGCCTGATCTTCCCCAAATGTTCGTGTAGCTTCATTTGAACAGATCCTCATGGATAGGCATTAAAAAACCAAAAGGGAGAAAAGAAAAAGTAACAAAGCAGCTTCTCCTGTACAGTGTGTAAAACTAGAGAATTCCTTCAGGTATCACTCAAGGGAAAGCACCAAAGTGGGCCAGATCTCAGTCATTTCAGCTAGAAAGTAAATCGGGTTTGGAGTTATTCATAATTTGAAACTATTCCAGATTCTGGCATATAGAACTTTGCTACAGCACCTTTAATCCCAAAAGTAGCTCAGTGATATTTTTTAAGACCAGATGTGATCAGGAGGAACACATTTCTGCAAAGCTTCTCTAAAGACCAGGGGTTTATACCAGAAAGATGCACTACAAATGAAACAGTTCCATCAGTGCAATAAAATCTATTATAAGGCAAAGAGGGAGAAGGCTGATCGGAAGAGAGAAACTGTGTGCGCTGAAGATGGCAGGCAGATTTCACAGATAGAGCACAGGGCTGGGCATCTGGGTACCTGAATCCCATTCTGTCCCAAAACAAGTCAAAGCCTGAGCTCAATGGCAACATTACTTTGCTTCTGGGCCTCAGTTTATGGGAGGAGAACCTCTCCCAAGGGCATTGGCAGCTGGCCAAACACACGGAGATCCTTGCTGGTGTTAACTTTTACTGCTACAAAATGCCTTATTCACAAGTTTCTTCTGACAGATGCCCCAGCTGAGTAGTCAGCATCTCAAAGGGCACCGAGAGCTGCACTTGGCCCACCTAGCACTTAGCTTCATCACGATGGGGTTCGTCTGGCAGGAAGGCGAAAAGGAGACCGTCAAGGTAAAAGCTGCACCAAAACGGGTTATTTGATCTTTGAGGCCAAGAAGAATTTGTTCTTTTCCTATAAAGGTGCCAGAATAGGCAGAGGGACTAAAATGGCACCCTTTTGGTAAAATACTCTGTACCTGCAGAGGGCTGGAGAGTCAATGCCAATCTGGGAAATCTAGACTGTTGGCAGATACAAAGATGCGAGCTTGCCTGACGTTAGGCTGCATCACTAGCAAAGAGCAGACTGACGGTTTGTCCACAACAGAGAAAAAGGTCTCTTCTTACCCTGGGTTAAATAGCATTAAAGACATGGCAAAAAATCGGCTCAACTCAGATTGAACCTTGAGTTCAACCCCCAGTTTCCCTGGAGGCTTAAACTTTAAGCCAAGTTTCTGTGTTTCCATTGCTACTTAAACCAGAAGTTAACACTTTTTGCAGTGTAGACGTACTCCTGGTATTTGAGTGTGCCTAAACAGCCCGGCTCCTGGCAGATAAGGAGCCTGCTGCATTTAATATTTCAACTGGCTCATTTTCAGAAGAAAATGAGCACAAGTTTGTGTCTTCCAGCTTCTGCCACGAAACCTTGCTGTTCCCTACTGGGAGATCTCAAAGGTGCTGGGGCTGCCTCCTATCCTGGTCCATGCAGATTTTGTGCTAGCGAACTGGAAGAAAAAGAATCTTAATGGGTAAATGTAAGAAGAATGAAATCTATGTCTGGACAGACAAATAGAGTTGAAATTGAATGCGACCACTAAACAAGGCAACACAAGTGACACCACTGGTCAATCTAGAAGGAAGGTTTGAGACCATTTTTGTCCATTTAGTTTAACAGATATTTTGATAATCCTTTAAAATATTCATGGTCCTACTCGGTTCTCAGCCTGGCTGGAATGAAAGATAAATATTCCTTAGCAGGATCTTCTCAGGTTTGGAGGGAGAGTTCAGTTCTTTGTAAGTGGAGGGTCTGTGCATGTTGTGACGAAGTCCCACAGGAACAGTGCCCTGGAACCACTTGAGTCGAAACCAGCCAGGACTCTAGTGCTTGGAGTCTGCACCCCACCCGCCTCGGGTCTCCCCACACCTTCTGAATCTGGTCTCAGAGCATTCAGCCCCCCCCCCCCCCCCCGCCTGAGCTCCCCAAGAGTCCTGCTGGACAGGGCTCTGGGGAGCTCCTACATGCTCCCTAAAGGGGCTGTGCACCCCGCCTTGCAGTCAGGAGCAATTCACAGCCAGCGAGGAAATCAAAGGTTTATTAGTTCTCATGAGCACAGCACCGAGAGACTTAGATAGCAGATTAAGAAGTTACAGCAGCAACCAACTAGGGAGGCTTAGAGCCCATTCTCAGGCCCTGCTCCCCAGCCCCCTTACGCGGGACTGGCTCTTACAGCCAGCCACCCTACCACCCCTGAGCCCGTCCCCTTGCCCTTCCCCAGTCCTTTGTCTCCTTCCAGAGAAGGTGTCTACCCCCTCCTCTCTGCCTACCACAACCTGTTACAGCCTTTTGCAGCTGGTTCACCCAGGGCAGGGGGTCCTGGCCATTGTTTGTGTATGTATGGCTCAGGAAGGCCCATCCGCCTTCTAGTGGCCTTTGCAATGATCACAGACCCGAGTCCCATCACCAAAATACATGAGTAACGTATGGGGGAAAACAGGCACGCGCACACACAGCACTCAGAAAACCAAGAGTATCTCCACTTCCTCTCACACGTGCACACGGAAAAACAGGTGTCAACTCCACATTACTGTTGACATCAGTGTTAGGACGAAATCTCATTCTGAAGCAAGGACACATTTTTATTGCTGGTAATAGATTCCATTTCTAAATTGATTTGTTATTCCCGTTTCCTTTTCTTGCACATTCGCTGCCAATACCTGAAACTCCTATAGACCTTTGGAAATTGAGTAAGTATTTCATATGCTTTTTTTTTTTTTTTTTTTTTTTGAACTGTATTAATTGAATTCAAACAAAGCTATTTATGCCAACGTCTCAGGGCTCTTTTTAGTTTAAGTCTGTCTCCTGCTACATAAATGCAACAAAACAGCTCAGTCTTTGGCAGAGGAATTCCATTGCAACCATAGCAGCAGTTGGGTGGCTGATATGACCCACAGACTTCTGTAAGCCAGCCTACAGCTCTGATCTTTCACAGGTTGGTATGGACTGTGAAGACAAAGGGCTCAGCACACTGAGTGCATGTGGGGTGCGGAGCTCTTGAATATCTGACTCTACTTGTCCCAGTATGCCTTGCCCCATTTTTCCCTGCGTGCCTAGCAGCGGGACCTACAGGCCATCTGCAATTCACACGGGATGCGGGGGCTGCTATCTGCAGGACAGATGTTTTCTATTCTGAATGCTCAAAAGCTTGAAAAATTCAGGTTGGTTCTCAGTGTGTGGCACCTTCTCCCAAATCCTGATGTGGTGGCTGGGGAAGGAGATGAGGAGGAGGAAGGTGTTTTATATCCTTACACTGCTACTTTACCCAGCAGCAACATTTGTGTATACTAAATCCTGAGCAAAACACTTGTGCTGCAGGTTCTGGCTAGAACCTTGCTGAATGCACATTTAGGAGCAGCAAAGTCGAGAGAGCATGAAGGGCTAGTTACACAAATTCTAGGAATGAGACTGTTTTAATCTCCACATGTTCTGTGATTTCAAAATCATCCTTAAAGGAATCTGGACATCATCTTTTCACTGCCTGGAGGAGACAGTTTGAGAGGATTCATTCTAGTTACCTTCCTTGTTGAGAAGGCAGCAGCGCCTGGGGTTAAGGTATGATACAATTCACACAGCGCCATCCTGGGCAGACAAACATATCCCTCTTAATGCTTTATGACTCCAGATGCAATTCACTCTGATCTGCAGACACAGGTTAAGAGTAACAAGGTCAAAAGAGTGGACTATTGTTGAAAGAGTCTATTGAAAAAAAGGTGGTGATCCCGACCACAATCAACTCCGAGTCATATTGGTTAGCAATTGAGGATACAATAAAAATGAAGGGTCAGATGTTCCCCAGCCTGGCCCAGATCTGTAGTGCCCCAGACTGACAAGTGGCTGTTCAGCTGGAAGAGGAGGGAGTGGAAGACATAGGCCTCTTAACAGTCTTGGCAAAGAACTGAATAGGATACGTAGCGTGGCCATCCCTAGCAGGATACTTGCACTGCTACTGCCCACGCTCCCCCTGTGCTGTTGAATACAGAGAATGTCAGCAGCACAGCCATGGCAACCAATGCCTGCCACTAGCAGTGAAGTCACTTAATGTCTAGAAACAGGATTGAAACATTATTGTGCAATCCTGTACTGGGGGCACCGATGGGCCCAAAACCATGACCTTTTGGTTTGGGATCCCGTCCCAACAACTGCCAGTGTTTCAGAACAATCTCTACCCCATACCATGACGGCAGTTTGGTTAGGTTTCTAGGTAAGGTGAGAAAGCCCTGCAAGGTGAGCTCATAAGCCAAGAAGATAAATAGTCAGCCATTAGTTCGTATCACCTGTGAACAGAGTCTGGAGACTCATGTGGAAAACGGGGGGCAGTGTGCCCAGCAGCGCATCTAGGGCACACAAACCCAAGTGTCTCCAGCACTTCATGGCTCTTCCACTTCTCTTGCAGGCCGTTGTTCAGGCTGTTAATGCCATCATGCAGCCTGAAAAGGAAGCCCTGCATGAGGCCCTGCAAGAGCTGGTCATGGCCATTAAAGAGATGACTGATGCTTTGAAAAAGATGCACGGTAATAATAATACTTAGATGGAGCATTATGTCTTTAGATCACTGCACAAACATTAATTCATTTGGATGCATGAGTGGAAATATTTGCAATCAGAGTATAAAGATTCTAGACATGGATAGGGCTGCAGGTATCATGGCTTGGAGAAAAATCAAATGCAAGACAAATATTCCCAGGACAATGTGTGGTGCGTGCGCATGCACATGTCCCCCCCTCAGCAAGTCCATAGAAATCAAGTGAGCCTTATGAGAGAGGGAACCAGGGCAGCAACACCGAAAAGCCCTTGCTCCCCAGAGAAAGGAAGTTCAGCAGCCTGTGACTGCTCAACTGCTCTCTGATTCCAGAGCAGTTGTGACCAGCCTTGCTTAGCTGGAGTGAAGGGTTAGCCTGGTGTCTGTCCTCAGGTGTGGAAATAAGCATTCACTGCTCAGGAATTCCCTAACAACGTAGATGTGGAGAAGTTGGAGAGAGTCCAGCGAAGGGCAACAAAAATGATGAGGGGGCTGGAGCACAAGACTCATGAGGAGAGGCTATGGGAACTAGGCTTGTTTAGTCTGCAAAAGAGAAGAATGAGGGCGGATTTGATAGCAGCCTTCAACTACCTGAAAGGGGGTTCTAAGGAGGATGGAGCTAGGCTGTTCTCAGTGGTAGTAAATGACAGAACAAGGAGCAATGGTCTCAAATTGCAGCGGGGGAGGTCTCGGCTGGATATTAGGAAAAAGATGTTCACTAGGAGAGTGGTGAAGCACTGGAATGGGTTACCTAGGGAGGGGATGGAATCTCCATCTTTAGAGGTTTTTAAGCTGCGGCTTGACAAAGCCCTGTGTAGGATGATTTATCAGAGGTTAGTCTGGCTTTGAGCAGGGGGTTGGACTAGATACCTCCTGAGGTCCCTTCCAACCCTGATTGTCTATGATTCTAACTGATGTTACCTTGACGTGCTGAGGTGGGGAGAGCACGTTCCCTGCATGAAGCACGTCTGAAATATGCTCAGGCAGCCATGGTGATAGACTGCACAACTAAATGGTCTATGAGGGGAAACCTGCCCAGGGGAGCAATTCCAGCTCTGAGCCGGTGGGGGCCAAGTCGAGGGATGGTACTGAGATGTTAGAGGGAGGCAGAGCCAGCATCACAGCACTCAAGGAAGAATCCATAGAGCAATCTGAGCTGCTGAGGGCTTGGCCAGAGACAGCTTAATTCTGCTGCACCAGCCAGACAGGTGTTGCAGTAGCTCATAGTACCTGGAGTTCCATAATTCCAGCACAAGCTCATGGGAACTTTAAAGGGGCTAGGTCACATTTCAGAGGTGAGTGTGGCAGCCTCCTCCTGCAAGTTGTTTGTTTTTCTAAAGATTCAGGTCATGTCTCAGCTCAGACAGAGGGAAGTGATGGGAGAGAGGGCAGCTGATGCAGATGTAACTAGTGTCTTTTTCCTGGAGCAACATTGTTAACTGATTTCTTTCCTAGATTATGTGGATCCAGCAATATTTTATGGTGTGATCCGGATCTTTCTGTCTGGGTAAGTACGAGGTGCAACTGCTGCTCCCTCAAGGCCCCCCTTGCCCACACCTCTTGGGGGAGGCGACCAAGCTCGGGACGGAGCTGGAGAGGTTTAGCCTCCCCAAACCTATTGTAACTATTGCCCATGGCAATTTCCAAGGGTAGCAAGGAGGCTGTTGGAGGAAGGAGCCTTAACCTAGGTACATTGGGTGCCATGGGCTCTCGTGTGGCAGGGGATAGCTTCGGGCAATAGGAAGTTACCTCCCTGTGCATAGGCACAAGGAAAAAGAGCCCTCTCCTATGGAAAGGAAGGTTTTGTTTGCTTCATACCATGCGTTTGGCTGGTCCAGCGTGGATAAAGACCAAGACGTCAAGGCGAGCCTGGATCAGTAAGAGATCACAGCCCAATGGCTCGTCCAAATTTCTCTTCTGCCTTACATGTCACTCTGTCCCTGCCTTTCAGGATACCAGCCCTCCCTCCCAGATGTTCTCTGCACCATAGCTAGTTAGTATCCATCATATGGAAATGGATCACTAAAAGTTCTTGACCCAGCTTGCAACCCTGGAGATGGGTGATTTTTGTTGGATGCACAGTCATTTGTATTCCTGTACTGCCCGAGAGTTGTAGCATGGACCAGAGCCCCATTGTGCCGGGTGCTGTTCAAACAAAATGTTCCTTGCCCCAAAGAGATTACAACCTGAGTACTTTTGACTCTCTTCCTAACCTTGTGTTATATAGGCCATCACTAGGACGGACCATCAGTAGGTCTCTTCTGCTAAATGCTGTTTTCCATGGAATCACAAATAAATTATCTTGCCCCTATTTCAACAGGATGCCACTCATTCGCAAACAAAACCACCCCATCACAACTTGGGTATGCAAAGCAGAAAAATGATTTCAGGAATAACTGAAGTCTTGTTCAGAATGTGTTTGTCATGCCAGAGCCTCACTTGGAGAGCTCAGGGGTTCTTTTGGGGGGTTTCTAATTTTAAATTTTGTAACTGATTTCAGTGTTCGAGTGTAAAGGCCTTTCAAGGCATTTTAAATTTTTTTCAGTTTTCCATCTAAGCTGACCATGTCTTGAATTGAAGAGTGTCAGCCTGCGACACCAGTGTGCCTTTTTAACTCTTCAGTTATAAACTTCACAGTACTTGATGTTACTATAAATACATTTCTGGGAGAGCTAAAAGTAACTGAAAGTTTGATAAAACTATTTTCTTTGTTAGATTTGTACAACAGCTGCTCCTATCAGTTAATGTAGGAAGGGGGAGCAGTCCCAGAAGTTTAATTGAAACCCCCAAAATTGTATATATTTAGCTTTTTATACTACTGAAAAGTGGGATTCTTCAGAATGCCAGGAGATCGTTTCATGGCAGGGCAGTGTTATTTCCAGAATCCGGATCCCCTCCCCCCCTTTCCCATTCATTCAGAGCTTTTAACCAGTTGCCCTTTGTATCTTTTACTATTTCCCCCTTGAAGTCTAGTCTAACAGGCATGGCATTTAATATTTAATGCTGAGGTAGAGTCGTTTAGGAAATGTTAGCTCATAGCAAAGTTCTAAGTTCTGCACTGTAAGTTAAAAGGAGAATTTGGAGAGATACCAGGGAGAGAGGTTGGTTTGAAAGCCATGGACTGGATTGATCACTATTATGCAGCAGTCCGGTGGGCTGCTACAATGAGCCAGGAAAGATAATGAAGGCTGCATTTTAGGACCACTGCAGTGTTATTTCAGAGTAACAGCCATAGAAGTAATGAGAATTGAGTGCCCAGTCCTTGCATGTTACCTTGAGCACTTGCAATTACACTGTCTGTTGCTGACGTTCGAAAGGTGCACACAGTCGTACCTTCCCCCCTAAAGAATTATGAAGGATGGAATTAAAATCCCAGAAGCCAAGAGTTTCTCTTGCGAAAAATGTTTTAACACCATACTGGTTACTGTCAAAATAGAAACCCTTCCCCCTGCACACTGGCTCTGAGCAAGTTTTATGCTGTATTCCATGCAGCCAAGAAAATCTGAGCTACCCTCCTTCTGCTTCATGCCATCGTTAACAAAGGGCTTAAAATAGGCATTGCTGATCTCTTGAGCGTTTCCAACATCTGGTTACTGAAGGTTTTAAACGATGGTGTATGAACAAGTGCACAGCATGAGCATCATTAGACACGCACACAATGCTCTTCTACCCAGAACACATTTCCTGCAGCACTTAACCCTATAGGTATGACACTGGTCTGAATGGTGTACAAAGATTATGCAGCTGTCTTTGATAGGTGATGGTACTGGGGATGAGCTATTTCAACAGATGAGGATTCTTGACCTGGGATGGATGGGTTATATTTTAATCTTTAAAAAAAAACAAAAAACAAAAAACCCCACCAGTAACTGTGCTGTTGCTTTGTTATTCATACTCACAGTAGTTGCTTGCTTATGACTTTACAGAAAAATAGCAGGTCCCTGTCCTGAGAAGCTGTAGTCTCGTTATACTTGCCATGGTACAAGATGACAATAAAGACTGGATGAGGAAGGGGAGTATTGGAGGATGAGGCACGAGAGGAGCTTGTTGTTACGTGCACATCTTATGTTTAGTTTCTCCAAGTGTAAGATGATAATGTTTGAGGACTTGATTTGAAATGAGGGTTAGCAACAAGGAGATGTCCGAATCATGCCTAGGAAGATTTACTCAGGCAAGCCTGTGTAGGGTCAGTATTTTGAAGTCTCTTCCTTTTTAAATCAAAAACAATGTTCTTAGCTCCTCGCAGAACCATTTCTTACTGCCTTGCATTCTCATTAAGGTGGAAAGATAACCCAGCAATGCCAGGAGGGCTGATATATGAAGGCATTTCTGATGAGCCAGTGTCATATTCAGGAGGGAGCGCAGCACAGAGCACAGCACTTCATGCCTTTGACGAGTTATTAGCAATTCGTCATAGCAAGGAAAGCAGTAAGTTAAACACCACTTGACTTATGTTTAAATAAGCAGCTGTGCCTCTGCGTGAGGTATAGTTACCAAATGAGAAAGCCATGTGTAAATGTGACTGCCACAAAATCCACACGCTTCTGAGTCAGCTGGGAAGAAGTTCCCTTCAATACATTGTGGGAGGATGTGTATTAAACCCAGGTTCTGGCAGCCCTCGCAGCTCCATTATCAAATCCCAAAGGGATACATTACTTAATAAAATAATTCAAGCCAAACAAATCTGTTTAGGTTATATATGGACAGAATGGGCAGGGAGTGCAAGAGTTCAGTTGCTGCCAGTAACATCAACTCATACACATGTACACACTTTATAATTAGCCCAACTAGGAACTGAAATGATTACATGTGGGCTAGGAGAGTTCCATGACTTTTGGGTTTAAATATGTAATCTTAGTGGTGCACTGAACTAGAGCAGGTTCCTTTTCACATTTTATTTAGCCCTATTCTATTTTAAGGAGATAAGGGGCAGGGGAGGTAAAGCTGCCCGTACATGTAGTTAAAGAAGAAAGGGCTTGATGCATGAGCTGATGTCCCTGCCTCATGGAGATAAATAGGATGTACAGGAATGAGCAGCATGAGGGATGGAAAGGTAATTGACATGTGTTGGAGGTTTGTGCTGCTTGCATTTCAGTGAGATGTGAACACTGTCCCAGCAGCAGCTCCTGAACCTCAGCAGATGGGCTAGGAAATGCAAAGTGGGTATAATTCACCCTGTGCAGATAGCCACTACAAGGCCAAAGCACCACTTACTGGAGTGTAAGTCCTCCTTTGAGAGCAGCGCTGCAGCAGCCTTGGACTGAGTTTCACCTACTTGGATTAGTTTTCCAGCTCTGTTACCAAATCAGTGGGACAATGGCCTCCATTTCCCTCGGTGCAGAAAGGGATACTGAGGCTTTCCAACCTTCGCATGCTGCACAGTGCTTTACAATCGGAGCAGAGTTTGATTAGCATTTTCTAAAAATTTTAGCAGATTTGAGATTAACATGCTCAGTGATTTTTAATTTGCTTATAACTGGACTGTAAACAGGGCCTCTTACAAATATGCTCATGCTGAAGACTGCAATTAGTTTTTAAAGGCGCTTAAAGGTTTTTAGTTCACTTTATTTCCCCTCCCCCCCTTAAATAGATATATCTTGAATGAACATTCACTTTCCAGTCTGTGTGTTAGTGTTTTAGTTTTAAGCAATGCTCAGTAAGCTACTCTCTCTCCAGATTTAGTACATGCACTCGGTTTATTCGCAATCTATTTCTTGGTAGAAGAGCAAATATTACTCACTGGTGGAGCCCTACCAGATTCACCATCCATGGTCATCTACTTCACAGTCCTAGGATTTGAGAATTGGTCCATTCCACGATTTCAGATGTTTTCAGCTGAAATTTCATGGTGTAACTGGGAATCCTGACCCAAGATGTAGTTTGGGGGGGAGAGGGGGGAATCACAAGCCTATTGTAGGGGGGACGGCAGGGTTGCCACCCTCACTTCTGGGGCTCTGAAGGCAGCAGGGAGCGGAGTCTCCCCCTGCTGCAGGAAGCTCCTGAGTCAGGCAGCAGCCCTGGTGATTCCTGCAGCCACAAAAGGCTTCTGATCTCCCCACTAGCTGCTAGTCCCAACCAGGCTGGGGTGCTCTCCACATCTTGGAGGAGATCAGATTTCATGGGGAAGAGCCAATTTCATGGTCCGAGACAGTTTTTCACAGCCATGTAACTGGATAGGGCCCTACTCGGAGATATTTAGCCACATCAGTTTGTGGTGAGAGACCATTTTGCATTAAGTCTCTAGCGTGCTGAGATTTGAGTAGAGTTGTAACAGGGTCAGTGATGGATGCTGTAAAGTGCCATTGATTAAGAACCTCCAAAACCCGCCCCCCAAAAGTTGCCTCCTATTGCCCTCTTAGGCTATAGAGCAAGTCACCATCACTACTACTGTCGAGGGGCAGACAGAGACTCAGGCACTACATTCCCTACCAAGATTTGTGGCTATAGGATGCAATGCATGGGAGTTCTGGCTGCAGCTGGGGATGTGCGTTTGTTTTTTATTCTTGGGATTTATAGGCAAATCTGACTTAGGTCACAAATGCTAAAATACTAGATGGGTTTCAGTGTAGTCCCTTATTGATCCATGTCACAATTCTACATAGCTGGTGTTCTCTGCTCCAACATGTTAGCAAGCACTTGGCAGGTCAGGGTTGAGAAACACTGGCAGAATAATGTTGGGAAACCTGCTTCAGACAGATGCTCTACACTCTAGAGCTAACTACAGTGGGTTAGAGGTTAGGCAGGTCCCAATACTAAGATATGGCCAACTCCCTGGGAGATGTCAAGATTAGCTTTAAACATGATTAATTTTCCCCCACCCAGTCTCTCAATATTTGATTAAAAGTGATTCACCTCTTCCTTGGTTTGTCTTTTGCAGCTGCATTTCTACACAGGATGAGGTACTACATGCCACCCCACCACAGGGCCTTCATAGAAGAAATCCAGTCTGCCGCTTCAGTGAAGCAACACGTACTGGCCTCTGGAAATGAAATGCTACGTATAGCTTACAACCAATGCGTATCTGCACTGGTAGACTTGAGAACCTACCACATTGCCATAGTCACCAAGTATATCACCACAGCAGCAGCTAATGCTAAAGCCAGGAAGGGAAAGTCAAATTATCAGGTCGGCATCCTTCAGATTAACCCACCTTCCTCCTTAGAAGAGAGGGGAACTGGTGGCTCAGGTATCCTGAGCTTCTTGAAGAGTGTCAGGGACACAACAAGAGAAGGGATAATACATGTTTAAATGTGGTCATGACAAATCAGTTGTCACTAGGAATGAAAAGAGTGCAAGTATAAGACCAAAAGAGCTTTCTGTTTAGTATCTGTCTGTAGCACATATGCCAGAATTTGGCTGGGATCACCCTAGTTGAAAGGCCCATGAACACAAATGACATTCATTGTTGGGAATAAGCGAATGCCAGGATGATTCACTAAAAGAAAATCATTGCACATCAGACACATGGGGTCCATCTACACAGGGATAAGACACGTGGCATGGCATGCCTGGGTCAGCTGGCTTGGGCCAGCCACAGATTTTTTTTATCCCTGTGTAGACATATCCTTTGCTTCATCTTAATTCAGACTGAAACTGCAGAACTTCCTTGGGGATCAGCAGCCTGGAGGGTCCCCTGGTAAGGAGTCCCTTCCATGATGAACACATTGTGACATGAGTCACAGGTGACCAGAGGCAGCTGCTGCTGGTGGGGGCTACCTGGTTAAAGAGAGGGAGACACTGGCTGTGAGAGCTGTTGTCTGAGACTCAGAAATCCGGGACTCTTATTTAGGAGCTGGAATATAGTTTAAGGGATCAAGTATTAGGCACCCAGTTCTGAGAAATGTGGTCAATATTCCAAAACAACATTAATCTTAAATGTTCTCTCTGACTGTTTAGTACTAGCAGGTACTTGAGCAGCTTGAAAACTTTCCTACTGCCTCTCTGGTGTGGAGCTCTCATGCTGCCAGCAACATTACTTTCAACCCCATGGCTCAGCAGGATTTTCAACAATACCAACTATAATAATAAAAACAGACCCATGTCCTAGTTTGCTGGGGAAAGCCAATCCAGATTGAGAGGCTCAGAAGAATAAAGGGGACCATCTCTGGCTTTAAACTTTATAAATCTAAAATTCCTCAAGATTTTTTTTTTTTTTTTGTAGAATAGATAAGTGTTACAAGACTGTGTTAAAGAGAACTGAATATCAAGGTTTATAAGTAGCCTAAGGTATGGAGCAAATGTGGTACCCATTAAAAGGTGCGGAAAGAAGCATTTATCGGTAGTTCAATATTCAAGGTACAATCACCCCTTGGAGCCTATTTGGGTGTAGTTGTGGTAAGCACACATCCTACTGATGCTTTTGGTGCACTCTGTTGGAAGCAGATGGCACTGGCATCCTGCTTCTTCTCTGCTCCTGCACTGGAATTAAAGCTCAGTTGCATTAAACTGCCTTATAAAAAAGTTTAATATTTTCCTTCAGGCTAACTTATTAACGGTTACTGTAAATAGATCCAACTGCACTATCGGCTGGCCAGGGACATCACTGCATCACCTGTCACTCCAGCATTCATTCAGATAGAGAGTTTAGTGTTTTAGTTATCCCTTCTCTGCCCACAATGCCAAGCTCAGTGCCCCTCTTTTCCTCCTCCCACTGCCTCTTTTGTGCCACCATCCACGTACAGAGCAATTTCCCCCATCTCCCTGTCTCCTCATCCAAATCCCTCCTGAACACTCACTTCTTGCGCCAGATAGCAAGCATTAACCCATGCCAGTCAAATGCTGCCTTTCCCCCCCACACACACACCATCTATACTCTGGATGGAGAAGAGACTGTCAAATTGAACCCCCTCCTTTAGGTCTTCTAGTGCATTTATCTGTGTTTGTTTTTTGGGCCATAAATCCCTGGGGTCAAGGACCACAACTACAGACTGAGCAGAGTGTCTGTACTTAAATATCACTGTCGATGTGTTCCTACAGCTTCTGGATGTCAGGGTGAGGGGCATGTCACAATAAGATCATGTTTAGAGCTCACATGGTAGGACTTGTCTGGAAGACAGACAGCCAGGAAAAAAAAATTGTTGGACAGACAGGTCAATAATCTGGCCTCATGTATCCACAGCTTGGAAAACTGCAAATCCAGGACCTGATCTTTTTATGGATGGTCACTGAGTCAAACTCGCATACAAACCTCACAAAAGGATTAAAAAGCAGCCAAACGGGGTTCCACTTGGGGACTGGTGATTTTACTTCACCAATAAGTGCCTTCCTAGTAAGTGCCGTACACTTCTGTCTCCATTTAGTCTCTTTAGGTTCCAAATGGAATAACTCCCCTAGGACTTGATTCTCTGGTGCCTGGCCCCATGGGCGCACAGTCATTTCAGCCAGTGCAAGGTGGGTGTTAAAAAGCTGCCATTTTACAGTCAGTTTGCACAAGAAACAGCAGTGGAGAATCCAGCCCCTGATGTTTCCTGATGCTGACAGGAACATTGGATCTACAGGATAGTTTTTCGGACGCAAAAACTAAATCAGAATACATTTGTGACAAATCATTGAAGGGGTGGGAAGAAAGTCACTGCAATTGACACATTAGAAGATTTCAAAACAAGAGATTTCCCACTTTATAGATGGTTGTCATTGCTACAATAATCTGCATATAAACTGTACTGAGGCAGCAATGGTTGTTAAGAGAAAGATGAGACCTTTTTGAAAAGCTCTTAATCTCTGGTTGTCAGGGAGATTTCCAGTAATTTAAAAAAAAAAAAAAAAAAAACACACTAAAATTTTATTAAAGTTTTATGAGCAGTTCTATGCCTGCACAAGGGAACTCTTTAAAGTACAAGCAGTATGCAAGAAGGGATTGGCAGAGAATTTCCATGAAAATTCAATGTCTGTTGCGGGTCTGGTCTCTGCTTCTCAGGATTTGCTATACATGCTGCTAAAAGGCCCCCATTGTAGATATACACAACTAGAACATTTAAAAAGGGATGGAAATATTTTCTACTCCATGCAGAGATGCCTGCTTTATCTTTTCTGGTGTTGTCTAGACTTGGGGGCATGCACACAGGATTTAGGAGAAATTGGCAAAAAGTGGAGCAATTTAATGTAGCTGGCTGTATTGAGGGAATTCCCCCCGCCTCACCTTCAGGAGATTTAGTTTCTCATTTTGTTGTTGAAACTCTTAGGACACATACTATCAAGGTCTCTAATATTCTGCACAGATGTGCAATTTACAGGACTTTCAGAAGACGGCCATTACAGTACAGCAGTGTTCATTGTACACCAATTACAACTAATAAGGAAATCTGGTGTAACTGTTAAAGTGATTCTTCTAATTTAGCACCTGCTTTCAAGTGACATTAACAAAGGCTCATCATAGACAAATGAGATGGAAGAGTCCTATCAGATTATCAGGTCCCAGTGGAGGATTGTTTCCTGCAGTACATAGCCTAGTAGTGTTTTGTTCAGGATAGAGGAGTCTGTTTACCAGGAAATAGATGTGATACCTGACTTACAGCTTTTGAAGGAATGTAATCAGTTTTCCTAAGTAAACTACTCACAACTAGCTACTTAAAATATAAAAAGCAGATATCAAACTGTCAATAGCTACGTTAGGGATTTTTAAAGAATTACCTTAATCTTAATTCAAAACAGTAGGTAATTCAGTCAGTCTTGCATATAGGCCACTTCAAAATGGCAGTTAACTTAAAAATAAAAAGAGTAAATTAATGGAAGGGTACTTCGCTGTTCCAAGTTGCAAATCTGATGCAGTGATAACTGTGGCACTTCCTGCTACCCCAGGCCTCCTGGGGCTGGCTGCGCAAACAGAACTTTGCAGCCTTTTTATTCGTCACCAGATGGCAGCAGTAGCTTGTTTTTCTTATTAAGGGTGAAAAGCCACTGGAGTCCAAACTGCAAATGGGTTTCAATGTACAGGGCTCATTCATGGCATACATTTAAAAAAGGAAAAGAAACTATGCATTTATTTTATATAATATAAATAAATACAAAGAAAATTCCTAGGTCTGGAAGAGAGGCTGATCATGGGAGCAGGATCGTCCAGGCTTGTGTTCCAATTAATTAGGGAACTCTCTAACCAAATGAGAGCATTCTTCCATGGCAAACACCAGGTCAAGTCAGATCTTTGAGACTGGACCCTGTACTTGAGCTGGTACCAGCAGCAATCCAGTCTGAAAACAGGTTTCCTTATTGCTCTGCATTTTATTACATGCTGCTCTACAAAATGAACAATGTTAAACAGTGAATTACTGTAAATAGAGGTAAATAGAGGTTACATCTGCAACTGGGCCAGTTACTCTCAGCCTTAGTCTGCTTACAAACGCTAATTATTCAGTCACTAGAATTATGCTCAAGTCTTTCAAAACTGTCCTGAGAGAGGCACCAGTGGATGATGACAGAGAAAAGAAATGAGCAGATCATGTGGGAAGAAGGTTGAACAAATCAACTAGTTGTCAGGGAGTCTGGTATTAGTTTTAAAAGGGTCCATTAAGCACGTGAATGCACTTACACCCTCCCCCCAGCCAGCACTGCACTGATTAAATAAGCAGTAAGATCTTAGCAGGATAACCATAAAACCCCAAGTTATTCTTGTCACACAGTGGTAAGGATGGAGCTCAGCATATGTGTCACTTCACTAGTACGGAGTTCTCCCTCCTTATTCTATCTACTGCATCTCCCCTGGGGCCTTCCCATCAGACATTCTGTACCAGCTCAGATGCCAAGCTCCTATTGTCACTGACAGTCACAGCATAAATGCATGTACCTGCTGTCTTTTGGCTTGAAGACTTGCACGGCAGCAAAAAGGAGGGGATTTCACAGCTGAGTTTAAGACTGTTCCCCTGTTATAAGGGAACTTTTAGGCAGGAAAGAGACCCCTTGCAGGCTTGCTCCCTGCATGGAGTTCAATTATACCCTAGAATATTTCTCCTTCCCCTTAAAAAGGTCTCCTATACCCCTGGCAGAGGTCTGAGAATTCCAGCCCCCTTCCACCACCAAAGCCCTGGGAATCATCACTATCAGCCACCCGCTGGTTTAGGACTCAACTGATCCGCTGAAAGGTGGTCACAGCCCAAATAGGACAGTAGAATGTCCATCTGGGGCACACTGGGCTGCCTTCTGTAAACTCCTCTTTGCACTCGCTGACCTTACAGTAGCCTCTGATAAGAGTAATTCAGTGGAACATTTTCTGTGCAAAGAATTTCTGCCTGGGTTTCTTTATTGTGCCAGATGGTAACAGGTTTGATTTGCAGAGCCACTGAGTACCCTACAAACCGCACTGAAAACCCATAGCAGCAGTGGGTTTTGGGTGACCAGCACCTTTAGAAAAAAATTCAGGCCACAAGTGTTCCTGTTTTATTTGCCCAGCCTTTGCTGGCCTTGCCACCCAAGACATGCTTCACCCCCCCGTCAACTTCTCCATGTCAAAACAGCTCTGGCAGGGCTACTTCTGCAATACAAGTACAGAGTCAAGTTCCTCTGAAAATGAGGCTTTATTCCCATAAGGGCAACCAAAAGCTCAGTACAAGTCATCTTGAATTATTCACACTCCTTGGTAACTTATTTTGTGCCCTTTTTTTCCTTAAAACTGCAGCTTAGGAAAATATGTCATCAGTAAACAGCCTATATAGTTTCTTGTCAGCCAAACCTCATTCAACTAGATATCAGGCTGAGAATAGCCCCTGCATGTTTTATGTAGGAAATATTTCATACTGATAATTGTCTTGGTCTATTAGATTTCAGTCCCTTTTGGGAAACAGAATGAACAATAACCCCAAAACAAAAAACCCATTCCAGTTAAATGAAAAATAAAAGAATTCTAAGGGTACTCATGCAGATTGGCACTGCAAGCAAGATGTATGGTGCTGTCAGACTCATCCACATGTACTGCAAAATATTGGAACAAACAGCTGATTAACAGCAACAGTGTGAGGAAAAAATAGAAGTTCGGAATAGAAGAGAGCATTTTGGTGATGTTCAGTGTGTTGACAACAGCTCCAAAGTGCCTTATGGTCTTTAATGTATTTATCCTCACACACCCGTGAGGTCAGGCAGTGCTAATATCCCCATTGTACAGATAGGAAACTGAGGCACAGAGAGGACACATGGCTTGCCTAGGATCACACAGGAAAGCAGAGGCAGGGCAGGGAATTAGTCTGGGACTCAGGAGACGTAGATTTTACACTAACCATTGACTGGATAATCCTTCCTCTCTAGACTAGTAAAGATCAGATACATCCTGAGATGGGGATACCCATTCCTCCTGCCCCCCCAAAAGCACCAGGCATTTCTCCACCAGCTCACCACAAGGCAAACTGCAGTACATCCGGCACTGACTCTTTGTAAAGGCTTCCTTCTGCCTCAGGAGCCTTTGAATTTAAGCAATGCTGGCAGCAGCTCTAACTCAAACTCAAAGTGCTTTCTCAGACAACAAGGCAGATAGCTCTGTGATTACAGCTTCCAGAGACGGGAACCAAAACTCTGCCAAAAGAGAATTACAGAAAGTTTAAAGAGTATTTTAGGAAGTATTTTTCCAGTTAAGAAAGGGAGGAGGATAGATCGGTGTACTGGGAAAGTCTCTGGAGCTTGCAGGAGAGGAGAAGGCAGCTAGAGAAGCTTGAAAAGACAAGAAAACTATAGCCGTTTATTCAAAGTGCCTGAAGTTTGTTTTGCTTTGCTTTTAAAAAGGTGGGCACGGGAAGAAATGGACCTGATCCAAACCAGCCAGTTAGATTTTGCCAAGCCAACCTCACAACTTCTTGTTGCAATTATTGCTTCTGAGCTAAGATGTGTGTGCACACATACAGAGTTTACCTTGTAACGTTACTTTACTGTGGAGAAGGCCTAAAATCCCCCCCCGAAATCTCCACATGCTTTTGCTAGGTACGGAAGCCAAGCCAAGAGGTTTCTGAATTCTGCCCTTGTTTACCTAGTACATAGAAGAGATACTTATTCAGCTACACACAAATTAAACATCTGATTTAGACCCTCAAAGAGGCTCTCATACGCAGAGATTTTGATAGGCTCCTCAAACAAGGAAGATTTGACAGACCTCACCTGGCTTTCTTTCATGGCATTTTGGGACACCTACATCACTAGAGCTTTGATTCATTTTTATCTTTTATTCAAACCACTGATCTCTCATTGATCACAAGATCCAAAAATCACAAGGCCTCAGGTACGCTGTGACTGAAGATACACACAGTGGTAAATAATTTAGGGGACCTATACCTAAAAATGCCATGAAACAAAATATTTTAAAAACAGCAAGACACTAGGCTTTATCTATGGTGCATTAGCAATTTTGCTAGCTACCATAAACTCTTTCATTTAGGTCTACTGTAAATGATGACACACAAAAAGCATGTAAAAACTAGTCTCGTCCACACAATGCATGGGGCCTTTTAAATATTGCATACTGTCACAAAGGACCAATATTTCACATGAAGGACTCTGGGCCCAGCAGTCCCCTCCCACACATAGCATGTATTCAGCTCTTATACCTTGCACTAACCAGAAAGCAAGATGTACAGGTGTGACAGACAGAGGGATTGCTCTCTTCTTTGTGGCATTCCACCTGGCCATCAGGGGTATGGGTAGCTATCACAGTTACTACCTAACAGGGCTTCTGACATGTAGTCAGCCAGCTTCATCTCTGTATTTGTTATGTCAGCCAGCTCCTCACAATCCTTTCAACTTCTTTTCTATCATACTCTGCCTAGTATAGGGATAGGAAACTTCACAGCAAGCGATAACTCTGAACCCCATTCTTCCTACTAACTGGAGGCTGAAGACTAGCAGAATTTCAACTGTGAAGCAAATGAATGACAAGAAAGTGTGTCACACTTACATTTTAAAGCAGCTGAGGCACCACATCAGCACCTCTGGTATCCAGTGACACACAGCTTGGTGGCCAGGAGCAGCAGCACCACGACTGTTATGCTAGGTAGTATTTTGCCGGTGTATTGTAGTGCCTAGCTCTGGATTTATTGTCCTTTTGGCACACCAAAGGAGTGGAGCAACTCTTTGTTTACTTAAGATGGGCTAGGATTCCTGCCTGAGGACAAAGACTATATAACCATCTTTGTGTCATCCCTGGTAGAGGATGACATCAAGAGTGCAGAAAGTGGAATAGAACATTAACTCCAATTGCTGCATAAAACTTCCATACACGTGAATTCAGTTTGAAACAAACTTCACTGGAAGTCAAGCCAGGAGCAGTCACAAAGGGGCTGCCTTGGGAGACAACTTTGCTGACAGGCTGGTGAAAAAACCCAATAGCACCAGAGTTAAGAACTCTTTCTCATAGAGAGTCATCCAGTTCAATCCTTTCCAGCCTGAAATGCCCCTCCATGCAATATATTTCCACAGCTGCAATATACCACATTCTGTTGCTGTTTTAAAGGGGTTTGTTGTATTGAGAATTCCAATCAGCCCGAGCTGTTTAGAACCTTTCCCTGTTTGTCTTTACCGCAGCCAGTGCAGTGATGAAGTTTATTCAAATACCACAGCATCTCCAAGTTTACTTTCTAATGCAGTGCAGATGTGAAGGTAGCAGTCCCTGCCTAGACCCAGCATATATTCAACACCAGGGAATGTGAGACACCCAGCTGTCAAGAGATTAGGATAATTAAAAGCGCTGCTGCCCAGGTGGCCATTTGTAGGAACGTGCCCCAAATTTCACTGAATGCATTTTATTCCAAGGGACGCTTACACACATACCCCTTCAATAAAGTGGTTCCCCCACTTTATCCAAAACAGAGAACACCAGAAATACAAGAAGGAGGTAAGGATGTTATAGAAAAAGCACCTTTTACCAGCTAGTAAAACGCTTGGAAACTGATTTCATTCCCACCAGTTGCCTGCTTCCCCAGAAGAATCCCACATGGCAGCATACAGAACAGCCACATTCATTAAAGCCCTTTGCTCCTTAGCACTTTAGTGCATCATTTGAGACTGTGGTGCAAAGAGTACTAGGAAGGCTATTCTTCACAGAATGGCCTTGCCCCTATGTAATGGGCGGTGGTTCAGAGAATAAAGAAAAGGAGATATCCCATAACTACACTGCACCAGCCAGCAGTGCTGCAAAGTTTGCCAACCTGTCCAGGAATCAAAGCACCATGGCTCTGGTCATTTGGAGACAAACATATGCCAAGCTGCCCCAGAACATTCCTTCCCAGCATTGTGATAGGAGGCGAGCACTTTTGCTTTAAAATTAATGTGCACAACACTCCAGTAGTATACAACATGTCTATATTAATGTAAGTTTGACTCAGCAGAGGAGCAGCTTTGTCTAAACGTTATCTAGAGTGAAACTGAAGGCATCTCCCCAGCCAGCAGCCACAACCAGAAGCAGCATTACATTAGCAACAAACCCAACAACACTATCCTCCACCCTCCCTTGCTCCCACCATATTGTCAAGCTCAGATTCAAACATAGGGCCTGATCCTGCAAAAATGTATGCCTAGCCACCCCTTAACTTCCATTTGCAAGTTTTTTCAGGATCTGAGCCATCTCACATTCACACAGCAGCCCCCACACTGAGATTCTGGGGCAGCACTGAATAGCAGTTTTGGAGGGGGATGGGGGTACATACATTGATCATGCCTTTCTACAGAGGGCTTTTTGTACCTCAGTGATTTATTGTGTTTATGCAGTTCAACCCCTTGATTTGCATGAGTGGGGACTCTCTCTGTGAAGCCAGGCCATCCTGTATGTTGTAAATAAGGATTTATAACACCAGCATACACATAAGAGCAAACATAGGTCCCCACACTGCAACAAGCACCACACAGGTAGACTCCCCATATCCCATAGGATTCCCCATTGACTTCAACAGGGCCCCCGTCCCCAGGCCCAGCAGTCTGCACAGAGTCCATTGCAGGGGCAGGGCTCAGCTCATTAACCTGGGGTAACAAACATTTCCCAGTAGAGAAAGCCCCCTCGTTGCCCCCCCAGCAGCAGGCTGATCTATGCAGGCAGTAAACCACAGATACTCATAGATGAAAACAGTTCTTACCAGCCATTTCCTCCCACAAGGTCAGAGTCCTTAGAGAAGCCTTTGTTCCATCCAGACAGCAGACAGCCTGGGATCCAACAGGTAATTCTTGAAGGGGAAAGTATAGAGGTATCAGGCCAATGAGCCCCAGGAAGAAAGAGCCCTTTCTCCAGCAGCTAAAATCAACCCTAGCACCCCTTTAACTCTGTTGAGCACCCATAACAATACAGTTGTAGTCACCTTTCCCAGGAAGCTAAACCCACAAGTAACAACACCATGAATCCTGTGATTTCACCACAGCCTCGCTCCCAGCAAGCAGGAATGTAGTATACTCACTGCCCCCTAATCAGCTAATGCTGACCAGCTGTGGCACTCTCACGGGTGGAAGCTCTTCTGCTCTACTAGCTGTGATGTGCAGGAAGAGGTTCCCCAGAGCAGCTGGGTAGGATTGTGTCACCACACAGAGAAGCAGGGTTCCCTAACCCTCCTCTGGACACTAAACCTTTCCTGTCAGAGAAGCTTATCCCAGAAATACAGTGAATCTAAGGATCAAAGAGTTTGCTTTTGGGATACACCAGATGTAAGGTACTTAGAGAAAGAAAGAAAACAATCCTAGTGGTGGATACTCCTTAGCTGCTCTAATAGGCCTTCATATACCGCCAGGCCCTCTTTCAAATGACACTAGTGCAACACTCCGCTCTGTCTCAATGCACAAAGCATACTTCCCAGGAATAGAATACTACCCTTTACAGTGGGGTGCCCCAGTATTGTTTGCCAAGTGGTCCTGCAGCCCCCTCTTGAATTTGATGGGCAAGTTTTGTTAAACCAAATTAGTAGATTTTCCACATCCTCACCTCAAGTGCTCCCAGAACACAGAGTTTGGTAGCCTAAGGCCCAATCCTCCAATGTGCTGGTATGAGGCTTGAGGGAAGGAGAATTTGCAGGGGTTCCCCAGTTAGAATGTTGGGGGCAGATTGGCTAATGGCAAGGATTGAACTGGTGAACTCCTGAGCTTTTTAAAAAAAAAAAAAAAAAAGCCTGAGCTAAAGGGTAAAGGCTTGTAACATGCTTCTGCGGGCTGGGACTCAAAGTGCACACTGCCCAATGGGTTACATGAACACAGCCTCGTGGCAGTCGCCACCTCACGACAGGCAGGCGGGCTGTAGCTGGAAAGCTGGGTTCAGTTTCCTGATCTGTCAGATCCTCTGAGTGACCTTCAGATGGAAAGCTCCTTAGGTCAGGTCTACACTGCCACTTATTTCAGTATAACTTACATCTCAAAAGGGTGTGAATAAGCCACCCCCCAAGTGACGTAAGTTACACTGACCCAAGCACTGGTGTGGACAGTGCTGTGCCAACGGGAAAGCGTCTCCTGATGACATAGCTACTGCCTTTCACGGAGCTGGGTTCATTATGCTGATGGGACAGCTCTGACCTGTTGGCATAGAGCAGGGGTGGCCAAATTTACTGACCCTCTGAGCTCCATAAGATAATCTTCAGAAGTTCGAGAGCCACAAGACATGCACAACCTTTAAGTATTTCCTGAAGACCCCCATGTTCCCCCCCCCCCCATTCTCTGCCTATTAGACTGGGGACTAGGTGGGGGGAACTCTGAGCTTTTGCCCTGTGGCGGGAATGTTGGGGTTAGGAGCTTCTGCCTTGCAGGAAGGGGACCCACATGTGGCTCACAAGCCGCGGTTTGCCCAGCCAGACATACAGCATCTTCACCAGATGGGCTTAAATTGCAGCATGGGTGGTTTAGGTTGGACATTAGGAAAATCTTCCTGACTGTCAGGGTAGTTAAGCACTGGAACAAATTGCCTAGGGACATTGTGGAATCTCTGTCCTTGGAGGTTGTTAAGAACAGTTTAGACAAACATCTGTCAGGAATGGTCTAGCTATTACTTAGTCCTGCCTTGAGCGCAGGAGACTGGACTAAATGACCTCTCAAGGTCACTTCCAGTCCTATACTTCTATGATTCTATGAATTAAAGGACATGATCAGGCCAAAAAGTGTTAATTACAGCATGTGAGTAGTGATGGAGGGATGCAAGAATTACTAAGTGCCTAACATGGAAGGGGAAGAAAGACTGACTGAACAAGCTGTCTCTGCACATATGATTAATATAAGGATTTTTCAGCAAGGAGTCATTGACGTTAGCATGGCCCAGTGACTCCTCAGATTTAAAGGTTCCTGACGCAGTAGCAGATGAACAGCTGTCTCTTTCGTTCAGTTCCTTCAGCTGTGCACTGGGGATGTAGCTTTGGAGAGAGAGAAGCATCACAAAAGAGTAGCTTCCAGCTGACCTGCTGTGAAGGGCCATTCCAGGTAGAAGGTGGATTGCACAGCACCAGAACTGTCATTACAGCTGGCAGAGAGGATTCGTTCTCTTCTGTCTGTTCTTGTTCTTGGTTACAAGTGGGATCTGAGGCACATGCTGTACAGCAATTTGTATTGTTGCACCTTCCTGAGCATCAAGAGAAGATTTCAAGGAACATTGATTCATATGCTGAATCATCAGTGCAATGGAAATGAGGGGAAAAAAAGTGACACACTTGCATTCCTGCTAGATAAAAGAATCTAAACAACTTCAGCACCCACAGACTGCAGAGGTTGGGCAATCCCATCACTCAATGGAGGAGTCCCATTATGGCCAAATACAGCAAAGAGGTTTTCACCTCCATTTTGTTGTTTTGTAACATTACAATCCCGCTTCATGTTAAACTCACCATTATTGTATCTTCTCCCAGCTGCAAGGGTCACTGGGAACTTGCACATCAGATCCATGTGCTGAGGACTAGGAAGAATGGTTTAGTGGACAGAACACTGGGCTGAGACCAGTTCCTAGTGCAGATGCAGATTCCCTGTGTGACCTTGGGTAAATCGCTTAATCTACCTTGTGCCTTAGTTCCCCAGCTGTAAAACGGGGATAATTCCTCCCTATCCTACCTATTAATGACTGAGGTCTGAAATACTTTGGTGCTGAGGATCATACACATTTTCCCAGTTACATAGAACCCTTGCTTTGCTTCGGGTGCAGTTTGCACTAGTTACTCTACGGTGTACTTACGGTTTGCTTCTAACTATTGACTCTTAGTGGGGAGAAATACCTGTTCTAGTCAGTGTTTTTTGGAGTGTGTATGCAACACGTATGACGATGCAGTAAGAGTGCTGCAGAGTTGTTAAGGCAGAGCGACAACACACGTGCAGAAGTACGGCTGCTGGAGGGGGAGTGAGCACAGTAATAATCTTACTAGATTGAAAATATGAGATGCCAAGAGAACCAAATGCTGTGAAGTTAAAATGACAGGCTGGCCTGTGCCAAAAAAACATTTTGCATAGTTCTGCCTCTTGTGTATGGCCTGTACCGGGGAACAATTGCACCTGTTTAAAAGTGATTTATCAGATGGAAAGCAGTATCCAGAAGGATCTTTGGAGAAGGGTTATATTGCAGTCAGTGATGGGAATACATTTCAAATAATACATCGTTGCTGCTTTGTCACTGTTAAAGCTGTGGGGGGAAAAGGGAACTAGAGACTGAAATTTAGTGAGGAGTTGGTATAAAAATTACTTCATGCAAGGAAAGAAGTGATTTGGAAAAACAGTTGGAGCTAGAAATCAGCAAGTGAAGGTCTATGTTCTCCTTTTAGCAAGTGCAGCCAATTACCCCCCAAGATGATGTAAGTTGCTTGGTATCTTTGTAACCTGCATTTCACAATGCCCTGCACTAAACTCTCAGCTAACAATATGAATGACGTAGTTGGCAGTGACAATACATTCTGCTGGCAGCTAATGTTTTATAGAATTCTGAGGCACAGCAGGAGTTACTTTCCCACATGTGCAGAGATGGATTTAACACATGAACAGAAAATAGGATTATGTTTGCAACTTCATTGCTGGAAAATGAATAACCTGATGGAAGGAAGATATTTTGTTCCCTGTATTTTCTCCTCAAATGACCAGGTTGCCTTTAAATAAACTATAAGAATCATGGTTAGAAACATGGTTGCATGTTCTGGGAATGGCCAGTTCTTTTGGGGTGGAGGGAGGGAAGGGAGGTTGTAAAGATTCTTTTATCAGTAGAAGTTAAAACCATTAACATATTCTATTTTTGCCAGAATGAAAATAGTTCAAGTTAGGAATCATTGGTTGATTATGATGTAAATCAGAGTAATTCCTGTATATTTCCTGAAGGTTTCCTGTTGTTCTTGCGTACAGTAAATACAGAATATATTTAGAAGCAGAGCCTAGTGTGAGACACTCTTTTAATGCAGATGATCGCTGAGTGGCTCTCTTTTTAAATAATCAGTCTGACATTGGTACTCTTGGGAACCGCAGTATAAATTATCTCATAGAGTCTACATGTCTGCCTGAAATAGCCCCACATTATCTAGTGACTGTTGGTTTGGAATTACTAACTTTCCAAAGAGGCATTAAAGCTGCTGCATATCTGGAGCTTCCTCAAAATGGCAGAATTTGGCAGATGATGATTAAAACTCTGGCTCCTGACAGAAAAGGACATTCCAAGTGTTTAGAAGATAATTTCCAGTCATCCACCCACTTTCCCTTAATTAAACGGAGTTATGTACCACAGAATCCACACGTGGTTCTACACTGACCGCTGCAGGAGAAGTGCTTGTGAGCTCCAACAGGATGCATCCCCCATCTACTCCTCCCCAGTGGCAGGAGAGGCTGACAGGTGGAATTAAGAAATGTTGTATCAGCAAGGAAGGCGGAAAACACCTATTCATGATTGACTGCACCTTCCTTAAGGCAAGGAATGATCAGTAGTGCCACTGGCTCTCTCCATTTCCAAACTCTTTGTTCACCAAGAGTTGATTGTTATTCACTTGCATTTTGCATATATAAACTCTCTATAAGAGTAGACAAGGAACAGAATGGTAATAGCTAAATAACGCCTTCAGAAGCACAAATAATGGCAGCTTTCACAAGACTGACGTCAGCAACTGATCAAATTTACTGGCAGTGGGATAGAAAGCATATTTATGCCAGACACACTGGGCTGTCCTCATACCAGTCTCCAGTTCGCATTCCTCACCTCTGTCTTATTACTCAGCTCTCACATTTATTAGTCTCTAAATTACTAGCTGCATTTAGCTGTGGTAACAGATTAACCTTTCGTTAAGCAGGGTGAATAAACAGGTCCTGGAAGCAGTAATTTACCTTGATGCTTACTCTGCCAGCACTTGCCAAAGCAAGATTCTCTCTCTATGCTTCTGTAGCGTGCCCTTCCCTGTCATCTCTGAGGGGGCTGTGTTTTAGGGAGATCAGAGACTTTTGTCTGGGTCTGTTCCTAAAAAGCGCTTGCTTGCAGCCTTTCTTTTAGAGAACTCTGTACTCAGATGAAGCCTCCACCTGACTGCAACCAGTAATATGAAAGAGCCCAGTGAACCAGGGATCTCATCAAAAAGCCTCTAACTCCAGATTACAACCAACTCACTATTAACTAGTCCAGAGAGATTTTGAGCAGATGGCAACTGTCATATATTTGGGAAGCATCACAGGCAGTGCTGGAGGATGCTAAAAACATGTAGACACTCATATAGCAGCAACTGCCCACGTTTCAGGCCCTCCAGCAGCCTCTGTAGAAACATTATGACATCAAGCTTGCTATGAAGCCGTGGATCTAGAACCACCGTTATACCAACTCTGTTGTGTAGCAGTGAAATGTGGGTGCAGAGGAAGGCTGAATAGCAGTAGACTGATGTTTTAGATTCTTGTCATCTTCGTCAGAAGCTCCATGTTAAGTGGTAGGACGAGATCAGGAATGAGGATATTCATAGCTGAATCCAGCAATTGCTTCCATTAGCACTGGTTCAGATCCAGCAACTTTCTTGGTACAGATAAATTAGGATAGAAAACAATTAATTGGAAACTGTGTTTGCCAAGGAATGCCCCTACATGTCTGGCAATCGCATGAGCATCAAAAGCCTTGGAGATGCACTAAGATCACCAATGTCTGAACATTCAGCCAGACCGTCTGAAAGGCCTGGTTAGAGATCGATCTGAGTGGCGCTTGAGCTGCCTGGCTGCTGTGTCCCTTTGGGATTTTCCTTGATTATGATAATGATCACAATTGTTTTCTTTTTTTAAAGAAACTCTAAATGCCCAAGGCATTCAGTTTCCGAATGTTTAAGATATGACTCACCAATTAAAAATTAAAAAGAGAGCAGTTTATCTTTGGTTGTTTTTTAGGTAATATTTTAAAGAAGAGGGATTGTTAAATAAAAGCAGCTGGTGTTTACTGTTAAAACTTCATTCTCAAAGAAGCTCTTTTTGAAAAATTGATCATAGCAGGATATTTCTCTGGTAGAAGAAACTGATAAAAATTTAATTTATATTTTTAATCAATCTTTGATTACACTTCACCTTGTCTCTGTATCTACACTCTGAAGCATGGAAAATATACTGATTTTGTTTCTTATTTTGGATTTTTGTTGGCTTGGAATTAATATGAATATTCATTTTCCTACCGGTGGAAAACAGCACAGTCTTGCCAACTCTCAGGATTTTATCATGAGATTCACAATATTTGCTGTTTTACTGAAAACTCCAGCTTCTGAAGACAAGTGAGATTTTTGTGAGAATCTCAGCTTTCATTTAAAAAAAAAAAAAAAAAAAAAAATTCTAGCCCCCATGGTTGCTTGAAAATTTAACCAAGGATCCTAAAGGCTCAAAAACAAAATAAAAAGAACATAAAATTATTATTATTTGTAAATCTCTTGATTTCTGAGGGCCTGACTCATGATTTTTCAACATTTGGGTTGACAATACTGGTAGTAGGGCCAATGCTTTGTAATAGGGCTGCGATATCAGTAATAATAATAGAAATGTAGGCCTGGAAGGGACCTCGAGAAGTCATCAAGACCAGCCCCCGGCTCTGAGGCAGGACCAAGTAAACCTAGACCATCCCTGATGGGTGTTTGTCCAACCTGTTCTTAAAAACCTTCAATGATGGGGATTCCACAGCCTCCCTTGGAAGCCTATTCCAGAGCTTAACTAGTTGGAAAGATTTTCTTAATATCTAACCTAAATGGTTCTTACTGTAGATTAAGCCCATTACTTCTTGTCCTATCTTCAGAGACCATGTAGAACAATAGATTCTCATCCTCTGTATAACAGCCCTGAACATATTTGAAGATGGTCCCCCCCATAGCCTTCATTTCTCAAGACTAAATGTGCCCAGTTTTTTAACCTTTCCTCAATGGTTAGGTTTTCTAAATCTTTTATAATTTTTGTTGCTCTCCTCTGGACTCTCTCCAATTTATCCACATCTTTCCTAAAGAGCAGCTCCCAGACCTGGATACAGTACTCCAGCAGAGGCCTCACCAATGCCAAGTAGAACGGGACAGTTACCTCCTGTGTCTTATATACAAGACTCCTCTTAATTCACCCCAGAATGATATTAGCCTTTTTCGCAGCTGCATCAGATTCAATTTGAGATTCGCTATAACCCACAAATCCTATTCAGCAGTACTACCACCTAGCAAGTTATTCCCCATTTTGTGTAGTTGTGTGTTTAATTTTTCCTTCCTAAGTGTTCTGCACTTCTCTTTTATTGAATTTCATCTTGTTGAATTCAGACCAATTCTCCCATTTGTCAAGATGGTTCAGAATTTTAATCCTGTCCTCCAAAGTGCTTACATCCCCTCCCAGCTTTGTGTCATATATAAATTTTATAAGTGTGCTCACCACTCCATTATCAAAATCATAAATGAAAAGACTGAATAGTCTGGATCCCGGACTGACCCCTGCAGGGCCCCAATAGATACCACCTCCCACTTTTGACAACGAACCATTGATAATTCCTCTGAGTAAGGTCTCCCAACCAGTTGTGCACTCACCTTATAGCAATTTCATCATACTCTGGCCCAGCCCTTATTTGCTCTTCTCCACCATTCCTCCACCCCAGTATGCCCCTTTTCCTGAGACAGGGGCCAAAGGGATTCAAGTAGTGGTTCTATGTCAGCTCAGCATCATCTACATTAGGGGAATCCACAGCTGCTGCCTTAAGGCAGCTTTCAGTGCAAAGGGATCTAGCCCTCTGAGTCACAATTCCCTGCAGGAGCTACTCCTGGGGCAGCCCAGCTATGCCCTGCCCTATATTCTGGGGGCTGAGCCTGAAGGCTCAATCTCGCTCACACTAAGTGACAACAAGCACCTCAGCCTCCAAAGCCCTGATCTTGGACATGGGAGATCACAGAATGAGTTATACAAGCCGAATTTTCAATTTTGTAGGGTTAAATACAAACTTGTCTGTTCATTAGACAAAAAAATTACGATAACTAGAATGCCACTGTTTTAAAGGCATGATAGAATCAAGGCTGCAGCTAACTATTTATTCTGCTGGAACAGAGAGAATCTGAATTAGATATCAGCCTTCAATTAATATGTAAAGCAGCAGGATGTCTAATAATTTCACCATGAATATCATGAGGCGCATTACAGAAATCACATATTTTCCAAAGAATCCCTTAAATCCACTAGAAAAGAATTATTATTTTCTTATTCACAAGGAAAGAAGTATTTCAATAAATTATATAAACAACAACAACAATTATTGAAAAACAGCATTTCAGGAGTTCTCTATAGTTGCCTGCTACATGTCCTCCAGATAGGAACCAAACATAATTACTGTTCTAAGTAGAAACAAGAGCTCTAAAGGTATGTTTGACACTGCTCACTGCAAAAACATCTCACAAGAAAATTCATGTGTCTGCCTGGCAGCTTGCTTCTGATGTCTTACTTCCTATGCATCAGCTTTGTTCTTCATTTCTATGGCAGACATTTCCCTGAGCCTGCCTGGCACCAGTCTGCATACATAATATTGTGTATCTTCAACAGTTTTATGAAATTAATACCAATAGCCACATCACTGCAAACACCTGCAGAAGAGTGATAGAAGGTGCTGAATAATTGTGCATGCAATAAAAATATAAAAGAAGGGTCCTGCATGCATGTACCATAGCTGTTACCCTGGCAAAGGAGCAATGCTGCATGACAACAGGAGGGCTCATTATAGATACAGCTGGGAGACAGTTAATGATTTGTTTGGCACAGTTTATGCTATTTCCAGAGTTTGGTAACTTATTTATCTGTCCAGTGCAGCAAAGTATATTTAATGTTTTACAGTGAAAAATATTTTAAACATTACCCAAAATGTTTCCTACCATGAGACAGCATCTTACATCTGAACTGGAGATGTGCAGTTCAGGAGTTGGGAATTCGCGTCTCCTCCCCCGCATGTCCCCATTCACTCCTTGGTGAATATTTGCAGTGTAGTTGTAGCTGTGTTGGTCCCAGGATATGAGAGAGAAAAGATGGGTGAGGTAATATCTTTTACTGGACCAACTTCTCTTGGTGAAAGAGACAAGCTTTTGAGCTTGCACAGAGCTTTTCTTCAGGTCTGCATTCTTCATGTGCCAGACCTGAAGAACTCTGTGCAAGCTCAAAAGCTTGTCTCTTTCATCAATAGTAGTAGTTCAATCAAAGAATTACCTCACCTACTTTGACTCTCTGGTGACTAGCAACTGACAATTAAACATGACGCTCTTCTCTTTCATGGGGAACCCCCCGCCTCCAAAACCAAACCAAACCAAGAACCAGCAACATTAATATCCACATGATGAAAGGGGTGCATAACCAATGGAAACTCTTTCATGGACCTATTCAACAGCAAGAGGAACAAATTAATCCCATGTGATAATAATGCCAAAGGATAATAGTGCTGCAATACGTATCCAGGCAAAACCCATTTGATTCAGCAGGATGTTGGCTGAATAAGAGCTGCGGCACTGGACGTAGGGCATATCCAACACATTTATTTAAGACCCGTTTATCATATACAGATATGGAAGTGTTATATGTCTAAATGGCATCCCCTCCCTCCTCCTGAGATAAGAGCTCTGGCAAGCTAGAACCAGCATAAAGTACACAGGCTGAATTGTTATCTAAATACATTTCTCTGATGACTACCACCTCTTTTCTGTTAATGAATTGTTCATAAAACAATCCTACTTTCTTTGTATTGTATTTTTTACATGTAATTTAATAAAAAAGAAACATTTATATGTAAACTTCTCTGGAGCAGGGCCCGTCTTTTTGTTCTGTGTTTATACAGTTTTAGTACAATGGATTCCTGGTCCACGTTCATAGGTGCTATCACAATACAAATTATAAAAAACAATATAAATGTTCACTGAATAATTTGGATGGAATAATTTTTAGATTGTTTTTCACAAAACTTTCACTTCAGATATTCCCTATCCATTATTTGTGGAGTGTAGCCAGTCACATAGTGAGGTTTCTGCTCCTTTGCTGGACAAATAAGACTTAAAATATGAGAATAAGGAATATGGATTGGCAAGGAACAAACAGTGCTAAAGAAATAATAAATAAATATCCAGCAGCAAATCCTGATGTTCACACGTGAGCAGCCTCGTTCTGTGCATTCGCCATTCCCCACACATCTTAGTGAACAGACTCCATTTGTGTGAGTGTTCAGAAAGACCGAATAACCCAGGGTGTGAGCACAATCAAACCAAATCAATAGTGAGAGTTCAAATAAATGGTCATGAACATTGCATCTGCAGAGTTTGACCAGTTCTCATTCAGATGATCAAACAAAAGAAATAGGACCTTTTCTAATGCATTAGCAGCCTGATGTAGAGACCATAGGACACTGAGCCATTGCAGACTATTGGGTAAGTAATACATATAGACATAATTAAAGAAAACTTCTGTGACCAAATGTAAGTACATTGAGCTCAAGGCAGGGGAATCTGGGTGAAGTTCTATGGTCTGTGTTATACAGGTCAGACCAGATGATCTAACGGCCCCTTCTGGCCTTGAAATCTGTTAAACCATGTGTCTCTGAAAGTAATTAAAACACACATTAAGATTAAAGTAATTGTGCATATATTTGATGTGACTTTAAACTGGTGGCTGTCCTGGCAGCTGCTATCTTTCCTAGCAGCTCTTCAACATGCTTTGAAAGCTTTTTTCTTTTTTCTATTACTGTTAAAAAGAAAAAAATGGGAAGACAGATGCAACAGCATTATGGACTAACCATAGTGTCTAGGGTATAGTGTTCAAGCAACATTGTCACAACTCTCCGCTATTGTCAACACGTGCAAAGCAAGAAGTGGAAGTGAGTTTTGACCACAGATTATCTGTCAGTCAACTGGCATTATCTCTCTCCCTATCTACTCATAAAGCACCCATCACTGTGGTAGCTAAGCATTTTTAATTTATCCTAGCTGCCATAATTAATGGTAGGCAGTGTCTAGGATTGTAGGGAAGCAATGATCAGTGGAACATAGAGCAGCATGTTGGCTGAGCACAAATGACCTCTTCTGACTGATGGCTGAAGTGTTGCAGGATAAGGTAGCAAACTGTGGGATCTTTACATCTGTCCCCTGCCATTGCTCTGTCCTTGTGGGGGTGGGGGTGAGGGAAGTGGCACCTGTCAATACTCTCTAGTGATCCCCACTGGCCCATATAACAAATACTGAGACTCCTTAGGTAGCTATGCCCAACCTCATCTGCTGGAGCAATAGTTCTTGAAATGTGGGGATTTAGGGCATGGAGCATAAGGGTGCGGGAATCGGAGGTCTTCCAGAGTGGAGGAAGTAATATGATGAGCCCAAATTAAACCCACAAAAGCAGCACAATCCAGCTCTACTCTGTGTTGACACTGTTCAGTCTTGTTATTGAAGGGCTTATCAGAGAGTGGGTAGTTTTACATGCCTCCATGTGCTCCAGTGGCTAGATGTACTGGCAGGTGTGAAGAGTGACTTTTTGCGGGGGGATATGAATGTAGTGTGTAATGAAATTTGAGGGGACAGGAACAATACTTGCCTCACAGCAGGGCTGTAAGGATTATATAATATTTGTAAACCATGTTGAAATTATAAAGCCCTGTATGAGCACGAACTATTATTCTCGTCACAGAAGAAATGGCAGCAAGTGTTCCATAATCAGACCTGAGTGTGTGTTGCTGCTTTCTTACACTTTCCTTTGGCTGCGCAAAAATAGTGCACAGAGAACTATACAAAGGGCACAACTGCTTAAATCTGCTCCCAGCAAACAGCTTAATACTATATTTCTAAAAAGTATGACAGATTTATTTTTCAGATGGATGAACAACCTCTCTCTTGCAAATGAGTCTTTTTTATTTGGCAAAAGTTTCTGAATGTGTTCTCCTCTGAGCATACCAACCAAAGGCTGTGTGTGTAATTTTAAGTGATATTATCTTACGTGAACAAATGGTTTACATTTTGTAAAGTCTGTTCCTCACATAAGTAAAGGAAAACTTCCATCTCATCACAGAAATACAGACAACTTTTGGTCTCATTTTTACAAACAAGGAAATTTGGCAGTTTAACTGTTAAATCTGACTATAATTATTCTGTGTTGAGATTGCGCTGATGTCATTGCTGTAACTTGATCCTTCCAGCTTTTGCTCTGGATGCCTTTAAATAGCAGTTCTGTGAACATGTTTTGTACTGATCTCTTTGATTAGTCCTAGAAGGCAATTACCAATACATCTGATATAGATGAAAGCAAAGAGAAGCAATCAAATTTCAACCATGTCTACATCCTTAAGAGTGAGCCCATCTGTCCATGGCTATCGGTTTGACACAGCCTTGCGAAAGAAAGCAGTGGCCAATATCTTTGAAAGCACAGACCAAGAATCTCTTCAGAAGCTCTTCAAAAACTCTGGAGACAAGAAAGCAGAGGAAAGAGCCAAGATCATCCTTGACACTGATCAGGACTTTGAGGAGAAAACAAGAGCATTAATGGCACTAAAGCAGAGGACAAAAGACAAACTTTTCCAGTTTCTGAAACTTGGGAAATATTCCATTAAAGTTCATTGAACTGTCGAAGGAAAAGGAGATGGAAGAGAAGCTATATTTAAAGAACAAGACTGAGTTTGTGAAATATTAACAAATGTGATATTCTCCACAACCATGCAAATTTCTGACAAGTCAAGTGAACCTGAAAAACTGGTCATAAGCATTCAATCCAATTTTACATACAGCAAAAAGCTTCCATGAGTGACTGCAAACTCTCCAAACGCGAAAGAACTGGTGTCAGGAACAAGAGAACCAGAACAGTCTATGCGTGAGTGAAAGATACTGGCATGTTTGGCAAGAAACATACCCAGAGTACCCAAGGCACAGAACGAGAAGATAATGACACAAGCACACAATCAGATTAAATGTTTTCAGTAAATTGGGGTGAAAGCAGAATAGAACGTTTTCTTCTACTTGTTTACTGAAGTCATCCTTTTTTAAACTCATTTACTGAATGTTTAAAAGATTTCTAAGCCTCACTGTTGTCTACTGGGATGGAGGGTTGTAATGATTGATCAGCTATTGATCATTTATTTTGCATTTGTTAAAATGCATTAAAAATGCACCACATAGGTGTAACAAGTTCAATCTTCAGGGAGTGCATTTGCTTTAGAAACACTATGCAATTGTATCTCTTTTCTCATTGTTATGTGGTATACTTATATCATGAATTATTTGCACAAAAGCAAAAATAATGAAGTTCCTTCCCTGAACTGAATTTACTGTGAAAGTCTCTTTTAAGATATTTCATTCACTTTTCATTGATACTAATATGCCATAATTACAGATCTTACTTGTAGATAGTGTGTTAGATATTAGAAATATTCCATGATAATATTTTGACAATACTATGATTATATCAACTATAATTTATTGCATATGGTGAGCTACAAACCTAATAAATTATAACGATGCTATCACTTCTTTCGTCTACAATGCTTTTTTCTAAAAGAGGAGTGGTTTTGTATATTCTTGGTTTTTTACCTTTTAAATATATCATTGTTGGGGGGGGGTTCAAAATATGAGATCTCTTTCTTTAACTGCTAGTAAACCCATTTGGAAGCAGATTCTTAAAACTCCTTGGGGTAAAATCCAGGCCCCACTGAAGTCAATGAGAGTTTTGCAATTAACTTTACTCGGGCTGGGATTTCCCTCCTTGTTACTAAACTGATTTTGGTGCATAAAGGAAGTTGCTCTGATAGAGCTTAAATGGAAATCATCTGACTCTTAACTGCTGATTCTTTTAGGCTGAATTGCTAATGGTTAATATTAAATCAATGAGTATATTTTGCATTTTCTCCCTTAAGCCTCCAATATAAATTATTTAAAAAACCAATAGTTGCAAACAAAAATAAACAATCTGGTTCCCTCCAGGCTCCCGTCTCTCCTGGAAATGAGAGAAAATTTATGGATAATCCTGCCCCACTGAAATCAATGGAGTTTTTATAATTGATTTCAACAGTGGCAGAATCAGGCATTCACAATTTCTGTAGCTGTTTATATTGTACTTCTCACCATGGCGCTTATGCGCAATGTCATTAAACACAGCTACAGAATAGTTATACGTGTCTTCTAATAACCTGCCAGCTGAAAAAAAGAAGTTCCCATGACCCTGTTTATTCTACTGTAAAGTTGAAATGATTCAGAGGAGTAATAGGCCAGCTGCTGCTTTCTTACAGTGAAAAAATACAAACTGGCTATAAATCAGGTAGGCTAGAAATATCCCCTTTAAATTACTTACCAGAGTAGGTAATTGTATTTATTTATAGATTTATAAAGCACATCCAGACATTGCCCAGGAGCCAAGAAGTTTAAAAATGAAATACCATAATACACTGATCAATACCAGTTCTAAGTAAATTCCCCCTAGATAATACAGGCACATCCCAAAAATCCCACAGCAAAAGCCTGAGACATTATTTGAGTCCACAGCATTATTAGACCGTAGCTTGAGGGTCAAAAGACTTGGATTCTGTCAGACCAAGGGGAAGTGAATTCCAGAGCTCAATGCTCCTCCACTTGGGCCCTTGAGCACCAATGTTCACATCTAGGGAACACTAGCAAAAGCCAACTGCATGTAGTGTGGCTTCTTTCTGCAGCAGTTTGGGCTGCTCTATCACTGATCCCCACATTGCCCTGGCCAGAGGCCAAGCTGGAAAGAATTGGGGTGCAGGAGTGAATACTGGAATGACCAGAGTCCAAAGAGCTGGTAAAAAAATGCCAACTAGGCAATTTACCTTTCAAAAAGTCTATTTCATCAAAATCTAAATGTTTCACCAGACCCTGCAGATTCTGACAATGTTTTATGGAAAAGTTTTGAAATGATTTTGAAAAAGTTGAAAAGTTTTGAAACATTTCTTGTTTTATTTTGATATCATAGAAATTTTTCTTTTTGACTTGTTTTGTTTCACTTCATTTTACTCTGATATTATTAATTTTATAGTATTTTAATGTTTCAACATAATCTCCATGGAAGGTTTTGAAAAGGTTGTTTTGATGTTTCTGAATCAAAATGTTTCAGCATTTCAGTTCTGTGAAATATTTCAAGATTTTGACTTTTTCTCCAGATTCAGGACAAAGACAAACATGGAAATATCTGAACTCCGCACAGGATGGAAATTCCATTTTCTGACCCGCTATAAGTTTCCAAGGGCTGGCTGCACCTCTGTATTAAAAGATACAAGTGAGCAAGCTGCTCCACCATTTTATACAAATTAGTTGCAGCTCTCAAGATCCTAGCCCAGAGTCTTTGGCAGAGGTATCTGCCCTTACTATAAGCTGCTAAATGCAGACCTGCAAAAACTGGTTTTGGCTCCCTTCACCTATCTGAACTCACTTTTGAACTGGAAACATCAGGATTTGTGGACTTGGGAAGAACACCTGTGGCATGAGGCCAGGCAATATGTTCTGGTTGGAATAATATGAGAGAACAACATAATATATAAATATAGATCTTGATCCTGCATTCAGTTCCACGCAGGCAGACCCTGTGCCTGTTCAGAGCCCCCTTAAGGGATTCTGCATTGGCACAATCCTTTATCCCATAGCACAGTGGCACCGTACAAATAGCTGATGTGATGTGTAGCTCCAAGAACTTTCCAAATGCTGGGCCTGATCTGAAGCCCATTGAAATTACTGGAAGGACTTCCACTGACTTCAGTGAGCTTTGGACCAGGCCTTTTATGAGTGGATGCAGTCACTTCAAATCCCTCACTTAAACGTTAACAGACATCTGTGGTGTGATGACTTCAGGCAAGCCACTCAGGAGATTTGTGTTGCAGAGTTTTTTCCATGTAAATTACACAAGAAATGGGCTTGTGTGGGAGACAGAAATGCTCTAAGAATAAAATCCCAAGGGGATGATGATAATCACGGAAGTCCGTATTCCTTTGCTTAGTATTATATACTGAGAATGGAGAGGCTTTCTCGGAAAGAATTCAGAAACAGCCAGTACCAACTCATCTATGTGCTCGCCTCCTTTCCTTAACTGAAATCAACTGCTGTCACTTCCCCTAATATGGTTAAGCTTCCCACGGTCCATCTCTGATCTTCACCAATTCTCCCCCTATATTCTTGGTTATTAGGTTTTATAAACAGTTTGCATTTCCCATGTAAAATAAATTTGTTGCTCTCAATCCAGTCACTCATTCCCACATTCCCAAACCATCACTGCTTAAGACAGTCTGCTGAGCTTTGTGTATGGGCTCAAGGATAGAGTAGCAGTGGGTGCATCTGGTCAGGAATGAAATGCACTGCTAGTGCTTTGGAAACAGAGCCAGTGGCAGAACTGGATTGGCGAGTATGACTCAGGTGTGCAGATATGTGTATTTTATAGTCTGTCATTTGTTGAGCTGTCCATGTCATACTTATTTAAGAATTATATTGTTGCCTGTTACCAAAGCACCTCCATGCCTCACATCTATAATAATAATCTGTCATAAATCAACAGCGTATCGCAGAGTCCTGTTGGGAAATGCAAGTTTGCTCCTGTAGAGATAGTACATATGAATCCACTATTCAGAGTAATGGCCATGCACTTCCTGTCAGGGATAATGGGTACGGTAGTCTCCTTCTACAGCTCCTTCCTACAGCTATCTTCTGTGCTATAGAATATTATGGCAATCTTCTATGCGACACATCATCCATAATCTTTTCCCACCCAATTCTAACCAGCACACAGGAGAAGCTAGATGTGGTGGCCTGCCAACTCCACCCCTTGTAGAACAGGAATCTGAAAGAAGCCATAACAGTGGCAAACTGGCAGCAACACCAATTATGCAATATGATAAGATCCTGTGATTTAACAATTTATAGTCTCCCTTATCTAATTACATTTAAATCATTAGCCCAAATAGGTTCTATGAAAAGTACAGACTGTGTTAAAAAAAGTCACTTGTTTATTCATTTTCTGTGGCTATAATCTGCATTTCTGCATCTCATTTCCTGCAGTCTTGATCTTCACTCCATTTCAGCTATGCATATATTTGATGCATGGTAAAGCAGCTCATGTTTCTGTCATTGCTACTCTTCTCACCAGTGTGTTAGGCTAGCTCTCATGATACAATTGCTGGTAAAGTGTTTACACGTGACACGGTCTGTAACACAAGTTTCATCAAGCTCAGTAAAATACTCTCTCTCTGTAAGGCTGATGTTGCTCCCTTGCTTTCCTTGCTGCCGTTGGAAATACCACCCAGGACACCTATGCAATTCAGTGCTCATGATGGCCCTTCTACAAGAATGAGTCCTGCTAGCGGAAGGGGATGCTCTTTCTGAGGTTTGCACTATGCCACATATATATAATTCACACAGAATAGGCATATCAGGGCAGGTCATCCGCATTGTGCTGGGCCCTTCCTGAGCATTTTTTGGTGCAGACTCTGTGTCTGTCAGAGTAAACATGCTGCAGTCATCAGACAGTGCAGAAACGCAGCTGCAAAGTACAGCATCTATTGTCAGGTCTCCCCTTGCAACAAAAAGAGGAAAAGGCCTGTTCAAGATATTTCCTGCCTTCAGGAGTCATGTATTTCCATTAATTCTTTTCACTGAGTCAAACTGGCTACACTAGATATCCCTGTGTCTGTGTCCTAGAGTCCTCGGGAACATGCGTCTCACCAGCTAATTTTAAACTGCTCCACAAGTGTGACACAGTAAAGACAACTATGACAAAATGATTCTGTGCATGTATTCTATCAATCTCAATAAGTAATACTAGACAACAGCAAGGAAACAGACTCTTGAGGTTCACAGTAAATGAAATAAAAAATATAGGTACTTCCATGGCTGGAAGAAAATCTGTTAAAAGAGGTTTAAAAAAAAAGACCATATTTTATTCAATATCTAACTAAAAGCATCACTATGTGCAACATCCAGTCTGCCAAACTCAGAACATCTTGAGGAGAGAGAAAGGAATATTCAGAATAACTGGGTGCAATTTATAAGGAGCCCAAAGGAGACAATCCTGAGGACGACAGTAGTAGCATAATCACAGAGGAGCATCTCAGTCCTTCCTCATCGCTAATCAACGAGTTCCCAGCATCATCAGGTTTCCATTAGAAATATCGTTCTTATTGCCTGTCCATACCAGAAGATGTCATTTAGAATATGTAAATATTCTTAGGTTCCACCTGTTCTTGTGTAGAGAAGAGGCTTTGAGACATTACCAAATGGCAGGATTCAAGGTCCTGTGGCTTTTTAGCCTCTGGTGAAAGGTGCACTAGGTTTTGCAAATAGAGCATGAACCACAGCTGATTATGATTGTCATGTCAGTGTTTGCTTTACTTCTAAAAGGCCAGGCTGCTTGGATCAGTAACAGCATTTACTGACACAATGTCCCTCACACAACACTGGGGAATGAGACAGATTAAAGATTCACCTGCAGCTGGATGTAACTGTCAGTCTTGTCAATTTTACTCAAAAGTTCAAAGAACAAACTTTTTCTCATAAGCAATGGATGTGCAGAATTCAGCAGCATAAATGTACCAGAGAAAGCTATGTTGCCTACCTCTGTCAAAAGCAGGCTTGGCACCTTCCAGCAATAAATAGCTGAACACTGAATACACTCTAGCCCAAGGGCCAAGGCAGCAGCAGTTATGTAGGTAACAATGCGGCTCTCAGCATGGTGGTATCCAAGGGCCTGGGTGTACTGTATATTATAAACCTGTCATTATGGAAACAGGAGGCTTTTGCTTCCTGCCTTACAAACCGGAGCTGCAAAAGCTATGGAAAGAATGTCAGGACCCCAGGCCAAAATTACAGTGAGAGCACAGGACGTCTGCTGGTTCTTGACAAGCAGCTCACAAAAGAACAAGAAAAGAAACAGCTGTGACAAACATCTGCTGTTTGGGAACTATGTATTATATAGGTCTTTCCAACCTGGGCATCAAAAATAGGTACTGAGCAGCAGAGAGAGCTTCTTCTGCATAGGGTTCTGAAATGGGTCAAGAGTGATCCATTGGCTAATAGGGTGATGGGTTCAAAGCCTGCATGTTGGCCCCAATTCAGCACAAGTACCAGCCTTAGGACAAGCAGTGAGCCTGTGAAAAGAGCTCCAGAGGGAATCGCCTCTCCACCATGCAACTTGTAAGGAACCTAGAGCTGTGATTGTGATAGAGACAAAACCAACCTTACCATCAACTGGAGGCTCTAAGCAGTGGTTTGTGGCCACACTGAATCATCACATTATTGAGGTAAATTAAGACACCGAAAGGAATTAAGAACGTAACTAAATACGGTGACACCCAGGCACACTCCCTGGAGCACACTCACCAAGATACTTCTTTTTGCCATTTTCATCAGGGAAACCTACAATTTTTGGTGAAAATGTTAAAAAATATCACCCTGGATGAACTCACCAAGAGTTCACAAAACAAAAGCTGTTAATTTTCAACTAGCAAATTCAAAGAAAGAATGGAAAATTGTTTGCTTATTTACAAAACTACTAAATGCAATTTTCTCTGATTTTGTTGGTGCTGAGAATATTGTTGTTGAGCTTTAGCTAGACTAAATTAGCTCCTGTCTGCCTTTCACTTGGAGAAGTAGTAATAATGAAATCACAATCTAGCCAGGATAATTACCTCTCTTGTGGTCTGAAATAATATTTTATTACAAAACACTTTTCCCTCTCAGATAACACACTTCTTATATGATTTTGGTGTTCAATAAACATGTGTATGCCACAACATAGTTTGTGGGGAAGAACTGTTGGGGATAGCAGTGCCAGTTCACTTTTTCTTTGCTTTATTGAACAACATAAAATCCCTGTCTAACAATAAGCTGTTTAAAATCAACAAATATCAGGGTAATGGGATATTTTCAAAGCATTTCAGTGAATAATGTACTTACAAATCATGGAATACTTAGCAAATAAGTGAAGAAAAGGCCAACATTACTAATGTTACCACCTACAGAATCGCAAGACTATTTATTACGCACAAAAAAATATGTTAAAAAATACCAAGGTTGTAATGTCAAACACTTAAAAGTTAGGAAATGCCAGAATTAAGAAAACCTAATTCAACCCTTTGTGCATATGCATTATAATACACTCTTTAGTTATATGAACACATACTCATTTTTCCACAAGACCTGTACCCCATTCAGTGCCCAGTGCTCTGGGGAATAATCAGGGCTGTGTAATGAAGGAGACTGTTGTGTGTAGGTGCCCTGATTCACCTGGTATAAGCTGCCACCCATTGCAGCCTACACCTACTATACAAGTCAAGACTCAAGTAACCAAGCAACAATGTGGACTCTGAACCCTACAGCCACGTAATTAACAAACACAAAGCCCTGCTTACTCCCTAGAACAGAAAGGTTTCCGAATGGCCAAATATGGATCTGGAACCCTGAGCGGGCGCAGTTCAAATGAGTCATAACTCTGACCAGTTCTTTTATCACTAATCATCATGGAAACAATGTAACAGCCTCAGGGTTCATAATTCTTGATGCTGGCCTCTTCTTCAACACTGTTTATACGACAAACAACTGTGCTTACATTGCTAAGCTCTACCTATTTCCTGCTCTACTCCCACTGAAAGCAGAACAAACTCTGGCCAGTCTGAGTCTGTATCAATCTTTTTACATGTCCTGAAAGATTGAGGACAACATTCCATTGCCCTCCCAAGCCTAAAGATTCCATCTCCATGTCTCAAGGGCAGAAGGCCCCTTCCTCGTTTATCAGCTCCTCCTTTCCAGAGAGAACATGTTCCCTTATGGTAGCAAAAATTCATGCAAATGGGAAGGAAGTTAAATCTCTAGGACTGATCCTGTTCAGGACTGGGGAGAATATCTGGTGAGAGTTTAGTGCAACTGAAAGGTCAGTCTGTCTAAATCTCAGTCACGAATGGCCTTTCTTTCATCATAGTGCCAGAAAAGAATCTGATTTCCCATGGCAGTGGAGCTAGAGATCCTTTATGCCCAATATTAAATGGCTTGCTAGAGTGCTGGCTGCACCATTCCACTCAATCTGGATCAAATAAGAAAAAATTTGAGGTTTTCTTTTTGTTGAAGTCTCTCTGCAACAGCATACCTGCTGGACAGAGTCCCCTGAGGGAGCGTATGCAGTAATAAAACATGCCATCAGTGTCTGCTCACCTGTATTCAGAACTAGTTCACAGATGACATCATTTTCTGGGTATTGGGAAGCGGGAGGCTACTATCTACATCCATCCATCCAATCTGTCTTCTTAAGGCACTTGTCACTGAGGTATCTAAGTGCCAGTGTCAGGTTGTATTCTAGTTTCCCTGGTTCATTGATATTCTAATCTTATTGTTGCTCTCAGATATTGCAGGATGCTGTATACCTTCCACTTACTGGGATATTTTTACTTTCTGGGGAAGAAGGATGGTGATGATGAGGAAGATTAATTAATTGTAATTGCTTTTCCAACCAAAGCTGGAAAATAGACTGGCAGGTTTTAAGCATCAGGAAAGGCCCAAAAAATCCATACAAAAATCTGACAAGATTTGTTCCTACCATTTTTACAGTGCCCTTTCGTTATAAATCTTTACACACTTGATTGCAGGGCTTATAGTTCTCTCTGTCATAAGTAAATAAATTAGGTGTAATTTAATATTTGATTAAGATTTACAATTCTGTTCTGTACAGCTTCTCAGGCGAGTGCTCTGTAATTGAGCTAAGTGAACAGCGCCATTAATTCTTTTCACAATATGAAATGCTTGTACTCACTAAATGTAAGTAGGCAGTTCTAAGTCAGGTGCAGAATAGGAGAGTTGTTTAAAGAAACAGTGCCCTCTCCTCTTTCTCCTCCTCCAACCCTCTTATCTCTGATCTTCTTTTCTTTATCATGATAGCAAAGGAGGCGGGAAAGCACCCTTCCTCTCTTTTATAGGAACACTACGTATCAATAACTAATCTTTGCCTCAAATTAATACATATGTGCGTGCTTACATGTAGTTACACACACACACACACACACACACACACACACACACACACACACACACACACACACCATTCACTTCTAGTGGAAATGGCAGTCCAAAGAATGAGCATACTAAGAAAGCCCAAATTATTGTGTTATGAAATAAAAGTCATAGATAAAGTTTGAGACCTTATTAGATAACTAGGGGATATCTAGAGGACTTTCCAGTATCATATGTCACAACCTTTTCCTCCAAATAGCCTATGCCACTATTCAAATGCAGTAAATTCTTTCATGTGATGTAACGGTCCCCAGGTATAGTGCTGGGTGAAATATATGCAGTGAATCGTTTACTCGCTGATTTTAGCCTCTCCTTCTGTTTGCAAATTATACACAACAGACTTTGATTTGTACTAATTTGATTGTTATACAAAATAAATTGATGAATGGCTTTGTGTGAAGACATTTTAGACCAGAGGCTACTCTCAAACTACTCGCCACAACTATTGTGTAAAATATTTTCTGTTCACAATCCCCTATTTGTGCTGTGCAATTCATTACTTAAGTCAGATGGTATTATTTTCTGCTCCTTGATTAGATGGCACTTAAATCTTTCAAAATAGCCCCCCAAAACTCATGTTGTGAATTCTTGCATGAGTTCATATTTTGAACAATTGCGTTTGACACTATCTCTGTGAACACTGCTGGACACAAAAATTGCTGAAAAACCAATATCCATGGAAAGCAAATAAAACAATTCACAAATAATACAGAAGTGAATTCCAGATTTTTGCTTGTTTGCTAATATTTTTTGCAGTATTTATCCAGCTCAACCTGGAAGTCTGCTGATCTCATTCCTTATTTTGGTACCGCTGGCTCTTGAAGGAAAGGAAGGGTAAAGCCTCTTTAGTCTTACAGCTAGACAAGTTACCTTGAAGAATACTTCCAGAGGGGTAGAAGGGTAGAAGAAGACAAAGACATCAGATCTGAGCCCTGTGCCTCTAGACTTAGTCTGGAGCATTCTCCCTCCCCTCCCTCCCTACCCCCACCACACCTATAGCAGAGTCACTCTGATAACAGGAGTGTATAATAGCAAAGTCCCTGTGCCTCAGCTAAAGAGCAGGAGAGAGCAGTTTAAACCAGTCTGTCACACCCAGGCTGTTAAGAAATACATGGAAATACTAAGGCACTGCTGTGTTTTCTCATGGAGTTGCTGGTCTTTGACAAATGTGGCCAAAGCTTTTTCTAACGCAATACCGGAACTTGCATGACTAACAAGAAGTGGTGGGGACATTTATCAGAAAAGTCAGATTTAAACTAACTGGATGAGCTTTCTTTGAAGATAACATCCCTGCTCTTTGCCAACAGAGGTTTGACTAAAGAGATTAAGTTATCTTTAGCAGTAGAAAACATGCTTAGTTACCAAGTTGCTCTTAACATGGTCCTGTTCTTATTCACCTCTTACTCAGGCAAACTCACAGTGACTTGAGTGGGAGTTTTACCTGAGTGGCTGGATAAGAGTGCTGAATAATACGCTAACTGAGATAACAGGTGGCCACCCTCATTTTATATATTATATATATATGCTCATGGTTTATTTGAACACACACACACACACACACACACACACACACACACACACACCCCCCACAGAAAAGTGGTCTATGGCAGCACTACACAGCAATCCACTAAGACCAAGCTGAGGTTTTCAAAGCCAGCCAGAGGATTTAGAGAGCTAGTTTCCACTAATTTCAATGGGAGATAGGTGCCTAATGCCCCTAGAGGGTTTTGAAACTCTCAAGCCAGGTATGGGCATACAAAAACATTTCAGTTTTTCCTCCCCAGCTGACATTTAAAATAGGAAAGCCAAAAACAAGTTCAGAGATTTAATTTTAGCCATTTTAGAAAGCAGGAGTTAAGTAATTTTGATTAAATCATGCAACATTATTCTCAATAAAAAACATTGCTGACACATCACCACCTGGCAAATTGTATATCATGAAAGGAGACCTATCCTATAAACCCCACTCGGAGTACTACAGCTCCAAGGTATGTTTTTGCACAGAATTTGCTAGACATATGCAATTTGTATTGATATGAGGGGTCCGGAGATCCCTTATGTCAAACATTGAGCATAATGTGATTCTAGGATGACAGACCCTAAAACGTGCCTGACTTTGTATTTCCTATAATTGACCTCACTTGTTGACTGCCTCTGCTCTAGAGAGATCATTACGCAATTCTTCTAACTTTCCTTGGTTCCCAATACAACTTTATTTACTCAGTGTGTCTGAAACAAAAACAAAAACAAAACAAAAACAAAAAACTTCCTTCCATGGAAAGCATGTTCCCAGCACAGCCCATACAACCCACAAAATGCAGAAAATGCTGTAAGAGTCCCATACAGTTTGCCTTCAGGGATAGCTTTGCCATTAAAAGGGAACCACCTTGGGATAACTTAAAATAAGCCTCTTCTCTGTGCTCAGTATACTGCCTCTATGAATTATTGCAGGAAAGGCTTAAAAATAATATTTTAACAAAAGATCAACATGCTGAGTTGTAGAACGTCTGCTGTTTATAAGCAATGGCGCCAAGATGTGCCGTCTGTTGTTTCAGATTCATTTGTACAGTCATTACAGCAATTCAGCTAAACTGCGGACAATCTGCTCCTCATATCTGTTTTGGGGTAGCTAGAAATAGTTATGAAATACTCGGTGTGTGTGCGTATGTGCATGTGTATGTGTGTGCAGTGGCCAGCACAATGGGATGCCAATTCCTGATTTGGGCTTTTAGGCATTACTGCTATATACATAAATAATAATAATATTAATAAATGTCATAAATATGTAAGTAACAATCAGAAACGAAGGGGTCCCTCCTAATTTTAGTAATATATTTAAAGTACAAATAGGCCTGAGCTAAAGCTCTAGAGCTGAACTGTTGTCCATCAGAATCTCAACCCAGATCCATCAGAATCTCAACCCAGATCCATATCTTAGTTTCTATAAAGGGATCAACCTAAACTAGGGATTAGAACAACCCAAATTTAGAGGTGTTTGAAATCTGGATCTGGATTTTCTGTCTCAGACCTAATCCTAGCCTTAACCTAATTTCCAATAATAAATATGAACTTGCCCTAGGGCCAACACCTGACTACCAGACAATAAGGCCATAACAAGAAATAGGAAAACACAAAAAATACTGTGTTCCTGTCCGGAAGAGCTTGAACCTATTAACTTAATCAGAAACACCATTTAGTTCAGTGAACAGATTTTTAATTCTCCACAGAAATGCAAAAGGATCCCACATGTCCACGTGAGCCTGTGCACCTGGAATTGGAACACACAAGCATGCTGGCATTTTCTCTTCTGGGAGATTATGTTGAATTCAGCTCCCCCTTGAGTTAATTTTCCTGCACAAACTCTCTTGGCCCCGGGTCATCTCCTTCTACTCCACAGGAGCCATGCTATCAATGAGTTCCCTTGGCTCTAGTTGCCCTTGACACTTCCACAGGGGATCCCCTCTCAGGAAAGATAACATCCTGAGGCTGCGTTATCCTCTAACCTCAATGTGGACTGGGATTCTTGGAATGTTCTCTGTGGGCTCTGGAGCAGAGGGATTGGTGGGGGAGAGATTTCAGGCATAGTGTCCCCTCAGTGCAGAGATCTTGAGGGGATGAGCTAGGACTTGGAAAATCAGAAAACCCATTTCATCTATGTTTATGTAGTTCAATGGGGCCCCAAACCCTGAATGCAGCTTCTGGCTGCTCTGCTCTCACAATACAAATAAATAATAAAGACCCATCTTGCGCAGCTCTGCAGCGGTGAGTCAGAGTCTGCAGCAAGGGGAACTGCATCTTGCTCCATCTCTCATCAGCGGTGAGTCACAATGTAATCGTTCCCCATGCATAAAACCCTCTCTCAATATTTAATTGTACTCCTGTGCGTTGTATACTGCATAAATTGTATCTTTACTTCCCTATGCTAGTAGGGCTTCCAAATCACTTGGACCTCGTGTATTCATTGCTTTGCATTGCCTGTTTGTTTGAGGTAATAGAGTTAAATTCAGGTGCTTTGTTTAATACTAAAGGCAATAAACATTCTCTGTTTATTTAAGAATCAATTAATTTCCTTATTACTCTTCTTCTTCTGTGACTATGCCTGGCAATATTACTGGTTTCAGCAACTTGTACCAGTGTTGTGAAATTCTCATCAGAATCTAGGTCTGGCAGTATGTGCTGGAGAATGGGTTTGGGCAAAACCAATTAATAATATCAACATTGCCTTTTAAACTATTTTGAAAAAATTGAGACCTATATAAAGCACACAGTGCAAGCTTATATAATGTATGTGTATGGAACAGTGTGGCAAGGCAGATTTCACTTAATTAAAAGAGGTTTCCTTTAAACAATTTTATTTTCTAACAAAACCACCTATTTGAAGAAGCTAAAAACAACCTGTGTTTTAAAATCTGCAGCACCATCACCCTCTAGTGGTTGAAGTAACAATAGAGTGATAGTAATCAACACTACATCTATAAAGAACTGTTACTGTAAGATAACCTAGTACTCATGTCACCAGACTAAAGTCATAGTTATAAATACTGTAGTTTGGCATCTGAGCTTAAGACATTACAATACTTCTTGTCAGAAATAATGTAAAAGTTAATTGAATGTTCATCCCCAATTACTGCAGTAATCTTCAAATCAACAACTTGATACCGTCTCAGATATTCTGTGAACTACTGTTGAAGGGAGAGTTAGCCTTAAGAGGAAAGATATGTAGAAGAGAGATATCTTAAGTTTTATTTGTTACTCTTAGGAGAGGGTTTATTTTGGAATTGTACTTGTCTGCTGTTGTGGTTTTGTTGCCATAGTGAAATTTATGGTTCTGAATAATAATAGTAAAAAAACCAACCCCCCTCAAAGCCCTTTACATTAAAAGCATATTTTTAAAAATTAGTTCCCAGTTAAGATGCCACACTGATGACGTGACATCTGTCAGCACAGTTTAGAGACTAAGACAGACTAGTCTGATTCCCAGCAAGGCAGTCAGGCTCACAAGTGACAAAACCAAACCCAAGGCCAAATCCAGAAATGCTGTGCCAAGCAGTGTTATTTATGCATCCGCAAGTCGGTGTCCAAAGAGTCTAAGTGAGTGTGAGCAATTCCAAGTTACATGTGTAATTGGCAGGCTGAGATGCTGGACTGAAGAAGGTATAATTTATAGCACAGAGTGACCTGGTTATAACTTACACATTCTCACGTGCTTCCATGGAATCATAGAAGATGAGGGTTGGAAGGGACCTCAGGAGGTCATCTAGTCCAACCCCCTGCTCAAAGCCCCAGCTAAATCAGCTTCCATCAGCTGCCTTTCCTGCTATCTTCCCAGGCCTGGGTGATCCAGCCTTAGCCTCCTTCCTGAGACAAAGGGAGCGAATGAGGTGAATAGTTAGAGGAAGGGACTGGGAGTCAGGACACCCGGCTGGTTTCCACGGCTCACTTTGCCAGTCTGTAAAAGGGACACTGCAGGGTGTGCTGTGGAGGATGTCTGAAAGATACTGTGAGATCCTGAGAAGAAAGGTGCTAAATAGACTCATTATTATTTGGAAAATAATTTGCCTTTGGAGATTATTTAAAATATTTTCAGTTCATTAAAAACTGCTGCTGCTGAGTCCTTCAGCCTCACGGAGCTGGCTAGACCCAGCAACGAGTGAATGACAATCCCTTTACTGCAAAAACAACGAGAGTCCTGGAGCACTTTAACACATTTCTGCAGGCATTTCTGTTAGTGCAGAAATGTGTTAGTCTTTAAAGTGCTCCAGGACTCTCGTTGTTTTTGCTGTATACAGACACACGGCCACCCCTCTGGAACAATCCCTTTACTACTCACAGGCCAGACCATCGGTGTTATCCATTCCGAGGAACTAAGACGCCTCGTTATTTCTATCCCGTTTACACTTCTGTCTGCCTCTTGCCTCAAACGTGCGCTGCTCTTCCGGCCTCTGGGAGACTCATCTCCCAGCAAGTCGGAGCCCTTCCAGGCCAGCTCATTGCTGACTCTGCTAGGGCAAACCCCAGCACGTGAGGGGATGGGAGGCTCTAGGAGACATCGCAGAGCAACGACCCCTCGGGGGGGGGAGTGCCTTGTGCACCCTTCTTGCTACCAAATGCTGTAAGGCCGTGGCCACTTACTTCTCTTCAGCTGGGCAGTGCGCACAGGCCGGAGGCCGCTGCAGACTCACTCCTGCCGACTGTCCTGCAGACTGGAGCGGGACGTCCCTGCAAAGGCCGATCGCGCTGGAGGGGACGTGGGGCAGGCAGGCTCCCTGGAGCTGCGCAGGGAGCCAGGTGCGAGGCAGTCAGTGCACTGGCCACCCCGGGTTCCTGTGGGGCCAAGGAAAGCACTGAGAGTTCAGGAGACAGTGGGGTTTGACCCGCTTTTCAGCTACGCATCTCCCAGGCCCTTCCAGTCCGTTTTGTCCATTCACACTGGCCCGGCGGGAGGGACTGTGTGCTGGGGGCTCAGACAGGGGCACGGGTCAGGCTGAGGTAAATCCACCACGGCCTTGCTCTGGCTGGGCTGTGAAAGGGGCTGCAGCCCAGAGCAGCCTCCTGTGTGGGGAGTCATCGGCTCCGTCGTTCTCCCCTCTTACGACAGCCCCAGGCAATTCCCCGGCTGCGCTGGTGCAGGGGAGGCCAGTCCCCGGGCGCCCTGTGCGCTCTGAGGTAAAATCCTGAGGTAAAATTCTGAGGTAAAATCCTGAGGTAAAATTCCGAGGGGGACATTCCGTCCCTCCCCCGCCCGTGCACATGCACACTGCTGCAGGGCCAGTCCAACTGACACACTGGAGCCAGCAATGGTTCCTCCCACCCACTGTTCCTGTGCAGGTGGGCCCTGCTAATCGCCACTCAAACCCACCTGCTCACCCCCTGCCGGTGCTGGCTAAACCCCTGCCCCGGAGGGAAGGCATGCACTGCTGGATTTCCGTCCAGGGACCAGCCTGGGACAGGTGTTGTTGGCTGAGAAGTTTCCCCCTTTGAGCTCCCAAGAACCGTTTCACCCTGTTGCTGGTTAGGCATTCATACTACGAGTCATGGAGTGGCACATAAGTAGATAGAACCCGGAAGAAAGGGCTGGGAGAATGCAAGACAGACAGAAAGACACCTGTTAGTTGGAAACATGGGAAACGGACATGAAGTAAGGTCTGCAACATTAACAATTATAAGCCAAGATATTTACAGAACCCTTCCTGAGCACATTTGGGTGGTAGTCTATATTGCACTTACTGTCCAATTCCATCAGATGTGACCATGAAAATAAACAAAGCCTGATATATTGCAGGCTTCCCAATGATTTTTCCCCAATCCTGCAAACACTGAAGCATTTGCACAACTTTGTTTACATGTGCAGTCCTATTGCACTTCTGCCTGGTTCTACCTGTCAATTCTGTGGGACTGCCTCTGTGAGTAAAGCTATGCATATGTTTAAGTGCTGCAGAATCAGAGCATTTATTTTCATTAGTGATCATTGCTTCACTTCAGTGACTCAATGACTGCGCAACATGTTTCTTATTTCCAAAGTTGTGCTATGGCAACAGAGAGGAATAAAAGCCATTTTTGGATGGTGTTTCACATAGTGGCCCTCACTGCTGTAACTAAAGCACGCTGTAACTTGAGAAGGAAACTGTGAATGCACAATGGATAAAACAAGAGCGTTTGATGGATTGTACTGCAGGGTTGTACAACCACTAGCTGAGCCTGGCTGGTATTACCTGTACAGCTGATGACCTTAGGGTTCTGCAGTCTAACATCTGTCTTGGAATTACATGCTTTAAAATCAAGTATGTTTTGTAAAGCAGTTGGCAGGACTGCTGAGATTTGAGTGCAGACACCTCCTCTGTGCCGTGTGTGTTGATCTGAGGCCTCTGACATTGGCATAATCCCAATCAAGCAGGCAGAATTCAGTGCAAGAAGCTAACCAAGGATCCTGAGATCTGACTGACTGTCACAAGAAGAAAATATAAATATATGTAGCTAACTGAGAACCTGCTATTCATAAACATAATGCTCTAAACTTTAAAGACAATTTCTCATCCAAAGTACTTTGCAAAAGCCAGTAGAAGAAAATGCTTGTAGGGTTGCTCTAGGTGCGACTTCCTCATGGTATAATCCCTCTACCCGTGACGTCAAAGTCAGTTTTGCCTATCTAGCAGGCAAGAAAGCTCAGGGCTTCAAAATGGCACACGAGTGTTTTGCCCACTAATATTTTGATTGACAGGTGCGCCATCTGCACTTTTGAATTCTAGAAGCCAGCAAACCTTCTCCAGTAGTGTGAATGTTTGGGGTTGGATAGGATGATTCCCCCCAAAAGAAGGGGAAACTTGACTAGGCCCATGTAACCTTCAGGGACTCTACACATGTAAAGCCTGCAGAATCAGCCAAAATGCTCCAACAGCAAAAGTTTCAGAGTTACACCCCGCTCCCTACCCCCTGCCCCCAGTGTCTGAGCAGAGATTTAAGTTAACAGGCTTTAATAAAAAGGAAATAAAAAGACAGATGTTTTTAAAGCAACAGCAAGACCCTGTCTAACTGGAATGGGTTACCTAGGGAGGTGGTGGAATCTCCATCCTTAGAGGTTTTTAAAATGCAGCTTGATAAAGCCCTGGCTGGGATGATCTAGTTGGGATTGGTCCTGCTTTGAGCAAGGAGTTGGACTAGCTGACCTCCTGAGGTCCCTTCCAACATTAATCTTCTATGATTCTATATGATTCTATGACCCTGCTCGTGGTATAACAAAACCCAGCCCCCTGTCCTGCCGCCACCACCACTAAGATTCATGGAGTAGCCTCCTGTCTGCAAACCTGAGTTCTTCCCGTTTGGCTTAGCAGCTCCTCCAAGTCACCCATTAACCCTGCCTCATTACCCAACCCTTTCTATCTATGTGGGTGCAGGACCAACAGTGACAGTTCCCCATTGAATATTTTCAAGGACCCTCTCACATGCCTTCCCTGTGTAAAAAGGCTGAAAGGGTGTGTGTGTGGGAAGGCAGCCTGGTACATGTCACTCCCCCCCCCCCCCCAAACACACACACACACACACACACACACACACACACACACACACACACACACACACACACACACACACACACACACACACACACACCATACTCCCTTCCTGTCCCTATACAGGGCTGTTTTTCTGGCTCTGATGCACTGGATGTTGTAATGAAACAGAGTTCCTAGTCTCTCCTCAGGTATAAATAGAATAGCTCAGAAAATGTATAGAGCGCCTTTAGCAAAATTTGGCTTGAGCTTTTGAATAGATTATCACCTGATTTCACTGGGTCCTCAGTGAACCATCAACTGCATCACAAACCCCTCCAGCAAAGTCAGAGCAGGCAGATGCTCAGTGAAGCTTAGAGGAAGGGAACATGGCCTAGGAAGGTGCAGAGAAGTGAGCAGGAACTAGACTTGTCTCTCCCCACATAAAGTCTTTAATAAAATGTTTCAAGGAGTTGCCTTTTTAGCTGCTGCTGCAGGGACACAAAACAGGGCTTTAAAAATATGATCAGCCTCAAATACCAGTTTATTGTGTGAAGGCCTGATCCAAAGCTCAGTGAAGTCCATGAAAAGACTCTCGCTGACTCCAATGGATTTTAGATCAGGCCCTAAAAGTGGAACAGTTGAAGAAAGCTTCATCACTGAGTGTTGATGATGGGTGTTGGAAACTCAGAGGGCTCCTGGTCCATAATTACTGTCTCTTAATTTTGAAGTCTGAATCTTTCCCATAATCTGCCTGGCAAGAAATTACCCTTCCCAGATGGCCATACATCACAAATAATGTCTAGAAAAAAAAAAAGTTAGAAAGCACAGGTGCTTTTAGGAAGCCTGAAAATGGTGTCACCAGTTTCAGTGCTAACCATCATGCCAAACATCTAATTGCCTTGACTACTCCTCAGAGTAAATATGTGTTGTTGAAATATTAGAAAAAAACAAGCACAAATGGGAAACAATTCACAGCCAAAGAGAATTTGCTTAAAAATTCAAACAAATCTTCACAACAATTTTTCATGTGTGGAATAGTTTCCCAGCTCCAGGTGTGATCCAACCGCTTCCAGAGAGGGAGTAGAGTCCACTAGAGACTGGGAACTCACTCCAATTCTCCCTTGCGTGTCCATCACCCTCCTCTGACTCAGAGTGGTCTAGCAGATGTCTCATGATGCTCTTATTTAGGCAGGGCTGACTCCGGGCTGAGGGGAGGGAGAATTGTGGGATTTTGGTTCCCGGGAAGTTCCAGGCAACTCTTTTCTGAGCTTGCTTAGCAGCTTCCTGTCTTCTGAGTTTTCCACACTGGAATTGTAAACAGGAAGGTATGGAGCCAGCTGGGGACGAGACGTTCGTCTCCTCTCAGGTTTCCCTCCCAGAAATATTTTCATTCCAGCTAAAACTGACAAATAACAAGCTTTTTTAATAGTAGAATTTGGGAGGAAGGGCAACTCCTGCTTCTGACATGGAGATTAAAGTGGAGTGTCCTTGGTCCTGCCTCTCTTGCTGAAGTCAATTTACAAAGGTCCTTCCACCCTTCCTTCCTGTCTCCTGCCCCTCCTAGCAAAGGGCGTGTATGTGTTTCAGGATGAGGGTCAAATTGCCACTTCCTCATTGATATAAGTGTACAAGCTGCTCACTTCACCCCATCCTGGCGTTCCACAGGGATCACGGTTTAAGAGAACGGAAATGCATTGGACATGCCAAAATATAGAAAGCTGGCTCCTTAAGAGAAGGGTGAGTGAAAGCCCCGTGGGACACCTACGCCCTGGCGTCTTCATGCACAATTCCAGGGGCTTCAGCAGAGCACTGCCCGGTTACACTAGGGCTGACGTTAGCCCCATTCATTGTGCAGCCTCTCCAACAATAGAACTGCAAGCCTGTTCGTTAACGCTTGAAAAGGGGTAACACAAGCAGCTCTGTCCCGTATTCTCAATATGGCCACAGGGCACACAGTGCAGCTGAGGTGTGTGTGCGCACGTGCACACATGCGCAGAAAAGTGGCCCTTGCACTCCCCATCCCCAAGCTGGCTGGCTGCTGTGCCACTACCCTGGCAAACACCACAGCAACCTGAAAACAACAGTAATTTATGCAGCCTGTGAATGTACTCAAGGGGCTGATACAGCAGCCAGGAGTTAAGCAGGCATAGAAAAGCCACAGCCAGACCTCCTATCCTGGGGCAGCAGAGAGGGGAGTGGCATAGGAGCTGCTATACCAGTTTTGGAACTAAGTTCCCCCCAGACTGAAGTGGTCCGGCTGTGCCATACTTAGGGCCTAAATCTGCCAGCAGTGCAGTGCAAAGCAGAAGTGGAATAACAGAAATTGTTGCACTAGCACGACATTTGCTGACCATAAACCTGCTTGTATGTTACACCCCTTTCTCTGACCCTTTGTCTGTCTTGTCTATTTAGGACTGAAAGCTCTTTGGGGCAGGGACTAAGCACTGGTCTATGTTGGTTCAGTGCAGCACAATGGGAACCTGCTTTCAGTTGACCCCAGGCATCACCATAATAAGCACAAGATATAATAAAAATAAATGATAATATAGGCACTATCTCTGACATGAGCTTTCCCCCCCCCAAAAGCTATTAAAAACTTTTGCTTAGAAAGAAATGCCTGTTTCTCTTTAGTATCACCTATCTGGCAAGATGTGCGAGTTACCCCAGTTTATCTACTTACAGCAAATGCGATCTTGGTTTGTCAAACCTAGTACATTTCCAGGTAGAAGAAAACAAGCTGCCCCAATTATGCTTTGCCATTTGTCTGACATTTTCATTATCCCTGACGCAGTACCCATTGAATATTGTCTTGTACTAAAAGCCATTTCTGTCCAATTAAGTTAGAAGGAAGTAGTGGAGAACTAAACGCTCCACAGCTAATCCTGCCACCTGGAAAATCAGCAGAGAAATATAATTTTATAGACTTTCAAATTAAATCAGATTCTGTGTTCTCTGCTGATGAGTTAATCCAATACTGAATGGAATATTTCCACTCAACCATGACAATTCATGGACGTGTTCGATTCATGGCAAAGCACTTCCAGCTCACAGAGATGCTGCTTTTAATTGTATTCCTTAGCGATTTCTTTCAATTTTACAGTCTGCCTCAACAGTTATCCATTAAGAAGCCATCAGCAGGAAGTAGTCTTTAATTGGGGGACACAGTTCAGACCAGGAGGATTGTGGCAATGGAGCATGCATGTGTGCTTCCACTTGTGGGCATTTTCACTGGATTTTCAATCTTATGTGCACAGAAGTATGCTGAGTTTGAAGTTCAAAGGTTGGTTCTGCAATGGGATCCATGTGGGTGGGTCCCTGTTCTTATGTGGCATCGAGCAGATGTCAGTGGGCTCTGCACAAGTGCAGGGCTCAGTCTGCATGGATCCGATTGCAGAATCATGGCCTAGCAGTGAATCTAAACACCTGGGTCAGATTCACTAGATCCTGTGTCTCCCTCCCGCCAGCTGAGAGTGTGGGGGCCTGTCATAGGGAGAGAGAAGGGTGAGGAGAATAGCAGGGAGATGCTGTTGCCACATGGGCTCAAGATTGAGCAGTCCCAAAGTTGCTCTAACCAGTCCCAGGGACCACAGCTGGGGCAGAGATTCATGGAGCTGTAACCAACTTCCTGACCGCTCTCTTTCTCTGCTGCACTAGCAGAGATCTGGCCCTCAATGCATATAAAGATGATCTACAAAGGGGGAAAGGATGGGCTTCAATAGCTCTAATAGTTATATTGAAGTGACTGAGCTCACAATAAACATAGCCTGAGAAATCCTCCAGCAAAAACGAGGTTAAAAATAAGCAGGAAAAAAGTGTTACAAATTCTTTGAGGCCCTTTAGCTGTATTATGAAGAGGTGGAAAAAGGGCAGAAACCCCATTTCTAAAAAGTCCTTTGCAAATCACCTTTATCTGATTACAAACGTAGCAAAGTTAATATGGATTCATCTCTAAATTAGAGTATTGGACCATACCTTTACCAGTGCTCACCTGATGCAAATGGCTAGCATCTCTAACACTGCCTCACTAACCCATCTCCTACACCTAACACGAGATTTTCAGAAGAGTTGAGCATGCTGAGTGCATGTTTGAAAATGCGCCCATAGTATCAGAATGGAAACGGCTCAGCTCTTTTGAAAACCTGACTGGAAGTGGAGCTGAACTATTGAGAGACCTTGGGTTTGTGCTTACTACAAAGCTAGACTAGCTGGGATCTGTACCCCACTAGAAATATACTCTTTGCAGACCTTCTTTGTACATCATAAAGAAGCAAGAAAGAGCAAAAGCCCACAATTTCCCCTTTGCAAGTCACATTTAAACTACACACAGACCGGTACTGATGATGCCATCATTACCTAGTTAAATACGTGAGTGAGGATGTTGTGACACTGGTAAGGTAAGTGCAGTTCTGGCCAAAGCCTGTGTGTCAACTGAGAACTGACAAACTCACAGCTGGAAGCCAGGCCAATTCACTTGTGTAGTAGTATAGATCAAAGTCATTTTTAAATGTATAAAAATATTTGGTGCTTAAACTTCATGAAAACTAATGGGGTGCTGCATGCAATTGTTTTTATTTGTCTGTATCCTGTTCTAATGTGTTAGCAAACATTTACATTGGATAAACGCCTGTAACTAAATAACCCATCAAACAAGAAAGAAGCCTTGTACAGTGCAAATGAAGAACGTTAGCAGGAAAGTGCTAATTCTTGCACACTGGAAGGCAAGTGGTCATTGTGTGTTATGATCAGAAATCAAAGACTGTCTAAATGAACTCCTCTCTCTCCATCAATCAAAGGAAGAGCCCACAGGGGTAGTGACCCCATCGGTTTGTTTTCTGTGAGAAGAAGCTGTAAGTATGGACACAAGTTAAAATTCTTCATATCTGGACTGTTTGGATTCTAACAGGGCACAGTAACTGAACGAGAAGACGGAAATCCCCCGAGTTACTCTGGGTAGCCCTCGAAGTCTTTTGGGAAACTGGCAGATTACAACACCACTGCTGCTACCTTTTGAAAGTACAGGGGACTGTCGGTGACTCCATTACAAGACTATTGTAGTACTTTGGGAGTTCACATTTGATATTGGATTGGTGAAATCTAATTATAGAACACACCACCAGTTTGGGGCATCTGCCCCACTTCTGACAGTCTGCGGTGAGGTATGCTCTGACAGTCATGTGCCACTCCAGTCCGCACAACAATTGATGTTCTATCCAGTTTCTTGGGTGACCTCCCAAAGTTTACCTTAATAATTATGGAATGGAAGAATCTGTCTTTAAGACTGTAGCCTCTGTATAAAAATACTAAAGTTTGCTGAGGAGTTTAAGCTAGGATTACTCCGATTTACTTGAGAATCTATTTAAATCCCACATGTAATAAGTTCAAGGGTCATGAAACACTGAGTATTTTCCAGTATATCACAATTACAGAAACACCTGCACTAAATGAGATTGTGATAAACTACTGTGAAAATAGCAAAGGGTTCAATAATCCTCAAAATGTATCAGCCCTTCTCTGCGGGGTGCTCTAGTGATTGCTCATTACTGGGCTGTTCTATGCTACCTGCAAGATCCACTTCTTTCTTTCCTACTCATTTCTGCACTGATATTTAACACATGGCAATAGCTACTGCACACGTTCATTGGCAGAATTCTAATAGCACACAGAAGTCAAAGAAAAAAGGAATGCAAGAGAACAGGATAAAAGATGAGCTCTGCATCTAGAATCACTGCACCCGGAGAGTGTATCTATGTGAGGAGCAAGGATTATGGATCCAGGTTATACCTCCCCATGACATCGTTAGAGGACTGACAGATAAACAAAACTGCACATCTGTAGTGACCTCTGAGCCCTGGGGAGGTGCAGTTTATTTACACACAGTGGCCTGTGTTTTCAAAAGTGACTGATGATTTCAGGTGCCTCAGTTGTTGGATGCTCACCTGGAGACACCTCAAAGGGGCCTTATTTGGGGAGGGAAGTGCTCAACTCTTCCTCACAATAAAACCCTTTCAAGGTGGAACGCTTTAGAAAATTTAGGCCCGTATGTGAGGAAACAGCAGATATCTGATCCCGTTAATCTACGGCACAAAATCAGGGTCTGAAGCCAAAGTATAAGGGAAATAGGTTTTCTTCTTTTGTTGGCCCCCCAGAGAGCAGAAGGGTTATGGGGCTCAGGGCTCCCTCTGAGACCCTCCTTATTCCAGGGCATTGCTCACATTCCTCCTGCTTGAGCTTGCAGAGCCTGTAGTAGAAGTAGCAGGTGGCTTCCTAGTTCTGCCTTCCTAGTTCTGCCAGCCTGGCAGCTTTTTCTGCTTGGGGCAGAATTTTGACCCCATCCTGCTGGCTGTTCCACTGCCAGGTCCATCCCTCCTTTACAAGTATCTTTAGGTAGCAGGAACACAGTATAGATGTACGCCTACATTTAAGGAGAGAATTGTCGCCTTGCAAAGACAAAATTGCACCAGCAGTAACAACCATTACTGTGATAGAAAAGAATTCCTCGCTTTAGGTGGAAACGAAAGGATAAATATTAATGGAATAGTTTATTCTGAGGAGCTTTCCTTGTAACAAGAGAAAACGTCCTTACCCTAACATGGCCTTTACGGTTTGGATTTTTATTTTCTTTTGCTAGGTTACAGTATTTTTTAGCACATAAGCAAATAAATATCCATTAGGCTGCAAAAGGCAGCAGAGCCAGGGATTGTGTTTTCCTACCAGAGAAAATGTTTTCTTGCAACTTTTGTTCACATTCTTTGCAGATTTTGAGTTTCTGGTATAATAGAGAACATGCTAAAACCAAGTTCAAAGTCTCATCCACCTCTGAATTACACATCTTCTTAGGTCAGTTTATTCAATGGCTGAGGAATTGTCTTTTAGCTATGCATGTGTGGACCAATGCTGTCATCTAGTGGCCATTTACATTTTTCCTATAAATGTCTCATGGCATTTGCCAGGCATTTTTTCTCATTTAAAGGGGCTTTTCATGTCAAATTAGAAGATCAATTGCTTTTCAAGTGAAAAGGGAGGAAGAGTGAATTTTTCTTCTTGGAAGTATCAGCCTCTAAGTGCTTATATACTACAGGATGAAACATATCTGAATGGACTTCTTATCCAGCAAAACCCCAACATTGTCCCACCTGTTGGCTGATATCCTGAACCACTGCAGATTCTAAGGGTCTGTGATGCTACATTGAAATAGTAACCCTCTGTGTCCCACATCTTCCTGATTAGTTGAAGGAATTCTGCCTATTAAGGTGAGATTAATTTCTGCAAATGGAATTTGTCAAGTCACACTGCATGTGTCAATGAAGACATACAAATACCATTTCAGGGGACATATGCTGCTGTTCCACAGAATTAATGACTCATTACGATATCTAATCTATAGCAAAGGATGGAGAGAAAGCAGAAGATAATTTATGCCAAACGTCACAGCTGTAACACCGTGAAGGGAAACAGTCAGTGGGAGAGCAGCCATATGTCAGATTAATCATGACAGACAGGGAAGGAAAATCTGAAAGGTGCTCCTTCAACCGGAACTTAGCTCTGTTCCAAATGCAGGAGAAATGGTCTGCACGGCCATTCCTTTTATAAACACAATGGATGTTTGAAACAAGGGGAAGAATTTTCATTCTTCTCTGGGCAGCTGGTGACAGATTATCTGTGGAATCTCCCCAGACCCCGTATAAACTCAATCTCACAGAAATGTTTAATTGATCATATTGAGGCTCTTTGGACTGCTCAAGGTCCTCTGCTGGTAGCCATCTTACCTGTAAGCGCCTGGGCTGCAGAGTTTTAATTTGCTTCTCCTGAGGACACTCAGGTGAATTTTAAAAGGCAATTTTCAGGGACTCACAGGAGACTGCAGAGTTCGATCTGCTTCCATGGCCCTGTGTGTAATTACTGGTTAGGAAAGAGGAAGCGGTACTAAAAGGCAAGGATGCAAAGAGACTCAAAAGAATGTAGAGATATTATTCAAAACCAGAGCCCTATAGGCACCTATGCTGAGATTTGGAGGCTTGACTGGGGCAGGAGGCAGGTGTCATTTGGCACTCGGGGTGGGGGGCTCCTTCTTGCAGTAACTACTTTGGGTAGAGCCCTTCTGCACATGTATGTACAGTAACAGGGATGGAGAATAATAGCCAAGCAAACTGCAGTTCCTGTGCCCAGTGCTGCTCCTTAAAAGCCCCCGGCATATATATGATGGTGGTGATGGATCATTGCCGCAGTAATATGCGGCTCTCTTAAACCTGGGGCTCCACATCACCCCAAAGGCAATGTGATCTAATAACACAATCTAGCTCTTAATTTGCAACAGCCACTTGCAAACCCTGAGAGCCACTTTCATTGTTTCCCTTTCCTCTTCTCTTGTGTCAGCAGCAGCAAGCTGCCATTCTCTCATAGCCCAGCATGTTGGTTTGTGAGTCATTGTGGAGGCTGGGATTGTTATTTTCATTTTTTAAGGACTGTGTATTTTCAATTCCACTGAAGTCCCCATATCTTGGGATAGGCAGGCTCTTTTATTTTTAAGTAATAAATAAATATAAGCGTCAGTTTTACCAGAGGAACACAGGCATTGCCAGCCTAGTGCAGACCGGGCCTGTCTAGCCTGTCCTCTCTTAGCTAGGCCCTGGTGTATCAGAGGAAGGTGCAAGGAGTCCCATAATGGACAGTTACAAAATAACCTGCCCATTAGGAGAATTGTCTTCCTGTCCCCCATCAGCTAGTGATTGATTATACACTAAAGCAGGAAGGTTTATATCCCTGCCACCTTTTTAATCCATCCTTATGTAAATGTGGCTCTTCCCACTGTCCATATAAATGTCCAACCCTGTTATGAATCCTAGTGCAGAAAGCAGGAATGTGTGTTATTATTCACTGAGTAGTGCTGTGGAAGACCTTGAAGAGGGAGCCTACCTTAGGAGAGTCACAAGCTGCGAGAACTCTGCTGAGTGAATAGCACAGCTCCTGTTCTGTTATGGATGAGGCAAAAATAGCCATGCACCCAGGGGTTCCAGACATGTACTTGCACTGAAACTAGGAACTTTTCAAAACACTTTCAGTTCCCAATTCAAGGAAGGTCAAGTAATAAATATTGCAAAAATGCTTATTCTGTCCTATCCCCAGTGAGTGAGCAAACACACAAACAGTGATGGCTTTTTCCTGTATCCACACTTATGAAGGGGTCACATTTCTGCCATAGATGAGAAGTAGAATCACAACAGGTTCTTTATTTCCCTTGCAATTGCCTTGTTTATTCTGGGAGGTGATTTCTCTGCACCAAAACTGCACCATCTGTTAATGATCCTAATTATAAAGCTACCTCATCAAGGGTGGTTATAAAGCCCTTGAAGCGGTTTGTTTATCTCCTTTTCTAAATGTACCTTATCTAAGGATGCGACCTTCAGCTCCTCTAGTGGCAAAGAATTAATTCAGGATCCTGGCAATATCAACCCCATCTGTCTCTGACGTCTCACCCTTGTGTTTTAACAACCTGAGTGACTTCTTGGCTTCTGCTACATCAAAATAATTTCTTGTGTGTCATCTGCTTTTCGTGCTGTTTTACCTTATGTGCTACCTTAGCCTAATCATTTTTAATACTCCTTCAGTTTGTGACTCTAGTACTTTTCACCATCACTGTCTTCTGGTATTTTGTTTTTCCAAGAAATTGAGTAATTTAATTACCCTAATCCCAAGACTCCAGTTAAAATATGGGGTGTGCAGTCTGGTGAAAGGACTCTCAGTTTAAAGCAGTCAGTCAAACACAGTTTTAATCTTTGTGACTGAAATGGTTTCATGGAAAGGAAAGCAGGATTTGGATGTGTCTTTACAGTCTGAAAATGCCAAGAAACCCTCTACAGCTTTCTAAAGCATGCTTTTCTTACACGCCGGATGCTGAAAAACTGCAGAATAAGCTAGATTTCAGATAACTCTGATAGTGAATAGCCCTCACAACTCAGGCGAAGGGCAATAACACAGAGTGCTAAGAGTCCTAGTTTCAGAGTGATGGCTTAAACCTGTGTTCCACTGGCCCAGAAAGACCAATGCTAGATTCAGTATATCATTAACTTATTGCTTGTGCAGATGGAAAATAGTGATGCAGAGCAGAATCCCTGTTTTCCCTTGATGAACTGCAGACTGATTTGTTGGATTGATATTCCATCTATCTAGACTAGAATAGGCGGACTGCGGGCCAAATCTGGACCGCCAGATGCTTTTGAATGTACCGCAAAATCTTTTTTTTACTTATTATCATTATTGTTATTATTTTTGTATTATTTTCTCCGGAGTCTGGACCTTGACTATACCTTGACCAAGGAATTTGGACCTTGACAAAAATAATTGATTACCCCTAATCTAGACACTTACTCATCCCTTTGATATCTTAATGCCAAAAAGGAACAGGTGCAGTGCAGTGGATTTCAGTGCCTGGAAACACTGGGTAAATAAATGTCACAGTGGGTCCATTTATATACCACACCAATTGCTTAGAACTGGAATAAATTGGTACCTTTCAGCATAAGTCCCTGCCAGTGTGTCTGTCTACACACTAATGGCTGTTTCCCAGCTCAACTGCTGGTGTATGAAAGTCAGCCTTACAGGATACTGGATCAAATGGACTGTCGGTCTTGGCCCAGTATGGCCATTCTTATGATCTTATGACTTGGGAACAGAACCTAGATCTCTTGACTCACAGCCTAGTGTCTGCCCCCACTCCCACAGACCATGCAGCCTCATGACACTTTTGGCTGGGGTAACTGTTTAACTGCTGGGCAGCATATTATCCCCAAACTCTCTTGTTTTGCTCTACCAGTGGTTCAGTTGCAGAAAGTCATTCCCGTGCACAGTCGCTGATGCACATCAGGCAGATGCAATAACAACTGCCCATCCCTTTCGCTTAGATCCCACTCAGTACAATCCTTTCCACTCTCTGTGTCCACACAGGCATTCTTGTATCTCCCCCAGAAGCACCATAAAGACAATATCAACAACAGGAATCCAAGGAAGCCAGAAAGATGAAAATACTCCTGAGAGCAGATGGTCAGCAAATCCAATGGAAAAGAAAGAGACACTTCAACACCTCAGAATCATCATCTAGGAGGCGCCAAAACCAGATTAACCTTATTGAAATATCTGGCACATTCGCAGACTCAGTTTCCAAGTGGGGAATGACAGGAGACACAGCAGCAGCGAGGGTGCCAGGATATACTTAGAGGAATATAAAGGGCCGCTGCACATTGGATGTAGGTCTCTGAACAGAGAACCCTCTTGAAATCTTACTGTAAATTGAACCTTTCCTTTCTCAATGGCTTATGACTGCTCTGTTTTTTTGATACTGCATATAATGGAGCCTACTGTATAGAGATAAATTGCATTGTTCTGGAATTCTCCATGGCCTGGTAGCAGCAATAACGCATGCTATACTGACAGGAGCACTGTTTCTTTAATGACCATTTATTGCTGTGTGAGGAGTGAATCAGGCAGCAACGGAAAATGCTCAACAAAACTCACTGTATAAGATCTGTGTGAGACAATGCAGTTAATTACTGTACAAGTACACTGTACACTTTCAATCTCAACTCCCAAATCCCCTGCGATTACAGGCACTGAAAGCATTTTTAGACTGCTTGGGGATGTACTGGTTCGATAGTCTGCGGCAGGCTTTACAAACCAGCTTGGCACATCTGAAAGTTCCTGGGAGAAATGAGAAGACTCACATCAAAGAGGAGGAACCAGCTGCTGTGTGAATCCACAGAGCTGTCTCCATGGAATAGGTTCTTCCAGGAATGTGATACCATCAGCATCCAAATTACACATGGACCTAAGACTAGGGTTGCGTTCATCTCTAATTAAAATGCACGTTTTTGTCTTCTACCACCAGATCCTTAGTAAAATAAAAATAAGGTAAAGAGCAGCCTTATACACAAAAGATCATGACCGGGTCCCCAGTGCCTCCCTCTGGGTGATTCTCTCTGATTTACATTTTCCCAGTTTTACTTGGACTTTGGTATTTCCTGTAATGCAAATGGCAGGAAATGTTTTCACCCAAAGAATAAAATGTGAGCCAGGATTTTTTAAAGAGTATTGCCTAGCGTTACGGTGCAATTCGTAGTTAGGTTCCTAAATAGGCCTTTTCTACACTGGGAACAATGGTGCAGTTTTACAAAGAGACAGCTAACTCTTAGCAAAGGCAGGACAAGTTGCAATTGTACCCTAAGGTTTGCCCTGGCTAGCTAAATCAAGGTGAAACTATAACTTGCCCAGTCCACACTAGGATCTTACAATGTGTTAGCGTCTTCCTAGTGTAAACAGATCCTTTGTGGCCTTATTTTAAAAAGAGCTAATTGCCCATACCTATTAGATTCCTAATGAAGTCAAAGGGAGATGCCAAGTGCTTGGACTTTAATTTTATAAACTCTTTTCTGCCATCAGATTGAAACAATAAACTGCAGATATCTATCCATGGCAAATGATACCACCCCATCCACCTTCCACACATGAGTTCAAAGGCTGAAAAAACTGGATATGCTGCTAAAAGACTTAAAGTGTGAAAAGGAACTATCATACTCAAAGCATCCAGCATTACATTATTGTACTTCACCCAGGAGATAAACTGTATAACTGATCGGTCGTTCATCATACATAATTAAGGATCTCTCATAAAATATTTACAAACAGCTGGATACTGAAAAGGAGAGTGAAGGTGCCTTGCTATCTGAAGGCTAGCAGCAGCAGAGTGTAGGGCGCAAACACAAAATAAATATACAGAACTGGATCATGCGTCCAAACACAGTGTATGGAACCCTTGTTATTTGTTATAATAATAACCTCTCTGTTATGCACCCTCCCCTTGTCTCAGCAAATGCAGAAGCCACTGGCTTTGAGGGTAGAATGTGGTCCAAAGAATTCCTCGTTCTGGAATGAACAGGACTGACTGTGTAGTTCTCAACCCAATTTAATTTCCCACAAACAAAAGGTAATATCTTTTATTGGACCAACTTCTGTTGGTGAGAGAGACAATCATTAGTTCTGTGTGGTTCATAAGCTTGTCTCTCTCACCAACAGAAGTTGGTCCAATAAAAGATATGACCCCATCTACCCTGTCTCTCTAGTATCTGGGACCGACATGGTAACAATGACACAATTTCCCACAGTCTGTCATTATTGGCTATTGGAGTTGAATTGCTAAGGTTCCTGATGATTACACACTGGTGAACTGACTCACATTAAATCAAAATGTTATTCCAGGTTTGATGGTCACAGCCTGTCTGTCTGCCTGCCTGCCTGCCTGCCTGTCATCCATCAGGAACAATGATATTCCTACTTCTGTGAAATATTGAATACTGTTATTAGAAAAAGCAGAATAAGAAGGGAAATTGTATTGCCTGTGAAAGGGGGTGGCCATGAAGTCAGTTTCTGTTCTTCTGTTTTAGCCATGGCAAGTATTAAAGTCAATTGAGACAAATGCAATAATTTGAGACATAGAACAGAGTAGGGTGAGAGTGTCTATTTATGGGAAACAACTCTGAGGAAATGGGTTCAGAGTCACCTGCTTTTGCTGATCAATTTTATTTTCTGCTGAAACCCATGGCAGTTTCCTACTAGAGCAAACAGGAATTCTGTTGATGCTACAGAAAATGAAGTTCTGCACAGCAGTCAATTGAAAATAATAGATATCAATTATACAGCTGGAACTGCTGACTTGATCAGATTTTATAATTCTTTAGGTGTCTGTTTAATAAACCCATTGGGAGAAGTGTTGTATCTTTTACAGCAAGATGTTCCAATGTTTTATTTTCTATGAAGAAACAAGTGGCAGTTACACACAGCGCTGTCTAGAGTCTGCCATAGACTCCTGAAGAATTCAGAAGTGATGGGAGACGGACATGAGCTATTTGTTCTCTAGTCAAGAGACCAGCTTGCCCATAATGGGACGTAGTTGCTACTGAAAACCAGATTTATTCCTTTCACTCCATTTCAATCCTGTTTATGAGTTTAGGGAATAGACTTGCAATGAGTGATGTAGCGAGAGCACCGCTGTAGGGAGATACAAGACCAGGCGAGTTTGGGCAACACAACCAATTCATCACCATTTAGTTTTTGCTGTTCTTTTTGCTGTGTCAAGATGACATGTTCCCAGGTGCCACTACTCTTCTAAGGGATCCTCAATCTTAATAAAAACCCACTGGGGACAACAGCCACCTGCAACATGATACGTTAGCCAGGAGTCAGACAGGACAAACTCGGCCAAGTAGCACACAGCCCGTACTTGGCTGTCCCCTGGAAACAGCTACAGCATTGGTGACCCCTTAGTGGTGTGAATTACCTCTTTACCCTTTCTAGTTTTGGAGAGGTCTGGGTGTTAGACTTCTGCAAATAAGCCAGCTTTCATAGAATTCTCCTTGATGAAACACTACCAGGGAACTGGAAGATGCTTATACATGCTGCTCCTTCATTTCCTACAATGCTGTAGCTCAGCTTGAGCGTGGTTACTACCTTCTCTGTTTGCGGAGAGCTGCCTTATTTCCATTAGAGGGTGTCTGAAGACAGCTCTAATTCAGGCCGACAGGCTTTGTGGCTTGTTGCCGGAATCGTGGGATGAAATTCTACGGCCTGCATTGTGCAGGCCAGACTCGCTCAGTGTTTCTCCATCTTTTCAGAGTGGTGATCCCTTATTTGAAGTAAAAAATTGTCATGTCTCCCTTACTCTTATAAAAGTAAGAGTAAAAATATATTGATGATAACAATAAGCCTGTATAATTTATTTCTATGTGTGTTTCAAGAGGTTGACAGAGAATACTTGACCGTGAATGGTGAAGGTATGGGAGCAAGATTTTCTTTGCTTTAGTCTTTTCAGCACTTCATAGCTCCCGACTGCCTTTCATAGTCCCCGGGAGATCACAACCCACCAGTTGAGAAACATGGGACTAGATAATCATAACAGTCCCTTCTGTCCTTATTAATGATATTCATGGTGAAAGTGGGCCCTGTGCTGATACCCTTAGTATATACATCTTGTACTGGTTGCAAAGGGTTGAATTTTACCCTATTCCCCCACTCTGCTTCCCTTCTAAGAGCAGTTCATTATTTGCAAAGGGATGACAACAGAAGCATTCATTTAAAGTGCAGTGAAAAATGGGGCTGAGCACAGAAAGTGATCTATTTATTGTCCGTTCTTTGCAATGTTTTATTTGTATTGCATTTTCATTTATTGATGTCATCATCTTGTGCTCTGAAATTAGGAATGAAGCTCTCTCACGTGGCATCTTCCCCATGGTAAATCTAATTAAATAGCCATTAAAGTGCATGTTAGCTCTATTATATCAAGGTGACCTGGCACTCCTGCTAAATGTTAATAACAGCATTCCCTGCAAACTGGCATTCAATGGGGAACATGCACTAGTAGTTTTATTGATGTAGCCTTTAAATTAATATAGTTATTAAAGTGCTTTGTGTATTACAGAATACTGAATAGTATAATTCTCTGGTAGCCAAAGTGTTTCATATGTTTCTTCAGTGCTCCCCACAAAGGATGACATCTGTCACACACACACACCCAGCACATTTCATATTCATGAAATATGAAGAACACCCATCATTGTGGAGGAAGCATTTGCATGTGCATTTTCCCCCCGAACCTCTACAAAAGTGTGGCCTTCTGAAAAGTGCTAAAATGCAGTGAATACTGGGAGGAAGATCAGGCTGTTCCCAGGGACACTGCACGCCATAAAGGGCCTCATCCAAAGCCCACTGAAGCCATCAGGAATCTTTCTATCTATGTCAGTGGGCTTTGGATCAGGCCCATAGCATATCACAGCTCTTTCACATGCCCCCTCATCTTCAGTAAGAGTAGAGTTCACCAGTAATGAGCCCAATCCTTCTTCCACTGAAGTCAGCAGGCATAGACCTAGGCCTACGGTAGGAAAGGGACACTGCATATTCATGGATAAAACAAGAGGCAGGGACAGTGTGAGAGAGCAGAGGGCTTGCTGGCTAACCATAGGAAATGAGCTAAAGCCATTTCAATGCGGAAGATACTTTGCCTTGCAGATACCAAACAGGCCTGGGCCCAGTGCATGAAAGTATAATCCTGTCCAATTATTCAGTGCCTGGACAGCACCAGATAAGGCAATTCTCCAGCATACATTGCACCTGTAGAAAGTCTAAACAAATCAGACCTTGTAACCCACACACACACCATCACTGGTTTTCTTGCCAAGGGACACTGGGCAACATTTTTAAAACTCTGGGACCAAAACCCACTTACAGTTACTCTGGTGCAAACCTGGAATAACTCCATTGTCTTTACTGAATTTATACCAGTATAAATGAGAGCAGAATTTGACACCAAATGTCAATCAATCACTCGCTATGTCACGAACAGCTCATGTTCACATTGGGAAAACTACCCTGACCCCCTGCAACAGTTCCCTTCAGACTACAAGGACTACACACCCCCACACACAGCAAAGCCAGCTGACAGCTAAAACTGAAGCATCTCTGTGATGAGGAAGTAAATTGTCAGATGTAGGTTAACGATAGCAAAATGCTAATGATCAGAACAACAGCTGAGAGCAGTGCCCATCTATTATTGCATTTTTCAGCCACACTCCCTAGGAAATATCATGATGTTAAATGAAATCTGAACCCTGTGCTTCCTCCAAGTCAGGGAGATTTGCATCCCCAAAGCTATTCTCTTTTGGTTGTTGCCTGACGTTTGACTTGGGAGTTCACAAATCATTTAACTACTGTAGCTGTTTTAACTTGTCAAGTAACTATGCCATATACGGTGTAATTTCCTGGGAAACGTGAGAGCTTCCTAGGAGTTGGCAGTAGCAGCAAATGAGGCTTTCAACTTCGGAAAAGATCTGGTATTGTCCAGGAAGGTGAAATGCAACTAGGGCTGGACAGAAAACAGGAATTCCATATTGTGAAAAATGTAGGTTTTGGGTTTTTTTAAATTTATTTGAGAGAGAGAGAGAGAGAGAGAGAGAGAGAGAGAGAGAGAGGGGCACCCCCTCACGCCCTAGACTAGCCAATAGCCCAGAGATTAGGACAATCACCTAGGATGTGAGACCCCCCTATCTTCAAGTCACTACTACGCACAGATTTAATCCTGCGTTTTCATATCCAAGTGAGTGCTTTACCCACTGGGCTACTGGCTCTTCTCTTTCTGTATCTCTCACCAGAGATTCCATCCTGAACCTGAGAAACGTTCTCAATGAAAATTAAATCAAAACTATTTTTCTTCAAAAGCGTTGTCAAAATCTTTTCGATGCATTCCAGCTGCAATGTGTTTATCGCAGTGCTTTAAAATAGAAGGCTGATTTAACGGGCTGTGCATGAACAGAATTCTGTTCCTGTCAGAAACGCACTTATTTTGGCCCTGATTCCCATTTACACTAAAGCCCCTTTGCACCTCTCTAGTGGTGTAAGGGACCTTTAAAATGAGCTTAATTTACTTACAGGCCCCTTTACACTGCTGAAGTGAGTGACAGCCAGGACCATCCACACACGGGAAGATTCCCCCACCCCCCTTAAATCTACAAAGTCACCATCTTATCCTCCCTATGCCCTACATTGACTGGGCTATGGAATGGATGTGGTTCATAGACTACATCCCACAGAAAGAGGGAAGCAGTTGAACGCCAGAGAGGAGTTGGCACATCACTCCCATAACAGAACGCACCCTGTGACAGGGGCCGAACATTTCAGGAGTCTTGTGGAGCTGCAGAGGAGAAAGCTCCCCAGAGAGGGATCAGTGCAGGTACAAGTAGCTACATATGTGGAAAATGTCAGCACCTCTTCCTTTTCATTTGTTTCAGTGGAAGCTGTCTGGATGGTTGGGCTGAATAACTCCATTCTGCAGGAAGCAAAATCCCCCATCTACAGGCTAACAGCAAAGGAATTAATTTACAACCATTTTCACCCAGTTAGTAGCATCAGACTGACATATGAAAAGGCCAGGAAGCTCAGCAAGAGGATAATTACTGGTTCCAAAACCTCCTCAGCCAACCTGATGTTTCATGCTTGCAGCTGATCATAGCAAGGGTGGTGATCGGTTGTTGTACATGCACTTTAATGAAAACAATGACTCAGGCCTGATTCACTGCCGTCCTGCACTTTGTGCAGTTGTTCACACTCTGATAACAGTGGGTGGAAAAACACCAGCAGCCCTGAATTCTCCTCTTACACAAGTGGCAGCATTTTATATCCATTCAGCACATGGGTCCCAGTTCAGGAAAGCACTTACGCATATGCTGGAAATCTGGGATTTAAGTGTGTGCTTAAGTATTTTCTGGATTGGGGTCTTATTTTGCACCACACAGGACGGTAATCAGGCCTCTTCATGTAATTGTAACCTTTTAAAATTAGTATGCCATATGAATCCTGCAGGTGGCACCATTCCTGGATAGAAGTGCTCTACCATCAGTATCTCCTCTGGAAATAAAAGTATAGAAATCTTTAGATTAAATGACTTCTGGTGATGGCGCGATAGGGGCAATTATAATTTACTCTTATTGCTTCTTTGAAGAGGAGAGATTTGTCTGCATAATTAGGCAAACAATCTTCCATGCTGACAACTCCAGAGACAGGCAAATCCGTTAGAATAACGCTAACGGCTGGAATGTGGTATTAATGAATGAGGCTAGGTTTAGTGTTACCAGCAACATTTGATAATAGATAGAAAATGCCCTATAATGTGCTTTACAGGGGATATTCTTCATCTGAGATGCAAGTTCTCGGAGCCAGGAGCTCAGCTTTGCTACCTCTTGAATGTACATGCACTTAGGTAGAATCTGTAACACCCACTTTCCATGGTTTAAGAAGACATCTAGCAGGTGTCCATTTCTATTCCTCCTAGCCACCCCTGCCGCCCACCATTTCCTGTACAAAAGGGAGAACATTTGACCACACAGGTTGCTTACTAATGAATTCTTTCACATTCTCTTGGAGCATTCACGGCATGCAGCATTGGCAGCTTGCCTGGTGCGACGTGAGAATGACTGATCCCAACCAGTACAGTCTTTGGCCCTTGGAGGGAGTCTTGTTCAGAGATACTCTTTGACACCCTGTGCTTTGGCCTCCACTTCTGTGTTTCCAGGTTTAGCTAGCCAGAGTTCACATGCACTGCTTCAAGCACAGTGAGAGTGGGCCAATACAGAGCAGACCTTATTGTGAGAACATCTGTGAACTGGTGTGTTCACTGGGCTACAGCTGAAGCCTATTGTGTCAGGCTTTGAAGGACGGTGATTTTAGAACGTTCCCCTCGCTTCCCTTTTAGATTTTGTTGGATAGGTTATAAAGGACTGTGCAGCCCAGACGGGAGAGCCCTGGGCTGGGGATATTTTGATTTACAAGCAGTGCAATAACTGCTACTTTGTGCTGGATCCCCTGCCTATAGGGATACATGCTGCGGGCACATACAGTGCTGGCCCTGCTGAGATACTCAGGACTGACAAACCTGAAAGAATGAGAACAAAAAGTTCTCCTGTAGCAGGAGCTAGAATAAAAGACAGGATGGCTGTGTTCATTTGGCCTTAGCCCCCTTTACAAAGAGCGTGGACAAAAATGTCATCTCTCGATTCAGTTTTCAGGATCTGTACACCTAATACATTGCATCTGAGGACTCCAGTAAGGAATTCCTTTTCCTTTACAAGGTTCCATGTGCTGGTTAGAGTGTAAACTCCTTGCGGCAGGGACCATGCCTTCCTTTGTGTTATTACAGTGCTGAGCACACTGTTAAAGCTTGAAGAAGTAATAAGTACTAAAAATTGTGTGCCTTGATGTCACAATAAGCATTTCCTAACCAATTTTCCTCCTTTCTGGTGCAGCTTTGCACTTCTTGAATGCCCTTCCCAATGGCACTAAGTCTTTATTCTCCCTCTGGAGGACTACATCTGCAATCCAGCGTTATCTGAATCGGAGTTAAGACTTCTGTTTGGTGAGCAAAATGTTAATGTTCCCTTTCAATTGGAGCATTGCGTGTCTATTGCACTGTGGCATTACCCAGGCAATTTGTCAGGTTGTACTCATTTTATGATATGTTTTTTTCTTTATTTGTTAGTTTAGATTTCTTTTTAATGGATCCTTTTGTAATAATCCTTCTGCTGTTGAGATACATCTCTACTGAGTGCAGAAGCCACAAGAAAACCAATTAAGTAACATCCGAGGTCTTAGAGCTCCCATTTATTACCATTAGAGAAATATATTAACCTGTGAATAACTTTTCTTTTAAGAATCATTGTACGAAGTGTGCAGTTGGCCATTTTAACATATGATGAAGGGTTGTATATAAATTCATTCAAGCAGCAAGTCAAAGAAGAGAGGCAGGCCATGAAAATTAGATATGCACAACCTGGCTAGCTGACAGCTAAGACTGGGAGATGTCAGAGGTCTTACAAAACACTGTATTTGATGCATAGAAGTAGTAAGGAAGAAGAAGAATTGTTTAGAGTGGTCCAGGAGTATACAACTGCTGCAGGAGTATTTGGTGTGCAGTGTGCTGCAAGGGCACTGTTCTCCTCCACTGTAGCAAGAGCAATGGAAGAAGAATGTGATAAATAGAGCTCTTGGGATGACTGCTGCCCGTCTAGGGAGCTTGCCTGAAAGCTGGATTTGATAATATTATGTTTGGTCTTTCAATTCAGAGCATAAAACTTTCCCAGCCACTCCTCTGGGCCTATTCAGCTGTTCTCCAACTGCCCTAATCAAACCGCTTTGTCAGATCAACTATAGATCTTCTGAGAAACGAAAAAAAAAAAGAGGGGATTGGTGCTGAGAGGGGCATAAGTAATCTAAATGAGCAGTTATATTTAGGGTCCTGCTAGATTTCACTTGGGATAATGAATTAAATGAAGTAGAAAGCACGGCATGAACTGGAAATCTGCTGCAGGGACTCATGCAATCTCTATTGAAATAACGAAGCTGTTAAATTTGTGCTGCATGGACAGTGTGGTCAAAGGGTGCAGGTATGAACTAGCCCCCCCACACCCTCCTCCAAACACACACACACACACACACACACACACACACACACACACACACACACACACACACACACACACACACACACACACACACACACACACACACACACCTGCCAGGCCACGGATTGCCAGCATTTCCCTTGTCCTCCCTCTGGTGCATTCTTGGCTTAAATGCACACAGCATGTTCAGTCTGAGCTACTTCCCGGTCACAGAGTGAGATCTCCATGGCCCTTTGCTTGTGCAACGTGGCATTTGCCATTTCTGAGACAGATTTGTTTTGAAGAGCAAACTGAGTTGTAAATCTATTTGTGGCACCGCGGTGGAACCCAGAGCTGAAGAAGGCAGGGCAAGAGTCTAAAGAGAAAAGACCAGCACAGCTGAACACAGCTGTAGCTGCCATGCTACTTTGTGAAGTTTTACATTCAGGAAACATCCATTCCCTCCTGGGTATCGGTGCCCAGACCAACTTCCCAATCACGTTGTAACAAAAGGATTTAAGGCAGATGGAGTGAGCACACAGCGGATTCGTGCAGAATTTACTGCGGTCTCTATGCTTGCAGGGACGTGCGGTCACAGATCAAGGTAAAGAAGGCTGGTGCTGGAGATTAGGACAATGGTTTTCTTAGTCTTCTGACAAGTACTTCCAAGGTTAGGGGCAGCATGGGACTGACAACATGGGGCACTTCTGTTGTGTTAGTGAACCTCCTCTGCAACCTGATAAGCATGTCTGCTGCCAGTGCCAACCAAATGCCTTTAATTAACATAAATATCATAAAAGGCAGGTGAAAATTGTAATTCACTGAATCTTTCTCAACTGCAGAGAGCAGTCTAGCCTCTCTGTAAATGTGATTACAGCTACTACACTACCAAAGATAACTAGAGGACATGCCATTAGCTTTACAATGAGTACAGTATGTATTTTGCTTTCAGTCCTATTTATTTTAATTTCACAGCAGAGCAAATTAAATTTACGATATTCAACAAGTGTCACAAGCTGGGTTAAAATTCAATTAAGCAGAGAAAAGGGTAGGGAAGACTGTAAGCAGGAAAAAATTGACCTCTATCATATATCAATACTGTCTGGGGCCCCCTTTCCTCACTCTGCATTAACTGATTCCATCAATTCTGCTGCAGAGCAGAGCAGGAGTTCTCTAGAAGCATCTTAAAAACATGCCTCTTTGCTGACTGGGGGCAGGACTGTGTGATGTGTACAGGGAGCAGTCTTCCTAGTAGCCCTGGCATTAATTTCCCCACAGAAGAATATTTGCCGAGCATCAGTTTTAAAACAACAGAGTGAGATAACAAAAAGATGTAAATTTTAGCCCATGAAATACAACTACAACATGACGATAATGAATATGCAGGGGAATCAGTGCAAAAGGCTACACTTGTTAGACACCCTCCTGCCTCAACAGAATGCTACAAAACACCTGCAAACCCTGCGTGAAATTCATCCCTATGCTGAGAGGGGCCAGCACCAGAGTTACGTCCCATTTAAAGTCAGAGTGACACCTATGTGGGGCAGAGGCCTAATGCTAGTCCCTCTGCACAGGGTTGTTAGAAATCTAGTCCAGAGAAATGAAGACTAAATAGTCCATGCACAGAGTTTGTTCAAATTCTCCCATGAGAATTAGCAAGGTGATTCCAGGCTGGTGCTGGGATCCCAGTCTTGCAATCCAAACGTTCCCTGATGAGCTTGGACAGATTTGAGACAAAAAGGACCAGTCCACTAGAGTCTTTTATAGATCCATGCAGGCTGACAATATTTTCTTGAAAGCAGGTGCTTCCTTCAAGAATTAATAGGTGATCACTTGGGACTCTGAAGTATTATCTCCTATGCACACCCGTAACTAGTTACATTAGCACAAGGTAATTGGCCATTTACAGGTATTTACTACTTAAACGTCAAAGAGAAATACAAACAATAGTATTGTTCCATTCAAAGTTCCATCTAAATGTTCATATGTTCCTTTTGAACTCTTAATCAATAGAACAGTGATAGACAGGAAAGAAGTTTATCTACACTGCTAACCTCTAACAAGAGCTATATAGATATCAAATAACTACCAACAACACACTTGCATATCAAAACTCTAGTCTACTTATGAGGAATGACCCTCACTACCAATGTATTTTCCTATCATATATCTTTAAAGGTCAGATTGGGGCCATGCGATTTGTAAAGTTGCTTGGCTTTTTCAGGCCTAGCATCACACTCAGTATGGCCGTTCTCATGTTCAGGTCTAGACAGTCATTGGCAATCAGGAGACACGTCTGTCCAAAGGAAGTGCAGGATCTAGCATTCTGTCTTACACAGAACAATCAACTCTCCAAATTCAATTAACAAAAAATCAAAGCTTGTCTCACATGGATGATACTACTTTTTATCTGTATGGTTTCTTTAAAACTTAAATCTGATCTCCAGTCTCCAAGACAGTGAAAGGGCCATAAGATCTATTCTTCTGCAGTGGATTTTTCTGCTCATCCATGCAGGTTATTTTATTTGACAAGGCGCTTGTTTTAATGGGAATGGATGTCACATCTCATAGTTATTCTACCTTTGAGTTGGTTGCCTAGAAGTCCGTTATTTTTCCCTTAGCTTTTTTTCTTTTCTTTCAAGATTAAAACCTAGCAGACAGCTATTTGGAATTAGGCAGCCCCTGTTTTGATAGGCAATGAAAACCTGGCCAAGTCTGAGCGATGAATCAAACAGGTCTGGATACTGTGGAACATGTAGGGGTAGATGTTCACCTTCATTAGCATCTCTGTTGCTTCTGCACTGCTTAAAAACAAACCGAAACCCACCACTACCTAATGTGCAAGAGATGCATTGCTCCCCAGAGCAATTGTGCATTATGGATACACAGTGAGCCTCACATCCTTCATAAGCAGAGGTTCTCATCAGGTAGATGGCAAGTTCAAAGCTAGCCTGGCATTTTTATTCCCTCATGATTTTTTTTGTGAGTTCCTTTTATGTTTCTTGCTCCCATACTAATTGTAAATGCAGTAACTGAGGGTATCCCAACATTTTTGGGGCTCCAGATAGATTTGATTACTCAGTCGCCATTTGAAGTTTCAGGAGGAAGGACGTTTCAGTGGGAGGGTTTCACTGACGGAAACTTGGCTTGATTCGGTACTGTAGATTGCAGTTTTGGCCCATTACTGATAGCATCTTCTAAAGTACAAAAAAAGATTACCCGCTGAGGTTTTTCTAAGGACAGCTAAATGCCAGGCAGTGAGAAGTCAGGCAGCGGCATCTGCCGCTGGCTGGTATTTAAAGCTCAAGACACTCATTTATCACTAATGCTACCTTTTACTGCCCTGTCATTTCCAAGTTGGTGGCATTCCACTAAAGTATGTAAGGCAGAAAATTAGGAACAGTTTTCCTCAGCCACTGAAAACAAGAGAGTTAGTGCAGCTAATTTGCCAAACTGGGAAATGATCCTTCACTTGAATGTGGTTTGTGATATGGAAATAAAGTATTCCCATTTTATTAGCTCTTTGTGGCTGAGCCTCATCTCAGCCAGAGATTTAACCGGGTCTTTATAATCTCCTCTAATCCTGGTGGAATAAATAACCTGTCAACTGTAGTTGGCATTTTTCAGTTTCAGAGCACCCAAGTGTACAGGCAATGAAGGTAGCAGGGCTCAATGTGAGGAGTTTAGCAGCATGAAATTTCTGATGGTGGAAGGAATTTTTCAAAGCATGTTATTAATATGGGCCTTCTACTGAAAATATCAGTTGCTTATTGGTGCACCTGGGACGTTTTTGGGAATGGGAAAGCGAAATAGATCAGAGTGACAAGCTTGTTGGTCCATGGGTGGTGGTCATGTTCCTGCCACCACTTAGTAACTCTACATCCTACTCATGATTCAGGAGCTCTAAGATCCGCAGCATTTACTGCACAAAAACTGGAGTTTAAGCTCTGTCCCCGACCCATTAGCACATGCTCATACTTAATCCTGTGCCCTGATTTCTGTGATAGAGGATGGCAAACTCCAAGGACATCTACAACTCACAACTAGGAAGAAAAAACTGGTTTCCTGAGAAAGCCTGAGAAACATTGAATTTTTTGCAGGACAAGCTCTGTAAGAGACAGCATAACAAATGAGAGTTGTCGGTCTAGTGCAAGTTGCCCTTGACCACACAGAAGAGAGGTTGCTGGCAAGCAACCACATACGAAACAGCCAGTTTTGCCAGCTGCAGAATAACATCCGGCTGGCAAGCCGTGCACTTTAGAGGCAGCTAATCCTTTGCTCATCTAAAAAGAGACATTCTATGAAGCCTGGGAAGGGCCTGGTATGTGTGTGATAAGAGAGAGGAGTGGGAAGAGGCAGTCACTCATTTCTATACAGCCCCAGCCCATCCCCATCCAGTCCCTTGGGCTCAGATGCAGACAACAAGGAATAAAGGCCTGGATAATAATACCATGAATAGACTGACTGAGTACAAGTGACCAGTGAAAGCTGAAGATGTTTCCCAGTGGACAGAGCTAAAGTAATTTGCAATTCCCGTTCCTGGCAGAAAGGCTGGGCTGTGTAATGCAGAAGCTGGTGGGATAGCATGTGGCAGTGAGCAGCTGACTAGATAATACAAGTTCTTCCTGGAAACAATTTAACTATTTTTCCCCAAACAATTACAAAAATATGCATATATATTGCCTCCCTCCATTAAAACATTTGTAAATTTAAGTGAGGCATATATTCACTATAATAAAATCAAAGCTACATGGGGCAAGTAAGTCTGTCACCGTGGAAGGATGGTCCAGTGCTGTTGAAGTAATGACTGGGTATTTTAAACATTTTTTCTTCCCTAGGAAAGCGTCAGGCTCTTCCAAAGCATTTATATGAAATGATCATTGTTCCAAATGTAATTACACTAGACTCAGTGTATAAACACATTCACCATTTTTAAAGGCTATCCGTTGTATTCTGTTTGACTCTAATGTGACAGCATCTCCCTGAGTTTCATTCCTACAGATCCTCTGTCCTTCAATCATCTGTCCCTAGGGGTTCTGGCTGCTGCTCCTGCTGGGTGTTCTTTGCCTCATCAAACTGCTCTTGGTTGTCAGGGAGATTTCACTACAAAACAAGCCCCACAAAGCTGTTTACAGAGCTAGGAAGCAATGGGAACTGAGTTCAGTCTAAGGAGACTGCGGCGGAGGACCGGTTATTTGCTGAGAACGTATGCGTCATGATGAGCACAAGCCTTGGTAAGAGGGATTAATAATGATAGGACAGAGGGGAGGATACATCAAAGGTAGCACTATGTTGAAAAATGGGAGCGAGTTCCAAGAAGAGCTCTAATACGGATCTGTAAGATGGAAGGGCAGTCAGGAGAGTCCAGCAGGAGGGGGATAAATACTTGATAAACATTCCAGGGAACATCTGAAAAGGATGGACACTAAGTCTCCCCAGAACACGGCACACAAGATGGGGGATAACTCCCACACAAGTGAGCACAGCCCTCTGGAGGGAAGGGGGCAGCTTTACAGAAGAACTCAGCACGTGAGACACTCAGCTCTTCTGAAAACAACACCAGAACATCATCGTAACCACAGTACCAGAGGCAGCAAAGTACCATGGATAGGAAACTCGACAAACTCTGGAGAATTGGGTTCTAGTCCCAGCTCCTCTACTGCTGACCTAAGGCACGTCACTTCCTCTCTGTTCCCCTCCCAGCTCCTGTCTATTTAGCGTGTAAGTTCTTTGGGGCAGGGACTGTCTCTCACTGTGTCTCTCTGCAGCACCCAGCGCAATGAGGCTCTAATCTTTGGCCACGCCTATCATATAGACGCCACCAACACAAACCTCAGCCTGACCTTTGTCCCCGAGTCTGGCTGCTCCTACATTTTCCTGCATCCACATCTCTTGTAACGCTGGAATTCAGAAGCTGCAGCTGCCACAATGAGCAGCAGTTATACAGGGTTCTAGCTCCTGCCAACGGGTGGATGACTAGAGGAGCCCTGCAGGCCCTGCTATCCTGACACAGACACACAGATGTGGCGGAAAGAGGTTCTGAGCCCCTGGTGGGCTCAGCTCCTTCTCCTCTAACCCATTTGCAACATGGATGTCTCATAACAGGAGGTGGCTGGTTCTGCGGCCAGACACATTAAAGGACTTAGGGAAATATCTCCATTCAGACACGTAAGTGCTGAGCTCATTTGGCAACAAGGAAGCTGAAGTCACTGAGACAGCTGCTTTCAAATTCCAAACTTATCTGGTCCTCAGTGCTGCAAGCTGGAGAGCCTGACACAAACGAATTCAAATGAACACAGAGTCCCATCCGAAAGAGGTGTTCCAGGTCTTCCTGGCTGTGGCTCTCCCACTGACAGCAGAGCCCTAAAATTCCTACCGGCCGGTTACCCTCTTCCTGCACCAGCCCATTCCTAATGCTAGATTGTTAAGGTGCAACACACAGTGCTCTGACAAATGCAAAGTGTATGCCCACTGGCTGTTTCAAATCCACCCAGGCCAGGACATGAAGAGATTAGTGGTCTGTCCCAGAGGCAGGGAATTAAATGTGTCTTGTCCAACACCACCCACCAGAAGTATCAAGCCTGGAGGGATGTTTTGTTCTATATACTGTGCCTATCCCTGTGGTATCTGATCCTCCAGCTGCAGTCAATAATAAAGAGGGAATGGGCTGCAGAGGACTAGAGGGGGAGATGGGAGTTAGAATACTCAGGGCTAGAGGTCAGACGGCTAACAGCGTTCTCCGACAGAGACACTCCACCCACCTCCTCTGCTGGGACTGTGTGGGCGTGAGCACACGTGTGAATGAGAGAAGGAGACATACACACTCATCTGGGACTCTGGTGATCGGATATTTGTCCAGTTATTGAGCATTTCACTTCAACAGCATGATTGCAATGTCCACGCTGAAGCAAAGACGGATTTGCCAATTAGGGTTTTTTTAGATCTCCTAGTTCTCAGCAGAGAGCATTTGTGGGCTAATCCTCCTCTACATGTTGCCTCTACTTACATAACAGCACATGCAATGAGCTGTGGCTGTTTAATTCTTTGGTAGCAGTGATAATCAAAATGTGTCACTTCTGGCAATCATTCTTAAGCTCTTTAAGGCTGATCTCTCTTATGTAAATGCAGCAGCACTGACCTTAGCAAAAAATGAATCATAAATTCAGGGTTCTGGCCCAGTAAAAGAGATTAGTGCAGCCAAAAGACAACTGCCACAGAAAGTCATAAGCAAAATCTGTAGCCTTACAAGGATAGTTATTTCCTTTCATCTGGGAAGGACATAAACCTGAATTTATTAGAACAATTCTCTTGAGACGCAGCTCAGTGCAGCTCTATCATCTGCCTATCACGTCCTGCCCGACACCTAGATTGAGAGCTCTCTGGGGCAGGGACTGTCTGCTTTCAGATTTGTCTGTTCAGCACACAGCACAGTGGGGGTTCTGATCCTTCACTGGCATTCCTGGGTGCTACTATAATATAAAACAGCAATGGTCAAAGGAGGTGGGAGTTCACCTGCAGTGGATGTTCTTAACCATTTGGCCAATGATCTGCTATTTACTTGGCCATTTATACTAAGAATAATTCAGCAATCACCTAAATGTGGGATTCACCTAAATGAGTAATTATTGGGAAGTGTCATGGGCAGTAGGCATTGCTGAGAGTATAAAGATCAAGCCCAAACCAGAACAAGCACCAATGTGCTTTGTTGAAAAATTAAGAAGGTCTGATGTGTTATACAATATACAAATTAATTTAGAGGAATGGCTCATTTATCAGTTTATATTCTGATCAAGTACTAACCAATAATGCTGAGACCGTTTAATGAATGCATGTGAATGTGTGTCTACTGTATAATCTGTTTCAGTGGGCTAACATAACTACCATACTCTCCTCTAGTCTCTTAATAAGCAGCTTTCACATAACTCATTTGTATAAGAACAAAACACAAAGCAGGTTATTAATACTTTTTCTCCCCTCACATATGCTTTGGGCATTTACTGAGTATAAACTTGACTAAATAGGTTCTTATCCAGGAATTTAAAATGGAGTAGAGCAAAAAATACACAGAAACCAGCACCTGTGCTATTTTGCTGTATTAAAAACATCAATTCCACATAAAAATTGAAATACTGAGGTTGCAGATGCACACTTAAAACGGAATGATTTCTCAGTTCACATGCTGTGGGAATGCCTGCCATGTACTGATCATCCTGAGCAATGGGATATTCATTTTAGGGTGAAATTCACCAGTGTTGTGGGCTAGCAAGAGGAGCAAGTACCACCAGAAGCCCAGCTCCTGAAACTGACTGCATGAGGATGCTCACTGAAGGCCCCCATTAGAAGCTGATGAAAAAACAACAGTTACACCCACCTACAGTTCAATAGAGCCTTCAAGTGGATGGGGGCACAGTAATCATTCCACTGTCCTCCCTTTGTTTGTCTCTCCACCACAGCAGGGGCCCATCTCAGCTTCTCTCCAGTTACAAAATAGACAGTGTTTCATAACACGAAAGTTTTGCTTCTTCCAGGTTTCCACTGAGTGGCTCCTTCCAGCAGGGTTTCAAGGAGGCAAGTGGTGGGACCGGAGCCAGAGTTTCCAGTATCTGCTTGTAGATGTGGTTTGGGAGCCCTCTTAAAAATGTTATGTGAGTGTTGGCAAGATTGGAACCTGAATAAAATTAATATGCATAAATATAACTTTATAGGTGTAACTGTATTGTAAGTAGAAGTACTAAGTATCTGTCCTTTTTGTCATGTCTGAATAGTGACTCGCACAATCATGGCCTGATTCTTGTCGGGAGCTTCTAAGCACTACGAGAATACAGACATCAAGTAATACCACCGTATGTTCATTTTTGCAGGATCGGCATTTGGTGCGCAGTAGTTTCTGAACACCTAATCTCTGCAAACAGCTCACTGCAACTCTGAGCATTCATCTCTCTGTTCTCTTTTATGTATTAGGAAAATATGACCTAGTAAAAAGTGAGTTAGTACTTGCTGGTACCTTTTTGCTTTGACTGTCACACAAGAATTGGGAAATTCACTCAAGAGAAAACACCAGTTACAATAGACCATTTTATTTGCTTTAGCTATGAAATGATCATCTTTCCGGGATTAGACATAATATGATAACACTCAAAATAATTTTTTTTATCCCAGTCTGGCATTTTCTTTATGTATTTGAGATTCTTTCCTAATTAAAATACCGATGAAAGCCCCAGTGGTGGTGTCACCTGCTTCTGTGGGGAATGTAATGATGCTGTGGAGGACAATAATGCTGGCACCACTTATTTTTAACTAATCCTTTTCCTGTTTAGGAGAGGAAAATACAATGAGATGCTATGACGACTATATACATTTTCCTGAACAGGAACATAAAAGACCAGGAGCCCACAATAAGATACTATTTATTATGGGGAATGACACGGGGAACTATGCAAGATGATGGATGAATATGAACCTTTTCTATTATCATTTCACAGAATGGGCTCTGGCTCACTATTTGAGGTTTTGTGTTTCTCCCTCGGCTCCTCGGCGAAGAAAAAAAAGGAAAGCTATAGAAAAAAAAATTGTTCAATTTTTTGCTCTTTTTGATGTCAGCTTTTCTGTTTAATGCATTAAAATGTTATATGCTCTAGGGAAGGATTAATCAATTTTCCCATTTGATTTTTTTATTTTCAGGCTATTTTCTTTGTGTAGTTGGTGTATTTTCTTCATATTCAAGGCATTGTTGTTCCGAGGTGATTTCTGTGTTTGGCCCTTGAAGGAGTAGAAATTGGTTACTAAAGGTGATACACTGAGCTGGCATTGGCAATGTGTGTCAAAACAATATCTGAATGTCAATAATATTGGTTAAAATTACAAAATGTCTCTCGTTTTAGCAATGGGACCATGATTCTGACATCGGCTAGCTGGACAGGTAAAGTTCCCTATTAACTTTTAAGTGCTCTTCATAACTCAGAGGGAAGTGGCACTTCAGAATAGAAGCAGGTTGTCTGTGATTTTAAACTGTACACAGTTTATTTAAATACTATGAACTTGTTAAATGACAACATTTTCTAATAGACGTTATTAAAAACTCATGAAAGAAAATACTGAGTTCTGGAAAGATAAAAATCATACCCTGGAAATTAAGAATGATTTAAAATTCTAATATGTTCTTCTCCTTTAGTAAGATGGCAATTGTTCCAAGTTGTATTTCCTTATTGTTCTTTTCTGGTAGTTGAATTGCCAAATCATGCCTTGTGAACATTTTAATAAGTTTGTTAACAAAGTAAACTTTATTAGCTCAGTGCAGCTTTGCCTTCCTTCTGCATCATCATGCTGCAGATTGCACAAAATCAGCATTCCCACTAGAGAGTATATGTGGTAGCGTTAGCCTCAGGCAAAAGGTTTGAGACCCTCGCTGGAAGCAGTTATACTGTATGTGTGCTTTTAAAAGTCTTAAGATCCTATGGCTGCAGTAACTGTTGCAAATAACTAAACCTTTTCATAACTCCGTGGACTGAGAGAGGCTTGTTCAAGTAAGGGACTGACATTTAGCTTTAAGCAAAAATGGAACTTTGGAAGGTTGTTCCTTCTGTATAATTAGTGAAGACAGTTCAGTGCAGTGAGGGGGTGCACAGCTCAGTCTATCTTTATAGGATCATAGGAAGAAGCTCAGTCAGGTACTGTATCTGCCAGACAGAGTCCAGACCAGAGAGGATTTAACATGTTGGTGCAGTTTCCCCCTTTCCTAGTCCCACTGCAATAAGAGCTGGGTGACCTTTCTAGTGAATAGCTTACTTGCTGACAAATGCAGTTTGGGGTTAACTGAAACTGTTCACCAATTCAGATCCAATTTGGTGAATAAGGCTGGCCAAAAAAGGGGAAAATTTTCCAGAAGAATAGAAGAGTTTCATTTAGACATTTCACTTCTGGCTAGTCTAGGTGGCTCCCTGCTCAACTGGCCAGCTTGCTTAGGCGTTAACTCTCCCCCAGCATCGTACGCCTGCACAGTGCCCAGATCGATGCTAAAAATCACACAGGGCAGCAGGCTGCCTAGTGGAGCAATGCCTACATACCTCTGAGGATCCGGTCCCTGCTGTTGATAGGGGACAATGTGCAAGGTAGAGGGTTAATGGCAGCACAGTATAAGAACAGATCACAACGTGCAATGCAGATGGGGGCAGGGGATGTCATCAGGGTGGCAGCAGGAGAACGGAAATAGGAAGCCCAAATGTGGTAAGGAGGGGGTGATGGGAGAGAGAACAGGGTGAATGTTGAGCTCAATAACTGGAAATAAAGACAAACTTAACTTTGCTCATCTGCATGGCAGCCTGTGATACCCAAACGGGCAAGAATCCTTCACATTACTAAACTGCAGGCTGTGCTAGAGCTGCTCATGAAGCCGGAGGCTTCCGTCTACAGTTCCAACTTCCACTGGTAAGGAACATAAGCATCTCCATCAGTCCATTAACTGGCAGCCAGGCAACTGCATTACTTCTTCCTAGGACACATTTTATCAGGGTTGCAGGGTTTGAAATGATGGCATAGGACACTAAAGCCTGACATCCTCCAAGATCTTACAAGAGGCAGCAGCAACTAGAAAATGTCACCTGAGTATGACTGTGGCTATTCTCATTATGCTGTGTTGTTTCTAGGATTAGGTGCCTGCCTCATGTTAACTATACATTTCCATCTGATCCTCAGACACCATGCTATAGTATTAGTCTTGCATAAAATACTAGCTATCGAAATGAAATGATGGCTGGGGCAGTAACATGACTCTATCAAATGAAGACAATTCTCAGGCCAGCCACACAATGAATACTTTTACAGAATTTCTAATTAACTTTGTCTAAACATATTCGAATTTGAGTAGTCAGTGTCATGAATACAGATCACATCAAAATCAGGTATTCCTCAAGTGCAATCCCTCTAAACACTGTAACTGGACATCACTAGGAACACATGTTCTGATCCAGAAAGGACAATCTGTCACAACTGGAAGTCTCTACCTGACATCCCCTGTGCTGAATCTAGTCTTATCCCTCCTGTATTCTACCTGTGCCATGTCCATAATTCTGACATCTCTCCTGAGCTGAACTCCTTTGCAAGCAGGCATGAGAAGGAAGGAGAGTGAGGAGGCGGCAGGGGAGGAATGTGTTCCTATGAAAATGATCATGTCTGAATATCAATTAAAAGGAGAGAAAAAGTTTTGTCACTAATAAAAGAGCTGAAGCTTCCAGCTTCAAATCCCCTGTAATTATCCAGCCAAATTATGAGCAATTTTCATGTACTTCATTTAGAAGGAATGTGGGGTACTTTTCCCAACTTAGCATATATTGTGATTAACCACTTTATCTCCCCTGCATGGGACACCACTTGGTTACATGTGTGGGGCCAAATATCACCAAACTGAAACAACCCTTTATCACCTTCTGTTTATAACGTATGAACTTGTATACCACAAACACGAGGCAAGAATACTTTTCCATCCATGGCTGGCACTGTCTCCTTTTGAGCAGCACCACCTGGAGAGAATCTTGGCTAAAAGTTGTATGTAATGTATATCGAGGTGATGTGTCCAACTTTTAGGAAAGTCTGGTCAGACTGTGGTACATATCTGAGACAAGCCTTATACCAGGCAGAAGGAGAGGAGGCCCATTTTGAGAAGACAAAACCTGTTTTCTGAGAGAGTCAAAAGTAACCACGGATTCTCCAGGCATAATATCTAGTTAGCTTCTCTTGAATGACTTAAATATTTCTCTTTGCTGTAACCAAGCATTTGTATAGTATTATAAGGTTTTCTAGGTATCCGAGTAATGTTTTATAGACAGACATCAATCACTCCAAAGAAAGGTTGCAGCTGAATTTCCTGATCTGAACACCTGAGCCTTGTGAATCGTGATCTCTTATTGGTTTGGATAAATATGAATCAGATCCTGTAAACATTGAACCTGTGAATACCAAGTGCTAGATTTTCCAAGAGTTGATAAGGAACATCTTGGTTCTTGCCATTTCTGCAGCTGTGGGTGCACCCAGAATTTCTCAATGCAGAACAATGCTTGCAAGTACAGTCTCATTTTTCAAACTGAGCTTCATCTCTGAATCAGCGTTAGACCCAAGGGCCTTGTGGACTGCCCATGTAGTATGTTGCGTGGCATCTCTGGAGCACGTGCAGTGCTTTTGTGCCCATATTTTTCTCTGAAATTCCTTAACTTGTGCTGTGCAGGAACTTGTTGCAAAAAACAAGTCTAAATATTTAACCCAGAATGCCCTTTGCAGGAAATGGAAGAAAGCACTGAGCTGGAGGGATAATCACTGATGAAGGAACTTCCCTGGAAGTTATGGGCTGAAGTCCTAAATGGAATGGACCATTTACTTCCAAAAAATACCCAATCCAGAGATAATTATGTGAAGAAAAGCCTGATCTTGTGTGTGTTGTAATGTGACCTATGACATCTTTCTTTTTTCCTATAAATTTGTGACAACATTTTAAAATCTGTGACAACTCAACAACGTTCCCCATTTTTGGGGGATGAGAAAGAGCCAGCCCAACTGATAACAGGAGAACAACATAACATGATGGATGGATCATTAATGCACGCAGACACCCCCACACACCCCCACTGATTTTGGCTTCAGACACCTCAAGTTGCTTCGGAGGTGCAGAAGCCGGGACGCCATCAGTAATACTGATGCCCAACCCATAGAAAAGAACCAGAGTGTTCTAAATCCAGGATATAGTGTGCGATAATGAATGTGTTCAGACTTCAGAAAAGCCTTCTAGGTGAGGCAGAATATGGATTCCAACATGAGGAGGAAAAGAAGAAAGATGGTGTGTTTCATACTATTGATCCTATCTATTAGCAATAGATGGTCACTTTTTCCCTCCTGCCAACTGCTTTCCATTTCCCACTGAAAGAAGGAAGTGAGGTTTCTATAGAAAAGGACAGGCAGAATCGTAAAGGGCTTATTCCAAGGGAAACACAAATGTATCTAACATAGGAATTTAAGATGGGACCCAACTCCAAGAGAGAGCTAGTAGAAAAGGCGCCCACCTCGCTTAGGAATGATCTCCAAGAGCACAGTGCGTGAAGATCACAACAAAGACTGAGCAGGCATGAAGACCTGTCCTGCCCCACCAATAGGAGGGTTATAGAGAAGGAGGTGCATACTGGAGCCTGGTGTCCTGGTGATGCGTATTAAAGTGAATAAGGGCAATGTCCTGAGCGTACCTGTTTGCAGGTGGCAAGGAAGAGGTGATACCTGCCCAGACTGATGGGGCTTAGTTCAGTCTAAGGAAAAGCTGAGAGTTCAGGCTGCCTCAGTCTGGAAATGATTTGGCCCAAACATCCCTAAAACTAAAAATCTCCTGTAACTACTATTAAAAGCATTTAGAAAGGATTGGGGAAAAGCACCAGAAAGCACCCTGTCCCCGCATAAATCACAAAGAAACAAAAGACATGCTGAGTAAAGAGACTGGCTTGAATGTCTCCTCTTTCAGAAATAGCTTTGCTTGTAGAGAACCGATCAGGGGCCGACAGGCAATAGACACGTCCCTTTAACCAGTGGTAACTCTTCTCTGGGTTGCAGTGACATAATGAGCAGGCAGGGCACTCACCTTGGCATCACCAATGGATCCCAACTTGCTCATTCTGCACATTCACATGAGCTCCAAGCACAGCATTACATTAGAAGGCCTAATTGTGTTGGGACTACATATGGTTATTGGTGGAGGGAGCCCAATGGCCCTGGAATGTGATGTTACCAGTAATATCAAGCAACCTAGTACTTAAGTACTTTCTAAATTATAATTAATTATAATGAATCTACAATTAATATGAGTGAGCAGAGAGCTGGCTCAGGGGAAGGTAATTTCCAGGGTCTCACAGCTCTAATTGAAATTCTTTACGTTATTTTGAAAACAATACATCAGCCTATTTAAAGAATAATCCCTAAAAGCCACTTCTTTTCCAGTACCTTTAGCCATTGGCATAGAGAAGGAGTCCTTAGCATAAGTGACTATAATGCACTTATCTTTATAAGCCTCAATGCTAAACACAAGCGAGGAAGCAATTCCATGCTCTAGAACAGCGAGCCTCTATTGTTCTTATAACCTATTAGTATGCAAACAGTGCCGATTAATACTGCTAAAAGCCTTTATTCATTGATTTGAGCTCCCAGTGAAATGAAATTAGAAACTCCATTTTAGAAAGGTGAGAGACCATGCATGCGGCTGGCCTGCCTACTGTACTGGAGGAGACAAGGTGAACAAAGGAAATGTTTACTTGGGCAGAAAACAAAGTGACAAAACATGACAGGTTGAATATCCAGCATATAAATGGATTGCAGATATTGATCAAATGATTCTGTTGGCTGTTATTCTACTTGTAATATTAATACAATGAAACATCCAAAGCCTTATTCCTTCATTCAAATAAATATAGATTTTATCTGCCAACAGAGAAAGCTACTATGTTGGACAAACTAGTTTGTATTGTGTTTAGTGCAGAGATTACCCCAATAGTGTCCTCTTCCATTTGCGTTTTCATGCAACTAATGCCCCAGCTTTGCTGTGCTGCTGGAGGTGATGTAAAATCAATGCCTAGGTCCTTTGTGCTCATCAAAGCGCTCCTGTGAAGGAGTGTTAACCTGCATGACCTTGCTCACTCAGGCTGCATTGTCATGTTGTACCTATGTGATATTCCCCTTGCTATTTTAATTGGGGGTGCAGCATTCTTCTCTTTCTCTCGTAAATGCCTTGGTAGCATTACAGAGCACTATGAAACAGCTGCACGTACTGTGGAAAGGGGAGGCTGCCTTTCACTAGCAGAAGTGATCCTACAAACTGTCTTGGCTTGGTGCTCACACCGAGCTCAGCTGCAGTTCCAGGGGCTGCGGCCATGCAGGATTTGTGAAGTGCTCTAAGATTCATACCGATGGAAGTGCCTATACAACTCCATATACGTCACTCACAAGGTGAAATCCTGGCTCCATTGATGTCAGTGGGATTTTTTTTTTTTTTTTTAATACACATTAACTTCAACAGGGCCAGGATTTCACCTACAGTGGATACACAGGACTGCAGATACAGGGCGTAACTCTGCACATGTTGAGAGAAGTATATCACACACATATTGGATCTGCAGCAGTGTGTATCTCTGCATAAAAGATGCTGAGAGCATTGTTTCCCGTAGATAAGAAACACATGTATTACATTAATTCTGTTCACCCCTCCTCCCCCCAGCGCTCCAAGATTTGCTCTTGTCATTTGTTCAGAGCATAAAAACTGAACGTTGGAATTATAATGGACTCCAGATTAAAAAACAGGCAATTTGTGAACTGAGGTGAATTTTTTTTTTTTGTAATATTACAAAGTTACAGTTCGCACACCACAATTTAATTGCATTTGCCCTCCAGCCTCCCAATTAAAAATAATGCAGAAAGCAGCACTTCCAGGATGGCAATGAGAGGGAGCAAATTCACAAGAAAAGGCAAAATAATGTGTTTGGAGAATGAGAATCATTATTGCCAAAAAACTGAGATGCCAAAAATGAGGAGGGAAGGAGCATTATTGACCGTTGTATTCAGGCACAGAAAATGAGTCATTTGAACCTTGCTAAACTAAGGTTAAGTAATATCCAGGGGAAGAAAAATAAGCCTGTAAACTGTTGAAGAGTTAGTCCGTTCAGAGCCACAGGTAAAACAACCAATTGGAAATTGGTTTAGCCGCCAGGAATATTGAAAAAGAAAGTTATGATATTTTTCAGGACGTTTACTATAAAATGATAAAGTGCAGCAAACAAAGGAAACATTCAGAGGGATCTCTCAATCCAGCTGCTACTTGCCACTGAGACTCCTGTGACTCACATTCACTATAATTTGCAATGCAGATTTCATTGTGCATCAGCTGAGAAGTGGTCATCAAAAAGAACTTCCACAATATCAGACCACACAGCACCCCAAACATCATGGAGACACACACACAGTGTGTGAGCACTGATTTTATAAGGTATTCTTTACTGACTTGTTGTAGAATACAGAAAGGAAAGGGGGTGAATAATGCAAGTGTGGTACCATGTAAAGTTCTGTGAATGTTCAAGGTGAACATTGAGCAAGACAAACCACCTTGAGATAGGTAATTCTGTTGCTCTACTTACCTGTTTGTATCTTATCTACCTAGCGCATCCACTTGTATTTATCTTGTCCACCTACCTATTCTGTAGGAATTATGTCTACCTGTCTATTTACCCGTCTACATTTCCAGCTCACCAGTCACCATAGTACGTAGATGCCAACATACAACAATTACATTAGGAACGTTTTGTCTGAGAACAATTTCCTCTGCTCCTCCTTTTATTTTTAAGATCATGATGGAGGAAGATATGGAGGGGGGGAAGGGCCCACCTTGAAGTCTCCTTCATTGGGTGAACCCCCTAGAAAGAAGTGTGTTTAACATCACACTATAAGAGTCCATTTCAATCTGTAGAGATAGGGAGAACCTCATCCACGGACCCTTCACGGCAAATGGTCTATGCCTGTCTCCTATTATTTATGATGTCTGTGTAGGACCATAGCATTTGTGGAGCGGACAGAAGTGTTCCTGAGGGCTAGGACCTTGAAATGCATCCAGAACAGAACAGATAGCTAATGTAGAATGCAGAGCACTTCCATGCTAAGCTTTCATCCCTCTGCCCGAGGCAGATGAGCTATAGCATGTTGGACTAAATGAAGCTTTCACATGGCCTGTAGAATCAGCCTCAGGCAAAGGGGGTTGCATACAACCAAAAGGCAGACAGACACAGCGGTTGTATGCACCCAGCAAAGAAGAAAGCAGGAGAGAAAAGCAGCAGAAAATGATATCCAAGCTGTGAGTATGTTAACTCTTCTGCTCTACCTCTGTCCCTGACAAATTTGCAAATTGGAAATGTTAACAGCAACATTAGAGTGAAAGTGCTCAGCAGAATTCAATTGCCCTTAGGGCAGGAAATGAAGGAATGTGCTAACCTTGTAATCCTGATATGTATGCCTGGGATGACAGGTGTGATTTTCCACGTGCATGTGAATGTGCTCATGCCCTCTTAGCTTATAACAATGTCCCTTTGCTCCTACATGAAATGGAGGAGATGTTGGAGAAACCAAGATCTTTGAAGCCAGTGGACCTGAATGTTAACTACTAGTCAGTCAGACTCCACTTACTACAGTTCTGGAATATTTTATGAATTCTGATTGTATCTTTAGATACATTATACAGCTTTTTCCATGAGGACTATCAATAGAAGGTATTTCCTTAAGACCACCAGAGGAAAAGAATCCCTATTCTTGCCTATATGAATAAAGCGTCTCACTCCAAGCCAAAGATCTTGCAGAGAAAGTGAAATCACTGAGCACAAACTCAGAATAATCTCTCTAATATAAATGGCCTTCTAATCTCACACCTTCCATGCAACATTCTGGATCTAATCTGGCTGCCACTAAAGTTCTTTACACCACTAAATATTTTCATAGATAAAAAGATAATCCACAGGGTCCTTCACATCTGCAGGTGCTGGGTTTCTCTTTGCTCACCTGGTCTGAACAATTTAAGCACGTGAATGTTTATCATTTCACTATGCTCTCAAATGAACGTGCACAGAAAAATTATGAGACAAAAAACACCCTTTCACTCCATATCCGACCCTTTCCGTCCCCATCCTCAAAGGAAATGTGCACAACACCTTCAAAAGAGGAGCCTGGGAGCTAGAATTCTTGGTTCTGCTAGACACCAGAAACCACGGACCCACTAGAGACACTGGGTTTCATGTCTCGTTACAACAATCCGTAACCTGCAAATGCTCCTTTGTCCCATGACTGCAGTAGTATTAATTGCTCACCTCATTTTGAATGGTTTTTTTGCAACGTCAACTCCTTGTGCTTAACCATCTGTTCCACCTGTATTTAGCTATGACACTCTCATTATCTGTCCTGGAACTAAAGAGGAGCTCTTTGGAGCTCAAAAAGATTGTTTTTTTCACCACCAGAAGTAGGTCCAAAAAACAAAAAAAAAACATTACTGCCTCTCCCACATGGCCCTTTGCAAAGAGGCTGTTCCTTAGATTGATGCTCTCTCACAGCAAGTATAGGAGGCAGTGTAAATAGGTAGTCGTTCAGAGGCAGAAAGTCAGCCTCTTTCACCAAGCTATTTTGGTGTTTTTGTCAACCTTGATTTGACCCTCAAAATTTTTCTAAGACTCCCCCGCAACTGCTGTTCAATTACTCTTTTATTGTTTATTGATCCAGCCCTAGGTCTGACATTATTTAGATGTTTCTCAGCCTTTAGGGATCCCACTCCAGGTTCAATTCATGCTTTTTTCCTCAAGACCATATTGAATTTTTGTTGTCTGTTTTAAGAAGAGCAGGGACCTCTCTCCCCCCAGCCATTTTGACCATTAGCTGCAGATATTTTAACTACTTATTAAAGCCAATGTGTTGGACATTTTCACCTATCATTTTGAAGAGAGATGTCAAATAATTGCTTAGTATCACTGCTATGTTTTTGCTATTTGCCTCTAATGTCTTGGTTTTAGTCTTGAGAGTAGGTATTTTCTCTCGTACGCTACCTTTCCTTACAGGGGAAAAAAAGCAAAACCAAAATTACAGCCCTTTGTGCTTAGAGGAGTTGAGTTTTTGATAAAGCCATTTATAAAACTTGCCTGAGTCATTCACCACAGAATTCTTCATTAATCTTAGAAGATTAGAGTTGGAAGGGACCTTAGGAGGTCATCTAGTCCAACTCCCTGCTCAAAGCAGGACCAACCCCAACTAAACCATCCTCACCAGGGCTTTATCAAGCCACACCTCAAAAACCTCTAAGGATGGAGTTTCTAACAGTAATTGCTTCCTTATGTCAGCATTTCTTAGACATTCTCAAAATATGTTAGCTAACTTTTCCTTTTCTCCCATTTGTTACTAGTGATCAGAGTTGTGGGGCTAGGAGCCAGGACTCCGGACTTTGCCAATGGTTCACAGTGTTACCTTTGGCAAGTCATTAATCCTTTTCATGCCTCAATAGATCCTTCTGCAAGGCAGGAATATAATGTTTATTAGCTTCATTAGGAGGGGTTGTCTGGATTGTGGAGAGGAAAGGACATGCCAGCCAGGGTAAATTTATGGCAGAAAATAAAAGAAGGTGCGGGGAAATAGTGAAATGAACTTTTAGTATGTTCACAAGTTCCATGTGTTGCTGTGAAGGCAAGGTCTGTCTTCAGCGTGAGCGGGATGGGGACTGTTTATCATTGTGTCATAACCTTGTAACCTCTGGAATGTACCATCAGGTGAAGTGGCAACTGAACGTGTGTGTGACATACAGATGGCCTGACCGCTCCAAATTTTACTTTCATCTCCTTCTCTCCTTTGCTTGATTTCTTGACTTCCTTCTCATCCCTTTGGCCTTTTTCTATTATACCCTCTTGTAGCTACAGATTTAAAGCACCGAATCCAGTCTCTGACGGTGCTCAGATCTAGGACTGGCAGTGAGGGGCCCGTATTAATATTCGGGGTAGGTAGCTTAAACAGAAAACACTGCTCTCAGCTAGTTCTCCTGGAACTTTTAAGAAGAGAAGAATGTTACAGTTCTTTGGGGTTTCCTGGAGTTGTTGCTGAAGAGCAGTGAGCTGAGTAGAGTTTTCAGTCCCAGCACCAGTGAGATCTAATTCCTAGTCAACTGGAGAAAGAGGGGGAAGAAGAATAACATGGTCTGTCTGGCGGTCCCAGCATTTTCCTCTCTCCCTTCACTGTGGTCTGCTTGTGATCCAGTGGTGGAAAATGGCTTGAATGAAACAAGAAAGTGTCACGCACTCCTGTTGAAAGCTCCCAGAGCAGAAGTGAGAGAATACACAGCGTTCAGAGTACTTGAAAAGCTGCTGTCTGATCTAGCGTCTTTTCCAGTAAAGTGTGGTTAATTAACATAAGAGGCTGAATTAGTTAATGGTTGTAAGACGCTTCAAGAGCCCAAGATGAAAGTGCAATGTGCTATTATATTTCAAAAGAAATAGTTTATTGCAATTAACTATCCACATTGCCTCCCCCACTCCCAGCCTCCTGCTGGTATAATGATCAGTTTATCACCAGGGAGAGAGAAATGAAAGCACTGGGGCAAAGGAGAATGCGTCGTCTCAGGAACCTGGACACTTACTTTCTCCAAACGGTCGAATGACATTGGCACAGGTCTGTAATCCAATGCAGGTGAGCCAGGAAACCTTTCCACGTAAGGATTTTGGAAGCTTGACGCAAAGGTGGAAGTCTGGTAGGGGCTGGTCGGTTTAAAGGCAATTACTCTAGCGCACCCCAAACAAACAATCACAGTTATCAATAAATCCTGGATACCCGATTCACTTCGCTAACAGTGCTCTGTCCCTACATCCTTTGCGTCTCCCAACCCAGGCTGTGCTTAGCAACAAACCCCAGCTGGTAGCCTTGAAATAAGATGTCTGGAGTTTCTGGACCTCTTATTGCTCACATCAAGAAGGCTATGTATGATCACAGCTGATAGCCACCTGCACTCTGAGTAAATCCAGCTGCATGCATCCAAGCCTGAGAAAGCAGCCAGCACCACCACCTCCACCCACACCTGACTGTGTCCCATCCGATGGAGATGCCTCACAGGTAAAGCAGCAAGTCTGTGCTTACGCTCCCCAGTTTCTAGTATTCCTGCTTGTGGATCTGTTTCTGCTTTTTACATGCCCCCGAGGACTGGAACTCTTGTCCTCACGCTTCTCCTGTTTTTAAACGCACCTGTCACCATCCCTCTGTGCTAATCTGACTTCACCTCTACTACAGTCCTCACCCTGCTTCCATCTCTTCTCGTGTTAGTTAGGGCGGACCCCTGCCCAGGCCGAGTACTTCCCCCATCTGCCTCAGTCCTCACTTAGGGCACAAACCAGGGCACAAACCCGGCTCCATCCTCCCTGTCTATCCCTGGCTGCTCTTTGCATGGTATCTACGCTGTTAAGTCCACTGAATCATCAGGATTTGCACTCCAGTAACTCAGATTTTAGTTGGGGGGTGAAACAGGGAGGGGGACGCTTCCATTAATATGTGCTTAAACCACAGGGAGCTTCTTAAGACAAACTAACTCAGTTTCTAGTTGTGACATGGAGCATTTGTTAAAACACACGTGTTTCCTTTACCCCTGACTTCCCACTCAGTGGGGGCAGCTGTAGTATTAGCAGCCATATGGTATTAGTTTCAGACCACTTATCTGTAAAGGATGTACCAGACCCGATAAGAGAACTACAAAAGGCAGCAGCTTTCTGCACAGCAGGATAAACAAATTTGGAAGTATAAATGGGGGGATGGGAAGCATTAGTTTTAATGGGGCAGAGCCCAAACCATGCTGCAAAAACCTAATTTCGCTGTGTAGACGAGATTTTAGTCACAGCAGGTTTTTAAACTTCGATGCTTAATAACCAATAAGCAGTAATCTAGCTTTCCGGGAGTCCCTAGTTCAGTTTAAATTAAATAAAACAACCAATAGCTTTCACTTCATGAAGATAATCAAATTATGTATTTTTTCTAGTTTCATATCGCATTGGAGGCACTGCTTAAAATGTAAAAAAATACTGATAGAAATCCATGGGGTTTGTTTTTTTTAACCCCCCCCCCCCCCCCCCCACACACACACACGCTAAGAAAAGCTTAACTGAAGCAAAAGTCACTGTAGAGCAGTGTAGTACAGTGTGTTAGCAAACTAGATCCATTTCGGAAGGAAAACAAATGAGATAATTTAGCAAACATTAAAGAGATTGCAACAAAGCACTTCTAATTGCAAATAAGAGGCCAGAAGGAGAAACCGGCATGAGGGAGCTTGTTACAAATTGGACATTTTAAACCATATGCAGATTTTCCATTTAAAATAGGTCTTTTCCTGGAAAATATTTGGGGTGGATATTCAGGACCCAAAGTGTCTCATCATGTGTTTGCTTTTCAGGAGCATTTATACAAGTATAGTCATGACAGGGCACTCAGGTTCTCCACGGCATACAGCAATGAAGGAACAAACTAAACTATATTTTTATAATACCTATATCTCATAGCACTTTACAAAGGATCCGTATCATCATCCCCAACTGACATATGGGAAACTGAGGCACAGAATTGGCTAGAGGTCACCCAGCAGGCCCATGGCAGAACCAGCTTGTCAGAGTTCCAGTCCAGTGTTCTTATCCGCTAGGCCACAGCGCCTCCCATAAACAGACCTTGCACATTACATTTCTGTACATTAAACACGCATTATTGAACACATCCGCACAAGCTGTTCACAACCCCGACATCTCACTCTGCTGCAAAAAGCTCATATTTAGCAAAAGAATGAAATGAAAATCCCCACAAGAATGTTTGCTTGGTCCTGATCTCCACTCAAATAAACCCATCTCCTGCCCCACTTCAAAGTCCTGCTATGGGCCTCCTCCCGGAAGTGCCGATATTCAGAAGTCCACCTTCTTTCCTACACCCTCCCAGGCACTCGGTCCTGCCCACCAGAGGGGTCTGCTCCCCAGAGGTGGGGTGTCAGGGGACATAGGTCTTGCTCACAGAACTGGAGGGAATTGGGGACCAGCAGATGGAGAGCTCCTACTAAACAGAAGGAAAAAGGGGGAGCCTGCGATGAGCCCAAGCCAGAACTGCAGTAGATGGAGACCTGAGCTTCTTTCCTAGGGACTCTCATTATCCCTGCAGAGTGCTCTAGCGGCATGAAGCAGCTCATGCTTCCAAAGCACAGTGCATCAGAGCAGAAGCAGCAGCTGTGCTCTTGACATGTTAGCCTCTCCCTGCAGGGGCTGCAGGTGTGACAGCAGCCTGGCTGAATCAGTCGGAGTCACCTGCCTTCAGCCGCACTTCACTCCGTGTGTCCTCCTGTACTGGTCATGGTCTATATTCCATTGCTGTCACTCTGTAACTCCTCCACGGTACCCGAGCCTGCTGGGCCTATGGAGGGACCGGTGTCCTCCCTCCAGGAATGCTGAGGTACAATGGGGTGGTGGCAACAAAATGTCAGTGGTAGTCTGATTTTCCAAAGCACTGAGCCCCCATAATTCCCACTGAGGCCAGTAAGAAGTGCAGGTGAGCAGCAGTTCTGATCATCAGACCATAGTCTGGCCCTAGTTCACCTGCATTTTTGGATGCAATCCAGAAATTGTAGAGAGTGTGCATTTTTTGAACCCATGCACATTACATACCAATGAGGCACAGACGCTCTCTGCTCCCCGTGACACATGAGAATCAACCCAGGGAGCTGTACAAACAATATTTGCAGACAGAGAGACGCTACCTAGTGAGATTTCATCTTTCTGCAAAAGGAAAATGAGGGAAAAAATAAAGCGCGTTTGGGCCAGTGTAGTTGTGTGTATTTGCATAAGGAGGGTTCTTTAGTGAAAACTAAGTTTGATTTGTGAACACTAAGGTAGTGTATCACACTGGGAGAAAGCACGTGTGTATGTGCTTACATGCATCAACAGAGAATATTTAATTTGAGTTTTCCCACAAAGCAACACTTCAGGAACACAGCTGTAAGGGACCAGAAAAAAAACACCATCTGCCTTCTGTGACCAATCACAGCTATGCTCTACAGCCTGGATTTCAGATTTTGAATTTGTGTAGCAAGCCACAGACTAAACCAAGTGTGCAAAAAATGCTGCTGAGTAATTCTGAATAAAAAAATGAAGGCTCACAGGCTGCATGGAGGGAGACACTGCACAGATCGAAAGAATGGGAATTCCTGACTACCTGTTGCGCATCATTCACTCAGCTCTAGTCACGGCCAATACATTTATGTCCACCTGCATACCCTTGGTGTCTCCTCCCTCCGCTCTCCAGGGAGCTGCTGGCTCCCTCTCTCTATCCCCCTTATTTTGAAGATCCCTGGGGCAGATGAACCCATCCCCAGTTCTGCCAGCATGTGCAGATCAGGGGATGTGCTGAACCCCAGCACCACCTGGTTCAAGTCATTTATGTTTAGGTCACTCGCTGCTTCCAGCCTTAAAAGCATGTGGCTGCATCACCTTGAAAGTAATTACTTAAACCTGGGAGTCCCCACTTAAAGAATTGTTTGCAGCACGAACTGCATCAAGTGTAGAATGATTGCTGGTCTCGGAAGAGGAGTAGTGCTGGCTCATTAACGAGCCCCTGGAATGATTGCTGGTCTCCGAAGGAAGTGGCGTAGTGCCGCTCATTAACGAGCCTCTGGAGCCACGATTCCAGCTCATTCAGAGGGAATCCAAGGCCTTTGCTGGCATGTAAACTTGGTTTTGATAACAATTATCCCTCCCCTCCAGCAGACCTCACAATAGTTATTGGGGCTGCTGACCCACTGTACTGGTGGGGGTCCCTCCAGAAGAGTCTAAGCTGAGCACTAGGTGAAATGACAAAATCATTGTAATAAGAAAGTAGGCTAATCAGATGGGAGAGAGAGTCCTTATCGGAGTCACGTGAGCACCCCGGCTGTCTGTAGCAGGATTAAACACACCTTACGCTCATTATTTTCACAACCAAATCATAAACCCTGAAAGTCTGTTAGGCAAGGTCAGGCTTTGGCAGAGGCCACGGACGTTAGTGCTCTCCTAGGAGGACGTTGTTTAGGGCGCAGGTGAAAGCCCAAAAGACTCCCATGGACTTTGCCCACATTCTGATCGGAGTGCCCCTATATGGTACCAAACCTCAGCTAGAGGTTGGGCAGCCCAGAGCCTTCACTTTTAGCTGTGCTAGATGCTGCGACTGCACTTGTGAAAAGAATGGTTGTTTGCATGTTGTTGCCTTAACTGTGAGCTTAAAAATCGCCCTATATAATTACTACATCATGTATAAGCTCCAGGGACCTGGTTCTTTGAGACCTGTCTCACATATGCAGAGGTGATAACAATACCTTGAATTTCAAGGCTCCCAGAGTCTTAAAAAGCTTAGTAAATGGATTTGCCAACTACACTGCATATGAGGGTATATAAAAGCTACAGGTTCCTCACCCACTGCTGAAATGCAGCCACTTCTGGTACAGTATGCAACACGCAAGGAAGAACAGAAAATAAAGAACCATATTGTGTCTAATTGAAACCGCAGGGGGAATTACCTGGGTTATAACTTGGCCAGGAGAATCACAGAAATGTAAGTCTGGAAGAGATCTTGAGAAATCAAGTCCAGCCCTCTAGGGTAAACTCCCTATTTTTCTGTGCTAAGAGCATGGGCTCTGTAGTGACCAAAGGCAAGTAAGATCTTCATTTTCCATGTCATCTCAAACAACAGCACCTCCAGCAGCACAGATCTCCCTCGCATCAGGACAGGGCACTGGGCTCAGCACTGATAGAGAGAGAAGAGTACCACACATGGACTACGACATGTGGATCAAATATTCAAAGAAGCCGGACTTTAGGAGCCCAGGCCCTATTTCCAAAAGTGACTTCGGTGCCTAGGAGCTTTTTTGAAGTTTCCACCCATGTGCCTCACATGACATCAGCATATTGAACTGAAATGAGCTAAACCAAACTGAGAAAACATCTCTGGAAAACAAAAGGATTGTGTTTTCCACTGTGCAGCTACAAGTATGGATGTGCTATTGGGAACAATAAAATGATTTTAAAAAGCAGTCTGGAGGTCTGAGACACCTCCCCCGTCGAACAATTCACTATGGAGACTCAAAGATAGTCAGTCTCTTCCTAACAGAGGTCAATAGAACTGAATTTATCACAGACAAGCATTTTCAAAATTAGCAGCACTTAACAGTATTGTTTAATCACTGGGATTTCATAGTGCTGCATTCCCAGCAGCTTCTTTCCCATTCACAGCCACACACAAGCCAGTGATTTCATCTACTGCTCTGTCTCCCTTACCAAGTAATTTTGATGAGTGATTATATTGGCAAGGTTTATACTGGCAAGGTTTTATGACTCCAGGGTACTGGATGTGACCAGTGTTCTCTGTGAGTGACAAGAGCTCCAGTGCTTTAGCTTATTGATAGTAGGCAGGAGTCTGCTGTGTCTGGGAACTGGGAGATCAGCAAACACTGTAATCAAACAGTTCAGAGAGTGAACAGGGATGCTGCTAATGAGCAACGGGCCCAAGGCTCAGGGGGTCCCAAAGACACCCTACACCTGCGAGGCAACAGTCTCAGCTAGCTTATTTTGAAATAACTATTATCTGGCATGTTTTCTTGAGCTTCCCCACTCCCAGGCTTTGCTGTTCTCATGCAAATATTTCCTGCTCTAGACTACACACGCCAATTTATATCTGGCATGCAAGCTGAGCAGGACAGCTCTTGCTCCAGGCTACTGGGAGCTGGCAGAGCTTGAGGACACAAGCATCACCCCAAAGCACATTGTGGAAATACTATTTCCCCTGAATCCAAAAAGTGGAAGACCAGGAGTCAGCTTTGTTCCTAGGAGGCCAATCACCTGGACTCAGTAACAGACTCTCTCTGCAGGAAGGCTATAGAGACAAGGTATTGGGCTCAGTTCCTTCTACTGTCCAAACGGCTGAACCAAGCCCTACCTAATGGCATGTCTCCAGCCTTGAAGTGATGCAGAATCTAGCACCTATGCACGTCAGAAGCATAATTAGAGTTTCATCTTAGGCTAATGAGCTCTAGGGACTAGCGTGGGACCTCAAGAGCTCATTTCCTCTGTGAGCACAGATGGATAGGAGTCCAGTCCTCCTCTCGGGCAATATGCTAGCCCCCCGCACCTGGCCGACGAAGTACCATCTTCATCTCAGATAACTCAGAGCAGCACTTCTGTTGAGTGACCAGGAGACGTTTTGCACCAGGCTTACCAAACAGAGGTGTTAATGGTTCCTAGCAGGGTTAGTTTGGTGACATTGTAACATGCAATTTGCCTGCCCAACCAAAGATAAACAAGAGCTTCTTTTCTCATCAGACAGAGATCTTGTTAAGTCACGCATGCGCTGTAACAAACAGATATTGCAGCATATAAAGCTTACATTTTAAGGTGACCATGCAGGAGAAGATTTGCCGAATTCACTTGCATTTTTCTTTTTTTTCTTACAAACCCTCCGCATTAACGATCACCATGGTGCCAATGCAGTTGCAACTGGCTAGAAGGTGCCTGATACTAATCCCTTGGACTGAGCCCCAGTATTGAAGGGGAGGGTTCAGGCCCCAGCTCTCAAATGTGCTTTCTTGTGCGGAGAAGTTCCGGCCTGGCCACACGAAAGGGTCAGGGAAAGGTGTTTCTGGCTGGCAGGGCTTTCAGTTCTACAAGGGGATTGTGGGAGGGAATGGCTTAGCAGAGACAGCCACATCACATACTGAAAACACACTGAACTTCACCTCAGCACCCATTGGATAATGGGACCCCCCCCCCACTCCTTGTTAAATACAGAAATAACTGAGGGCCAGACCACCTGCCCCCCTGCAGGCCCACACATTGAAAGACCCTCAGTTCAGGGAATGTCTGAGGGTCCCCCTTAATACCAGACAGACTCTGTCCCTGCCAGTGCAGCCTCGTGTGACATCCCACCAGCAGGGGTGGAACAGCGCACTCTGCAAAACAGCGCCCGTCAGATACCAGGCACAACCTCGGCCAGCTTCGCCTGAGGACCGGTCACTGGGCGGGGACAAACTCAAACAGTAGGACTGTGGTTTAATGCTGGACGAGGGGACTGCGTCAGTTCAGCCATCACAGCAGCACTGCCCTCCCTGCTGGTGATGTTTAGGATCCCTGATGGGCTATGAGTGCAGACAGGGGGAGCTGGAGATGGCCAGCACCCCTCCAGCTCTGCAGCCGTGAGTCAAAAGAGAATTCAGTTTCAGCCTGTTCTAACCTTTCAGCATAGTCTCCTTCTCCCCTGCCCTGGTGTCGTGGGGGCTGCAGGGACTAGGGAACTAGCGGGTGGGAGGAGAGGGTGTTCTAGAACAATAGCCAGTGCGGGCATCTGCCTGGCCAAGGGACAGGCTTCGGAGCCTTTACCAGGGGGAGAAAGATGTTCACACATGTGCGTATCGAACTCCACCCCCTTGCTGGACCATGTCCTACATGCAGAGACCCTCACAGAACTCTTCGATCCTCCTTGCTGTTCTCTCAGAGGGGATGAGCTGGGCTTTATTTAATTAAATGGTCCAAGTACCAAACCACAAGTCTAGGTCTGGTCTCGCACCTGAAGCCGAGATATCGACCCAATGCAAAACCTGGCCCTTTGTCACCACAGCAAGCCCCAGGGCTCCATAGCTCAGGGCCATTTATGGACAAACTGATGAGACTTCTAGCCATTGTGGCGTCATCATTAAATGTTGCAGCAGCTGCACAAGCGCGAGAGGGGTTAAGGGTCTCTCAGCGTTTCCATTATAACCTGAGGGTACAATATGTAACTTTGTCATAAAAACTGGCTCCCTGCTGAGACTTCACAGCCAGGCAAGATTTAAAAAAACAAAACAAAACACATTTTCAAAATGAAAATGCACTGCTGGCCAAGCTGTGTCTAAACCACAGGCATACCGGGAACTCTGACATGCGCCATTTGCCCTTTGCTGAATACCCCATCTAGACCCACAAATGCCTTCACAGGCACCTTCCCTACACCCTCAGCTCAGTGGTAGACTGCATGGACAACAGTGAAGACTGTTGGGTGTTTTCTGCAGCTTCACTGCTCTGAGCGCTGCACCTTTTCTGCTCATGCCCGCTTTCCCACAGGCGCACAAGAAGTGCAACCCCATCACTCCTTTTCCCATCACTTCTTTTTCCATATGGCCTTCACTCCAGGGTCCTATTCAAAACGGACCCTTTCTTAAACCCTCCATGGATTTGCTGCATTGAACCCCATGGAATTTGACTCTCTTCTCTACCCTCACTACTCCTTCACATATGCAAACCTGGGGCTAGGTGTGCTGGAAAGAAAAGAAAAGAAATAGCCATTAACATTTTCACTAAATGGAGATTCTGGTTGCTGCCTTCTAAAATGCCCTGGACATTCATTTCTGATTGTAGATCATTAATATTTACATCAATAATAATGGGAAAAGGGATACTGATTGGGTCAGAAAATAGTCAGAGTTACTATATCAATTATGAATCACTGTATTTTTTCCCCTCAAGTAAAGTACAATACGAGGGCAAAGAGGAAAAGGCAGGTTCTATGTAGAGCTGCCATAAACCACTTGCCAGCTCCAGTGGGGGACCTGGGGACCAAGACAGCGCCCTGGCCTTTGGGTGGTATGACCAAGGAGCACCCCTCCAGAACTTTGTCTCGTGGATGGATAGGAAGCATATACCCTCTACCCAGCCACGCTGAAACAGTGCCTCACCCATCTCCACAGCTGCTCTGTTTGTAGATGGCATTGATGACACAGTGGGTCACAAGCTGCTGCCAGGCTGATGGCTCCTCAATCACACTGAATATGCATATCATGTCCCCCTTTAGTGGCTGGGCCCCAGGGAGGAGAAGAGCCTAGTTCTGTTGTCAGCTACAGGAGTTAATCCTTTAGCACATCGGGTGGTGGCCTGTGCTTTTGGTGCTGAAGTGCCAGACTGCATCCCTAGTAATGACCCATAATGTGGGTCTGTTAGACACCATCCAGCACTTGCATTTTGTGCACCTCTGTGCACCTTGGTGAGAGCCAACGCTGATGAGATCCAGAGTGCAACGCACATGTGGCTGGCAGGCGGTAGTTACAGGCAGATGTTCAGGCTACGACCTGCACGCTGGAAGGCTGTTCGTGAGTGGCCCAGGCGGGAGCTACTTCAGCAAGGGATTGTGAAGCACCCAGGGTTGCAGGGCAGGGGTGACACAGCTGCCCATTAGTTTGGATTGTACCCGGGTGTGTCACAAATGGACGTGGTATAAAAACCTCAACAGAACAGAGCAGAATACAATCACCCTTCTGATACAACTGACAGAACCAAATATGAAATCACATATAGTAAAAATCTTAAATGAATCAACCTTACCACAGAACCTCTATGAATAGAAATTCCATGCTTTGAATAATGAGAGTATAGCAGTAAGAATATACTACCAACCACCTGACCAGGTGATGACTGAATTGCTCAGGGAGATTAGAGAGGCTACAAAAAACAAACGACACCAGAAAAAACCAATAATGGGTGGATTTCAGCTACCCCCATGTTGACTGGGAACATGTCCCCTCAGAACGGGATTGAGGTAAAATTTCTACAAACCATTAATACGGCTTCTTGGAGGAACTAGTCCTGGAACCCACAAGAAGAGAGGCAATTCTTGATTTAGTCTTAAGTGGTGCACAGGATCCGGTACAAGAGATGAATACAACTAAACTGCTTAGTAATAGCGACCATAATGTAATTAAATTTAACATCCTTGGCAGAGATGAGGAGAAATACCAAAAAATCCACCATAGTAGCATTTAACTTTAAAAAGGAAAACTACACAAAAATGAGGTTAATTGAAACAAATAAAACCCAGGGCCTCACACCCAAACTGTACTCTAACTAGTGCAGGTCAAAATTTTTCCATTGTAGTGGTATTTGATGGAAGATGGACTTTAATTATTTGGAAATTTTGTGAAATCTTTCAATTCCCCCCCCCCAAATTTTGGTATTTTCATCGGAAAAAAAGAGAATCCCAAACTTTTCAGTTTTCTGTGCTTGAGGCTTTTTGTCCACAAACCAAGCAGCTCTAGTTTTAACAGGACACATTCCCCTCTCTTTGCACTGCTTCTGCAGAGAAAGCATTTAATTAGCATTCAAGAGAAGAAATCCCTTGATGGTGCCTTGTAGCAAAGCAGCTGTTTTTATCCATGATTACATATGGTTCTGTAGCGTTGAGGATTACAAGCTTGTATGTTACTCATCTGACATTGAATAGTGATGCATCTTCAGGATCAGTGAACTGAAAACTGAACTTCTCTCATAACCTGGTGGAAGCATAATACAAGCTGCATCTGATACCACTAGGATTGAATGTCACCTGTAAAAACCTGTGGGGCAAATATGTACAAGATTGTATGACAGTATGTCAAGAATGGGTGAGTACAGGTTTGCCTCATGAAGGGAGAAGGCTACTTTTACTTCTTCCATGTGTGAAAGACACAATGTGGACGGCACAAAGTGTTTGCATGCATGTGACCGGTAGCGGAAGCAGAAAAACATACAAACCAGTTTCAGGCAGGTGTGTATCCTGCCTGGCTTAGTCACGCCTCCATTACTGCTTGCTATGGTGGCTACACTACTATTTATTTTTGCATTGGCTCTCATCAAGTGAGTACAAGTGTGTGTACACAAGCAGGGGAAATCATACCCTTAGCTTGCAGTGTAAAATTAGCGTGTGTGTGTGTGTAAAAATAATTCCCTATCAGTGCTAAGGAGCTGTCTTAACAATGATAATCCTAAAAGTTTCATAGCATATTTTATGCTCAGCATGTGTTTGCCAAAGCAATTTTTGAATTGCTTATAATTTTATCTCCAGATTTACTAATATCTTACTCTCATTAAAGTCTCCTCTGAACCTGCAAAGTGCAACCTTTTTGCACTACATTCTTATGTACTTTAAAAAGTGTAAGGTGTTTCTGAATTAGCAGGAAAGTATGAGTGAAATATTCTCAGACTATCCAAAAAAAAAAAAAAAAAAAAAAAAAAAATCCCTCTTCTGCTGAGACCAAGTATAGAAAGTTTTAGTTCAAACTTTTGAGAAAGTTACAGAGTTAGGAATGAGTGAAAACAGAGGGCTGTAATGGAAGTTGAGTGGCAGCCTTGACAACAGTTTCCTCATTTCTCCTTGAGTGTTAAAAATCCTGTGAAATGACTGACTTTTGGGACAGTGTGTCCTTGCCATACACCAGCTGGATTTCATGCTGAGGTTGTAACTGTTAAATTGCAAAGATAAACACATTTCATAAGATATATCTCTGCTTCTGTCCCGATTACTAGCACCTCAGCCACTGAAGCTGTGTCAAGCACTGTGATAGCAGGAGGGGTATGTTAACTTGAACAGGCAAAGAACACAGGTCAAATTATTAATAGTATTCTTCTTCTATCCACCTAAATAAATGTTAGTTCATTAAAATGGCAAGAGGAACCCAGTGAGAAAGCCTGAATACTAAATCCTCCGCAAGGTGAAAAGGTCCGAATGGAAATGCTGTTGCCAGGAACGGGTTGTTCTGGAGCCTGTGTGCTGGTGCTTTCCATTACTAATGGATGGAAAACGATGGTGTTGTGGGCCAAGAATTAATGAACATTGTTTACTTAACTTATTTCCCTTCTGTATCAGCCGTTTGTTTTGTTTTGATAGAAACATTACATCTGGTGCTTTTTTTAAAAAAAAAACAAAAAACAAGAAGTTGTATATTTATTTGGTGGGAAGGAAGCCAACCTCCTCAGAAGGGCTGTAAATTGTGAAAGCGAAATAAGGACCTGTGATGGTTAATTGTAGGAGTATATTGTCCTCTGTACAGCGCGTTTATGATATTGTTTGACATCAGTATGTTAAAATCATAATAATTCGTGTAAGATATGCCATGTCAGGTACTGTTAGAAAGGATGTAACGTGCAAAGTAAGATGATGAGGTTTATGTTCCTGTGTTATATGTGTAATGGAAGTTATGGATATGTTTGATATATCAGTATTTCAAATTGTGCTGTCTGAGTAATGCCTCAGACAGGATGGCTGCAGAACAATAGCCTGCTTAATGGCCCAATAAGAGATTCACAGATACAAGGGGCTCAGGGGGAGAAGCCAGGGATATACTTGATGAGTCACCAGGACTTGCTCATGTGACTCTGGACTCCATTTTGGTTCCCGTAAAATTCCACAAGCAGCATGGCAAGGGCCAGAGGATATATAAGGCAGAAGCCTTGGAATCCATTTGGTCTTCAGTTGGGTTCAGCTTCAGCCACCTACCTACCTACCTCTGGATCAAGTCATCTGCAACTGAAGCTGTGAAACAAAGGACTGAGACCCATCCAGATACTGGATGTGTACCAGAGGGACTATACAAGCCAGCAACTCCACAATTCTTCTAGAAACCTGATGTATATGGACTTTCAAATCATGTGTATGTATCTGATTGCTCTAATCTTTTAACATTTCTCTTATGGTTTCTTTCTTTCTTTTTACAATAAACCTTCAGATTTAGTTACTAAAGGATTGGCTGGCAGCGTGGTATTTTGGGTAAGATCCAAACTCATATTGATCTAGTACTGTGGCTGACCCTTTGGGGTCAGGAGGGACCTTTTTGGTAAAGAGCATAGAGTTTAAATAACTGGTCTCTTTACTGGACCTAGTGGCTGATTGGGAGCCGGAGACTGAAATGCGGTAAAGGGGGCTGTGTGTATTTGTATACAGGCTTCTTGATAACCAGTGTGGGGAATCGGAAGCACTGTTTGTGGCTGGTTGGGAAGTCTGGCTTCAGTGCCACCCACCAGTGCTGGGAGAATCTGCTCTCCTTTTACAGCTTGCCCTGACCTTGGCATTTTCAGGTGGCTACCCTAGGCATGGAAGGGTCACACATGGTATGGGCTACATGTAACTGAAAAAACCCCAGGAAGTCAGATTTCAAAACTGTCCACATTTAAAAGCAATAGCAATGTTAGAAATACTTGCATTACAAATTGTGCCTACACAAGCAAGCTACGCTCAGAAGGGAAGTTACTGGGCTGTGCATTGTCACATACAGAATACAGCCACCACATACCATATGACGAGTCTGAACACTGACTGCAAGGTGTACTACGCACATCCGCGTAATGCAGCATCAAGTCAAGTTTACACCGTGGGGTTTTTTTCTTTTTTTTTTTGTTTTGTGGGTTTTTTTTTTTTTTTTGGTGTGGTTAAATGCAAAGCAATATATTTATTTATAGTTTTAGTAACTTCTAAAAGCTCCCAGATTTCAAATATAAAAGTTATATATCACTGGTTAGGCTATTGAAAAAAACAACTCTAACACATTATTTATGAGTAGAAGGGGGAACAGTTTGTTTAAATTCCTCAGAGCGACTTTTCTACTGGACCAAGCATTAGACTAAAAGGGAAGGCACATTGGTTCCAGAGCTATTAATAAGCAGCTGGGCCTTTGTAAGGCCCAATCTGTTCTTGGCCTTTCAGTAGAAGAGAACCACAGACATGAATAATGCCCAGCTGGTCTCTCTCTAACCACTGGGGTCAGGCTAGGATGTTGGATTTTTGGAAACATGCTGGGTTGAGTCACTCCAGAGATCCAGCAGCAGGTTGCATTACCCAGTGTCAGTCTCATGAGGAATCTGACTGTGCCTAACTTCTGGGGAGCTTGGGTGGGGGGAGAAATCACTTTGTGGGGGCTGCTCCCAGTTTTCATGAACAGAAAGGCACTCAGTCCTAAACACAGCAGAACTGTATTGATCCCAGTGGTTCTCCAAGGTTTAGAAGCCCACCCTGAAGAGCAATGCTCAGTGTGTGACATGCCTGTCGCCTTCTTCCAGGGAAGAGATATCCAGACATTTTGCAGCATGCTCTCTGTTTTGGCACCACAGTAAGGACACTGTATTACATTATAGAACTGGGATTTATGAGCCCAGAGTGGTTGAGGAAAGTCTATCAATCTCAAGTAAAGTGGGAAATAAGACAAATCCTGTGAGTGATGGCTTCTGACCCACTTGGCTTGTTAGTTCACTGGCCTAGTAGATAAATCAAGGAAATGGAAGTCATGGGGACCTCTTGTTATAATTCCAGCTCTGCCACTGCGTGATCTGAATCAGGTCAATTCACTGCTCTATGCCTCAGTTTCCCCAGCTATCGAACGGGGATATGACACTGCACTCCTTCACTCGCATGTTGGGAGGTCTTAATTTATTCATATTTGTAAAACACTGAAATCCTCAAAATGGAAAGTGCTATAACAGTGCAAAGTAATCTCATTATTGTCCTCATCCTAGGATTTGTATTGCATGTGTACCTCCTACAGCTGTCTGAGTCTAGAAATGCCTCAGGGGTCAACTCTCTAGCTTTATCTCACTTTAAATGTTGTGAGCAATTATCTAACTGTCAGCTGGTACATCATATCCTTTGAGCTCTAGAGTTCACTGTGACAAGTCCAGTAGCTGAGTCCTAAGCAAGAAGTGGAGGGGAAAAGCCAAAGCTCGGTTATTTGAAGCATGAAGCCAGCAAGTCTTTAGTCATGATAGCATGATGTCTTTGTGACTTTGCCTTCTGTGCTGTTTTCAGGGCGTGCCAGCACTTACTGTTTAGGCCACCGTATGGCAACAGTGACTAATGTGTCGGACAACGTGCACCGAGGACTAGATTTAAGGAAGAGCTGATCTGTGATTTCCAAGAGATTGACTCTTTCTCTGAGGAAATGAATTAATAGTTTGGTTTCGGGAACTCTCAGGGTCACACCAGTCATGATGGACTGTTTCACAGACTTTGCTGATTAATGCTGTCCTGCTCTTCAACTGGGTTTCACTGTCCAGTGGGCAGCGCCAGCTGAAAAACAATCCTTCAGCCCTGCCCTGATAGATCAAATATTGATGGCATCTCTCGTATGAACTGCCCTCTGTTATACTTTTAACCCCAGTTCCTACCAGTAATTTATATGGAAGGACTGGGGGGTTAACTTCAGTGGGGTATTTATAGTATAAGCCACAGGAGCCTTATGCAATACACCTCAACAGATTCCACCCGAGGGCCCTCAACCTATCTCTAGCTCTGCACAGATCCACTGCTGTGCCAAGGAGGCACACAGCTCATTGTATGACAACTGCATGTATGACATACAATGCATGTATGACAACTGGGCAATTCAGAGGTATCGTCTCAGCTGGGCATGGGCCAGGCCTCTCCGACTGTGCACTGCAGAATGAGCTTCAAGCACAGATCTGAGCAGTCTGTGCCTCTAATTACCTTCAACTAGAGACCAGAAAATCAGGGTGCAAATGCCACTGGCAAGAGAGACACCCAGTGACTGCTTACTCCAAGACGCACAGCACTGCCCCAGAGCACCACACACATTGTTGGCTGCACATTTTGCATCTCACACACACAGGTAGCTATGGATCAGTACAGATCGCACAGCAGGCCACAATCCTATCCTAGTTTTGCACAGGTATGCCTCTCTGCACACAAGCTACTCATCTTTTACACCTTAGAAATGTGAAATAAAGAAGGAGAAAGTTACACAAGTGCTTGTAAACCATTACATTTTCTACATCCATCAGTGCAAATACTAACTTACTTGACTGGCATAAGTGTTTGTTATTGCATAACTAGAAAAGAGAACTAAAGCTATTTGGCTGTCAGCACCAGAACTGTGACCCCAGCGGTGCTGTCACTTAAGAGTGAGAGAAAGATGGGGGAGGATGCCTTTTTTTAAGCTAGATTTTCACCTTTCCTGCTCTTCACGATGGAAATGCTTGCATACAAGGCCTGAAATAATACGATACCAGTTAAAAAGACACACACCAAGAGGGAGATTTTCAAGGGTACAAGGGTCCTGACTGCCCTTCATAATGGCTCCTACACCAATACCCTCTCGAAGCTCCCAGTATGAGGGCATGGCCAGAACTTGGGGGTGGAAAGGGGGGTGACTATGGGTCCTTATGCTTAGGTGATCCCTGGTTGTCATATTGGATCATTGAGGCTGCTGGCAGGTTCGGGGCTGGTCTGATTTACGCAGAGGGATCAGCCCAACACACAGCCTCCTTGGATCGAAGGAGTGCAAATGAATGGAGTGCAAATGAATGGTTGTCCTTAGCAGAAGAATGTCAACGTGTGACGGTTGTCCATAGCGAAGGCCTTATATGGGGATTTGAACACCTGTAAAAGTTGCTGCATGTTACTATAGAAATTGCTCCTATTCCAGGACAACAGCCTACCATGGCTATCAGCTAAAGGGCTGCTCCTTTAGCTCAAGTAGAAAAGGATTGCTTTTAAGATGCTGGGTTCTGATCCCATGGGGGGAAATTGGCATTGCACGACATACATGATTATTGCAGGTTATCTTGTAGGTGTGTGGTCTTGTGTTGAAGGGTTGGAATGCAGCTTCGTAATATTGTCTTCAACGTTACTGCTGGACATGGCAATGTAATAATGGGCAGGCTGCCAAACTTCTCAATTTTGTAGAAAATTGGCTAAAGTAATCACCTATAACAAACTTGTCGGGGGTTTTTGCTTAGAAGACTGTATTAATCACCTTCAGCCATGAGGAACAGATAAAATATTGTCCCAACTAAAAGATTGAAAGGGTTGTTTGAAATACTGTCATATCTTCTGATGAAATAAGGGCTTTTTGCAAGAATCCTGTGTGTACTCACAAAACCTCACTGTTAAGTATTCAATTTAAACCTCACCCAGTTACTTACATTTTCTATGCTAACAACTATGATTATATAAATGCATTTTTGCTCCTGGAGCAAAATATCCATCCTATGCCTTTGCTCTGTGTTATTACTGCAGCCACCTTCTTTATATGGAATATTCCTGGGGTTAGGTTTGTATACAGAAGGCAGATTCAGGAGCTGCAGACTGTGATTTAAGAGGTTCTTATGGAACGGATGTGATTGAAAGCCCATAATTCACCACACTGGGGGTCTCTGCTCATGGAGCTGGGAGCAGTTCTTTTTTTAAAAAAGTGTTGTCACTTAGTATTTGTGTATTAGATACATGAATGATGCCTGCCCTGGCTTTCAGCTCACCCCCTGCTGCAGGCAACATGCACAGCATGTGAGGTTTAGGGGTAAAAAATGAACAGTGACCTCCCTTACATTCTTAGCCAGCTTGCTCTTCCCCAGTGGATATGGGGTAACACTGACCAGTGGCTACTTGTTTCCAGTGCAGTACCTGGGATCTTGTTGGGAAGCTTGGCTGCTCCTTCACCAGTTCTCCCTTCTCCTTGGCTGATCACTCCTGATGGGAACAGCCCTGCCTGCTTTGTTCACAGCATGGAATTAAGCAAAGAGAAACACCTTTGCGCCAACTCCATACGTGCTTTATTAACTATGTTCTTTGATCCCAGGTTAGGAGAGCATGTTTAAAGTTTAGTTACACATGTTTAAAGAGCAGAGCAGGTTTAGAGCTGGGCCAGTAACACTGGAAGTAGTGATGTGCTCCACCTCCTCTGAGCCCTTGCTAGCCCCAGGACTCCACTTTTCCTGTCACTCCTTTTCTACCAGAAAAATATAATAGCACACAGAAGCATAACAATGGTGCTGGCACTAACTTGCTCTCCCCCTGACACCCAATTTCTGTATTCCCTCCTTTCATCTCTTCATCTGGCTCCATCTAGTTTTCCTGCTGAGCAATGCAGTCCAGAAGGTTATATAGTTAGAGGGAATACCAGCCAGGATATAGCAGCACTTCCTCCCAGGCTTTCATGAAGGCATTTCATGGCCTTCGGCCTGATTGCAGGACTGGGACCAGGGAACTCCATCACCCTACTCCCAGATTTTATTCTGTCTGTTGCTTTGGCTAGCACATCATTTATGATTTCAGAGGTTATGGTAATAAACTACAGTAGCCATGGCAAAGTACATAAAGCCATTCAATCAGCTTTGTGTGCAAGCCGCCTTGCTGGCAGTATTAAAGCACACTAAACCTCTTGGGGTAGAAAGTTCTCACAGGAGAGAACAAAAATAAAGCCAACCTTCTTAAACCCCAATCACATTTTAGACCTGAAGGTTCTAACACTATTAGTCTGGACATTAGAATAGGCCAAATAGAGACAGTCATCAACACAAACACCACAAAAGCACAATATCCTTTAGTGAGGAAAGTTACGGTCTATGCACTGGACTGGGAGCCAGGATCTCTGTATAAAAATACTTACACAGCCTCCTTCACTGTAATATAGGAATGCCTCACCAACATTAGTGAATTTATTCTTCCCTATTGAGGTGGGAAAGTGCAATTATTCCCCTTTTACAGAAGAGGAAATTGAGGAAGTCTATGGCAGGGATGACAATTGAACCCAGCTTTCCTGAGTCCCAGAGTCCACTGCCTTAACCCCAAGACCATCCTTCCCAAGAACTAATCCCTTACCCCAAGCTACAAAGGCAGTGAGAGCTAAGATATTTAACTTTGTATAGAATTTGCAAGGATGCCTAAGGAACCGAAATCTCATTAAAATTCCCCCATCAAAAAAGCAGGGCTAAAAATACTAGCATATCTCACAAGGGGTTTATGAAGTGAATGTTTGGGAGAGACAATCAGTGCTAAGTATTTTTATGCAGGGCCCATCTCTGGGCCTTTCCTGAACCCACATTTGTCGAAGTCCTGGCCAAATACCCTTTGATACAGGCACACCAGTACGCAGCACACATATGCACAGCACTCTGCAAACATGTCAGGTTCTGAGCCTCATATCAAATGCCACTGTTCAGTTTTGATAAAACATGCTTTCTGACACACACCTTAAGCATTCAATCCTAATCAGAGATTATAGAAGCTAGTTGAGTAGGCCTTATCTACACTGAGGGGAAACTTTCAAATACCAGCAACCAGAAGAGTGAACTGTGCCATTCTATATTGCTGTTCACTGTTGCCACCTTCAATTATTGTGGTGGAGTCAGGTGCAGCAAGTTGCTACTTCCAGCAGGTCAGACTAGGACTTCAGACATTTGAGAGTCATAAAATACCATCGAAAATGTAACACTTAATAGCTGCTTAGACATATCCCAACAGTCATAAATCATGTCTCATTTTGCACTTCAGTTGTCCCAGGCTCAAAACCAAGGGAAAAAAAAGAAAAGATGAATGCATGCATTATTCATTTTATGAGTGATCCAGAGGTGAATAAAATGACGGCAATAGACACCAGTAGGTCTTGTAAAAGAGATGCAATTCCTGCTATTTCTTAGTTATGTAACAAATTTCTTTTCTTTTTCTTCCTGCACTAGCTGCATAAATATAATAACCAGCTCATCAACACCAGCTTCTGACAGTGTCTCACTGCCATTAATATGCAAATTAGAGGCCCACACATTGATTAAAAACATATTAGACAAAGGCTATTGGCAAAGATTTATAAGCTTGTTACGAAGCTTGATTAGCAAGCAGTGGACTGTGTATAAAGAGTATGTTTAAACTGTTTCCCTTCAAGTACCTGCACTGATCGGTATGACAAGCCCAGCCTCTGCTATTGAGGGACATGAGCTTCTGCTACCAAATATACTAAACTAAAATAAGCAAAGCCAGTAGGTATTTATTTTCAAATAAAATGCTTTCCAACTTTGCTACTTAAGCCCCCTTCCCCGGGTCCAAAAAACCCCAAAAAAACTTGTCCATGTTCCCCATCACTACCAGAGGAGAAGGAAAACCTAGGATTTTAAGAGCTAACAATTATAAGACAAGTGAAAGTCATTCTTATAAAGGCAGGTGTGTCCTAGAGAAAATAGTTCTGTTGCACCTCAGCTTTCAGATGAGCCTCAGCTAGGGATGCATCCCCAGTTTCTAGGTGCTGGGCACACAAGCTAAAGGAAATAGAGCCAGTGCTGGAATGGTTTTCAATATTTAATTACAGCATCCTTTTGCCAAGAGGCTGGTGTGCCAGTGACTAGAAAATATTTAGGGGCACAAGGCATCTCATAAATCAAAAAAAGAAACATCTCTGAGGCAGGACAACTAGATTCCATAGTCACCAATATCAAGAGCAGTGGAGAAGCCTCGTAACAGGAGTATACATAGATCTTGTGACACACTCACCATCCTGAAGCACCTCCTTGTAGCAAGACTCAGCATGCTACATGTCTGCCTCCTCTCATCTTCAGGGCTGCTGTGGTCCAGGGATCAGGCCCTCTGGGCCAGGGGTTATCACGGTCCCATGCAATGCTGGTCACCAACACAACACAACACCTGCCATCCCTCCTGAGCTGCTCTTCAAACCCTCTCTTCTTTCAGAAAAATTAAAACCCTCCATGAAACCAAACAATTTAAGCTTTTTCTGCTTGCCCTGGGCTTGACCTTTTAATCCCTCTGAGCTACCCAGCTCCCTGTTCTCCTTCTAGAACACCAGCCCACAGGTCTGCCTCTCCAAGGCTTACCCCTACATCAGTCTCCCCCAGAGTTCTTTCTTCTTCTCCCCCCAAAGACAGGGAATCCCAGACCCCTTCTCCCACAAATGTTCACAGCCAAGGTAGCCTATCAGTGCTACTTGCACCATGTCCTTAGCAGAGGCCCAGGCTAAAAGCAGCACCTAAGTGGAGTGGCCCCTTGGCAAGCTCCTCAATTAGCATGCTGAGCAATGTAAGATTGGATTCTGGTCCATCAAGGAGATCAGCTGCATCAAATGATGCTTTTGTGGAGCACTGACACCACCCAGGGCTGCTATACAGTGCAGGGGCAATGGGAACTGCTGTACTGAAAGCATTTTATTGAGTTCCTGAGCCCTGGTACAGTAATAAATGAGAATGAGACTCGAAATGCAGCGCATTCCTCATTCTTAACTGTGCTGCAGTGCCTCAAGGGCTAGCTCTCTGCAGCTAGACCAACACACTGGGGAAAGGTAAACCTACTGTGCTAGTGTAAATGGCTCCATCATCATCTCTGCTCTGACATTCCGTCATTTGAAGAAGGTAATTAGAGTAGAAAATTTACCCTGCAGCCTTGAAATTGAGCTTATTACAGTAATACAAATGGTGGACACACTGCAACATTAATGGACATTTGTTTTGTCTCTTGAGATAAACATTTACCAGCCAACCTGTATATTGTCTTTATCTAACAACACAACACACCTGGATCTTCCAAGTGAAATCTTATGGTGGTATGAGAGGACTTTCAGCTGGACATAGAGGCACAGTTGCATTTTCTGAGCCGTCATCAGCTGATTCGGGACAAACCCAGAGAACTGCAGAAGACTGTTAGTTATAGCCAGAAGAGGAGACAAAAATAGAGTTTGTATACATAATTTGGAGATTATAGAATGTGGTTTTTAAAGGTCAGGAGTTGATAATTAAGTTGATGCAACTGGAAATTTTTACAAAGATAGCAGTGCCTGAAATAGTTAATAAAGAGAGATAAATCATAAGAATGCCACCATAATGTATCTAGGAGCAGAATTGCTTTGTACATTGTTGTCAAAGTTTTATCTTCTTAGCAGCAAGAAGCCAGTTGATAAGAATATGTATTATATCTGCTGTATTATAACCTAGTTTTAAAACACTGCAAAACCACAGCAGTGTTTTGCCTTTCTGGAGCTTTCCCTAGGGTAGCTGTGCAAATGTCTAAAGAGCTGTGCTAGTACATCCCACAAAGTTCTTTTACAGAGCTTCACTAAATGACTAAGGTTTAATCTTTTATAATTAGACTTCTAGGCAGCTACTGGTGCCAGTGATGTTCCAATTTAGATTCAGATCTTCAGTGCCTGCCTACATGGCAAGAGCCAAACAAAACGACATGAAGTTATTGAGATCTATCATCTTTGCAGTCTGTCACACAGAACTTTAAGCTGGAAAAAAGCTTGACCTTAAAAGAGACAAAATTTGCTTACATAATCTATGGATGTTCCACATGAAAAATGCAAAGTATATTTTTTAATGAGGCAAATAAATATCTTCACCCTTCAGTCTAATGTAACCTTCGGGGATGCAACTGTTTTATTGCATTCCATTTCAAAAGGGCACTAATGTACCAATACACGGCGTTTAACCTGGTGTCGGGCAGAGATCCACTTGACTCCAAAAGCACAAACACACCAGAGAGTGCACAGCCTGGAAGGAAGTTCTGTAGGGATCAGTGAGTTTCCACTAGGAGATTTGTCTTTTTATGCCTCTCTTTGAAGGCCTAATAAACTCAGCAAAAGCAAGAGATTAGAAGGATTTGGAGACAAAGCCTGATGGACTGGCCCAGGATAATACAGGCAACTGAAAGGCAAATATTGTGCTGCTCTAGTTACTTCACTTTGAAACAGAGGACAAAGCTGGGGAATGGGCCAGGACATTTCCATCTCATTTCACAAACCTCTTGTTTTCCAGTGCCTGACTATGTGTAGCACAGTAGCCTGGCCTGATGCACCAGTCGCTATACAATCCTCCCCCTAATCTCAGAGCCTGACTGTAGTTTACACAAAGACCACTTCACACCACTCTGGCAGTGCAAAGGGGCGACTTACACCCAGTGTAAGGCAGCCAGAATGTAAAATGGCTTTAGTGTGCATGAGAATCAAGCCTTATGGCTTTTGGCCATGCTCTTTGAGCCAAGTTACTGGTCCACTCCATGCACATTAGTGCTTCGAGGGAGAAGGGTGAAAAGTTGGCTCTGGGAATGGCTATAAACCACTAATCTCACTGCAGCAGAAGGAGCTGTCTACACAGCTGCCTGGATTGAGAGTCACTCTCTGAAAACACCAAACATAGAAACTACAATGGTTGTAATGTGGTTCTTTAGAAAAAAAAATGGTGTTGTAATTACTTTATTGTGATTAGCTGTCAAAGATCACCAGCACCTAGGCCCCCAAATTATTGAGGATGTATTTTTCTGCATGGCAAATTGCCTGTGTAGCAAGCTGCATGGAAGTTGGAGGGAGAAGCATAGGCTGGAGGTGGAAAAAGTTTGGAGGAGGCACAGCGAAGTCAGTCTATGTGCACATGGGTAGAATATGGCCCAGGACCTCTTTGTGCCAACTGGCAGAGGGCACAGGAGGCATGAGAGTTATAGGGATACCCTGGGTCTGGGATCTACATCCTCATTTGCCAAAGAATGTCATGTAAGGTCTCTCATGAAAGCCTGCATCACACTGGTCATCATAATCATTGCAAGATGTATGTACAGATAACGTGAGAAGTCAGCGTTAAACAGGTCACCGAAAGGTGATCCACATGTTCCAGTCAGGCAGGGGCAGAGATGCTATTTCTCATAGGCTGCTCATGTGCAAATTGCGTACTGTGTGATTCACAATGGGCGCCCATTTACAGTCACTGCAAAATACCAATCAATGGAATGCAGGGGCTGCAGGGAAAAAAAACCCCAAACACAGCAGGGATTATCCTGTTTAGGAAAAAGGCAGTGAACTTTTGCAGCTATATCTGGGATGATGAACCCCCCTAATCCTTGCTCAAGGGGAGATAAGTTGCCAGCAACCTTGGGCTCACAAAACTGGCTTCAAGACTGAGCTTGAGAAGTTTAGGGAGGGGATGGTATGATGAGACTGCTCATAAGGGCCCGTAGCTAACCCATGACTGCTAGCAGCAAATATCCCCAACGGCCAGCGATGAGACAGCGGCTGGGGAGGGCTCTGAATGGCTACAGCAAAGTCTTCCCCAGGCTTTGGCTGTTGGGTCTTGACGAAATGCTCAGGATCCAACTGACTGCTATATTGGGGGTTCAGCAGGAATTTTCCCCCAAGTCAGATTGGCAGAGACGTTGGTGTTTTTGCCTCTCTGTAGCATGTGGCATGGGTCCCTTGCAGGTTTAAACTAGAGTAAATGGTGGATTCTCGGTAACTTGAAGTCTTTAAATCATGATTTGAGGACTTCAATAACTCAGCCAGAGTTTATGGGTGTGTTACAGAGGTGGGTGGGCAAATTCTACGGCATGCAATGTGCACAAGTTCAGACTAGATGATGATGATGGTCCCGTCTGGCCTTAAAGTCTATAATGGATTAACCCCAAGACTTAGAAACTTGGGGCAAGGACTGTCTTTGTGTCTTTATACGGTGCCTGGGGCAAGGTAGTCCAAGTGCTACTGTAATACAAAAACTAATGATAACCTGTGTCTCATATACAATTTAACTTGGATACACATGTATATACCTAGCAGATTACTAGAGTTACATAGAAAATACTATTTAAAACCTGTAATGTGAAATCAGCATCAGTTAGTAAGGAGGTCAAACAACTGAAAAAAATTGACTTCTTCATGACAACACACTGTTATGCAGGAAGGAGGCTAGTTTGTGACTTAGATATTGAGGTTTTCACACAAGGTGGAGAGCACTGTTTTCGTACACTGAGACTGAGACTTTTACAATTACTACTCTTACTTCAACACCCAGGAGAAAGAGTCATCTAAGAGATACTTCTGTAAAATCATATTTTCCTCCACTAGAAATTTCCCCAGCTAATATAACAAAAGTGATGAAAGAAAAATCACTTCCAGAAACCCTGTATTTAAGAAGTACTTGTAACTTATTTCGTCTGCCCATTTCAAAGGCAGTATACATTCTGCAGTTATAGAACAGTGTTTTTCAGGCAAAGAACCTGAACCCCCCTCACCCTCCGCCACCAAGGTAGCGGCTGTGTGTGAGGGGTGATGATGATGTTCCCAGCAGCAATTAAGAGTTATTTGAGCAAAGCTATAGTGCTCTCTGTCAATCTTTGATTTCTCTCACCTCAGGCCACGTGAGAGAAAGGACTTTTTAAAGCACTCATGCTAATTATAAACAAGCAAGACAGTCTCTTTCTCCATCTCCTTCATGGCTTAATTAAGCCTTTTAACAAAACTAAATACATGCCAAATGTAAAGGGTGAGATTTTCAAAGTGGACAAGGGCATTTAGAGACACAACTCAATAACATTTTAAAGTGAATTGTGTCTACAGCCCCTAATTAGTTTTGAATATCGCAACTAAAATGTCTGTGATTTGAAGGGGATGGTCCCCCTGAACTTTCAATTTCTATTTTTATTTACCAAGTCATGAATCTAACAAGTACTGACTCTTTTTATTTTTTCCTATTCACCAAGCCAGTTATTCCAACTATTAATTGAGGTAACCTTAGTAAATCTGTTTAAATGCTAAAGTAAAAATAGTGGTAAATCCCAACAAAAATATTTGAGTTTTTCCATTAAGTAAAGCATTTTGTCCCTACATTTCATTTGAGTTATGCCAAAGACAGGTATAATTCAGATAGCAGCCTGACTTCTTAGCCTGGAAGGGATCTATTTAGTTTTCACTGCTGGGAGGAGAAACTCTGTAGGATTCTACAAAGCAGCATCTATTACTGATCTAAATCTTCATTTAGGAGATAATCATCTCACTTCTCTCCTACCGTACTGAAAAAAAATTCTCATGTAAAATGAAACTGGTGAGTTTTGACTTAATGTTTTTGCAAGATAAAGAAAACATTTTCACTACTACAAATTTGCTTGTTTTCATCATAAGAGCAAAGCAGGTGACAATACAGTGGGGCATTTGCAATTCTGGGTGAGATAATCCAAAAGCCAAAGGTATCATAAAATATTAATGGCAAGAGATAAAGCCAAAGTGCTCCTCCTCCATATAGTCACTTTTCTGAAGAGCACGAAGGAGAAGCTGCAACAGAAGTCACTATGTGCCCTGTGCTTGGCTGTGGTTAGATCTTAGACTCTAAAGAGAAAGCAGAAGCTAAAACCAGCTTCCTAGTTATAAAAAAGCCTATCTTAGCAGTAGATTAAGACTTTTTTCCCCTTTGTAGCTCAGCAGGAGCCCCAGACCGCAGGGATCCATGCCTTGCTTCAGCCCTTCATGACTAGATTAATAGATTCCAAGGCCAAAAAATATCATTGTGATCGGTATTTGGGAATAGGATTGCTTCTAGTGATGGCATCATGGATATAAGCACCTGCTTGACCTTGAGCAACAAAAAGGCATTCATTTCAGCAAAGCAAGTTAGTAGTCTCTAGTAGCATTACTACTTACTATCTGCTGCCTCATGACTTAATAATGACCAGTTGTTGAGCCTGAAAGTCTTACATTTGTTGAGAATAAAGTTTAGTAACATGGTTTATAATGAAACTGACTTGATTTCACTTATCCATTATCCACTAACGGCTTGGCCACTGTAAAAAAACACTGTGTATTACTTTCCCTTGGAGAGAGGTATAAATCAAAGGTAGTGAGCAGCACCTAATGCATCCATTGCTGCGTGTTTTGGTTGATAAGTGCACTACCACATTACAAATAAATAAAATTAATACTAGCATTTCAGTGCTACTAAAAAATAAATGAAGTAAGCCTCTGAACTGCAGTTTTTCAGATAATTACCTAAATTTAAATGTAAAATGCTTCAAAAGAACACAGTGCTTCCCAGCACCTAAGTGCCAAGAGCAATAACATTTTTGTTTATTTTATTAAATTGCAGCCAGGAGGACACAGATTAATGACCTGTACATGAGTTGTTTGCCTCGCAATCACACACAAATCTTCAAGGAGTTGCGGTGGTCTGTGGATTCAATTAAAAGCATCTCTGATCGTGTGGTAGGCTAATTTCCAGTAGCTACAGGCCAGTGTCCCTGCCATGTCCAGTTTCTCCTGGTAAAGGAATTGATGAATCCATATGAATCACAGTTCACTTTGAAGGTGTGAAGCAGCCTTTGGTTGAGTGTGAACAAAAGGAAATGTCAAAGCCTATTTCAGAAGAAGGCACAAAGCAAGGACAGAGCTGCAGCCCAAGGAGAATCGCATTATTGCACATATATAAAACAACCAGGAACATGCCTCTACAAAGAAGGTTTATATTTACACTGGAATTCATAGGATCCAAAAGTTCTCAGAACTTTTAAATGCAGTTAGGTTTTATAGCTCATATAATCCATGTTTGTTCTACATTGTCTCCAACGTCCTCTTAGAACTTGTTAACATTTAGTTCAGTTCCTAAATATGGGTCGGGTAATTAACTTGGCCTCCCTCTGCTGGCTGACTTCGCAGCAGAAAAATTATAAACACTGTAGGATATGGCATTGCCCATGGCTCCAGTTGTTTTCATTATCAATCCACCACCAAGTCAGTGAGAAATAAATTGATGAACAACCAATGTCTACAAAGTAGCACCTGTCAGGGACTCTGGATATACGACTTTTGTCTCTGGAATTCAGATTTATTTTTGAGCTGAAAGCCCTTCCCTCCAACCCCTGTTGTGTTTGATCCCTGTCAGTGACACCAGTTCAGCATGTGCCCTCCGCCAATGGGGCTCAGGACAGAGGCAAGATGTAGGCAGCAATTAGTGAATGAACATTACACATCCCTCGAAGGGATTCCACACCAGAACACCAAAGGGTTTAAAAATAGAGGCTCCTGAACAGGTTGTTGAACTCCTTTGCTTTTGAAGCATAAATATTATGGCAATGAAGAGGGGATTACGTGGTATAGGAAAACTATTTAGGCCCAAGAGCCATTGCTGGTGGCTGGGTTGTGCTGGGCAGATACATGGGAGAAATGGGGGTGAGGTGTGCTCCCCGCATGAGCTCAATAACCCTCCATCAAATCTACTTGCTCCCAAGACCGTAAGCCCCAGTTCAGCAAAACATTAAAGTTTGTGCTTAAGTCCTTCTCTGCTTGGCACAGCGTGTGCTTAAGTGTCTGCTTTCAATGGGGCGCAGGCCCGTGCTGTGCTTTCCTGAATAGGGATGGTCCGCCGAATCTGGCCTGAATAGCAGTGTACACCTCTCACACAGCATTGGGCTGCACACACAAGCACTGGATGATCTGCATAGCAGTGATTCCGATGTCCCAGTCCTCACCCCCCTTCGGCATGTATGGAGAAGGGGCCAGGACTTGTGCCATGGTGTCAAGTTCCCCAGTGCAATGTCAATATGTGACCTTCTCACAGAAAGGCAGGAACTGGGGTCAAATTCAGCAAGTCTAACTGAGTCTAACTCAAAGGAGAGACTTAGTTGGCCAAATGTACACCTATCTGTCCTTCCCACCCCTCATCTCCTTACACCTGCTTCTCACTCCTCAGTACATGGACTGCATCAACAGAGCCCCTTACACATCAGCGGGGGGAGTTAAGTAGGTCTAAGGGGAGCATAAGGGAGTCCAGCTTTCACATCTTGAACTTCACTCTTAGTGAGGCCCCCTTTTCTTTATTTTCAGAATTTTCCCCTATGCAGTCATTTACTTCCTACAGAGACACTAGTGCAGTGGGTAAAATACCCACAGTTCATGCAGTTTGATACACAGAACATCAATTTATCTAATCACATTGTGCCACTAGCATGGCATAGGTGGTGGTCGTGTTCCTTCCACGGCCTTGAAACATTCCAAACAGGCAATTTGCTTCACAGGAACATCATGTGGCTAGACTAATGTCTTTTTTAGGTTAGCATTCAGCAAAGTTGATAGTGGGAGCAGCTTTCCGTCTAGCGTCTAGGAATCAAACTTGAATGGCAGGACAAGGATTTTATTCTTTAATTTTAACTTTCATTGTTCAGTGAACTCTGTGGCCTTTTTCTGAAGACAAAGAGGAAAGGAAAAGATTCATCCATTATGCATACCCTGTGATTCATTATTTTCCTTTATACGTTGACACAAATCATGCTGAAGAAGGTGAAGAAATCATATTTATTTCTGGTTGAAGACTGATTACATCACAATCATGGATAATTTAATAGAGTAATTTTATATTTTCAGAAGAAATTTAAGAATAAATATGAAAAAAATAAAATATTTCATTTCCATTGTCTTTTGAGGATGGGTGATGTTTAGATGCTGTTTCTTACAGTATATTTATCATACTTTAGACTGTGTGCTGAATATATTATCTTGAAAGAGTAAAAAAATCCATCCAAATATTTTAACTCACCACCAAATAAAAAAAAAATCCATGTATTTGTCCAAAGTGAAGGTTTAGTTATACGTTAATTAATGAATCCACATAGGAAATGCTCATTGTCCAAGAAAGCATCCTTTCTATTGGTTAATAGACTCTTCTTTGCAGAAGAAATCTTGATGTTTTTTCCTTCTTTTGACTAATGAATCACTATTGATTCTTCAGGCTGTAATACAAAAAGGAAGCAGAGATAAGTTTCTTTCTAGTTTTTGTTTTTGCTCGTTGCTACTGCTGTACAAAATTCTCTCTGTGCACCTGTTTCCATCATCTACTCACGTAACGTTTATTACATCCTATGTACCTGACTGCTTATTCAATTCCATACCATCTTGTAATTGTTCCTAGGAGACAAAGGTATAACAAGCTCCAGTGGCTAGAAGTTGAAGCCAGACAAATTTGAACTAGAAGGCAAACATTATTAACAGTGAGGGCGATTAACCATTGGAACAACTTACCAAAGGGGTGTCAGATTCTGCATCACTGGAAATTTTTACATCAAGATTGGATGTTTTTCTAAGACAGATGTAGCAGAACTTATTTCAGAGAAGTCCTCTGGCCTGTGCTATGCAAGAAGTCAGACTAGATGATCACAACGGTTTCTTTCAGCCTTAATATCTCTCAGTGTATCAAACCAACACTGTAGTATCTGAGCCTCTCACAAGTGGCTTTATCCTCACAACACTCTCCGGAAATAAGTAAGTATTAGCATCCTCATTTTATAGCTGGGGAATTGAGGTATAGAGCAATTAGGATCTTTGCTCATAGACATGGAGAAAGTCTATTTCAGAGTCTGGAGTTGAACTCACATCTGCATCCCAAACCAGTGTCTTCATTGCAGGACCACCCTTCTTTTTAGATACTGATTTCACTTATTTCGTAGGGTTAAACACAGTTGCCTTCCTTTAAGTCCTCAGTATAAACCTAGAGTTTTTGCGTACTAAGCAAAATATTTTTGACAACTGAGAAAATTTCCATGAAGCAAAATAATTATGATCTAATATTTATATTTTGTGAGATGGGCTAAGATTTACTGTTTAAGTTGAAGTAATTTCTCTGTACACCAAACACCAAGAAAAAACAAATAAGAACGCAAAATGCACAAGCCATTTAGTGGTTTTCAAATTATGATCAACGCAACAGAGGATATCAGAGACATCTTTATCTTCACTTATATTAAAAGGGAATGGAGAGATTTTAATCTCAATGAGGGGAAAAATTACACACTCACTTTTTATAGGCAGTGTAATTATTCAGATTCTCTCTAGAAGCAGCAACGTACTGACAAATTAGAATGCCTTTGAATCCCATTTACCTTTATAATTATTCATCTGCTATACTTGTTATTGCTCTCAATTTCTCTGTATTTTAGTCAGCGTCCTGCACAATACCAAAATCACGTGGAAAATTTCATTGCTGTTAATAAATATTGCAGCCATCAAGATAAACATTTGTAATTTGAAACAGATGTGCTGTGTAGCTCAGGTATTTAAAGAAATTTCCTGAAATGTAATGGAAGTCTAGCCTTAGAGAGAGTGTGATCATTCCTGCAGGATAAATTTAATTTATTCTATAGCTTTCTTAGGATGGAAGCTACTTGTAGAACAGAATACAAACAAATACAGCATAATCAAATATGAGCCTTCTAAAATGCAAGCACATAAAAACAAATGATGGGGTTGAATTTAGCAATTTTATTTGCAAAAAATGCATTTAAAGGGGGGTTGATGGTACTTTTTAAAAACAGCGAGGGATGACATGAGAAGGTTTCCCCTTGGTGGTGCTGCAGATCCCCACCATAACAAAGCAAGTACACTATTGCCTGCCAGCTTCAGAGGCAATGGTGGGATCCCAAAATGGTGGGTACTTTGTAAGTGCAGAGAGTAGTAAATGTGAGGTTCAAGGAACGGGATCAAATGAAGCCAGTGCCTGGAACTTGTAGAACTTGGAAAACCGGCAGGGCCAATTTAAAGACAATCTGCCACTTACTTGGCTGATTCTGGAAAAGTCCACATGCAATGGACCTGCCAAACATCTTATCTTTTTAAGTTTTAATTTTATGTTTGAGGCTAATACTTAATGGGTTTGAGGCATTATCACAGGCAAAAGTTCAATTCCAACGAACTTTGGAAATAAAATAAAAACTGTCATGCTCAAAGCTGCCAAAGCACATATTCCAAAAAGTCAGCATTGGACCACACTATGGTTAACAGAAAAGGTGGATGAGCTGGCAAAAAAATGATGCAGAATGACAGCAATGACTTGAAGACTGAAGAACCTAGGAGAGAGTACAAAGAACTAAGCAGGCAGACCTGAAGGCAGACTAGACAAGACAAGAGTGAATGCATCAGGGCAAAGTGCGAGGAACTTGAGAATCACAGAAAGAGTAATACAAAAGGTATGTTCACAATGGTCAGACTTCTTACTAGACAGTTTGCCTTGTGATCAAGCATAATAAAAGATCATGATGGCAGAGTCCTCACTGAAAGTGATAACTACTCTCGGAGAGATTACTGTGCCAATCTGTATGCCTCATCAGAGTCATTTACAATACGGACAACAGAAAGGCGTGCATGGAGCCAGAGTCATCAATCATGAAGGGAACTGATGTGTACTCTTATGAAAATGAAGCCTAGGAAAGCACCTGGGGTAGATAACATTCCAGTAGAAGAGTTTTGTCACAATGTCTATTGTCAATAATGAAGAGCAAGGCCAGCACAGGACTGTATTCCAATTCCAGAGGACACTCACAATCACACACCATGCCATGCCTCATGTTTTACACACACCATTCTGTTAGCTTTTTATTTATTTTGCGGTAGTGGAGGTGTAGAAAGAACACATTTATTTCGGGAAGGCAAGTCAGACAATGACTCAATCACCTTGGCACTGTTCACAAATCCCTAATTAAAGGTTTAGTTCTCCTCCCCCACTGCAGATGTTCCAGAGTCCAACCACATTTCAAAACATTTGTGTGTTTGCATGTGTGTTTGTGCGCATAGATACACAAAAACTATTAATCTAAGCTGTAAATTCACAAGGTAAATTTTTAAAAAGTAGCTCATGCTCATCAGCCCTGCACATTAATGTGTAACTCTCGTCAAACTTGCAAGAAAGACGACATGACCACTGAAATGAACACGTTCTGCAGCGTTGCAGATTTTTACTGTTTATCTAAGAAGCCATCTTCTGTATCTGAGTCTAACCCCTTAAATCCTGAGGTTCATTACAGATTCTCAAGTGGATTTGTATTTTCTTCATTTTTATATATAAAACTTAAAATATTTATTATTTTGGAAAAAACCTCTTAGACGTAAATCTGCTTTGCGTATTCACTGGCCAGTGGAAAAATCAGCTGACAATGCTAGCTGATTCTTCTGCATCTCTTATTAAATGCTGAAATATCAGCCAAGTCAGTTTCAGCAATTCTTTTTCCCTGCCATTTCCTCCCATTTTTGGTCAACCAAGTTCAGCAGACAGGCACCCAGGATTCAGATCTGACTTTGAAACTCCTGTGGAAGAAAGGGGATAGGTGGGTAGGTGAACAGTCAGTTAGATGGGCTTTGAGTCCCAGCTTTGGGGACTGAGTTCCAGTACCATCACCTTTGATGCTGAGAAATGAAGAAAGGTCAGAATAACGTGGCCCGCTAAGCAGCAGCTCAAGGGTTGCTATGCAGTGAGTTATTTAAAGCATAATTCAGGGATAGATTGGCTGTGTGTTATCCTCTTGAACACTTTCAGACGCTGTAATATAAGTTTACTGTTTGGTTCACTCTTGTTTTATATGGCTTTTGTCTTACAGCAGCTCTCCAGAAGCCTAATCACCTGAGTAATTTTGGGGTGTGATCATCTTTCCATGCCCAACCTGTCCCAAGAGGGCACATCTTTCCTTTATAAAACATTTTTGAAAGTGCGCCGGTGTCATAGAGTGTTTTTGTTGCCTTGGAAACAGCGGTTCACTAGCAAACCATTTGTGTTGCAAGGACAGTGGGAAAGTATCACTAAACAAAGACAACAAGAATGTTTAAAGGGGTGTAGCCGCAGTAGTCATCGCTCACAAAAGTGTCATGCCTCAACTCCAAAATGAGTTGTGCAGGGAGGGTTTTTATAAAAATCTGTTTGACATTTCTATCAGAAAAAGTGTGTTTATTGTTAAAAGCATGGATGTGTCTTCAGTCACTGTAGTTCCCTGTCTGAGAAATGGTTTAGAACAACATTTACCAGTGCTGTTCACTTATACCAAAGATCTTGTAAGTAATACATCTTCATCTGCACTGATTTTATAGCCATGGACGTGATCTGTATGGGTTACCTGTTTGGGTTACCTGTTTGTTATTTTTTTGAAATATTTACTCAATAAAAAACTTTAGACCTGAGTAATGCCTGAACTTTCTAAAATCTTTTACCCCTTATTGCTGTAGTGCCCAATCTCCACACTTATCTGAGCCCCAGAGAAATGCTTGCTTCAGTTCAGTTGCTCGCTTGCTATAATAGAAGGGACTCCTAATTGAAGCAACCCGCCAGATTGATTCCAGGTCCCGCTTAACTTGGTGCGGGACTGGAGGAATGGGAGGAAAAGGTAACTGTTGAGAACTCCTTATCGTAGCACTGACTCTATGCTGGCCTGGCAGTCTAGCTTAGAACATACCCTTCTGGAGCATCAGTGACCATCAGCACCATCTAAAGGAGGATACAAGTCCCCAGGATTTCTGAAAATGAGCGAGTAAGATCTGTTCCAGACCAGTTATAAAACTGAAGTTTTTATTTTGTGTAAATCCAAACTGCCAGCCTTATGATGTCTAAAACATCTGCACTTCGCTATAGAAGATGAAGAATTCTATATTCATCTACTGAGTCACTTAGCCTCAAAGAAAATGGTATAAGAATGAACAATGAATAGAGGAAATAGAATAATCAAAGCTATTTCCCATAGAAATTAGTCAGATGAACATCTCTAATTGGCATTCTATTATTACATTTGTAACATACTTTCCTATGAATTTAATAGTAGGTTTCCTCTCTTATTAAATGCCCATGTGGAACTCTGAGATGTTAGCAGATTTAAATAATTATGAGTAAGTGATATCATACTATATTTAGAAGGAGCAATATGAATATTAATTTATGAAACAGCAGCAGGTCCCTTAAAAAAAAAAACTGTCCAAGTCTTGGAGGCCTGTGAGTGATATTCTGATCTCCACGCAGGCTTCCTCACTTTTTGTCAAGATCAAAGTGAAATGGGCTCTCTGCTCAATAATTCATGCTTTTTCATAGCTCTAGAAAGCTTTGGGAGTATTTGAAAATTCCACTGGTCTTGACACTAAAAGAGCATAATGCTACTTGTCTCGCTGGTGCCCAGATGTGATAATGAGCCATTCAAAGCCTTCTAGCCTCAAACTGCTAACTAATCTCCTCCTGACAGGGATTTAAAGGTCCCAAGTGTCCGTCCTCTGTGGGGGATGTGGTAGGAACTGTAGGTAGCAGCCATCTTCTCTTACACCTTACTCTGATGTGCTGTATAATATTTTCCTCCATTCTGATGTCTTTTTAGCAGATGGAGCAAGAGCCCCCCTTCCTGGTTTTGCCAGTATGTTTTAGCTGCTCTTGTGAACAAACGAAGCCCATGAGCTTGAATAACTCTGAGAAGTACTTTGCTCAAACAATAATCATTTTGCCCACAAAGTAGAGATTTTCCTACTTCTCCGAACTCTATTCCATCCTTTTGTTCAATTTTGTTGTCTCTAGTTGAGGACATAAAAGGATCAGGAAGAGTTACCAGCTAGTGAGTTTGCAGCTGAACATTGCAGATTCTTTACCCAGATCTTACACGCTAACCAAGGAAATTTCAGGGCTCTGCAATGGAAACATTGTGCTTTAGGGTCTTGTACAGTTCAAGAGGCCAGGTGACAGATTCTTTCTCCCTCTCGAATTTTCATCAGAACAGGTTGGGAGGAAGAATTCAAAAAACGACACCGGGACATAGAGGGAATCATCTTTCTACGAGGATTAATCCTCTAAGATTTGAAGATGATACCTTGCTAATTGCAGATGCCTGAAATTGGTGATCACAGAGCTGAATAAAGTATGAGGAATGGATACAAAATAAAAAATGTGAGGATACATACCTAACTGTGCAGCAGGCAACCTACCTGATGTTGCGAGAATGAAATGCAGCTTCTTCGGCACATCTCTACTTACCATCCAATTTGTTTCAAATTATATCTATGGGCTATTCTGATATGAAAATGATTTTGCTTTGCTATCTGAACAATAAAAAATCTACTGAAAACAACCTCTGCCCCTGGAATTAGTGCAAGGTGACAGCTTCAGGGTGGGAAGGTGATAAAGCTCTTCTAGACTTTCCCCATGTAGGGGAGACTCAGGAAGGCTGACAGGGGAGGGTAAAATGACAGCTCTCTGTATCAGAGAGAAGGGGCTAATCCCAGCAGAAGGCTACAGCTGCTGTTCTTCTGGGTTTCTGCTGGTAAAGACAGGCAGCTCTGAATTCTGGCAGATAGCGCTCTGCCTCACTAGGTGTTATACAGCTCCTGTCCGTGTAATACCCGAGTGCCATACAAACCCTAAGCCTCGCAATGCCATTGTGGGGAAGGGACATATCATTCAACTTTACAGGTGGAGAGCTGAAGCGCAATACTCTATGCAACTCCCCCACGGTCACACAAGGGGTCTATGACAGACCCTGGAACGGAACAGAGATCTCCTGAATCCCCATCACTTTAGCCATGACACCATCCATCCTTGATTATTAAGAGGTCCTATGGGGAAGTGCTAAATCAGCTTACTGCTTTGCAGTGACCTCTGGTTCCACACTGCCTGCTTTTTTGAGCTTCATTGGCCACTAGAGGAAACAAAGCGTAGGAATAAATGGTCAATTTTCAGAATGCAGAGGGCTAAACAGCACAGTCCCCTAGATATCTGTTCAACATATTCATAAATGATCTGGAAAAGGGGTAAACAGGGAAATGGCAAAGTTTGCGGATGATACAAAACTACTCAAGATAGTTAAGTTCAAAACAGACTGAAGAGTTACAGAGAGCTCTCACTAAACTGCATGATTGGGCAACAAAATGGCAGATGCAATTCAATGTTGATAAATGCAAAGGAATGCACACTGAAAATATAATACCAACTATACATACAAAATGAAGGGGATATAAATTAGCTGTTACCAGTCAAGAAAAAGCTCATTGTGGATAATTCTCTGAAAACATCTGCTCGATGTGCAGCAGCAGCAGCAGCCAAAAACGCTAACACAATGCTAGGAACCATTAGGAAAGGAATAGATAATAAAACAGAAATGATCACTATGCCGCTCTATAAATCCATGGTACCCACACCTTGAATACTGCGTGCAGGTCTGGTCACCCCATCTCAAAAAAGGTATATTAAAATTGGAAAAGATAGGGAGAAAGGCAACAAAAATGATTAAGGGTATGGAACAGCTTACAGATGAGGAGACATTAAAGACTGGGACTCTTCAGCTTGGAAAAGAGATGGCTGAGGGGGGATATGATAGAGGTCTATAAAATCATGAAAGGTGTGGAGAAAAAGTGCTCTTTATTTCTTCACATAACACAAGAAAACCAAGGGTCACCAAATGAAATTAATAGGCAGCAGGTTAAAAACAAACAAAGAAGTATTTCTTCACACAACGCACAGTCAACCAGTGGAACTCGTTGCCAGGGGATTTTGAGAAGGCCAAAAGTGTAACTGGGTTCAAAAGAGAATTAGATAAGTTTCCTCCTGAAAATGTCTGTTCCTCTTAAGACACCTAAAATAGCTCAGTAACTAACTTCATGTCTGGGCAATATTGAATACTTTAGCCTGGAATAGTTCCCAAAGCTCAAAGTGCATTAAGAAAGATTAGTTCATTAATCTACTCTTTGGTACTACGTACCTTTATAATTTTATTTTAATAATTTGTACTAATTAGCAGAGCAGATCTCCTTCAAGTCATGGAAAGCTGGCTAATAGGTCATTGCTTTACATCACAGAATAAACATTTTCACTTGGAAACATCTATTCTCATTACAGTTTCAATGTCCTTCCTGTAGTTAGTACATGAGAGAAGCTCCAAACTCAATGCCTTTAAGTTTGACTGGTTGAGACATCTGTACAAGGATTGGAAGTTGTTGGTATGTCAGCTTGTTGGCTCATTGCTGTCCCTTTGCTCTTCACATAATTTAGAAAAAGATGTATCTTTCAGGTTGAAGGAATGGATGAACAGGCAAGCTGGTCTCACACTGTTCCCTGGTTTGCCTCAAACACAGCATATTTCAGTGTTTAAAGAGAGAATGTTTCAACAGGGTTCTGTGACTGAGTCCAGAGCCCCAACTTCAGCCCTACTCTCATGCAATGGCTTTTGGTTTAGTTTTGAAAAACTTCTTCCCGAACCCACACAAGGCTCTCAATTCTCACACTAGGTATTTCCTTTCTTCTTTTAAAGAAAGTCATAAAATCGACTCAATAGCTGTCTTTGTTTTCTGGCAGGTTCCGTATTTTTGTCATGCAGCCTGCCATCCCCCATGCATTATCTCTGTACTCTGTGTCCTATGAATATTAAGAAACCTGTCTGGGATTAAGAACTTCTCTTTGCATTATTTATTGTTTTTACTTTTGGCCTTTTTCCCCCACCTAGCCAAAGACACAGATACTGTTTAATAAAGCAGTGAGCATATATTTATTCAGAAGGATACTACATACTGTCAAAGTCACTTAAAGTGGACTAATCTATGTCCAATATTTATTATAAATTAAAGCATAGACTGCACATGGCAAAATGCAGACCAGGGTAAATTATGAGACGTGAAAGATATGAGCATAAAACACTTAAACTGTGCTGTAAATGTATATAGCACTTTAGAGAAGAGATAAGAAACATTCCCTGCCCAAGGAGCTTACAATCTAAACAAGATGAGATAACAATAAGGCAAGTGATAGGCTAACAGCTCAGGAGAGGGGTGGTCTGATGGATACAAATGAAGCAAGGAGGGGTTTTCTACAGAGGTGTGACTTAAGGTGGGTTTTGAAGGGAGAAATGGAAGTTGTTTAGTAGATGAGCTCAATGGGAGTATTCCATTCCTTTTCATTGTTATTATATTCTAACCTCCAAACAACCATCATTACACAAATTTCTCCAACCCAACTTACCTGGCAGGACTATCACACTCCTCTGAGCCAGAAAAGATGTACAAAATGAGTTCAAGTGTCCGGCATCAAAATGTAGCCAGTTTACTAGAAACCAGAATGAGCTGAAAGCAGATTTACACCTGCATGCAGCCATGAGGATGCATCAGGTTACCATACGTCTGGTTAGCCAGAGCAGAGCCAACCTCCACTAATCAAATCTTAGTGAAAGCTGATATTGAAGTAGAAAGCACAACATGAGATTCGTTTACTGTCATGTGTATGTTTTCAGCTAATTTCATTCCTTGTATGAATTTTCTTACATCTCTGCACATAAGTTTTGGCTGAGCTGAGAAGCATAAGTGCCAAATATATCACGAGACAGGCCTCTTCCCACAGTATTTGTGACCCAGCTGAAAACTGGACATGCTCAAAACTTGTGAGAAAGCTTGTTTTCATCAGACTTCCAGGCAAAAGAGAGTTATCTACATTGCTTCTCCACAATAAAGCTCTAGACTGACAGATAAACAAAGAACAAACATTGCATTTCAGGTTCAAAGAATACAGTCAGACTGATCTGTATTCAGCTCTGCCTCTCTCTATAGGTACTTACCAATATCTTTGTGTCTATGTTTGCAAATCCCTATGGGATCCTTGGATGAAAGGCATTATGGGAGTGCATAGTGTTTTTTCTTGTATCTATATCTACTATCACCCACTGACACCAGACAGACAGATAGAAGCTAACAGGAAAAGTACTCACTTGGTCTGATGTTTGGAGCCCTTCAGATGAGCGTGATACTGTTCTATTGAGTTTAGAGTGACATTACAGATGTTACAAGTGTAACTACGCTTCAGACCTGTGAACAAAACCCAACATGGTTAGTTGCATTATGTTATCAACAACACAAAGTAGCAGTTATTAGGAACAAGTTATGAATTCTGTCCTAAAGTGGGAACTACAGCAAACAATCTGACAGAGAAGACAGACCTGTTGGAGAAGTGGCCTGACTTGCTTAAGAATAATCTCTTTTGTACGTTCAAACACGGAAAGAGCTCTCTTGTCCTGCCAACAACCAACCATCCAGGAAGCCAGAAAAAAGATAAAACCCAAGAAGTATTGCATATGTGATCAGCTTAACTAAGGATTTATTCCCCAGTTTATTCCAGCTGCAAAATTTGCTATTCTTCTTTCACTGTCAGTACTACGTGCACATTGCCCTAGACAGCCATCACTATTCTATAGATGGTTTGATCCTCATCTTTATATAAATGGCTCTAGCTGGCTTGATCTTTTAATTGCTAAATGTTTCCTAATGCAAATGAAGCCAGGGAGAACATGGAACAGAGGGAGAAAAGAATCCATTTCCTTTCAGACTGTGTGATAAATTCCTGCTGGTGCTATTGCCTACCATGGGTTGAATCAAAATGGCAGCTGGATAACATAAGCTAGTCAGAAATTCACCCTAAAGAGAAGCTGATTAAAACTAAGAAGGATGGTTTTAAAAAATCCAGCGTAATTCTCATTAATTAGAATACATTCAAGTCATACATTTCTCGTACAATTTCCAGTTTCTTCTGAACAAGACAATTCCCTCCCTACCTACTTACGTTCTTATATAATGCCCAGCATCCTGCAATACAAACATCAGTGGGTCTGAGCAGTAAGGAGATCATCCCCGCAGCCCAGGGACTAGAGTGGTCTGCGTAAGTACCAGGCTCCTGGCAGTTTATTACTATTATCATCATCAGACTAGGTGTCTCTCCCCACCCATGATTTTTTCCACAAAAGTCACTATATGTGAACCAGTGGGTCTGAGAAGTTCTGCCTCTCTCTCTCTCTCTCTCATTGTGTTTGGTAGTTTGCACAGTTCAGTGTGATTCCTCATTATTGTAGTGATAGGGCAGACTGTTCAGAAGAGTTTAATACCCACAATCAGGGACAGATGATCTGAAGGGATCAGCTGTCATGTAACAGACCAGATTTGCAGGTGTGTGTTGACTGCTGAGCCCCTTTGGAAATCGGCCCCAAATTTAGGGTGCTGAGCACTTGCATATTGGATCCATGTTGCAGGGTGGCCTATCAAAAACTGGGAGCTCTGAGCTAAGATGCCTGACACATTTACAGATGGTTGTAATACCTGTCTAGGGCTCTTCTGATGGTGTTCTACTTTTCCACACAAAGCAGTTCCTGACTTGCTAACTTTAGCTTTCCTGTCCATTGTTACAATAACAAATAGTAACTGCTATTTAAACAGGTGCTACTCTGCCTGCTGGCCAACTGAATACCACTGAACAAAAAATAACATCTCAATGGGCTAACCAGTGTACATATTTTCATGCAGCATGTATTTAAAAAAAATAACTACCTGATGTCTCTTGCTTTCCATTGTATTGTTTATTCAATTGCCACAGTTAAATGAGGTTTCTTAAGTAAATGTTTAGCATTTTATCTTGATGTAAACTATAGGGGACATAATCTGCAAGTGCAGCAGCTCAGTTAGACGAACAAGTAAATGCCAGAGGAGATAATGCAGCTGAGCGTGTCACTATGTACACAATGCCGCTTCACTGGACAAACCACTCATCTTTTCAAAATACAAGCACTCATTATGGTCTGTATTTCCTCTTATAATGCAGTTGTTCATCTACAGGGAAAGTGCTTGGTTTAAACTGCACTGCTTTCCTAATTCATATTTTTGCCTCCAGGCTCAGACTGCGGGGCAGTGAACAGGCAATTAAACAGACGCCTACACATTTACAAAATCAGGAGATGCACAAAGATTTACTAACAAAATTTCAAAGAGAATATCTCTGCATCTTCATGTGAAAGTATCTGAACTACAGAACTAACTAAAATCCAGGAAAGCAACATGTGGCCTGGCTGTTCAAAACTGGGCTAACTTGCAATTTGGGCTTATAAAATTTCTCTGAGTGAGGTCTCTCAGACGCTCAGGATAGATAAAATGAATTTACGTATTCAAAGAGTATATGCATAAGCATTATGATGCGAACTGCAATACAAAGAGGAGCAAGGCAATAAAGGATGTGCTGGACAGTTACACTTTACTGCAACTTATTTCTGAAGACATGTCTGATTGTATTTTACCTTAGTTGACAGGTCATTTACCAACACAAACCAGCAGGTTCAAAAGGTGGAGGCTGATCTCTGACCACCATAAAAGGTTACTTTATTATGTAAAACTTTAAATAGCTGTAAGGTTAATATAGACATTTAATCCTGTAACAGCATCTTGATATTGTGAGTGGCAAGGCTACTGTGGATTCCCTTCCAATATCATCCTTTCCAATCCATATTGTTCCAAGAGGTCTTCTAAACTTCATAGGCTCAAATGGTCCATGAGTAACATGTAAGCTTTCAGAGCTGTTTAAGGAAATAGATGAGTAGGAATAAAGCTTTAAAACCAGAGTCATCCTGGGATCTCCAAAAAGATACAGAGGAACCAGGAACCAAAGCTTTGCACTGCAAGTGAATTTTTTTTGTTTGTTTTGGCCTGGAAAACGCCGTTGCCCAGAAATAAAGACTACCCCTGCCCTGGAACATTGAAGATCTAGAAGACAGCCTGGACCAGTAAATTGAGAGGTGCTGATAAAATACACTTTCCTCAGATAGCATGCTGCCCATTGTATTTCCAGAGTGGCCTACATTTTTTATTTCTAACAGTCTGAGAAAAAACTGCTTTTTATTCCAAACCCCATGTATTCAGACTTAGTGTCTTTGTGTGCTCCTCCCTCCTCTGGAGAAAATATTAGGCTGCTTAGTGCATGACAGATCAAGTAGCTATTACATACTAATGTTCTTATTTTGTCTTGTTGGACAGGTTTTCATCCCAAACATTCTTTAATGATTTTCTACAACCATGGAATAAAGTGTTATTGCTGGAGAAGTTTCCTCAGATCTGCAGAAGGTTACTGACAATGTGGATCTCAATTCATTTTTGGTGTTGTTCTGTTTTCATAAACGAGTGATCTGGGTCAGGAAATGGAGGATTAGCTTGGCTCAATTTTTTTCATGACAGAAATCAAAAGGTTCTGTTATAGAATAAAAAACAACAATAGCTCTTTGCACTTATGTAATACCCTTCACTTCACAGACATTATTTATGCCTCATAATACCCCTTGTTATACCTGTTTTACACATGGATAAGCTGAGACACAAAGGGGTTATGTGGCTTGCCAGAGGACACATCGCTGCTGAAACCAGGATGAGAACCCAGGAGTCTGAACTTCCAATTCCGTGCTCTAACTACTAAACTACTTCTCCTTGCAGCAGAATGAGGAAGCGCTCACAGCTTGTTATTAAAGGGGGGAACATCCCCACGGATGAAATTGGGCACCTTTTATGGTCTCTCTTCATTGATATCCCTTGCAGGCAATGTTATCCTTTGAAAGTGATAATGCACATGAATAGGCAGTAGCTTGTAAGAGTGGCAATTCAGTTGCAACTGTTCACATAGACTGGGATCGCAAACAAAAAGACTTGGATAAATTGCAATCCAAGTTTTGTTTAAAGGCTTACTGAAGACTGCCCCTGAGGACAGGCCATTTGAGGATTCAAGGAAGATACCATCTGAAGCTTCATGTTGCTACAGTAACAAATGAAATCACACAAGGCATCGGTATTTACATGTCTGAATATTGGAAATACCTGAAGTTAGAAGCCAATAATAAAAGCATCCTGGGTCCATCCTTAAGGAAGCTTGCATACAAGCTGAGAGCTCTGCTGTTTTGCCCCATCAGTCAAGGTTTCACAGTGGCCGTTGCTGGAATGGTTTAGGTACAGCTGCAGGCAGAGCCAGCAAAAGAACATGACACAGACCCAGGTCTAAAGAGAAGGGAGTGGGGAGGAGGCAGGATCCCTTGCTGCACGGCCACAGCAGTGCTGCTGCCACAGAATGCTGCAAGTCATGGACTTGCCCCTCTGCATGGAAGTCAGAGTGGGACTATGTGCACAGCTCAGGACAGACAGCAGAGGCTCAGGAGAGGAGAAGGGCAGGATGAATGGCAGCCCTTTACATCAGCCTAATTGGCTATGCCCTGGCCAGGCCCCCTCTGCTCTCACTCACTATAAAAGGGCAGATGAGCAGCCAGATTCCTTCACTATCTCTTAGATCTGGCTACTGTCCACCCCCGCAGCCAGAAGGAAGGCTGGAGGCAGGAGCGCAGTAGGGAGAGATTCATGCCCCTACCAGTAACGCTGACCACTGCCCAGCAGCAGGAAAGAATTTCTCACCATGCTGGCCTGCAGTGCGGAGGTGCTTTTCCCTTAAAGCCTGGGACTGCTCTGAATAGTTACTGTGTAATAACAGCACATTCTTACTCAACAGATCTGCCCCTCTGCACAGAGTCCAGTCTGCCGCCAGTGTCCAGTCAACAGAGCTAAGAGACTGAGCTGGATCCAGTTCCCTCATGTGCATCACCAACAATATTGTTTCCTACGTAGCAAGCAGTTACAACCTATACAAAGCTGCTGAAGGGAACTGGGCCATTCAGGTGTTGCTGTAAAGGAATCACACACAGGAGTGCTTTCAAGAAAGTGTTCTTTACTTTATGTACCAGTCAGTTGGCATTGGTCAAGGTTACAACCCTGTTACATGGCAGGGGTCAGTATCCCAGACTCTAGTGGCTACTCTTACACTCACTGAGACTGTACTGTGGCTTACTGAGTCCTTATTACTGATGTAGGAAAAGAGAAAGACCCAACTTGCTTTCAGCTGCTACACTGTTTGCAGGGCTAAAAAGAAAAAAAAATTGGTTCGTATGAAAGGAGCAAATCTGGCATGGAAACAATATAATTCTTAGCATGCCTGTGTCCCCAAACCTAGGATGAAGGTTCCTTTCTGTTTAAAAAGTACACACAGCTCCATTCTTCTCCTTGGAAAAACAGTGCACAGATTTCAAAAAAGAATTACAGAAAATCACTTCTGTGATTCATTTAACATGTTTTCATTAAAAAGGCAGAGAGGAACTGAATGTTATGTTAAATATTTATATTCCCTGTGGACATCCTGGCAAAGGAGATGGTAATCTCAAGGCTCTTTTTCCTATAAGTAAAACTACATAAAACAAAATACAAATACAGATACTTGTGCTTACAATTTTCCTATTTGTTGCCTCCTTTATTATTCTGTGTGTAACAAGAGGGGCTTTTTCTATGATTAATCTTTGTCTCGCCTTTAAAAAAATGCATTTTAACTATCTAATACCCCTGGTATCTCAAATTGTATCATCATTGACATTATACACACACCGGCATTCAGTAAACTGCTATCGTTACAGTAATTTCCATTCTATTCTTTGAACAAAATGAAATAGCCAAGTTCAGAAGGGTTCTGTAGTTGGATTTCTGCTTTGCAGTGATTCGCTTGTGTGAAGGTCTGAATAGAACATTTTAAGCTTAATGGAAGAGCTCTGTTTAGAAATGCTTGAGTTGTGGAATTTTTAGCTATGGACTGCTGAACTTTGTAAGAGTGGTTTTAATGTACCATGTAATGGGCTCTCTTGACTTTCTACAGTATTTTACCCCCTCACAGAGAAATATTCAAGAACATCAGAATGGCCATAGCGGGTCAGACCAATGCTCCATCTAGTCCAGGATCCTATCTTCCAACTGTGGCCAATGCCAGGCGCTTCATAGGGAATGAACAGAACGGGTAATCAAGTGATCCACCCCGTCGCCCATTCCCAGATTCTGCAAACAGAGGCTAGGGACATTCAGAGTGTGATATGCACTTCAAATATTTACAACTATTAAAAATAAAAAAAACTTCCAGTAATTCAGTTAGAATATGTAATATATGGCATCCTTATATTTGATCTACTTATGCCCAATTATACAGGGCTTTTTCTCCACTCTACAGCGAGCCCCATAAAATCACCAGTTCTAACAATTTTTTTTGTCTATTACATGTTCAGAAAAGTTTTCTGATTATCTCTAGTATTTATTATTTTATTTATATAGCTTCTAACCACTGTAGTATCTAGGCATGATGTTGGCAGACATATGACTGAGTATTATTTTGGATTAGCAACCGAGAAGTATTAGGAATGAGAACTGAAATATCCCAAAAGTTAATGGAATTTTCTGAACATATGGCTATTTCTTAAGGGAGTCTAAACTTGGTCATATAATTATGGACTACTTCTTGCCCCACTAATTTTGATTTTGGCAAATAGATGAAATGGCTGTTGTTACATACCAACAAAACATTTTAAATTTATTTTGCTTTTTAACTCAAAAAAGGGTCAGTTTTCACTTGGAAATGGGTCAAATTTTGAGCAAAAATAGTCACAAAACAGGGCTATCATCTTGCAAAATAGGACCATTTTTGAATACAATACAAACTCAAAAGTCAAGTATTTGAATCATCTCTAATTTCAACATTGGCATGACATGTTGGGTATGAATTTGGCACAGTTGGCTTTGAGTTTTATTCAGGATATTAAAAACAGACTGGGAATGAAAAATCCCCCTCAGGCTCAGATTGAATGAGTGCTGAGAAATACAGATATTGTTGCTGCCAAGTGGACAACACATCAAGGTACAGGATTTTTCTGATTCAACTTTCTATCCTGAACTTCAACTTCAGAAACTAAAAATTGCTGCCATGTGTAATAATTTAGACTTAATGTTTTGCTATTTTCCTCAAGTAGATTTTCTACTCTTATTTCAGTCTATATAAAATTGATCAATCACATGTTAAGATCATCTTTACGGAATATTTGAAGGATATTTCATTTGAAGTTCATGGTACTTTTAAAAAACACTCAGCTGACACTGCCAAACCAACTATATGATATAGAAAGTAAAAGGATTCTGCAACCGTTCTAAATGCAAGAGGATAGTCCTGAGACTGGAGCAGAACAGAAACTGCAAATGGATGTTCCAATTTCTCAGCGTTTGCTCCCAGTGTAATAGCAAAGACCAAGTAATGTTCTGCATTTATAGTTCAACACTCCCTCCAGCGCTATTAGTATCTATTTCCCTACATCACTGCAAAAGGAGGCAAAGAGACCAACACACTTCTGTCACAGTGATGGGGAAAAAATAAGACTGAATAATCCCTGGTGACACCAAATGCTCTTCAGATCTTGTTGCAAATGGAGGTTTAAATGAAACCATGTTTTAAACTTTTAGTCAGATCAGGACTGCAGTGATAGGAAGATGGCCACACTTTAAATTAAAGTAATAAGGTTTTAATACCCAGTTGCTAGTGTAACAGCATACACTAACCATCTTACTGAATCTTAATTACTTGTGTAGGTGGAAGCATTGCCAGCAATTATAGTTCTTAACTGGGGACACAGAAAGCTTTTTTCCCAGAAGTCCTGTGTCAAAGTTAGAGAATATGATTAATAGCAGAATCCTGTCCTACACATCAGTCAACCAGCATGCAGAAGTTTCTAAAGTCCTAAGGCACTCTTAATTTACTTAGCATCATCTCATCCTATACTGTTTACAGGATCCTGGGATTGGCAGGAGGGATGTCATGTTTTCCTCCTGCTAGAACATTTGATTGTAGAAAGAGTATATTGATTTATATAATGCTGATAGGCGTGTATATATATGCATACATATTTTAGATTTACTGCTATATAAGCAAACCCAAACATTTGCTTTGTGAAAAAATAACTGGAATGACATACTAAAAATGGCATTGGTCAAATTTCATAATAAGCATTCTCCTTTTGCTCATGCTCTTAGTGTCAGAGCCTTTCACTTTCAGTTTATAAATGTCTCTCCCCCATCACTCATGAAGCAGCACACTCATACCATGAGACAGAATCCTGATGGTGTATGTGTACACAATACAAACCACAGGCCTACTTTCGTCTCCCACTGAAGAAAATGGTAAAACTCTCACTGCCTTCACTGGAAGCAAGATCACTGCAGAGTCTTTAATAGTTCTGAGATAAATCTGCTGTCAGCATGACAACATTAATCTTTTTGGCCAAGCATAACTTGATCCATCTGTTTCCTTATTGCTACAACTCAGTGACCATTTATTTAAAAAACAGCATGCCACCATTTGACAATGTATATTACCTATATCCATCTCAGTGTTAAAACTGATGAAACAGAGAGAATGGCAATTGAAACAAACAAATCTTTCTCAAAAGCATCCTTCTAGAATATTTAAAGGGGTTAAAACAATAAGGAATTCCATTTGCTATGACTATTAAAAAAGCTTCTTCTACATAAGGATATAGGAAATCATGATTTGGATGCTAAAAGGTAGAAGAGTCAAGCTTGCCTTCTATTGCTGTCTGATTAAAAATGTAAATGCATAAAGAAGGAACCCGTTCACTGAACTGGAAGCCCCTTGGTCATTGGTAATTTAAATGACAAAAGGAACTTGCTAGCTTTTGCAGTGCTAACAAATCAGAGCGTTCCCAGCCTACGTAACTGAATTAGTCTGGGGCAAGTTCAGCAACTGTGTATCTCTCTGTCCTCAAGACTGGATGAAATGACAGTTTCAAGGACATAAAAGCATACAGTTGTATCCAAAGATCCAGATTTATTTTCTGGAGTCTCAGAACATTTAGTAAAAGTCACTATAAGAGTGCTGAGTCAGGCAGTATTTGAAGTAATGTGACTAGCAAACAACTCAAAGGAACACCTACAGGATCTCCATAAAACATTCTTAAAACTACAATACCCACCTGGAGAGGTGAAGAAACAAATTGACAGAGTCAGACGGCTACCCAGAAGTCACCTACTACAGGACAGACCCAACAAAGAAAACAACAGAACAGCACTGGCCATCACCTACAGCCCCCAGCTAAAATCTCTCCAACACATCATTAAGGATCTACAGCCTATCCTAGCAGATGATCCCTCACTCAAGCGGTGGGAGGCAGACCTATCCTTGCTTACAGACAGCCCCCCACCCTGCATACACCATACAAGAAGAACACTAACCCAGGAACCTATCCCTGCAACAAACCCCATTGCCAACTCTGCCCACACATCGACTCTCGTGACACCATCACTGGTCCTAACCACTTCAGCACTTAAACTACAGTTGCATATTAGATATCACAGTTGTGCAGTCTGCAACTCCATTCTATGGCTGCCCTGAGTGGAACGCTGTAGCCTACGTTGCACTCCCCTGATCTCAGAGCCTGGGAGAGCTACAGGGTATGTATATGCTGAACTTCCTAAATCAAGACTCCCTCTTATATTTACTAGAGCTGAGCTGGTCTCTTCTCTAGCACACAATTTACAGGTGTGGAAGAGGCAAATACTAGAACTACATAGGATTTTATTATACCAACAGATCATTTTAGCACCAGATAATCTCTGGCAAAAATAAAAGCCCAACAAATAAACATGACACATCTAAAACAGGAAATATTGCTTAAATGGTCACTTTGGTCAAGAAAACAATGCCAGTGGACAGGGAAGGCAAGGTTACCCCATCACTGGGATCCTGCTAGGATGTCACAGACAGTCAGATGTGTTAAATGCCAAACTTTACAGAGCAATGCTCCATCGCACAGGGCAGCACCATGCTGAATGTGCTGATCAGGTAACACTTAGTACTACATAGCCTGTACTGGCTAAAATGCTAGCAACTATTTCCATAATGCTGGAATTTTATTTTATTTTTTTTAAATTAAGCCAATGTATTTACTATAAATGGCAAGCTCTAATACGAAGTGAGACTGATGTAAAGGTTCTCCTTTGTTCTTAAATGTCCTTTAGAGGCCTCATCATGTCTTGCTTTTCACCAGATACCTTAAGAGATATTGTTAGTGGTCATAGTATCCTGGATAAATACTTGTGTGTTCTCTATTACTCCATTCTGCCACCCCTCCTGAGGAAGCAGACAGTGGACCAGAATGCAAACTCTACTTCTCCACCTATGCTTAGGTTTGAGGTGCTTACATTCCTAGCAGTGTGATTTCTTGGGTAATCCCTCATTTGTTAATCTTTCATAATGACAAGTTTATTGTGCAGAAATATTCACTATATAACAACTCATTAAAAAAACCCTTAATCTCAAACTTAATCCAGCCAAGAATTTTGCCACGCGCAGATAGTCTGCAGCCATATTGTGCATTTAGCAGCTCCTGTGTATGCATCAAATGATTCCAAGATCCATTACTCTGTGTGATTTAGTGTGTTCATTGTATGCATATAACAGTTTAATTTAAGACGTTCATTCGGTGCGGTTGTCTTGAGCTGCAATTACCTTTGTGCAATGCAGCCACCATTTTTACATATAAAAATTCAGTGTATGTGATGTCACATAACTCACCCTCCTGTAAAAGCCTCTCAAATATGTGCAGATGATATAGGCAGTCATGCTGGAAAGGGTACTGCTTGATTTATTCTGCAATCTAGTTCCATGAAGATGAATCTCACATTTGTTTTAAAATTTGTTCCTCTACCTGCCAACCCTCCAGCTGAGTTGAAGTTCCACACTTTGAAGTGTTTTGGAAGGTCACCCTGGACTGCAATATGTTACGTCTGTTCTTGAAGTAACGAGCAAGACTTCCTGTGAACCTGATGAATACATATTCAAGTTGTTTGTGCACATAAATCCAGCTATTCCCTGTGATTATCAGGTGCTCCTGAACAATGTTGAAAATCAGATCAATGCCAGGAGAGTGCTGTTTATGTAAAGCTGAGGAGAAATATTGTTTCTTTGGAAGGAAGAGGAAGGGTTGCAATCAGCTTATTGATTGTGACTGAAAACTGATTCCATTGCACAGCAGGGGTAGTGCTCAACTTCAAACATACTAGCAATCAGATGCTCTTATGTAAAGTCAAAGGAAAGATACTTCACCATCAAACTTGCTAAGCCAGTAGATGGAACTACATGTTGGAACCCAAAGGGTGAAATTCACCCCTCTGGAGTAGGCCAGCACAGAATTTATGCACCATTTAAGTTGCCTTAAGGTTCTGGTGAATTCAATTGTACATCCATAACTTGTTCCAGATTCTATCATGACCATTCTTGAGTCTCTTCACTTTCCATCAGCTACCGAGAAATAATAATTAATGGAGAGCCAGGCTCTAGAGGAGGAATATCAGCTACTTGCTGTCATCTTGAAAACAAGACAAATTCATGAAAGTGTGCCAAGGTACAGCATAAAAACAGCTAATTAAATCAGAACAGGCAGAATTGTGTCTGTTCCAACAAATGGGCGTGTACAAGCTCCACTGTTTTATAAATTGGAGCTATATTATATTTTCCTACTGCATCTTGCAAACGTTAGTACTTGTGTTGCACATTACACCTGTTTCCTTACACAATATGGCAGAAATGAAGTCAGAGAGAATGTCCACCTAGCTACCGGGATAGTTCAGAATCCTAAAAATGCACACAGACTCTCTAACTGGGTCAATACTAAAAGATCCTCCACTAGCCTTATTGAGATAATCTCACTAAGTGCACATGAATGTATCTTCATTAATAATAATATTCCAAGAATCTGATGTATAAAATCCAGTGGAAACTGTTTACACAGACAGCACTGACCCGAATACTGAAAGTGTGTTTCATATCAGTCATTTGTACATTCCTTATTAAGGCCCAATAAAAATTTTACTCTGGATTTTGCCAGTCACTAAGGAATCCAATGATAAAGCCCTTGTGGATAAAGTCGTGAGTCAGACATTGCTTGAAGAAAATTCTACTTTTCTCTCTCCAAAGCAATACACTTGAGCCTGATTTTAAAACAAACTGAGGATTTTGTTCTTTTACATCAATTTTAATTTCATGCCATTCATAAAAAGCTTGTAGCCAAATCCATATGAGGAAGCCTTTGATTAGCAAAACAGCAATTTATCATCAACAGATCCATCACTGCTGAGTGAGCGTTGAGGCCAGATCCTCCTCTTAGCCAGGTGATGTGCACTGGCTGTGTAGCTCAAAAATGGATACTAGTCAACACCTGTGTGCACTAGAATGGATTCTTTGCTGCTGGTATTTGAGATTGAAATCAGGAATCACATATTCAAATTAACATGAGGCACCGTGCTGGATTTCAACAAAATGCTAAACTGTTGTTAAGCGAGGGAAAGGCTTACAAGGAATGATAAGGATCAAAAAGATCAATGCAACCAGCTTGGAAACAACACGCTTTTCCCAATCAACTAGACACAGTGGGCCAAATCCCTAGCAGGCACAGATTAACTCCACTGATACAGTGTACCAATAATGACATTGGTACAGACAAATCAATGGAGCTAGCCCAGTTTACGTCAGCTGAGGATGGGGCTCAGTGCTAGATTATTAGCTTCAACATAGTTGCATCTTTTGTCTGTTCCCAAGGCACTTCTAGCCAGTAAGAACACAGCAATTTACAGGGATTCCATTATAGACTGCTGATCAATATATGCTGGCTAGCATATTATACAGATCATGTTAATAAAATGTATTCTCTGCATCATATGCACATTGGTATGCATTATGCACAAATACTATAGCCGTTCGATAGCATAAGAGAACAGGATTATAGTAAAGGTACAGGCCAATTTAGGCTAAGTATCCCATAGCACTTTGCATTAACTGAAGCAAACTTTGGCTTAAGTAGAATGGAAAGTTGTCAGGATCAGGACATTCGGTTATTTTATCATAACAATAGGCAAAGAGTTACTCTCACAGGACAGTACTGGAATGTCCCAAAGGAAGAGGACAAGACATAGGATTGTTCTACCCTGGTACAGGCCTACAAAGTGCTTTCACACTTCTGGTACCTGAAATACAGGTGTTCAGAATAAAGAGATGAAGGGTACACCATGGTACCAGGAAAACAAGGTAGAAAGCAGATTAGCTAAACTCCTGGGTCAGACGACATACCCTGTTTTTTTTTTTTTTTAACCTGTAAACAGTATAAAAAAAGATGTCTTTAGGGTTGTAACTGTGGGAACACACCTTCTGTGTAACATGAATGTAACAATGCTGCATGAGACAGCTTCCCAGAGACTGGTACCATAGAGAACTTTTCTTGTACTACATTTTTATTGGTTTAAAGCAATAAACCTGACTGATATTGATTATTTGGTCTTTTGAATATGTTTCATAAGGAACCAAAGTGTGATTGCATACACAGATTATTAACCCTTTCTTTGCTTCACTAGAAAGTAACATTGCAAAGCATCACCCATGGCGTACATCAGCAGCAGCTCTTTTTGTGGCAGCGTCCATGAAGCTAAAGGAGAGTGATACAATTCCCGCAGGGGCAGAGAGGCTGCAAAACCTCTGAACTGAAATCCAATATTTTCAAGGTGACTTTCACATTAAAAGTATTAAATGTGGAATAACAAATATGACAAAGAAATAAAATTAGCTCTGGATAATCTAAAAAATTGAACTAGCTTTAAACACAAAATAAAGGGCAACAGTTAGCGTGGGAACTGCAGGGCACAAGATCAAAATTAATGATATTCTGGCTGACTCGTGCTTATAAACACTGCCAGCCTAAAAGGGCGACTTTATAAGACACAGGTCTTCTAATCAGCCGAGGTCTGGACAAAGTGACTTAAAGTCCAGTATTAGCATGGAAAGCCTTTTTGCCATTCAAACAAAGATGTGTTCACATCAATCACAGCAGCTCAAATTTGGGGTTTTTCTGCTAGTCACCAAAGGCTTTGCGTAAATAATTCTGAGATTGTGACACAAACCGACAGTGGCTGGGAAATCGCAGTCAAGGCTGACCTGAACCCTTTGACTTTTACTCTAAAAAGCTTGGTCTAAAAAGGATAGTTTGAATACCAACACTAAACAAAAATGTTTTGTTTTGCTTCAAGTTTTTTCATTGAAAAAAATCTAAGTTTTCCACAAAAGAATTGTCAGGAAATTGTTTTGTTCAAAGTTTTTTATGGAATAAAAGTTAGATTTTTCAGCCAGCTCTACTTAGGGGTCACATATCAAGTGCAGGTTTAAATTATTACAGACATATGTCTGATTGAACATGGAAGGTATCATTAACAGTGTCACAACTTCAGTGTTAGCTGCCTTCAGACACCAGCTGAGTTTTATGCTTAGGCTTATTCAGAAAGTGAAGAGCTAAATTTCAAAAGAGTTCAGCACGTATCAGGTGTATGATGGATATCTGGCTCCCATTTTGGTGCCTAAATGGAAGCTGAGATCTTTTGAAACTCTTGCTTTAAATATGCCATGAGCCACCAGGTATCAGTTTGCTAAGGCCGTAGCGTAACATTATCAGTGATATGGCTATTTATTTGACCTGGATATCTGGACATTTTGTTACAAGACAACCCAATGAAAACTGGAACTCTAATGCACAAATATTCCCACAAAGTACAAGTGCACTGATGATAGTGACGTGTGACGAAGGAGGATGCTTGTCTCTGAACCTAAAATCTACCAAGATGTGCAAACCTCAAAATACCAAAACACATGCTACCTGTTTTCAAAACTGTTGGCCTTTCCTGCCCTGAAAGCCAGAGAGCATGGGTGATCAAGGCAGTTACAATCGATGGGATGTGGAGGACCCTTTGGAAACCCCTTAGGCAAGTAAACCCAGTCTGAAAGTGGTTTTTGTTTCAATTATATAGGTGAGGAATAGTGAGTTAGAATTAGGAATCACTTAAAGATTAATGCTCCTTCTGCACTTGTGTTTTCCTTTGCACTATCATACACATAAGAGTTCCCTTCCATGAAACCTGACGTGTATTCATGTAAAATTGAATATGTCTACATGCTGCAAATAAAATATTAATAAATTAAGTCATTAATGTCATTCTGCATAAAGTGCATTAAAACACATTCCACAGGAACACTTGCTAATTTCTTTTGCACTAAGAGAAAGTGACAGCAGAGAACCAAAGTACGTATATTGGATATAACAAAATCCTGGGCACAATAAATCCAACTCTGCCAGAATTTTTCAAGCTGTATCTGCATCTAATCACTATCAATTTTTGTTGCAGTGGGAATATAGAAGAGTTTTTTGATGATGATATTCCTGCATAGCCATCTCCATTCCAAAGTCTAGAGACCAACCAACACCAAAGATCACTATATTTTATTCCAGGAAACTACTGTTCTATTTGCCTTTTGGAGGCAGTATCTCATCATGTCTTCCTGCACCTCTGCATTCCTCCTCCTTGGGGGAACTGAATGGTCTCTGGCAGAAGGCTCATATTTCAAGGTGCTAACTATAGAATTCCATTTTCCCAGCACAAGACATTCAAGACTGTCTGAATCTAGGTCCCCATTTTTCTATAAAAAACATGGTTTTTACTGCTTGGCAGTCAGAGTAATCCAAAGGAAAGGCCAGAACAGACTGGTGCCCAGAAAGCACATGGAGAACTGTACTGGTTCGGTTCTGATTCTTATAGGCTATGGCTTCTGGAAGGGTTAGCAGCTAGGAATTCAGCCTGAACTTTTGAAGACTTGAACTGAGAAGTTCTCATTCCCAGCAGCCTAAACCTCTTGGTGCACTGGTGTTAGAGCATATTGGCACAGCGTTCACATTCTTGGATGTTCTTCTAGGACACTGGACCCTACCGAGCAGTCTCCTAAATTGTGGTTGGGACTTGTATGTAGCTTTCACAAGCTCTCACCTAAAGCTTTACTTGCAGACATCAAGGGCAGGGTTAAATAACGTCCTAAACATGGTCATTTGGAAACAACTGTTACTGTGCAGCCCATTACCTCAAAGGTGAAATAAATAAGGAACTGCTAATGGTGGGCTGGAGAGACAGTTCTGCCTGATTTTATGCTTCATAGAAATCTCATTTTCTTTTTTAGTATCTAGGTCTGGTTTCGTATCAAGTTATTCAAGAGAGACATTAGTGAGATGTGTAGGCAGCTAATTTGCCATTGTACAGAAGTACATAGATGTTAACATTATAAATAGTGACCAGATAAAGTCTTTATGTTAAATTCTCAGCTCACTTTCTCCATTCAAAGGTATATATAGGACAAAGGAAAAGTCACACGACTCAGTGAAACATAGACCTTTCAAAGACTGGAGCAACTTTCAAAGTGAAAGGATTTTGCTATATAGTTTCAGCTCAGTGCTGGCAATAAGCAGAATCCATCATTAAAACCCCCATAAAAACCCTTCCAAAGACCTGTTAGTCTCTCTGCATGGCCTGTGCCCATGCAGAAACCACCTACTTTACAGGAAGAACAGGTGAGATCAGTGAGAAAAAATGCCAAATGAGAAACAAAACTGGTGAAACGTGACCTGACAGAACAAAAGGCAAATTTGCTTTATGCTTGGCGCAGTTTGGGGATGTTTAAAACTGCAAAACTGGAACTCAATGTACTTAATGATGCCGCTTCCGTTCACTATTGTTGAATAGTCACATATGTTGGGTAAGAAGATTCCAAACATTACACTCTTGTTATAATATTTGGGAACTTCTATCCTTTATGGTTCCACTAAGTGCCAGCTATCTCCATTGCAGTTCAATCAGTGGCATCACTGAGCAAGATTTGCATGCCAGTCTGATTACACTGATTGTGCCTTAGCACATAACAGGAAAGACCACAAGAAGATTGTCATTACCTACCACAAGGTGAAGTCTTGGCACCACATATCACTTGAAGTCCACATATCACTTCTCAATTCTCAATTTAACATCGTCATGTGGATCCTTACTGACACAGCAAAACCAATGCCACAACCATGGCTTCCCAAACCGGCACTTATCCATCCATGTCAAATTCATCATGACAAGACTTTTTCAGGTGTCCCATCGTATTTGTGGGAATAAGGCCTTCCAGTACATGAAGGACTAAATAACATACTGACGCAAATCTAGAAAAGCCTTTTTCGTTTGCAGCACAAGAGCTCAAAGATCAAGCGCAAGAAAGGTGGAAGAATGCCAACATGCCAAATAAACCTCATCAAGGACTCAGCTGAAGAAACCAGGGACTTTTCACTCCTACAGAAAATATGGTCCTCTTCAAATCATATCGGCACATCATATGGTAGAAGCGCTTACTTTCTCTATAAATGGGGACTGAGACAAAATCCTATTTGTGACTGCAGAAACAGACTTTAAACTGTGGAACACCTCATCAGTGTCCCAAACGATCAGATCATGGACGTATCTCTGCCATCCACTCTGTGTCACCTGAAGCAATCGATTGAATCGCCAACCTAGACTTGAACAACTATATTGCTGTTTTTAAAGCCATATGAAAAAAGGAAAACTAGTAGTAATATCAGCTGTGAGTGAAAAGACAGAATCTTTACGGGAGGAAAAGTGCTTTTAGTTTTTCTCTTCCATGGTGTGTTCTCTTATTCATCCCATGGAATGGGACCCCACTCACTCTCCTACCTGTCGAAGATAGGAGCAATCATTAACTGTGCTAAGACTCCACACCAAGATTCAGGGAGGCACTTGCTGCACCATACAGGTAATTAGAGTGACAAATCTTCTGTCAAGTTTACAGAAAGATAATCCACTGACAGATAAATTCCTTATAGACTAAGCAAAACTGGTATGATATTTCACATATGGTTAAACATAACCAGGGCTGTAAACATCACTCAAATGCAGCAAATCATTAGGGGAAAAACAAAAATTCACGTTCTCGTATTGCTCATGGAAAGAACATTACATAGCTTTGAAGCTTGTCACCAGGTAGAAAAAGCTGCCAGATGACAGCATTATCTTTTTTGGACCTGCTGACTACCAGAGCTGAAAATTATGGAGAAATCAAGTTGGCAGGTCAGACCCCGGTGTGAAACACTTTAGGCAGACTCTGCTGGGCTGAATTCTCATCTGAGACATGCAGACGTGTTGCTGAATAACTTGAAAAGCTTCTTCTGCTCAAGTCAAGCACCTGATTTCCAGGGCTGTGCAGTCATGATCCCACATACCTCGCATTAGAGCCAAGCACAGAGAATGGAGAAGTAATGCCATAAGGAGGCTTTTTTATTTGTTTTATTCCTTCTGAAAAGAAAATAAGACTTCAAAGTTTCAGAACAAATACATAGCAAAAAAGTTGATGCTTTACTTTCTATAAATCTCATTTGTCCAGAGATATAGCTCCACACTTATTTATCCAAATACAGATTCATATTTAGCAATACATGTTTTATTATAACCATTATCAGAAAATCAAGATTGCTGGAATTTTGTGCTTCAAGCTACACTGCTCGCTCCAATACTATAAAATGCATCAAACATTAGGTTCCCAGTGTAGTCAAAACACAATTAATATTTAAAACATGATGTTGCAAGCCACCTGGGATGACTTGAAAAGGAAACAAGTTTGCCATCCAGTGAATACTGAGGAAGCATAACCTACAGGGAATAGAGAGCATGTGAGAGTACAGTCTGCACAGCTTGTTGACAAAATACAAAAATAGTATAAGAATGAACTGGGTAATTTTGCACTGATTAAAGCGATGTCCAAATATAAGAATTCACTTTGCTGGTGTGGTAGATTGTCAGCTGGTATCTATGAATTACCACTGCTCTTTTATGGAAAGAATGCACGGCTTTGTAGCTGCTAAAATAAAGCTATTTTCTCAGACTTCCTTCAGCATTTCGGAAATCTCACTGCATCTTGGTAATTATAAAAGTTACAATACCAAGAACTGCCTTCATCTCTTTTCCTGTCTAATAAAAGATACTGTTAGCCTCCCAGCTAACAAATCGGAAAACATTACAGTCACCCTTTAAGAAAAGACCAATTTCTGGCTACAGTATTATTCTGAGAGTTGGGGCATATTTTGTAGAGCGAACAGTCTCAAATCCCTTCCATTTGCATCAAGACATGGCATTAATGCTGATGCTGAATTTGCATTTCTGAAGAAGGAGCCTGATAAAATGAACGTGGCCAATAAACCAAACACAGAACTATTTAGAAGCCGAAGTAAATGACATATATCCCTAAAACCCAGTGAAAAATTCTGCACTTTGTTTTTTGGGAAGTAGGACATGAATCTTTAGTTTAGGCAGGACAATAGGAGGTTTCAATCAAGGCAAACAAAGAGCCTTGGAGAGTTGAGTATGACAAACGAAGCACAGAGTAAGTAAGCTGAACCGGATGCAGCTTTTCCTTATTAGATGCAGACCTGCAGACACAGGGTGGCAGCGCTGCTGGAGCACTCTTTGGAGGATCTGTCTGATGGGAGTTAGCCACAGATACTGTACTAGGTTGGCACCCTCAAGTATCTAAATGGAATAGATCACTTGGCTTAACTTCCCCATGCCTAGGGGTAATTGGGTGTCCATGAGGCTCTCACTTCCTACAGGCAGGAGCTGAAGAATGAGAGCTGGTTATATACCTGCAATCTAGGTTTAGAGCCATCCTTCTGCCTCCAGATGTTTCCCTGAATTTCTTAAACAGGGACTTTATCCTGGGATTAAGGCTACATCACCACTGAGACTGCCACCCACCTGTGTGGACAATTAGCAGCTAAGAAATCCTCATGAGCAACAACAGTGGGGATTTGTCTCCAACAGGCTCAGACCATCATTCACCACCATTCTTTCCCCATCTTAATGTGCAGACACCTGAGGACAGTGCTGGACCACACAGCAGTACAATGCAGTGTTTGCTGAGCCATTGATCCACATACAGGTGTTCTACTGATTTTGCCACTGCCTATACCAACCATTGCTGCTCTGACAAGTTATTCCCTGCAATGCTGTGATGAATGCACTGAGTTGTTATTCAGTCAATGAAATTCCTGCAAAGGATGGGTGATTTTATGCCCAATAATTATTAGTTATACATACAAGGATCTCAGCAGTAACATCTTTCATTTCAGTGCATAAACTGAGCACTGCAGGGGTCATGAAGGAGTCCTTTGTCACAAGTACAGCAACCCAGCTGGTCAAGTGAATTAGGGAGAGTGACAGATTTCCATCTCCTTCTGAAGCATAAAGGGTTGGCCACTACCACAGGCAAAATACTAGACTTGACTGGTCAGTGATCTGATCCACTGTGAAAAGTCCTACATTCCAATGATTTTACAGCACTGGGGATGTCTGCAGAAGATAATGGGATTACAATCAAGAATGGGACATTTTCTATCCACACATACATAATACATGCATGTGTGCATACAGCAATTATTTTCATGTTCTAGAGAGACAGGTCTGAGAAGGTAATGTATAGACATTCTCTTCTTTTGAAAGATGACTTTGTTAAGGCAACACTAGTGGAGAAAACATGTTATGAGAGGATTCTGACTCTTTCAGCAACAAAGGATTAATTTAGTTTATTAGGGTGGTTGCTGATGGCTTCACTGCTAGCCGTATCTGGTAGACCTGGTAGGGAATTATTTGTTACGATGTTTTTTTCACCAGAAATGATGATTTACTTATGGGAAAGTGTTGGTTTTGATGAATTTCCTGTTCTGAAATGTTTTTTTAAATAAAACATTTGAAATTGTTGAAACATCCCATTTCAACATTTTCAGAATGAAAAAATCCAATTTTTCAGGTCAAAAATACTTTGTTTAGAAATTTAAGTTAATTTTAATTTATAGTAAACTTCAAAAGCTAAATCTAAACAAAATGTTTTGAAGTTACTGTTTTGAGTGACCCAATCTAAAGGGTTTTTTTTTATTTTCAGTTTATGAAAATTTGAGATTGACCTTTTGTCCCAAATCAGACAGGAAACATTTAAAATTTTGAAAATTCTTGTAATATGAGAAAGCAGTTTCCTGACCATCTCTAATCTCTGCAGTACTATGTGAATATTGGGGATAGCAAGGTCCAATGTGGGTGCTAGAGGATAGCAGATTTTAATTAGTCAAATTTCCTTCATGGACTTCACAAGAGAAAAACATTTTGCCTTGCTTTTATTTCAAGTTCACATTTGTGCTATGGGCAAAATGTCCAACACTAGCAGCAAAGCATCCTCCCTTCCTCTCTCACAGATGTCCGCGTGCATGTGTGTACACACTTGTTTGTTTTCCCTCTCTCCTATAAATTGCAGTGTCCATTAATGCACGATTTACTGATACTAGATTATCTGCATATCCAAACTATGTAGCACATTTTCAAAAATGCAGTACAGACCGGTAGGTACCTTAAACTCCTCCATTTCTAACTCTCCGAGACAAAAACTAAATTAATAAACCATTCCACAATTGATTTATTTACTGCTGCCAGCATCCCCAGCCACACTTGAGTTCAGCACAGTTCAAGGTAGTAAGCACTTCCATATTACCATCCCAGTTTATTCTTCACGGTGTACGTTCAAGCAGGGGGCAGCGAGTCAGTCGATGAATCACATTTATGGTATTGTGAGCCACACTTGCTCACCCTATGTAGCACACTAAGAATCTGCGTAAGCATTAGAGGTGTTATTTGAAGCTCAGAAATGCATAATCTACAGTACATCTATTAGTTATTGAAGAGAAATAGTAATTTCCTTCAAAAAGAACAAAACTGAAAATATGGAATGTCCGGCTGCCAAACCAAACCCCCTGCACTGCTTTGAAAATCTCAACCTGTACCTCTTCTTTTGTCTATTTCAATTAATTATTCCTGTATGCACATAATGGACCATGTTATATCAAAATGGAAAACTGTGCCTTCAGAGGAGTCCCGTAGTTTCCCCTTTTTAGGAATTCTGGAATTTTAATGATATAGTCTCCTCAGTATTTGATACTGGGCCAGATCCTCCGTTGCTGTAAATTGGCATAGCTCTATTAAATGAAGCTTCACTGATTTACACCAATAGGGAATCTGAGCCAAACTCTCATGCACGTTATGCCGAGTATTTATCAGACACAGGACAGTGAAAGGAGGATCAGAGACACTTGTTGTCTTTCATGAGCGGTTACTGTTAAACCCTGAGTGTGTCACTACCAAGCAAGTATTACCAGGTGAAGTTCTCACCTGTGACCGGTGGAAAGGTAAGACTCAAGGTCAATGCTCAGTGCCAGTAGCTTTACACGGGCTGCTGAGCAAGTCACTTCCAGTTACCAAATAAGAGACAGCCCTTTTATCTTTTATTTAAAATGCAGGCTACCCAAAAGCCAAAGAATTTAGAGATCAAGTCATTAAGGTGTGTATTTCTGTAAGAGCTGAAGTGCTGATAGTTCACATTGAGGCAGTGAGGAACTTTTGCTCTCTAAGCAAAACATTCAACATAAAACAGACAGGTTGTGACGTGTCTCCATTGGTGCCCTGACATGGTCTGATGCTGCCCATGCTGTTTAAGCAAGTGGATCAGGAGGCAAAGGGTCAAGGACGGTCCTTTAGCTGATCAGAGACAGTTGCCTAGCAATACCTTCACTGAGCAGGTATGAAACCTCCATAAGACAGTCATAGTAAATACTTTATATTTTTTAGTGCCTTTCACACAGGGATGTCACAGCACTTCACAGCAACTAATTACACCCTGACCCATGTATCAAAATTGGTATTAGGCTCATTTTACAAACGCATAAATGGAGGTACAGGACGTCCATTGCTCAAGGCAGTGGCAGAAATGGCAATAGACCCTTGGAGTTCCAACTCCCAGCCCCGCCATGCTAGGAACTAGACTATCATTCTCTCTGTAACATGGCTCATGGATGAGTGATCTTGAATCACAACATATGCTGATCTATAAGGTCCTCTTTCTTTGAAAGAGACACACAAGATATGCTAAAGGACCTACTTTTCAATGATGCTGCTATGATTGCAGAGTGTTATCCCAGAGAAAGGTGTACAGGCTGTCACCCTCTTTGCCTTATTAACCACAAAAACAAGAAAAAGGGAGCCTCCTTAAAATCTACATTAAGTAATGTATTTATAAAACCCTTGTTATTGTATTTTTAATATAGTCTCAGAGGTTGTGGTTTTAAAGGTGTAACTAATCCTGGGAGAAGGGCTGAGCTAATGTTTTAAAATTTTGTAATTTTAAAAGTTAGCATTCATCTTACTGAGCTGTGCTGATTTTAAAACACATATTTACCTTATATTTATTGTATTGTGTACTATGGCCTAAGGCACAGACCCTACATGAATAAACTATCCCATAAAAAGGAACGTTGTGAAGAACTGCATATGAGCAGCGTGAGCTAAACACTGTATAATTTTCTTCTATAACAAGACTGGAATCTGCTAACTGCTAAGAGAAATGACTAAGGTGAAGAAAGAGAGAGACAGACTTGGCTGGAAACATATTAACTTACAAAGGCTGAATCTTCTCTCTCAAGGCACAGATGCTTTATGTTCAAGACAGGTTCTTACCTCTCAACTCTCCTAGATCCAATGTCTTCCCTAGTTGTTCTAATAAGTCGGCCCTGGCTGCATTCTTTTTGTGCTTTTTGCCATCATAATGTTGCTGTGCCATCATGGGGTTATTGAACCAGGCTGCACAGAGCTGGCAGTACCTGTCTGAGTCTCTTCTTTGGTGAGGTGAAGATACCACAGGAGAACAATCTGCATGAGGCTGCTTTAGTGAACTCAGACTGGTTTCTGTAAAAGAAAACAATCAGACATGGAGTTCTTAGCCCAACCGCTATTGTTCGAACCTTAAAAAGACCCCACATTAGAAATGAAGAAGAATTAGCAGCAGTTATCACCTTCCATTGCAAATACTGCTGCTCTACATATTTTGAATAATATGGCATACAAATCTACCATCTTCCTTAAAACAGAAGTGTATATGCATTAGGTAGCATGAAACTATTTCTCAATTATTTGCATTACACCAACTCAGGAAGCAAAGCTTCTTTTGGTTGTAGTTACATGGCTTATCATGAAACTTTACCTGTTAAAGTTCTCTTGTTAAAACAGCTACTTATATAAAAATCCAGTGGTGAAGAATAATCAAAAACTGTAATCAAAGTGCGTAACCTTTTGAACGGACATTACATGTATAAATCCAACTATTTCTCGGGGTAGGAAAACTGTTAGATTTATAATCATCTGAACATTCTTGTTTTCAGTTTGTTTGGTCTTAGAAAAGAATAGAAAAAAAAAGAAGAATTTTAAAATGCCACAGATAAAGGCAATATACAGAAGCCAGTTCCCTCTCTCAAATATCTTAAAACACTATTAATACGTGCCATCAATATGTAAACCTTCTCCTTCAGCCCCTCAGTCCTCTTCAGAGTCACCATAAAAGTCTAGCTATCTACTTTTGAAAATGTGATCCTGATCCAAAAGGTTTCAAAAGAAAAATGGATCATTAGTCATAAAGAAATACAGGAGCAGCCTGCATTTGATGCAGTCTCTATCCTGAGTATAGTACAGCTGATAAAATAAAAAATAATTTATAATAAAAAGGTAAAAATTGTGATAATATTGGGATACCAGAATATACAATTCTTAGTAATTAATTGGCACATGTAGCTCATATATTCCTTTTAATGTTGTTTTCCATGTTTAGATTTTAAATAAAATGTCTAATATCAAAATAAAATCTTAAAACTATGCTCTCAGGAAATATGCTTCTTGGGATAAGAGTAGGAAAATGTGCACTCTAAAATTCAGTTTGAGTGCTCTTCTTCTGATCAAAAGGTTGCACTGCTATTCTAGCTCAACTTTAATGAGATTGCATCTATAGGGACTGACAAAGTGATGAAACAACTTCATTATTTGATTCTGTGAAGCTCCTCAGTGAGCAAAATAACGATATATTTAGATGCATAATTATGACCTGAACCCGCCGATCTCCCCCATGATTCAAGAGTGTTAATACAAGTTACAAATCTTCAGCTGACCTGTATGTGAAAGGATCTCTATCAGCTTTCCTTTAAAGGAAACTAAATCTTGCTTCTAATGTTACTAACAACCTTATCAATTTTCATAGTTTTATACATGTCTATTGTTTTTGATGGCAATGGCAAAGGTATTGGATCTTCATAGTCTCAATTATAGTTGATTTTGAAACACATTTCTCCCACTTTCTAAGTCCTGACCGGGGAACCACTTAGGAAGAGAAAAAATGTCTAGGCTGATACCTCTATGGCGTGTCACTAGTGCCAGCACATATGAGTATTAACAAAATGAGCTCCTTTGGGTATTAGTTAACAAAATTATCATCTAGCTGACTCTTCTGTGGAGACATTTATTCTCCTCTTTGGATCGGCTAATGGACTTTCCACTTAACTCCGGGTGAATTGATTTCACTCCACAAAGTGACAGTGTTGTCTATTCACTGTATTGCCATTGGTTCACTGGTACAGGTACAAACAAAATAAAGAGTAGTTCTGCTAAATAAACCGGTCTTCCATTCCCACATCCATTGCTTGCCTTAGCCTGTTAGCTCCTTGGGGCAAAGTCTGTATCCTGGTACATTGGAGCCCGAATCTTGACTGCAGCCTTTGGGTGCTTCTCCAGTACAAACAATAAATAGGAACATTAGCTACTCTTACTATCCATGAGCTAATAGAGCTTATGGGTTTTATGTTATGTTGCTATTGTTCCATTCTGCCACTAGGATTTTAGCTGTTTTCAGCTACGAATCTCCCAGGCTCTTCCAGTCCGTTTTGTCCGTTCACACTGGCCCGGCGGGAGGGACTGTGTGCTGGGGGCTCAGACGGGCACGGGTTAGGCTGAGGTAAATCCACCATGGCCTTGCTCTGGCTGGGCTGTGAAAGGGGCTGCAGCCCAGAGCAGCCTCCTGTGTGGGGAGCTGTCGGCTCCGTCGTTCTCCCCTGTTCTGCCCAGTGCCACTTGCTGGGCACGACAGCCCCAGGCAAATCCCCGACTGCGCTGGTGCGGGGGAGGCCAGGCCCCGGGCGCTCTGCGCGCTCCGAGGTAAAATCCTGAGGTAAAATTCCGAGGTAAAATCCTGGGCTGGGCAGCCTGCAGCTCAAGCAGCATGGCAGGGAGCCTGCCTCCCTCTTCCCTTTCCCACCCATAAAAAGGAGCGCTGTCTCCTGTGACAAACCAACCCTTTCAGTCACAGGAAGTGCCCCAGTCTGCGGATGCCTCATGCTAAGCGCAGCTCCTCCCACAGCAAAGCAAGGTGACAGCACAGCCGCTGCACAGTCCCATTCCAAGGTGACACACCTGAGAGCCATTAGCCACTTCCGGGCCCACTCGCCAGGCCAGCACCCTGAGAGAAACGAGACCCACTTCTCTCCCCCACGTGTTCTCCAGCAGCCCCAAGTCAGGTCTCCTTTCAGGGACCCACTCCCCGTGACACAGTAAATGTCCATCCAGGGCCACAGCCGAAAGGGAGCACCCAGGCCGCCTACCTGGGAGTCCTACCTCTGCTCCTTGGCTCCTCCCTCCTCCTCAACCCCTCTTGCTTCTGGGCCCAGCTTGCACGGACTGAGCTGGTTCTTTCCCTGATTCCTGGGGACCTCCTCACTTCCTGAAACTTGGCAGGGGTCCCCAGCTCTAGCCAGTCCTCCCAACAGCTTTCCACCGAAAACCTCACTGGCAGCTCAGTTATTGATCTCCTTCCGCGTTTTCCCCCTCCGGCAACGCACTGCTGCTCCATCTGTCTCTCCCTGTTCTCAGACAACTCTCAGCCACCCCTTCCTGCAGCTCCTTCTCTCCTTTATATGGCCCGGCTGCCTTCTCTTAAACCGGTTTGGAAGGCAGCTAATCAGCTACAACTGCACTAAACCCTCTCACCCTGTAACAGGGACAGCCCCTCTCCACAGCCCGCACAGGTAAGCTGACGGGCCAGTCTGCCAGCTCCTTCCTCCACTACACCCCTAAGCTGACAATAAGTCCCTCACCATTCCTGTGCTCTCCAGGCACGTGGTTTGGGTGGGAACGGGCAGAAAGACCCCAGTATCCATGTCTCACAACCTCAAAAGTCTTCACCTTCCTGTGGCTTGGCTAAGACTACATAAGATAATAGTCTCTCTCTCTCTCTCACACATCTCCCCACCGGGTTACAACAACAGTCATGGAACAAAGCCTTTGGACATGACACCCCAAGTGTCCCTCTTTGACCACATCCCATCACATGCAGCTCTTATTTGTATCTTTATTAACAGTGAGATAAACTGGAAAGCTGCTAGAGACTGATCTCCATTTCCTGGTCCCTGTCCCATGGGTTACTAAGGTCGCACCCTCCATCTGATGGCAGGGGTCAGGGTCCACTCACTCCAGTAACTACTCTCCTGTCCAGCAGCAGAGGGGCTAACAAACACATGTAACTCCACTTTATGACTCTCACTCAGAGGTGACGTTTAGCTCCTTCTGGCAGCTCTTCCTAGGGGTGAGCTTTTTGCTTGTTACCAGGAGCCTCACACCCTGGTCTCCAATTCTGAGAGGGCAGAATTCTTTGTGCAAATGTTAATAATTCCCAGCTTTGTAAATGCAATCATGTAGTTAAATGTTTAACAACTAACATTTATTTGCATCCAAATTAACTGTGGGTACAAAAGTTTTGTTGTACCTTTTCCTTATATACCTGGCATAGAGTGGGCACAATATGCCCCCACCGTCCCCCAAGCCTTTCTGGAGGCCAGCCATACTATACACACTGGATTGTTCTGTATATTTCTTGCTAATTCTGTATACAGTGCTGAGATGATTCCAGCTCAGGTCCCAGACATTTTGGTGCTTTCTCCCACAGAAATATAGTAACTAGCTCTTTCCTTTGAGCCTCACACGAAGTTTTTATTATGCAAATAAAAGATAAAACTACTTCTCCAAAAGAACTCATATGCAGCAGCCAGTGTGCAGGAAAGGCCAGATGGCATTTTCCTCATAAAATCACTTGTTTCTCAACAAATAAAAGCAATTTGCCTGTAACTTCAGTGCCTTGCATTCCAAAAGGACAAATAAATCCTTATAGACACTGAACACAATCCAGATAAATTGCAGAAAAACAGTATGTGATCATTGCATACACAACTGCATTGTAATGCATACACACAAAAGGGCAGAGTTAAGGCTGCCAAGTGAAGCAAACAACAACAAAAATATCAGGAAATGAGTTGCTTAGCGTGCTTAAGCTTCCTTTAATGCAGTATTTTTAATGGAATTATAACTAAATCAAGTGTGGCTTTCCTTGTGTATTATTGCCAATACTAATAGTTAACCAGCTAACAAGCCTCCCCTACTCTTAATAATCAGCGTCAACAACTGTCCAGTGCTTTAAACACGTATAACCTTAAGTAAGTGCTAAGTATTGTTAGCTTAGGAATAGGCAGAGTCCTCAGCCACTTTGCCTAAGGACTGGCTATATACAGTTAGTAGTTTGCAGCGGGTAGGTTAACTTATCACACTGGCCCTGTCTGCAGGGAGGCAAGTACAATTGGGAGCATCTGCTGCTCCCTCCAATTCCCTGGGACTCCTCCTTATTGCATTGTGCAAAGTTCAGATAAAAATCACTCCCTGCACTTGCTCTGTCTACTTGCTGCATGCAGACACTATATATTTTATTAGAACCCTGACTATTCATATGATGTCCCAATCAAAGGAGAATGGACTAAATGACATACAAGGAATTGAGTTCGAGCGGACAGCAAAGTAAGGGGTCCATTCAGTTTTACACCACTTGGCTATCCCACGCTCTCCCGCGTACTAGGTGGTGCGTGAACTTCTCAAAGATTCCAAGGCTGTGTGGCTGTCAATAGCGGTGTCTGGGTGATTATTCCAATCAATCAGACTTTGGAAATGTGTTTCATGGTTTCTCCCCTCTATTCCCATGCACACTGTATTGTGAGAGTTAGTGATGGACTACTTTAAAAAACAGGAATGCAAGAATAGAACCTGCATTTCCTTGAGCTATAGAAGTTATCCTCTGCAGTGTTACAAGACTACATCTTTCCATTCCTGGCTTTATTTTTGACTGCTGGGATTATCTGCAATGACTGTAGAGGCGTTTGTGCATCTGGCACCTTATAAATAGTGATTATGTGTCAAGATCCAGGAATTATAGTTATGCGGTATATTGAACATGCTGCTTGCCTGGGCCCCAGCTATAAAGTTAAATATGTTGGCTCTTTTGGTCAGCTTTGTCCTTGTTTATAAGTTAGCTGCTGCCTTGGAGGGAGACTGGGGTGGTCTAGGTTCACATAGTGATGGTGGTGTCCTCAGGATTTATATCTGCTGCACAATAAAGAATTATGACTGGAGCAGACCCTTTGCTGCTGTGTTGGCTAAATGAGAGAGTGAACTCTAGATTATACATCACAGCTTGTCTCACATCCACTCATCCTTCACTGATTAGCAGTTCATGCCAATCAAAACATAATTCATGGGGAGAGGTCATTAGCCGTGGTGCTGGAACAATTTTTATAGTGGAGGTGCTGGGAGCCCATTGAACCAAACTGTAAACCCTGGATATGATGGAAACCACTTCAAGCTGATGCACCACTAGGGCCAGCACCTAATATTAGTGGAACCTGACTTCGGGCCTTTGTCTTTTCCAGTAAGTTATCTTAGTAATTCTGGCTAAAGCAGCAATCATGCTCCTTCCAGCCCCCAGACGCTCTCTCCTACCAAAGCCCATAATCCCCCAGGTAAAAGTCCAGTGTGGAACGTTCTACTCATTCCATGAGCTATTGGCTGCAGCAGAAGTATAAGGAACAGATGTGAAGCCCCATGGATTTCCCTCTGTCCTGCACTTTTGACAGCGCTTTGTATCTGTGTGAAGGGAGCATACTGAGCTTCCAAACCAGCATTCCACCCTCACACTAGTGGTAGTGTTTTACACTATTCTGTGCTCATTTTGCACAGGTGTTCATGACTTACCGGGTACACAGTAGTGAAGCATTAGTCCTCTTAGTGATGCATTGGTAATGCAAAATATATTGTTGTGCAGTTGCATCCCTTTGACTAGATTACAACGACTGCTAGGCCTAAACTATTGCTGTATTCAATGGACAATTAATGAAAAGCATCCAGTATCTACTGGAATTCATGATCTTCCCAAACAGAAATAAATGAACGTTGACTTCACTCCAAATGGGAATTTATCTTTTTGACATACAGTACCCTCTAGCCAGAAACAGGACAAAATCTCATCCCCTCGGCAGCAACATGAAAATAATTAACCCTGGCAAAGCTTTCGGTTTTTTAAAAACCTGTTCTGCCATATCTAAAAGTCGAATGTACAAACTACAGATTTGACTCTGGTTCTACTGTTGCAAGATGTTAAGTAGCTTATAACATCTGCCTTTCATTCTTTTGGGGGGGGTGCGTTGGGGGAGGGGGTTGAGGAAGTCTTACTTTTGCTGCATGAGGCAACATTTACAGGTAAAAACTTCAGCATACTGGTGATGGACTACTGTGACTTATTTCTTGTGTACAAAGCTTTCTATTCATAGGACTACTTACAAAGGCACTGAACTTTACTCTATCCGAGAGGAGCTCAGCATAACAATACGAAGAAATTATCTACTCTGCTGCACTATTACAAAAGGGAACTGTAGAAATATAGTTTCCCCTCAGAAAAGAAGAAATTCCACAGATAAGGCTGACAGAACTTGTCTTCACCAAAGCGCTACAGCAGTGTGACACTGAAACGCTTTAGTGGAGATGCTACTATGCTGACGGGAGAGCTTCTCTTGCCAGCAGAGTTAATCCACCCACCCCCCCGAAAGGCAGAAGCAATGTCAACAGGACACGCATTCCCATTGACATAGCGCTGTCTACATGGGGAGGTGCGAGGGTTAGGTCGGCATAACTACATGACTCAAGAGTATGGATTTTTCACATCCCTGACCAACATAGTTTTACTGATATAGATCTGTAGTGTCCATCTGGCCTGATTGTAGACTGGATTTATAGTCACAACCAAATTCTAACGTTCCAGCACTTTCTACAGATCTGAGAAGGAAAACCTGAATCAGGCACCAATGGAGTGAAATGCCAAGGAAATTCTATTCACTGTGTCTCATGATGGGAGTCGTGTGCAGATTATCGCACCTCCAAAAATATGGGTGTCTTTGACATTTGACTAGCCAGTATAATTTCTTACCAACAATGGCAACGCGAGGTCTTATACTGCACATTAACTATCAGCTGTGGAACCACTGCTCCTGAGACATGGCACTTCCTCAAATGATGATTCATTATCAACCAACCTAATCTCCTGCTCCTGATATGCCATCTTCCACCTTCCTGAAATGAAGCACTTGGATAAATGACAGTAGCAGCTATTATTTTACACACAATTCTCTGTTTTATAATTTGCTCTGATGACTGATGTAAGTGGACAAAAGATGCTATAAATGACCAGAGAAATTTATCAATAGCATTGGAGATACAAAGCCTCTGAGGGCGCCAGCATCACACAGCAAAAGGAATGGGAAAGGATAAAAAATATTTCACCACAGTGATGAGACATCACTTTTTCCAGTAAAGAAAAAGCTTAGTCAAACCACTCCTCAACTGTCTAACTGCTCCAGTTGGGAAACTATAAACTTAAAGATCAGCATTTTGTAACTTTGAGATGACAAGATAAAGAAGTACAATATTTCTGAAAGAAATTGAAAACCAACCCAAATTTTCTGTGGTACGGTGTACACAGGAAAACCAGAGCATCACATAACAGTTAGCCCTCAAATCCAGGAGGCAATATCAGTTTGTGCACAGAGACAGAGAATACATTGAAATATATATCTGCAAAATGTATCTGCATTATTGCCATGATCAGAGAAGAAGACTGCTGTGTAATGAATAATTGTTATTTAAAGCTATCAAGAAAAGCATCTAGATTACCTGATAGGAGTACCAGGATAATCCTTCTTTGGTAATAAAGCTGCTATAGCAGAGAGTATTATGTATGTAAGAGGGATGCATTGCTTCAACTATATAGGGCATATATTAGTCAAAGTTTAGGATTTATGTCACTCCACACTGATTCAGAAGATCCAGAAGAGCTCAAATAAGTTTGGGAGCTAGCATGAAAATTTGTGAAAGTATTAAACTCCTCAGCTGTATTAGAGAGCAGTGAAGAAAACAAGATGGGCACTAACACTAGCTTGTTTATATGGAAAGTAATCACACTCACATGTACATCAGATTCACAATGTACGACAGTGTAATGATGGCCAATTACTTGAACAAAAAAGTCCACAGGGAAAAAACAAAAAACAAGATTGGAGGTGGAAGTGAGTGTCGAAATATAATAGGTGACACTCTTCTCTCCCTGAGTCAGGACTGACCCAAAAGTCAGAGGGGATGTCAAAACAGAGCTTCTGATCACCTGTGCTCATTAAAGCTCCCAAGATACTTTTTGTAAGACCAGGGGTATTTGCTTTGGTGTTCCGGCCAGTGTTCAGGTAGGGTGACAAGGAACAGAACTTTGGTAGGAGAGCTGGTTGAAAATGTTCAGATTTTGGTGACAGTACACATTTTTTCAACTCTAGTTTTACTGGAAAATTTCTGTTGTTTTTCAACCAGCTCTAGAATTATATACCTGTAACTTTCCAATGAAGTTTCAGCTGCACACATTCTTCATTTTCTCTTCTAAACTTCTTGTTTTTGTTACTGAAGGATTTAAATAGCAGCTACCTTCCAATCCAGAGGTGGCTCCAAGTCTATGGTGAATGAAGTTATTTATGGCTAGCCAGATGTAATGTATAAATTCTTGAGTCTCTCAAGCATATCAACAGTGTTGATTAAATGCTCATTATAGACATTTACATAGAATGGCCCTATCAGTAGAACTACAAGTAAGATACTTAATCTCAGCCCAAGTGAAAAATGTTTTGGGAGGTTTCATAAATTTTTGGAGCATTTCTTTATTAGGGGGCTATGAACAGTTTACATGTTTGCGGAGATTTGGTATTCTAACTTTTTTTGTCCTATAAATTAAAAAAGAATTTCATGCTAAAAGTTCAGACTCTCAGTACTCCTGACTCCCAGCATGAGCAAGTGCATAAAATACATCTACATATTAAAACAAACATCGGTCTCATGGCTGAAGGGGAGAATTTTAACTGCACGGTCTCTTTTAACCTCTCCATTTATATGCCCTCTAAAGAGCTTGTGACTTTTAACTTGAGATAGTTCTGTTCAGCACACTTTTTTGATTTTGCATGTTTATGTTCATCCCAGGATGAAATGTCACAGTGAGATGAAACTGAAGCAGAAGCAACTGACACATACAAACAAGTACTCTTACTGGTCTGAAGAGGTTGAAGTCTCTAGAAGATGATATTCTTTCTGAGTGATTACAACAACTGAAGAGCTCATTACACATGGAGATGTTCAGCAAGTAGTGCAGGTGGATTACAGACTCCGATCCACTTGATTCAGATTAACAAAATTAAATAGAAAAAGTGAAATCAGGGCTCTTTAGAAGTGCTGCCGGAGAAGGGTTGTGGGCTAATGTTTTCTTTTTATGTAGGACAGATGCAGCACGGACAATATCACTGCAAACTTCCACTATACAGCCTTCTAGGGTTGAGAAGGGACGTCAGTCTCCAATGTCCATTCAAGCCTTTGACTAGTTAGTGCCAATTAATGTACTGCGTGTGGGTTTCGGGTTTTTATATGAACATATGGATCATTAGGAACAGAAGAGATATCATGATTAGGCAGTTGGTGAGCTGAGACCACAGCCTATCATGCTGAGCAATATTGTCGCATTGTTTCCTTGTACTCCATCTGTCTCTAGGTTGTCGCTTGTCTTATACTTCAGTTGGAAGTTCTTTGGGGCAGGGACTGTCTTTTTGTTCTGTGTTCATGCAGCACCTAGCACAATTGGGTCCTGGGCCATGACAATGGCTCCTAGGGGCTACTGCAATTCAAATAATAAATAATAAATAATTTCACACTGGCCAGAAAACAGCTTATGGATTTGAACAGCTGACTTATATGTGAAGCGCCCCACCTGGCTCAGAGAACAGGGATATTCCTTAAATCATTTGAGGCTTGATCCAAAGCTCACTGAGTTCAATGGGCTTTGTATCAAGCCCTTCAGGCTTTCCATCCTGCAGAACAAACTAGTGGAAGCTTGGAAAGTTCAAACATTTTCCTTACAAAGGAGTTGGGTCTTTTAAAAGAAATTCTAAACAGTCTAATATACATATATAAACAAAGTCCCCGTCTTAGAGTTTACCACAATCCTAGCCCAGCTTTGTCCTGAAGACAAAAGCCTGATACTGGCCTTCCAAGCAAGAAAGCAACTTTAAACTGAGTCATTACGCCATCTCATATTGTTAAGGGTGGGTTAGAAGCTGTGGGCACCATGGCACCCAAAACCTGGGCAGAAACTAATAAGATGGTAAATAACTTCCATGCTCAGTTTGAGCTCCCATGTTCAGGTCCCAAACCACTCAGGGTAAAATTTTCAAAAGCACGTAAGTCACTTAGGAGTCTAAGTCCTATTGAAAATGAATTAGTCTCTAGAGTCACTTAGGTGCTTTTGACATTTTTACCCATGGTGTCTTCCTGACAGAAAGCCATGCCAGCTGGTCACCAAATGCCCACTGGGTCTACTACATTTCTGTACTTTAAATGATGACCTGTCATGATTCCCTTCAGGAAGATATTCTTTCGTTAGAACAATGAGTAAGCCACCGTTTAAAGTGATTCCCTGCTACTCCCCCAGGTAAAGGAACTAACAATTCTTAAGGGCAACAAAGAGAAGAATAAAAGACAAGTGATATTTTATTTATCATCTACAGTCTGTAAAGTAAGAAAAACTTTATTTAATTATACCTAGGATTTACACACAACTCATTAGACGGGGATATAAAATGCATAGCTAAAGTTAAATTATTTTCTAAGGAACTGCCACTGGTAGTAACTATGAAATACACTGTACCTATCTGTAGGATTACAGCCCAATTTCAATGCCTGTTTAGCGCACAGAAAACTTTGATCCAGTATCCACTGTCTGAACTGAATTGCAGTGGAAGTTCAGTCTCATAGAATTTTAGAAGTTTGAAAGGATTTTATGGCTAGAAAACAAGATGGCTAAATTATTTGATTCCAACATTTGACTTTTTAAAATGTGAAAGTCAATGGACTTGATTTATTGGAATCACTGCAGAGAATGGCATGAATACCACCTAGGCAAAAATCAAGCAGCCAATGATCCAAAATGTTTTGAAATCTAGATTTTCCTCTCAGGTGAGAAGATTGTATTCTGCCCTGTGCAATAACTGTAAGGGGCTATTAAATGTATTGTCAAATAATTTCTTATAATGAAAGAGAGTCTTGATGTTAGTTACACATGCTGGGAGAAAACACTCTTCCAATGTGCAAAAGATTTTCAGGAACATGGAAGCAGAGATAAGATTCTAAGGCAAGAGCCAACACTGACTGATACACTACTAATCTATGTGAACTACGCAGGCAGTAATGAGCATCAGCAATTTTTTTTAAAGGTTGTTATGACAGCAAGAAAAATGAATAGCTGCTTCTGTTGATCTTCATTAGTTAGCTATCCATTTATTTCTGAATTAGCAGAGCCATTAGAGGCTGCCATGCCCACCAATCCTGCTTTTGCGCAGGGAAGAGTCATCAAACCAAATGGACAGAATGTTCTGCTTTTTAACATCGCCTCATATTCTTTGTCTCTAGACTTACCTGTAGCCTTTAGCGCTGGCTGTTCACCTAGCAACAGTTTTAACCTTTTGGCATGGATTTTGCCTTGGTAATGTGATTCAGCCACCACTGCCGAGGTGAAGGACATGTTACATAGCGTGCAGCATTTGTTCTTATCCACCGAGTCATCGTCACTGCCCTGGATGGAGACAAAAGAAACAGAGGTGTCACCTAAAACCAGACAGATCTTTGCAGAGAAAGGAAAGAGAGAAATCAAGTTCTGCAATGTCATTGCAAAGCCACAGATGTACTGGCATCTGGGCTACAAGTCACTTGCTTTTGTACAGGAGGTTCCCAGGCTTGCATAGCATTTCCACTATTTTTTCTAGAGGTGCTAATTGCTGTATTTTTATTTTTACAGATTACCAAAATTTTCATGAAATTGGGTGTCCTCTAAAATTGAGAAAAAACAGATTCTGGGGGACACCATAACATTTAAGATAAATGGGTGTGTCAGAAAAGCAGAAGACTTTCTAAGGTTGGATGATCTATTTTCTAATGGATGGAGAGTTATTCTGCTACACATGCACAGGATTACAGCAGCCCTCGGGTCCCAAGAGCAGCCCAGGACCACAGGCTGCATGAAATATGAGAGCTTTGGAAATGTGCTAGAGAATCTTTCGCTTATATACTGTGAGAATTAAGCATTTAACAGTTCCCAAACATCTCTCCCTATTCATCTTGTTTCTTATTCAGGCACTGATCAACAGGATCTCTGAATGCCTTTTTTAATTGTCCTATTGTTCTTAGCCGGCTGCATTTTAAGCCTCCACAAGGAAATATGTCCTGCAGGACATTATTGCGACATCGCTTTTCAGGTGCAGCATTCACCTACTCCTGATATTTCTATTTCTATTTCTCTCTCTCCCTCACACACACATACACACCCCACCCCTCTTCAGTATATTTAAAGAGAGACAATAGGTTTAACTGAAGGGAGCAGAGCTATGTGAGATGAGGATAGGGAATAATTGCCCAACTCAACTGATGAATGGGTGGGGAAAAAAGTTCCCAAACAACTCAAAGGCTAAACTTTGCTTGCACAACCAATTTGGCAAACTCTGAAGAACAGCCAAACACTTTCATAGATATTGGGCTCATTGTCAACAGTTTACAAACAGGACTAAAGGGCTGCATTTGTAACAAGTATTACTCATAATGAATATTTGAGTCAGCACCATCAGAAAAAGTGGTGAGTGAATTGAGAGCTGTACATGGTTGGCCAGATTTTCAGAAGAGCTCAGCATGCTGGCTTGGCTGTTTATTGAAGTGCCCAAATAGGATCAGAGTTTTTTTTCAAATCTAGCCCTATTTGGAGCGAGAACTTTCCAATAACTAGGGAATCCGTGTCTTACTTTTGTTTATCACACTTGGAATCAATAGAAAACCATTGTTTAAACCGTACTTCTCTTCCAGCTACCCTGTGTTCCTGAGAGTATGTATCCACAGCTGTTCACAGTGAAGTCATAACAAAACAGGGTGCTCAGAATCAAACCATATGCAAACGTGTATTCTTTCACACCATGAATCATTAGGTAATGCTGCCAAACCAGTAATATGTTAGGGGAGGTGTGCCAAGCTCTCCAGACACCTTATGGGCTTAGGTTGCTGTTGCATTAAGTGTTATTTTCATTCCCTGTGATTATGCAGAACTGAATAGATATTTTGACAAAAACTAATGGTTGCTATCTAGATCTCTGAGGTGTTGAGAACCAAAACTAGAACAATTCAAACACATGGAGCAGGAGAGACATATAAATAAGGCTGCTTGACAATAAAAGCTCAGAACAAGGCATGAAATATACTAAAACCACTTAGTATTCTTAAAGAAAACAGCATTGCTTAACTATAATGCAATCTTTTTATTTATTTAAAATGAAGACTATCTGATTAGAACTAGAGACTTACAGCTTTTAGATCGCTTCTGGAGGCAACTTGACCGATTGCCCTCTAGAATATGCGGTTTTTCAAATGTGTGTGTTTTCTCCGCTTAGCAGTGTCTGTGCATTTACTGTATAGGCTCATTCACTCAGCAAGCTGGTCAGGCTTGGCCCCCAACCCACAGTAAAAATCCCTCTAGCAATGAGCCATCTGGAGACAACATTGTGCACTGTTTTAACCTACTGTTCCTCCAGCGGATGGTATGTAGTCACTATTGACAAGACACTTATGATCTGCAGTGAAACAGTCTGGATTTAGCAATTGCTGTTGTTGGATGGGTTCATTAAAAAAGAGGAAGTTTTCAATCTCTGTCCTTTTATTACACAACTCCCAATATTGCAGCATAGTCAAGGTGTTAACCAAGGTCCCACTGCCTTTTCCCCTTTCAAACCTACTCTAATATTGCCAAAGAAAAGCCTAACATAGCATTAGCATTTCATTTGGATGCATCCCCACTCTTCTCATATGCCAAAACAAGGGGCAGCCAGTCCCAACAACTAAACTCTCTGCTTCCCTTATGCTCTAGAGTGTAATCACGATAGAGCTAAATGAAAGTGTTTATTATTATTATCCACAAATTTTATACATATAATGTGAAATTCACACCGGTGCAGAGAGTCGGAGCACAACCTAAATACCATGCTAAGTTCCACTTCAGTTTCTGGGCTGAATGAGATTTGACTGGTGTATCAGCCTTGTGCTGGTCATCTACATAGGGGTTGGGTGATTTTTACCTAGAGTGCTCCCTTATATACCGAAAAAGCCATCAGTGGCTGCAAGTGCTGACTACTCTGGGGGAAGGGGAGTTTTTCAAAGGTACAGGGGGCAGTTAGAAACCAACTGAAAAAAAAAGTCAGTGGGAATTGCATACCTAGTTGTCCTTTGTGACTTTGAAAAATATCCTCCTTACATACTGCCTAAGGAATACAGAGCCCACATTTGTTAACTGCGTCAAGCCACTGCACTAAATAATTTTAATGGGAGGTTAAATTAAGGAAAAGAAAAATGTAGGCTGAATATCTGGAAACATTTCTATGGGAGTTGCAGATAAGTCTTCCAGTGAAAGTGGCGGTAGTCCAATGGATTCTGACATTTAATGTTATCATGAACCCTCCTGCAGGAGGATATATTATAGCAACTTTAGCCAAATAAGAGTTTTCCATCTCCACTATATATGATGCTATGCTGCTCCAAGGTATGCAGTGCTGGCACAGCTTTAACAGAAGACTGAGCCTGAATGAAGAGTTCAATAACCTTAGCGTTATTTTTAAGTTGTGATGTTACCACTAGGTGTAGTTCTCTTGCCTGGCAGAAATATTTACTGCTACCAGAACACCACAATGACCCATTAATAGTATTGTTAAAGGCATGACAGTGTGCAGGGTTTATTAATTAAACTAAATAGGGACCAAAGTGCTTTTCAAAAGGGTTTAATCTGAGAATTCACCATTTCAGTCCCACCCTCCATGCCCTTTAACACAACACATCTTGTTAGCACTAGCTTCTAGCTCCCCCCTTGTCAAGCAAAGCATTACCAAAATATAAATCAGCCATTTTTAAGAACTGTGCAGTCCTTTTCTATCCAGACCTGTTGGCATTATGCACTGATTAAATTCAGATGATTAATTCATCCTTGCAATATCTTTGCCACACAGTGCGGGTAACTTTGCAAGAATATTTGAGTGTGTGCTGTAGGGAAACTTGGGATGTTGGAAACCAAATGCAAATGACTGATTTCCATCTACAGTAGCTAAGACAGCAGCATGTGCATTTTGTCACAACCAGCTACAACAGCAAAAAAGCAGGTCAATTTTCAACACTAGAAATCTCACTGTTCACCAAAAAACATGTGGATTAGGTAAGAGGAGCTACAGCAGCAGGGACAGCAAAGTTTGTGCAGCTAACCCAAGTCCACCTCAGGTTCATTTTCATCACAAAGAGCCACTGGAGAAAATACCAATTTTCATTCCTGATTTTTTTCTTAGTTAATCAGAATCAGTTTTAGACCCAAGGGGAAAATCCCACAGAAGCATATTTTCTACTCTGAGTGCAATTCACACTTCTGTTAAATGAGATTCAAGGTATTTTACATGTCTTCATAGAGGAATTATTGAAAGTCAAGCACGCAGTGAAAAATGCTCATTGGCCATCAGTGGCTGCAATACATAAAGAGCCAGCATCTGAGCTCGCCTGACAACCGTATATACTGAAGTGTTTATGAATTTGAGTCTCTCTCTCTCTCACTGTGCATGTGTGTTTGTCTTATGCTTTGATTTGTTTGCAGTGTTATCGTAGCCACATTCATCCCAGGATATCAGACACACAAGGTAGGTGAGGCAATGTCTTTTATTGGACCAACTTCTGTTAGTGACAGAGACAAGCTTTAGAGCCACACAGAGCTTCTGGTTTGGAAAAGATGCTCAGTGTCACAGCTAAAAATGAGGTGAAAAGACAGATCAAAACCGGTGGTTTAGTGGGATACAGATTGTTGTAATAAGCCATAAATCCAGTGTCTCTCAAAACCATGATTTTTAGTGTCTAGCAAAGTTATGAATTTAAGTTTCCAGACTCCTCTTTTGATGGTTTTCGTAGGTTTCCTTTGAGGATGGGGACTGAGAGATAAGATATGGCATGTACATTTTGTGAAAAGTGTTTGCTCATGGGTTATATGGTGTCCAATAAAGAGAGTAGCTCATCCACCTTGTCTGTGCTTCAATGACATTGTTTCATTTCAACCTACTTTCATGGATGGCGTGCAGTTAAAAAAAGCCTCAAATAAACCTTAGACACTTACTTACACTGTATTCTTTTTCTTTCTCCATTGATTCTCAGATCACTCAAACTACTCCTCTTTTTTACTGGCCACTAAAGTTTCTGGTTGAGTGTTTCAAAGCCTACTGGGGAATTCAGTCACACAGCTCCCATTAATTTCAAATGGGAGTTGCATAGCTAAATCCCTCGTTGGCTTTGAAAGTCTCAACATCTATGCATAATGCAAACACACCTTCCCCGTTAATTCCCTCTAGTCATTTTTTCTTATGTTTATAATGCTAATAAGCACCAGCAGTAGGGGAAATGTTTCGACTAAAGCATTATTAATTAAATATACAAGTCTGCAGCACTTTGTCAGTTAGCAGTGCCTTCCTTATGTCCTCAATTACGGTAAATTCCCTGCACAGAAGTGTTCAGATGCTCAGAGCCTTGTTCTAACCCTGAGGGGTTTTTATTCCTCGTCACTTTGTCGGAAGATAGTTCTATGTGTAAACAGAAGGACTATAGGGACCTGAGCCAGGTTCCTTTGGTCATTGGTTGAGTGACATGAAGCTGATAGGATTGTGTAGTCAACTGGTAAAATAATATTCCTTGTATGTCAAGATGACCTGGACAAATGCTATTAATACGCCAGCCTGGGGGAATTGCAACATTCCAATGGACTGCCATGCCAGAGGCTGGGTTTAGGAAGGAATGCAGGCCAGGGGAGTTTAGATGCTTTGCAGAGGTGATGTCCTACTAGGGAAAGGCAATCCGCAGTTCCAGGATGTATGCCTCACATCAGCAGGTGTGAACACTGCACCCTCTATCCCCTGCACCTGTTGGCTGGCTCGCAGTTTGTCACTGCCATTTTTCAGGAGATCGTCTTCTTCTGAGAATGAAGGCACAGCATCTGCCAACACTACAATCTGGGGACGTGGTATGGAAATACACATCTGTATCTTAAGTCCCGTCTACATCGACAGTTGCAGTGCTTTAAACTAAGGTGTGAATTTAAACCAATTTTGTTAAACAGGGACAAAGCTCTGTGTGGACACTGATTTCAGTTTATGTGTTTATTGCAGTTTAGCTTAAGTCATTTAGAAACAAATTTAAGCTAAACTACTTTTAAACCCAAATAATTATCCACACAAGGGGTGGAACCAATTAACTAAAATCAGTTTATTTAACTGGTACAAGTTTCACGCAGATAAGGCCTTGTATAATTTTTCCTCCCTTCAGTTATTCCTCCCATTTCTCTTCACAGCCTCAGTTGATAAATCTTGAAATGTGGATTTCACAGCCTTGGATGGAGACACCTATTTGCTCCCAAGCTTTTCCTAACAGGAGGTTGCTGAGTTTGTAATTTTAGAATTGTCCCTCTGCAGGAATTCCCCATGCTGCAGGAGTTGGAGGGGACAAATAAGGCTCCTTGGGCCCTGCCATTTATCCTTTCATCTGAAGCTCTCAGGCGTAAGTCTCCTTAGTGATACTCTGTGAGGAGAGGGAGGGGGAGAGAAGACAGAGACAGAAACTGTACCTGGGCTCCAACCCAGCCTTCCAACCTAACTGCTAACTCTACCTGTGAGAGGATGAATCCACAGCTCCAGCCTGAAGCTGACAACTACCATCACCTACCTATCTTTAAAATAGGAGCTTATTTTCCCCTCTATGTTTCATTAAAGCATTTTCCCACAAACAAAGCAGCAGTTTTGTAAGTCAGCTGAGAATGATTGCTTGCCATCCAGTTAATATTTTCATCATCATTTAAGAAAAAGATTCTAGAAGGAAAGAGAGTTTTCTAACATGCAATCAACCCCTATTCCTCCTTCATGTTCAAGTAAATAGAAGTAGAGATAGAGAGTCTCTGGGGTTTTGGGTTTTTCCAAGATCACCTAAGTAACTTAAGGGCACAGGTCCAACTGAAAGTCAATAGGACTTATTATTATTAGTTATATAATCATAGTATCTAGAAGCCCCAGGCTCTTGAGATGGGCAAAGAGAGCAGCTGTGACAGTCAAGTAAGCAGAGCATTGCCAGGAAACTGAAGTTGATACATTCAAAGGCCATAAGGGAGAGGGGAATAAGGGTTACAGGACACACTGGAATGGAAATTGCTGACTGCCCGTTTCTTTCTTCCTCCCTCATTTCCTTTGACTAGTTACTCTCCTCCATGAATCTCTCTCTAGCTGCCTCTCTAACACAGTGCTTCTCTTTGCTGTCATTTGTTCTCTCCCAGATGTTTTTTCCCCTTGGGTAAGAAAGTTGTGCATAAATATCATCTAAATGTATGGAACTTGAAACGACTCCAATCCAAACTTCCAGTGGTACAATTAGAGAACTTTCACCATCACAATTAAAGAACAGTTTTTACTATCCCAGACTCAAAGGGAATTAGACTGAAAGTGCAATCATCCACACAGTCATTATCCTTTCAGTCGTTTCCACTGCAGTTCACCAGCCAAAGTAAATGTCTTTCAGGAAGTTCGGTCTGTCCCTGAATGAACACTGGATTTTTGTCATGAGGATACCTATTTCTTTTTGTCTTTTCTAAAAACATTAGTAAAAGAACTAAAAATTCAATTACTGTTGCTGATGCATATAATATTTTCTGTATTGTTTATGGAAAGTTATTTTCACTAATTTAGCATTTCAGCTAACCCAACTGTTACCCCTGGGTATGTGATTATCTGAGGCTGTTACAGGAGTAAAATGCCTTAGCACAGGGTCACAGATTTACAAAGCAGCACAGAATAAGGCTCTGGAACATACTCACGTTCTCTGATCGGAGTTTCTTGGCTGGGCAGCCTCCATCTATGGGGTGTAGCATGTAGTAAAGTCGCACTTTGCTCGCATGTTTCCGACTCTGAAGGAGGAGTGAAAAGTGGTGAGGCAATAATCAAAACATTCCTACTGGACAGTAGAGAGTATCACAACTTGAATGAGACTTAGGGTCCCCCCTTCATACATATCAATCATAGGAGGAGAGAGAGAGGAACCCTTCATGAGTAACTTCTACATTTCGAGATCATTTCACAGGGCTTTCACCATGGTTGAGGAACTCAGTTTAATCCTGGGAATATCGTAAAGCCACCAGATATAGAGGTAAACAGTACAATTTCACCTTGAGTCCGCCATTCAGTCCTGGCTGCCCCAGCTCCATGAAGAAAGAGCAGAAATGGAAAAGTTTCAGAGAATGGCAACACGAATTATTTGAGGCACAGAAAGATTTCCATCCCAGGAGAGATTTAATAACAAAGGATTAGATGTGTATATGAGCAACTGGAACATCCACACTTGCTATACTTAAGATAGGATAAAAATGTATAAGGGAAATAAAACCTAATGCGCCAGGAAATAAGTCAACCAATAAATGCTCAGGGTCAGGGCAAAACTTCCCCTATGGGCAAATCATCAGATAATTGTGCATTATGGAGCTCTTATGTCTTCCTGTGCAGCACCTACAGACAGCATACTGGACTAGACAGACGTTGGTCTGAGCTGTCTTAGGAATTCTGACTCTCCATCTTTCCTTCCTTTTTTAGCGGTCGTTTCTGATAAATCTTGCCCATGCTGTGAGAATTTGGGAGGTTGATCGTTCCTGGAACTAAGCTCCACCGGCAGGGAAAGAGCCCAAGTTAGTTGCATCATTGTTATAAAAACAAAAACCAACCTCCCAAACCAACATACTTCTTCAAAGTGCTCATGCACTCTCTTGTTTGATAACAGCCCCCATCCTCTCATGAAGCAGGAATAAAAGATTTGTGGACTTAAAGACAGACCCCAGTTGCCCACAGGCCCAAGTTCCATGTGAGTCACTAATTGCTCCACAACAGTGCGTGGTGTTCTATTACACTTACACTTCCCAATTTAGCAACTGGAGGGCTGTTTTCCCCTCCCCCAAGAATATTTAGGACAATTGTTTTGCTTGCTGAAGTAACTTTCCCAAAGAATCTAGCTAGCCAAAAATAAATAAGTATGCGCATAAAACACCCAGCAGACACAGCAAAGTCAACAGACTAGTCCTTGAACCTGGCACTTGCCATGCTGAGGCCTCAGTGAGTACAGGTTGCTGCGCCCTGTTTTAAGAAATACATTTCAGCATTAAAAAATGGCTATAAGCAATTTAAAATCCTGTTCAGGCCATACACAATCTGTGCTTCACGCTCTCAGGCAGGAAGGTAGTCAGAGGACAGAAATACAACAACTGAGAAATCAGGAAGCGTGGTGGAGGATGAAGGACTTACTGGACTGATTGACCTGAAATGAGCAATGCAGTATGCACGAAAGCTAATCCGTGCCAGAGGCACTTGGAAACCGGCATGCTGACCAGCTAAGACGCAGGCTGGAGGTGACATGGAAGTACCATGAACTATCATGGTGCCTAAATACTCTGCTAAAGGGAACATTACAAAGGTTAGATGGTTGGCGAGAGCGAGAGAATAGTGATTAGTCACTTGGGCTGCACACACCTCCGCTAATTGTCTTAGGGTGGCTCAGGAACAGAGAGTAGCATCGACACATTCTGCCATATACACAATATAAATAAATACACCCTTTGATGGCAAGCACTCAGCACTCTAAATATTCCAGTTTTTAATTGCCAAGAATAAACAACATTTAGAAACAGGCTGAGAGCAGTTAAACTCCGGACATGGTTATTTCAGGAGTTTCAGTTACAAGCAAAGTACCACTGAGGCACAAAGAAAAAGAAAACGGGAAATCATTTCTTTACATTGCAGCGAGGCTCAGTTTTATGCTATGTCTTGCCATAATAATTTTGCATTTTAAGCAAAGTCATTACTTTGATTCAAAACACATTGGTTTCATGCTTCTAGGAGTAGCCAGTGCCAAATCCCCCTCCTGTTTAATTAAACCCCTTGCCCCTGAGTGCTTCCAATTCTGCTAGAGACCAGACTCCTTACCACATTTATTTTTATGTCTGACTGACAGAGCCCCCAGGCTTTCAAAGGGAAAGGCTCTACAGCAAGGATGTGGAAGAGTCTTCTAATTTGTGACAGACACTTTCTTGAAAGCTTTAGTAAATGTCCTACATCATCAAGTTCTTCTTGCGAAATCATACATCAAATATACGTCTCCTTGAAATCAAGTGTTAACCCAGAGCAAGGAACATAGGTCCACCCCAGCAGGATCTGCTGACCAGGCACCTAGCATTCTCAAATTATTCACACTGCAGGAAAGTTTCCAAAGAGCTTATTTTTGTGCAGAGGGACAGAAAAAGGTTGGGGGTGCCTGGGTGGGATAATTCTTTTTCTAGGCTCAACAGCTTGTAGGAGGGAGCTGGTAAATGCAAGTTCCATACTGTGTTCTGGACAGCTGAAAAGGGAAAATGAGATGTACTCCTCATATTAGTAAACCCTGTGATTTTTAAAATATAAAGAGGGATTGAAAGCTTCTACAGCAAGAACCCTATGGTGGTGCATGCAAGCTTTTAAGGGCATCACTTAATCAGACTCAGAGTCCTTGTCTTCCAATAGATCTAAGGTAAGAAATCTGCAGCTAACGAATACACGCATACTAAGTCCAGACATGCACAGGAGCTATTATTATGCAAACAAGTTTGCTCTGAATCTCCATCTTTGAGTGCCCTGCAGAACAACTGCAGCACTATATTATCATTTCAGATCACAGATTTGCAGTTTTAAAAAATTAAATTACCGTTAAAGTGTGGTGGAACAGTTTTTCCATGGTGCGAACATGGAGCAAAATTTGTATGTGTAAATCCAACTGTGCATTTTAAGCAAGATCATGCAATAAATTAAAACAAACAAATAAAAAGATGGAACAAATCAGTGAAGATAAATATCCTTGCCCCACTCATCATCTTATATAGTTTGAGAAAATAGATTTTCTCTGACAGATCTCACATCTCTCTAAAACCAGTAGATTGATAGTACAGGCTTTTGGATTTTCCTCTAAGAGATTAGGTAATTAAGAAATGACTAAGTAAATCCATGTGAATTTTAAAAGATTGATCTGTGCAAGTCAGTCTCATATTTCACTGGTCCCACTAAGTTTCTTCCTGGAAAGCATAGCAACAGCATATAAACTTCGCTTTGTGTTTCACTCACTAGAGATGTGCAAAGCTGGAAACCTGGGGCCTGATCCAAAGCCCAGTAAAGTCAATGCAACAGTTCTCATTGATTTAAATGGGCTTTGGATCAGGCATTTTGATGCAGTACATAGCACTTAATGGGCCTTGTTCTCAGTTACACTGTGGGGCGCAGGTGCTTTATACTGCACTGACAGTGTAAAAGGGGACTGTGACTGAATGCCACTGTAGCGTGTACCCACTGTAAGACCCCTTTACATTGGCAGAGTGCTGCAAAGCAACCTTAGAACATAAGAGAATCATCAGTCCCAGGGTTATGGTGCTCTGAAGATATTAAGTAAATAATCAACAAATTCTCACATCTCCCCTGTCAGGAGTAGAATCTCCCCATTTCACAGATCGGGAAGGGAGGCACGAACCAGTTAATGACCTGACACAGTGAAGCCTGAAGTCACTGGGGCAGACAGAACTCTGCTCCTTATGGTGTCCGACCTTAAGGGGGTTGGCCAGTGTCACACAGCAGGGATGTGATGCAGCCAGGCAATTCCTTTGGTTAAAGCCTGAGACTGCACACTAGGAGTTCTCTGTCCCAGCTTTACCACACGCTCCCCAGGCGACCCTGGGAACTCCCAGCCACTCTGTGCCTCAGTTCCCCAGCTGTAAATGGGGACATTGATTCTTACCAACCTCACCTGGGTGCTGTGAGGTTTGATCCCTCCTTAGGAACACAGGAATTGCCAGCCTGGATCAGACCCCAAATCCATCATCTTCTCTCTGACAGCGGCCAGCACCAAAGGCTTGAGAGGAAGGTGCAAGAACCCACCAGTGGTAGATATGGGAAAATCTGCCTCCAGGGAAATCTCATCAGAACCCATGATACAGACTCATTTAAGCCCTGATCTGTTATATCCATTGTAAAACTTATTATTTAGAACACTTTATGATCATCGCATGGAAAGAGCTGTGAATGCAAAGATTATTACTACAACAATATGGCTTTTCTTTTTCGGTCTGTTTAGTTCCACACTTCATGCAGTCTAGCTACATGTAGCTATGCTCTTTGCCATCTGGCTGAGTTTATATGCAGTACAGAAAGATAATTTTTAAAAAGATTAAAAGACAAGATTTTAGTAAATCATTTTAATTGTTTTCTGCATGACACAAAGCGCCGTGCAATAAGTGATCTCAAATCATTAAAGGGCAACCAAAGCTCCATCTATCTGTAAAAACTCACGTTTATTTGTTATCTGGTTAGATTTATACATGCTGGAAAAGTGAGAGTATATGCTGTAGGCAGAACTGCAAAATCTATAGCAATAAAGATCCCCCACATAACCGAACTACAGCTCTTATTATCCGGTAGAGCTTTGCTGCCTGTCTAGATCTCAGGACCTACCCCAAACCTTTGCATGTATTGAGTAAGACTCATTTACTGTAAGGGGTAGGAGACAGTGGAGCATATTTGTCAACCCACTTTATCTCTGGTATTTTCTGCACTTTAACCTCTCAAGACCAATGTGATCATTCACAACATCCTGCTTGCAAACAGTCCTGCTGGTTATCTTTCCTCTTCAAGCTGCAGACTTGAAATCTGCAGCTTGGAGGTGTTGGAAAGGGTAAGTGTTAAGAGAGGTGGTGATATGATGCTGGCTAATTGCAGAGCGTGGTGCAGCAGAGAAACTAAGAACTTAAAATGCCACTGAATCAAACTTGGGGGCCCAGTTGGAAAGCTTCTATCCCTTTACTGAGTTTCAGAGAACAAAGGGGCAGAAAAACATTCAGCTACTACAGCAGTGAGTACTGTATATGCTAATAAATCCATACAAAGTGTCCCATTCTCTCCTCACTGCATGCTTTGAGTCAATTCTATTTACTAAGATGCACTGGGAGAGTCCTCCAAACTAAATGAGAACAAAGGTAGGTTGGTATAACTGTGCATCTGCTGGCAGTTTACAACCAAATTCTTATAGATGTTGGGGGAAAGGAACCTAAATCAGAAACATTTACCTGAATTTGGAGGTTTGGATAAAATGGGGCCCAGGCCTGGATCCCTGATTTTGCCCCTCCCTTTACCTGTAATAGTTCCTGAAAAATAAAAAGCCCTGATTTACAGTTCAAAGACAAAATAGGCACATCTATAAGACTACCAGCTGTGGAACAAGAATCCTCATCCTGAAGAAATCTGCTCATTCTTCTGCTGTAGCGCCAAAAGTTATTCTCAGTGTGCACTGTGTCTGAGTACCTCTTTAGTGGTTTTACCAAATGCTATGCATTGGACATTTTTATTTATAGTCTCTGTACTAAAGGAACAGTTTTCAAATGGGGGGAAAAAGCCTCAGTTTAATAAAATGCAGTTGAAAGACAACTTTCCCCAGTGAAAAGAGCTCAACTGCATCTGAGGAAGTGAGCTGAAGCCCACGAAAGCTTATGCCTGCTGAAATTAAATTTGTTAGTCTTTAAAGTGCTACAGAACTCGTTGTTTTTGCTGTATACAGACTAACACGGCTACCCCTTAGGAAAGTTGCTGTTTTCCTTCTGCAACTGCAGAGTTCTGCTATGTAAGAGCTCAGGTACTATGGTGATGAGGGCCATAGAAACAAGTACATTAGATTAGATTGGACCTGTCCCAATAGATAAACATTATCTATCTACTTACCTAGAATTTCTTTTAATACAGCAAAGGGTGATATAGAAGCAACACAGTAGTGGTTATTGAACTTAGCACAAAAAGGACAAACAGGAGCCAAACTTGCAGCATAAAACCAGACTCATTGTAAATCACAGTTCTGCGGCGTTATCACAGTTCTGCAACAGGCTTTTATTTTGAGACAGTGCAGCAATCAGAGGTGAGATTATACAACATATTCTCTGTTGGAATAGCAGCAGCAGGCAGGTCCCAGGAAATTAAAGGCAATGACAGTTTCAGGCAGAATAGCTCTGCTTGTTCAGATAGGAAACGTTTATTTTATTACTGACACTGGGAGGAACTATTTTGCTATTCATTGATGGAAGTTCGATACATCGATTGATCTTAGAGTTTTATGCTAATCAGAATGCTACAAGCCAGTAACAGGAATGTGATCTGTTGCTACTTTACTCCATTGATTTAAGCTGACCTGACAGTATGAAATATCTCCCAACTCCTGCAAGGGATTTCTTGAACAGCAGAACTGGGCACAGCATTAGTGGTAAAATTAGAGGTAAAATAATGAATGTTCATCTTACCCCTACATGAGAGTCCTCTGTAGATACATTCAAGGATCACATTTACCTCTCTGGGCCACAGCATCAAAGATATTAGTTTGACAAGATCTATTTTCCATAAATCCATGTTGACTGGCATAAGTTATATTACCCTCCTTCAATTGTTTATTAATTGAGTCCCTATCGACAATTCCATTATGTTGTTTTGGATCTGTCAGACTGATATGCTTATAATTACCCAGGTTCTCCAGTTTAGCCGTATTAAATATTGGCACAATTTAGGCACAAGAAGAGCCTAGGAACTGTGCAATGTATTCTTGAGCACTATTTCCTGGCCACTCCTCTATCAGCTAACTATTTATGTATCTACACTGACAGCACACTCTTGGAACAGGGAGCAGAGCCCAAGGTGCTAAGAGGGGCTGTGCTTTTCAAACCGAGGGGCAAACTGGAGAGATCTCAAAAACTAATAGGGAGTTTGAAATTGGGTAAATTATGAATTAGGAAATAGGTAAAGTTTGAGGGGTTTTCATTCTTTGTATAGGTGGCAACGGGACATCTGGGCAATTGGATACCTGGCAATGGGGCAATTGTGGCAAGAGGTTTTCATTCTTTGTATAGGTGGCAATGATCTGCCGTGATCTCTCTGGCCTATCTGTGCAACAATGATGCCTATTTTAAAATTCTTCTGGGGTTGGGGGCGAGGTGGGGTTGGGGAGCGGTTTGGTTTTCGTCTCTCCTATTTTAAGCTATTTCTCCTTAAAGGTTCCAATTTCTGATCCTAACTCTGCTTTCCTTTCACTAGTGTAAATCAGAATTAGAGCAACTGCAGGCAAAGGAATTACACCAGTGTCCAGAGCTGGGAGAGGGAAACGGGACTCTCAGGATTTCATGCTGTACTTGTTCCCCTGTAGGACAGCCTCCATGTTTAGAATATCAATGCTATGGTCCAAACCCTGGTCCCAGTCAAGCCAGAGGCAAAACGCTCACTGGCATTAAAAGGGAGTAGCTGTGACCCATGGTAATCTGTGCACTGATTTACAGGTTGCAAAAACTGGAACCCCAAGCTATGAACTTGGTCTCAGGAGGCACAAATTCCAACATGAAATCTTTAACCTCAGTATTGCCTGTGTTGATTTTGACTGTAGTCAAAGTATCACCCCACCAACTGAACAGATCCTGCAAAGTGGGGAATGTTTTACTCTCTAACTCCATGTTGTATTAGCAGAGAGGCTGAGCATTCTGACTGGTTCTATATGTTATTTCTCACACAGGAGAATGAGAAGATAGATATTTCAGACTCTGTTCGCAGCTACACTTACTGATGGGTGTCTGGGGGCAGCCCAGAGGAGTTTTGGCCCGGAGACTGACTATACTGAAAGACCTCTACCTCCTTCATATCTTTTGGTCTCTTGTTCCAGGCAAATCTTGCATATGGGTTGATATAAAAATGAGTTTGCTCTTCTCATTTGATCTCTCCTCTCTAGTGCTCATCAAAAGCTGCCACATTGACAGACCCTGCAGACTGAAGTTTTCTGTCTAGCCACAGAACAGGTCAGGTGCACAAGCTTCCCTATGCACCTGCTGATAATGTACTTCATCCCATGCATGCAGGGAATACTCCTAGCAGGGAGAGGAGAGATCAGTGCCTGGGGGCCATTTTACACCTTGGCTGCAAATTTCTGCAAGATGTGACAGAGAGAAAGTGCAGGGACACATGCTATTTGCTCCTTGTCAGATACAATGCTACATCACAATCCCTACTCACTCTCCATGTGTGTAATGGCAGGCCAACACAGGGAGCATGAAGATACGGTGGGCACATGAAGGGGAAAGAGTGCAAGCAAAGCTGCATCTGCAGACATTTCATATTGCTAACTGTCATCTTGAGGGACATTTTACTTTCACTTGTACAACCATATACATCTTCCTACCTGTTCCTTTTAAATGCAAAGCTCACTGCAATATCACAAACGGAAGTATTTTGAGCAGATCTAACCGGTGCTTCTCAGCCCAGAGTCAGTTAACAGCATGACTATAGACTCTCAAGGTGTGTATTAACTAATCTACTGAAACTGGAATTGCAATAGCAATACTAAACTGGAGACCAGAATCAGAAGAGTTAATGCTATTACAGTGTGTCCTCTATTTTTTTTAATATCACTCACACACACACACACACACACACACACACACACACACACACACACACACACACAAAACATTGGCAATGGTGTTGTTGGCTTTATTTTAGTATCATGTATTTGAAACAAATTGCTTTGAAAGTATGTCAGTGGGACATATTTCTGAGAATTTCAGGGGGTTCCCAGCACACAGAGTGTGGGTGGATTTTGTCAGAATGCATGAAGTCTGCTAAACCATCTTTACCCCTGAATACCTGGAATCTAAATCAAAAGTGAAAGTTGCAAGCTTAAAAAATGTTAGTGAAAACACCAATGAAGACTTTGAAAAGAAATGGATGTCCTCTCATGCCTCACTAGGTCAGCCTTGTCTAACTGATTTATTATCTTAATCACGATCACTATTATTTCAGAAGCAATATACATTTATTGCTGGTAACAAGGCCAGTATCCCTACTGACTTTCAATTACTGTTAATGTCAGAGGAACATGAACTTCAGGGTCTCCTCCTTGGTATATTTCTCCAATTTTCTGAAAGAAGCTCTGTAGCTTAAACTATTTTCATCCAGAAGCGTCACGTTGTTTGAAGGGAGCCCTGGAATGAAGTCAAACTTAGATTGGGCGTTATCTATTCTGCTATTGCTGCTACTTCTCCTCAAGAATAGATTTTGCCACTGGGAGTGCATTAAAAATTATGTGTCCAGTAGTGTTGACAACAATGTGGTAACAAGTAGCTTCGCAAAGAGACTAATCTAAATTGATTTTATAAAAAGCAAGGTGATCGAGTAGTTAATGCTACCCTGGTGACACTGCTTACTGTATGGAGAAAGTGGAAAAAAGGTAGTAGTAACAATCTCATCATAAAATATCTGCCAGCATGTTTCTTCATTACAACATACAAGGTCATATCTACCTAGACAAATTTTACCTTCCGCTGTTAAACTGTACTTGGAGAAGTGGGGTGTTTTATTGAGGTAGCTGAGCATTACATGTAAATAAACCCTGCACATGACCACGCACACATTCTCATGCACATCAGTTTATTTCTCCTTCCTGTTCCTTGTAACATTAACAGACAAAAAGTTTAAAATATTCAGAAATGTTGAATTTCCCCTCCCACGCTCAGTCCTTGCTGCCAGGACCTGCACCACTGGGACACAGAGGTAGAAGGGGCAATGCATTAGCTATGGCTCTGCCACTGAAAATTACTTATAGTTAGCATAGCACAGCTGCTCAGGGGCCTACAGTCCCTTGAGATGACAAGAAGGTTTGTGAATATACAATATCTGTATGACAGTCATTACAGATTATGCTGCAGTCTATATTTCTCACTCAACTGTGCCCACGCTGCTCCACAGCTGGGTCAGGAATTTGTCCCTCACATTGTGCAGTGTTTCAAGATGACTGTTTTAGTCCCATACATTTTCCAAATCTCTGCTGTGTTGCCATATATTCTCTTCTTAGCAATGGAAGCTAAAGATTCATTTGTAGCCTTTAGCAATAGGCATGCCTAGCGCTACAACAGTAGCAAAAACATAGTCACTGAAAACCTGCTTTTGGGACAGATGTGCCCGGTTATGTGTCAAAGGAAAATTTGCGCACAGAGAAAAATCAGAAGCACGAAGCATTTAATGGATGACTTCCCTGCTATGGATTGAGAGTCAAGGAACAGGCATTAGGTGAGAGAAAAATGATTTTGCAGGTATATCTTCTAGCCTGTAGCACCATATAGAAGCTCTTTTCAAATGCTGAAGGAATATTCTGACACCTTAGGTCCCAGTGTTGCATTTATTGAATAGTATGTGCACTCTTCCTCCACATGAATATTTCAGATACAGGATTGCTTTTCCAGGCAAAACTCATTTTGATCTTTAAGGCATTACTTATACTGAGAGTAAACAATGCTCATTATTCCTTCAGATACACGACATCTGGCACAAAAATTCCCTATTTTTGGACAACCTGAGCAGCAGCAGATTAACATCAAGACCAGACAAACTATCCGTGGAAAAAGATTACTGAGGAGGCTGTCAATACTGTTCACCAGAATCACTTGTCTAGGACATGACAAGAGATTTCAAAGAGCCTTCAGTTCCTGGAGACCAAGCCAAAGGACATAGAACTTTATTTCTTTTAGTTTACTCAACACTAGAAATGTAATTATTTTGTCTGCCCTTTCCCCACATTTTGGTCTCCGTAGCAAACATTTGATTATTCATTGTACCTTGTTTATGAAGGGAGCCAACAACACCAAATTCCAGCTGCACCTTCCTCAGCTTCTCTTTTAAAAGCCCAACGTATTTATTTTAGATCAAAAATAAAATATTGTTCAGTCATCTGAAGCCCTAAAGTTTACACTGAAGAAAAGTATTATAGCAGCTTCAAAAGCCAATGTGGAAATGAATATGCAGCTCCAGGCAAAATGTGAAGGCAACTACATATTCAGTAATTTTACTGCAGGATTTTCAAGGAGAAACTTGAAAATAAATGTAAATGTCTTTCTAATGACTGCAAACCCTTCTGTATGGCGCTGAAAACTCACCAGGATTTACTGAGAAAGCCGATGTTTACAGTGTAAATCCCCAAAGGAACTGCTGCAGGTCTCTGCATGGAGATGGCTGGAAGAACAGCTACATATGGATGGGAGCTGTGAGAACGAGCAGGTATCTGAGAGCAAATGGGCTCGTTGCTGAGGAGGGAAGGTGAGACATAAAACAGAGGGGAGGGGGGAAGGAGCCTGCTCTATAAATATGGATTTTAAATGACATTGGAGGAGAAAACGTCAAGAGATTCTGAGGCTCATTCAGGTAAACCAGAGTTCATCTGCATTTATCCAAAACTCTTCGGTCTAGAAATGGGGCTGGCAATCACATGAGGAGAATCTTTCTTGGAAATTAGTAGTGCAGCATGTTGTTACCTAGCAGTGAATTTATCAGGCATCCAGATTTGAATACTTCATTCCAGTGGCACAAACGGTCACCATAACAGAAAATGAAAGAGAACAGATTTCCGATAGATACCGTAATGGGAAGAGTTCATATAAAAAAGTGTCCCCAGAAGGATCTTGTGACTACAATTTTAGTACTCAAATGCCTGGTCTTCCTCAGTGTTGGTAACCAGTACTCAGATCACTCATTACCACTTATCTCCATTTGTGAACTGTTACCTCTAACACAGCATCCTGTGCAGCTCAATACCACAATGTGAACGGACCTTGTTAGCATATTTTCTGCATTTGCATAGATGCACCTTCATCTCAAGCAAATGCCCCAACTCCTGTTACGAAAGTGCGTGCTCTCCAAGCTGCATCCTGAATTAAAAGCAGTATTAGAGAAAGAGGATGCTATATGAGGAGGTATTTGTAGATTCTAATGCAGATGAGAGCGGAGGTACAATGGTCGTATATCTGAGACACAGAGAAGCAGAGGGGAAAGAATTGTAACAAAGACAAAACTAGGGCACATTTTTGTTGCATGTCTAGTTGGAAGTGAAGATATGCTGCAAACATTCTGATTCTTTTGACATTTTTCCCACTAAACATGCCCTTGGAAATAATACTGCTTAGTATCTGCAGAATTGTCAACAAATTGTTTTTTATTCCCTGGCAAAATAATGCTAAAAAAAGAGAGAAAGAAAGAATTATTGCTGATGTCTCAGAGATGGAGAAGAGAGATTAAATGAAACTGACTGCTCCTGTTTGACAAGTTTAAAACCTCCTCTTTTCATATGCCTTCACCCCATTTATTCACAGAGAAATTTCTAATTTTATATGCAGAGTGGAGCTGAGATTTCGCTCCATGGTCTAGCAGTGCAGAGTTTATTCCCATTGTACTAATATCAGAGCTCAAGAATAGATGGTAGATTGAAGGTGCGTGTCTCCCTCTCTACACATAATCTGTATCTTTGCATGTACGAGGCTTCTCAAAATAAATTGTCATGTGTTAGTGGCTATAAGCCAAACCATTAGATGCGTCGATATATCTTGTGTGTGAGATATATGCAGAATTACATGCCCAGATCCTGATCTTGCACTATTGAAGATACTGGCTGTCATCCCATTGATTTCAATTGGAGAAGGATCAAGCCCCCAAATATCAGGAGCTGTGACTTCATCCTTCCATGCTTCCAAGTGGTGGGTGTGTTGTTGTTCTGATTAAGGCACAGACAGCTTGTGAAATGAACAATTGGACATTACATAACATAGCAATGAGAGCCAGCTGTAACAGGCAGCCTGACCCCCCTCTGTTCTACCCTCCCCTGCAATTCAGAATGCCATCTTCCAAAATAAACCCCCACCTTTGGCTGCTGTAGTCACGCCCATGCTGCACTGCATTGCACCAGCAGCTGCTCGGAGCCTCGAAAAAATAAAGGACAAAGCTACACAAGTCCACTCTATTTGCTGGTGCTTTAGGAAGACCTGGTGGCACAGAGAGCCAGAGTCTGTCAGGGTCCCTAATCCTGTTACAGATCTAGAGGAGCCTGCAGGCTGCCAGTAACCCAGCACAGCTCCCCAACGAACCAGACGGAGCTTTGGCCTAAATCTCATTCCCGCATATTGGGGCAAGAATGGCTAGGCATGGAGGCCAAGCAGAGAAGGTTCTAAACAGCCTTGTTTCAGCTAGTTGGTCAGGGAGCCTGTTCATATAAGTCCTGTCACAAAGACAGACAAATGAAAATGTAGTCTGGGCACAGAAAATTCATTGTGGTGTCCATTTAAGGCCCTTTCTGGGTAATTTCCACTGAAAAAACTGATCTTAGTGCACCCCTCAAAAAACCACTGCAAATATTCACTCCATTGAACATTAGGATGTGTGCTAGGGCAGTGTTCACATACCTGGCTGTTACCATTTGTTTATGCTGCAGTCAGGCCCAAGAAATCCCAGTAAGAATCAGGGCCCCAATGTGCCAGGGGCTGTCCAAACCTCTGGGAAGATTTGATCCCCTCCCAGAGTTGATTATACTCTAAGAAACCCCTGTGTTTATTTACTCTGGACAGAACTGTCATTTTATTTAAAATGATGCAAGCTTCGGTGATATCAGCAAAGTTTTGCTTTGAGTTTTGTGTTCACGAAAAGTCATTAAAACCCATGCACAAGAGCCCCCAGCTTCAAACTCCTTGCACAAATCACTCCCTCCCCTGAGAGAGGTTTAGTGTTCTAGTTTGGGAAAGACTGATCCCATTTCATACCTCACTCCTGTAAGGGATTACTAAAAGCACAGAGTGCAGTCCCCTTGTGATTAATACTCTGCAGCCTGTCCTTTAGTGCTATTGCATTCACCTGCCATTTGTCCTCACAAAACTCCCAAACAGTAGACCAAACTAGCAGAGTCCAGTTTTCATTTCTGACTTCTGGCTGCCATATACCTGAGTGGCACCAAGTCCACCTCACACTGAATTGTTTACACCTCTTTCCTGCAGAACTCTAAACAGCATCCCTATACCTCAGAGTGTACGCTCTGGTATCTGATGTCACGGTGGAATATATACTGTATTATTTTCCTCTTAATAGTATTACACAATGGGATATCCTTCTGCAATTCCCTCTCCTGTTTAATGGGAAATTTATTTAATTTAGTTTTGATGATGTGTAGTGTTGTTAATTGCTGTTCTAACACATCTCTAATGATATATCCTTTCTAATTGTTTATAGCTTGCCTACCTCTTAAGTGCTTAATAAATTCAAATACTAATCTATTCTCTGCAAAATTAGAAATTTCTTCTCAGCAATGGATAGCACAGCACATTTAATATGAAAATCTGAGTTCAAATTGCTGAACTCTTAATTGATCTCACTAACTACATTCTTTTTTAAAGCTAGTTTCTCAATAGTCTTCAAATTGCAGAACTGACTTTGCAAGTTTAGACAGCAGCAAGAAGAGATGCAGCAGGCAATGTTACAATGGCATTATTTAAACATTGGATACACAATTAGAGAACAATAGAACCAGCAATAAAAAATGTAAACAGGGTTGTTCTGCATTTACATTTTTGATTGCATTGTCCCATTTTAACTACTGCTCGGCCAGTTACAAAATCAGCTGCAAATATTTCTTCTTTTTATACATTTCCTTTCTGTAATGGATTGTTCAAGAACTGTATACAGGATAAGTTTTATCCATGAAGTATTAATGTAACAAAGCTGAGCAGAACTAACGTCCCCATACATTATAGCAGCATCACCAAACATTCCTAAGTGCCAAAGAAAAAACTTAGAAAATCAAGTCCAGCCCATATATTGAGTGGCTGTGACTCAGGGATACTGCTTTTAGTGTCCTCTGAGCACGAGAATAGTCTTTAGATTTCTGTATCAACATCCAATGCTAGCCCAAACAGTGATTCGACCATAACAAAGAAGAATTCTGCAGTTTCCAGCAATATATTATAGCCATTGCAAAACTTCATTCTCAAATGTAGGCTCTGAGTAGCAAAGAAGTTCTTACCTCATAATGTGCCACCCGCTGAGATTCTGATATTAGCTGAGCACTGCACACTTTGCAATAGCTTTCAGTGAATAATTCCTGGTCAATATCAGACGACTTCATCTGCTTACAATGATACAAACAGACAAAAGAACAGAATGAATGATTATTTTCAGTGCTAGCACATACCAGGGACAAGACAGAATAGTTTCACAATGGTCCATGAACAGTGGAGCAAACCAACATTCTGAGAAAGTTGGATGCGCTCCAAAATTTCATTACAAGCGAATGAAACTCTAGCATCTCACATTCTGTAAGTACAGAGAACATCAGCAACCCCAGCTACAGATCATTGTATGCTCAGATAAACGGTGAGCTGTGCATCTAGTAAGGGTTGCTGCTAATCTATTTATTTTTATTCTTGGATGATTTGGAACCATCAAGTTATGCGCACAACTAGCCCATGCAAATGTCTGTTCTTACTGCTGATACTCCTCCCTCCCTCCTCTGCCTTCCTACCTCTGTTACATTGACTTGCCTTGTCTTTCTTACATTGGATTATAAGTCAACTTCAGGACAGGAACCATGATGCCCTGTAATATAAACGGGCCCCAATAGGGACTGGGGTTTGGTTTCCACTAGAATATAATTAATAATAAAATAATAAATAAAATAATAATAATAATAATAATAATAATAAAAAAAGGACTCAAAGGAAACAGCAGAAAGCAAACAAAATGTTCTCCACCTGTAAAAGAAACGCCAGGCTGAAATTTTCCTTTTTAATAAGCATAATTCACTATTGCTATTATTTATGGATTTCCACAGTGAAAAGCCAGACACAGAATTAAGGATTAAAGAAGCGCGCACCACAAAACTTGCTCTTCCATGGCACTGCTGGCTGCAGTGTATGGTGACATGTTTCAGTCTTAGGAAGACAAGTGCTGTGAAAACATCTCTTACACACACCCCAGGCACACCAACACCGGAGGCATGTGTTCCAGACCTATGGATCACTACTTAGGTCTGATGGATTATTTAGAGTGATTCAAAGTGTCTTTCACTTGTGGTGTAAGCAGGACTTGAATGTGTCTCCCTCAAGACAAGTATATTGACCCACTGCACCTCCCATTTTACATACATGGATGTTTACTGTGTGTCATCATGCCTCTCCCCTCCAGAGCGCCTCCTAATGTCCAGGTACAATGTTACAGGGATTTTCTCAGCAACGCAGCCCCTGCAATTCCCCTAATGCCACAGAAGTCTGCTGACGTATATGGCACAGCACTCCGGTCAGCAGCCCAGCTTTCTCCCGTCAGTATCAGTCTGCTGGTATGGAGGCAGCTTTTATACTTCTCCCAACATTTTCCCAATTGGTTGTGTAAGAGAGGAGCCTTGCCTCACCTTCTCTGCAAGGTTTTTTTGCCCTTAAAGTTCCAGATTTCTTCCCCAATCACCATTCATTCCCAGGACCCTTAAGTCTCCATATGTATCTATGGGACCCTTCCAAACCCTTAAAAGGCTAAGCCAGGTACTGGGGCAGGCTAACCATTAGGCACTGCTGCCCTCAATGGCAGACTACCTCATCACACCGCTGTTATACTATTTAAGTGAATGAATAAAGATTGTAAACTGTTTTCCGTCTTTATTATCCTCCAAACATAAATACTGATGTGCACATAACTATTTGTAACATATAGTATTCATATCTGTAACATGCTTATAACACCTGCTAGTTTATAAAAGGAGTCAAATAACCATTTGTTAACATGTAACTCCATTATAATAATTTGATGGACACTTCAAACTGCCTGAAGGTGTTCCACAGCTGGGTGTTTTGCTGTATTTCAGAAGTTAGACACCAACGGAAACAGCCACTGTGATTTACTAGGGTTTGCTGTTCTCAGGCAGCTATTTAAATATTTTTGTACGCCAAGCAATTTCCTATAATTGAACTAGATTCCTATAAGGAATCTCTAAATCCACTGCACACTCCTTCCCTATTATGCAAGTGACTGCAGAAATCACGCATTATGAAAGATATCCCAGGTACGAGTCAGGAAGAGCCAGGCTTGTAGGAAGGGGAGCTTGTCCAGGCAGCTGTGCTGCAGAACTAGTTTAGAAGCAGGATATAAAGTCTGTGTCCTGACCAAGATCCATTTTCTATTTGTACATCAGCCATAACGACCTCTGTGCAGTCACAGGTGGTAAATACAGATTATTTATTCTTTATTTTAACACTGACCTATCTGAATTAGGTGATTGTGATGGAAAACAAATAATGTGGAAAATAAAAGGCTACAGAACAGTGTAAGCAGAAAAGTTACCATGCGCAGAAAGCTCAGTTTCTTCTATCTAGGTACTGGGATTTGAGGATGTGCTCACTCCCTTTTGCTACCTGCTCTAGGTTTAGCCTCCATTTGTATTCTCTGGTAAATGATGTTTTGGGAGACTATTCCCAATACTCCAGCAGGCATTTCAGGTATCCAACAAAGTTTTCATTGTGAAATCCTACCAAGTTCAGACTAAAAATGCAAGAAAATATTCGCATTTAAATCTAACAGATTGATGCAAAGCTAAATTTAAGGATCTCAAGTAGCTAAGAATCTTAATTCTACTTTGCTTGCATGTGGTATGTACTCTAACACCATAAGAACCCTGCAATAGCTAATCACTGCAGGGTATCTGAGGTGGAGGAGCAGTGTTAGTTCATCCCTTTACATCATGAAAGCAGATCTTAAGTCTATTCTTCTGATGCATGTGCACAACCCCAGTTCTTGAATGGGAATCACACAGGTTTATCCATAAAGGAAGAGAACCTAACGTTTTCCATATATGCAGTAGCTCTCTCTGTATTGACTCTGCAGGCCTGAGACCTGAAGAGGTGCAAGTACAATGGTTACAGGTCAATATCAGCATTTAGCTACATTTCACATGCTATTGGATTATGTCCATGTGCAGTAACATCTCAGTAGATGGGTCCACTTATGCTGTCAATATGGAAACAGAATGTTACAGATTATGAGCATTATGGAAAGATTCATGTGTGGTCCTCTTCAAATTATTGACACGGCCACATCACATAATGTGTACTAAAATACATTAGGGATGTAGCTGAAGGCCATGCACACCCAAAGCATTCACAATGTGTTATGTGTTTTTGTAGCATGTTTGATACCAATGGAAACGAACTGAAAATGTGCATTTCCTAGACAGGAACCACTTCATGAGAGACACAGGTGCTACCTCTTCTGGAGTGAAATATGGCAACGGTTTAACATCACACAGGGACACTATGTTAACAGGTTGGGGCAGGAAAGGCTCAGTCCTATGACACCCCAAGGACTGCCGGGCCCAAAATAAAAAATAACCTCTCTAATTAAAATGCCACAAGGGATATAAGTAATTACATTTTGCCTCTCTCTGTCAGACTGCCCGAGTTAGCACTCCTACTCTGGACAGGCATGCCATGGGAGCCTTACTGACCTTGGGTGCACGAAGGACAGGACCTTGAGCAATGCAGCACTGCGGAGCATTCCCGCGTGGGCACTGACTCAGAGGCACGATTGCCACCCTCTGAAGCATGCACACCTGCAAAGCCCTGGATTTTCCCTGGAGAGCTCCCCTCCACACATTGACTCAGCCCAGCCTTGCTCAGCCTGCAAGAGCTACTGACTGCCAGCTGGATGTGGTTCAGGTGCAGACACTAAATCGGGGTGGGGGGGGGGGAGTATTACGAGGGGCTTAATATGTCTTCCTGATTAGCCCCAGTTCATTAATGAATGATCAATAACTGAAAATCTGTCATACTGATACCACCTCTCACTCGTAGGGTGACCAGACAGCAAGTCTGAAAAATCAGGAAGGAGGTGGGGAGGTAATAGGCATCTATATAAGATAAGTCCCAAATATCGGGCTGTCTCTATAAAACCAGGATATCTGGTCACCCTACTCGCTCAGGCAGCAAGCCCCTGCAACTTTCCCTTGCAGGTACACATGCATTTGGTACATTTTCCAGCCGTGTTCCAATTGCTCTCAGGACCGGCCTTCCCCCACATGCCTGGTGAATGTTTTATCTAAATAATTCTTGTCCTGGCTTCCCCTCCTGCAGGAGTCACAGCGCACTCTGCCCACGCCTGCCTGATTCCAGCCTCTCAGCAGGTAGCTTCTAATGACTTGCCCACTCTCAGCTTCCAACAGAAGGGCAGAGGGATGCCAAATTGCTCTGACCTCTTTCAGTAGTGTGGATGGGGCCTGCCACAGTCTCTCTCACTAGCATTATTCTCATTAAGTTACCATCAGAGGTGTGGGGCTATTATCTTTACCCTTTCAGGCCTAGATGTTTAAGCTGAGGCTCTAATGCTGTGAAGCAGGTGGCTGCAGATGTGCAAAAACACTATCCTCAGTGTGGGCTCCTCTCTGGGAGGGGTCCACAGCTACTCTGAGCCCGGCCAGGCAGCGCCAGGCTCAGACTCTCCAAGACCGGTTGCTGAGTTTGCACAATGCCCGACTGACTCAGAGACAACCCAGTGCCTTAATCACACCAAGGGGGCTCATGGCCTGCCTTTGCATTTTAAAGGGCTTTATTGCTTTTTAATAGAGAGACAATAACAAGAAGGCAGATAAGTGAGGGACAGAGATTAGAGGGTAGAGGAGAATAAATGGAACCAAAGCCTCCTTCATGCTATTTCTTGATGTCTTTGCATTAGACTGAAGTATACAGAGGACTCAGTCATACGTAAAGCCAGTGCAATTAAAAAAAATTAGGAAGCTTTTGGTAACAATAACTGTTTAGGGTGAAATTTATTACAAAGCATCTCACAAAAAAATAGAGTCATCTCGTCAAAGGGGTTTTATATTTTAGGATATTTTCTACCACCATTAAAAGAAGATTTCCATATAAACATTGCATTACCTGCACCCATTTATATAAGTCATCCTCACAAAACCACCCACTATAAAGCCAGACAGATTGAGGACACATTTAAATTCAAGTATCAAACACTGACAAGGAGCAAACAAAGCCCTTTACCCATCCCATTTAAATCCTGCACACAAAAAAAAGGTCAATAGCTAAAGTGTGCCTAGACCAATAGCTACAGACATAGCATCACTTCATTTCTGTTGTGCTTTGCTGAATGGCAGCAGAAAAACATTCATATTCAGCTGGCTTCCTCCTCAGCAACAAACTATGGCAGAAATGCAAACTTCACTTGGTGCTAAATCAGTATTTTGATAGAGCTTTCCTTTGCACATTATAGCACACAAGACACCCACTTCCCTCTTCAGTACCAGCATGCAGACCCAAGCAGACGGGAGTTAGAATATGAGATGGAGAACAATCAGATTATCCAGGATGTGACACTCCTGGACAAAAGAACTAAATCTATTGCTCCTGAAATGTCAGTAAGTATTTCCCCAAGCCTGGGTGAATGCTGTCCTTTTCTGGGCTCTGAATCATGCCAGAGAAACTCCCTGCCAAGACTGCCTCCTCGTTCTGAATGGGCTGAGAACACCTCCCAAGCTGTCTCCCCAGCGGCAGCTCAAATATTTCTGCCTCCAGCGGACACAAGGTGACAGAGTAACTCAGTGGCAAGGAGGTCCCCCCCTTTTTAAAACTTTTTTGGACTGCAAACATACATCTGGGATGAGTTTAACTTGAAAGACTAGTGTGACAGTGGCTCTTATTCCACCTGAACCAGACCACTCACCCACCTCTAAGCAAGAACGTGGCTCCTGTCTGGCATCAAGGCCACAAAGTGTCACTCAACCTGTCCTGCAGATTCCCCTTTACAAACCCAAGCAGACTGGCAAGGTTCTGTAACCAGTGCATGCTTCACTTTGGCGTACAAGGAGTGGGATTCCAGTTAAGATGGTGCTATTGGCAGATGCTGTGCTGGGCACGCATATAAAATCATAGATTAGAGGGATGCATGGTCAGGAAGATACGCAATCACTACTCCAAGCTGGATTCTCTTCCATGCACATGTACACCACCCGATTCTCCTTTCACTTACACCTGCGTGAATCAAGAATAACTTCACTGACCAAGAGCATTTATTTCTGCTCAAGTGAATCAGGTTTTAGTATTTCACCGGTTGATAACAAAAGCAATAGAATGACATGTCAGCCAGCCCTGGTAGCTCCCTGTGGAGGGCCCCCCATGAATCCCAAGACACTTCTGCCATCTGACAGCTTCTCATTCTGAATCATTTGTCCAGATGGGAAGCTAAATAGAGAAATACAGAAACTCTGCTGCTAAACAAAACTTTGGTCTTCAATGAAAATTAGACTCAGGTTCTCCTCTTCCTTCCCTGCTATATGCACAATGAAATTAAATAATATTTTCTGTTGTTAGATTAAACCTAAAGCCAAACTGGTGATGGACACTGGAGGTAACAATTGCAAACAGCTGGGGAGGCTGAGCCAGTCAATTGTTCTGGGTTACTGTGTTTTCAGTTCCTATAGGAGAACACTGAGTTCTATGATAAAAGCCCAGATCAGTGGTACATGATGTAAGGGGCAGCATAAACAGTAACATTTAAAAAGTTCTGGTTTTCCACCTAATGCATCCTGGAAGTAATACTGACTGAGCACCAGCCACACTTTAATACAACTTAAGATAATAGGATCATTGAAAGGTTTGATGGGCAGTGAATTGTTTACTGGGAACCTAGTGCAGATCCTTATTCAAATATAAGCACTTGGTCTTGCTTATTTTTGTTTCTAGGCAAATCTCACATATCAGTCCCATTACAGAGCAGGCTGCAGCACAGCTAGTCACAAAATGGATTTTCTCATCCCACATTTTTTACAAAATCAAATTTCAAATACAATGTTGAGTCAAAGTGTTTTATAAAGTAAATTTTGAAATAAATCAAACTGTTCATTCCAAAAATATCAAAAGGTCTCGTTTTGGCATTTTTGAATTTTTGTGCCTCCCCCTTTTTTCCCCAAACAGAATTTCATCAAATCAATCTCTCTCTCTCTCTCTCTCTCTCTCTCTCATTGAAATAGCATGTTCTAAGAGGAAACGGTTTTGACAAAAGTTCTCTCAGCAGTTCTTGTCTGCAGGGCCAACAGGTTAAAACTGAAGAGACCACTACTAGCCTGAACTGAAGCCTAAAAAGATGGATCTATTATACAGAATAGCACAACTCCAGTCTCAAGGAACACACTGGCAAAGGCACTTATTCAGGTTTCCAGTCACTAAGACATTTTCTACAGCACCTGAGTCAGTGCTGCTGTATGCAACACAGAAGCACCATTTTTCTCAAGGACTCCAGGCTGTTCCTGAAGTTCTGCAGGCGTGTGGGGTTGCCCTCTTCTAGGAGCTTTACTCCCACCATGCCTTTCTGAGAGCTGGCTCTTTGCATTTGGTGGATACAAGCAGCTGCAGCCCTAATGTGGCCATTTTACATTTGGCTGCATCTCCCTTCCTTTACTTTTGTTTTGTTTCCCCCTTAGTTTTCCCTAAGGACAATGACATGTTCTCTCAGAACAGAATCTCAGGGGCAAGCGGTAGGTCCAGGGCACTGGGCTCATCTGAAGGGAAGAAAGTTGCCATATTTTTAATGACGGCTTCCTCTTCCAAAAGCTAGAGCAGCCATAATCTAGCCTGTCCTGTTGGGAGGGGACATTCCCAGTGCTTTACAGAAGGTGTTCAACACACACAGCTTGGTGACTGAGCTATTAGGAAGCAGGCAGCCCATGCAGCACTGTGGCACTTCTGGAGCTGATGGGCCCCAGGGATTACAGTGTCTGTGTCGGGAAGGAGGGGAAAAAGATATCTAGACAGGGCATTGATTCAGAGCCTCCTTCTCAGGCGCTCCTTGTTTTGGACCTGCCCCTGCTGTAGGTCTCTGGAGCGTGGAGGCAGAAGCGCTGCCTGCTCTCCACCCTGGTTCCTGACTGTTTGCTGCAGGGCTATGACGCCTCATGGGGTAGTTATGCTCTGGAATAGGCTTCAAAGGGAGGTGATGGAATCCGCATCACTGGAGAGGTTTAAGAACAGGTTGGACAGACCCCTGTCAGGGACGGTCTAGGTTCACTTGGGCCTGCCATAGCACTGAGGGCTGGACTTGATGACTTCAAGGTCCCTTCCAGCCCTACATTTCTATAATTCTATTCGACCCTAATCCAAATGCCTTTTCTGCCCATGGAGAAAAGCAGGTTCTGGCTTTCTCCCATACAGTTTTTCCACAGGTACACTCTGCTTTATTCATTTGGTGGGTCAAACGTAAGCAGTGTATTTATTAACTTCCTCCACCTACAAGTGTCAAAGGGAGTTCAAAAGCAATTGGACACTTCTAATCACTTAATTCCACTTCCGCTCTCTGCCTGGAAGAATCTAAAGGTGTGTCTACATAAGGATAAAAGTCAGCGGCTGGCTGGGGCCTAGTGGGGCTCAGGCTCCGGGGCTGAAAATAGGTCACTGTGTAGCCTTTCTGGCTCGGGCTCCAGTCCGAACACTGGGAGGAGGGCGTGTCCCAGAGCTCGGGCTCCAGTCCAAATGTCTACACAGCGATTTTTAGTCCTGCAGGCCGAGTCAGCTGACCTGGGCCAGCCACAGCCCTGTTGGCTCTTTTACCCCTGTGTAGACATACCCTAACTACTAAGCCCAGAACTGGTTAGTCCTTGGCTCATCTTCAGTAACTAACCTGAATTTTTTAAGATACATGACTGCAGAATTGTTTTAGGAAGGTAGCTCAGAACCTACTGTCAAGAAGCATGCAAAAAGTAACCTGGACATTCTCTCTTCCACCACTCCCAGCAAGCAGTCAGCCTCTTAGAAAATACTGGTGCAAAACATTTGTACTGTAGGTAGTTGATAAGAAACACAGAAGCTGAGATGCAGAGGGATTTGATTTCTGAACCTTCTTAAAGTGTTTTCTGCTAGGGACCTGAAGAATGAATTCACAGCCACTGTCTGCCAGCTGGACTCAAACCATTCAGCTGAGTGCAAGCACTTAGAGAGCTCTGCAAGTTCTAAATATTTCAAACTCTTGGTTCTTTCCCAGTCTCCACAGCAAACAATGGTCATTTTCTCTGCTGCTGTTTCAGAGGTTTATTATTTATTGAAGATTTCCTTTTCTGAGTCTCCCCTTTCCTAACCAGTATTCTCTCTTCTCGAGGATGCTGAACTGACATGCATAGTGAATTGTGTCATAAAAGACTATTTTAAATCTCTTGTGTCATGTGGCTATGATTCTTCCCACCCAGCTTCAGCAACTATACACCTCCAGAAACTGTTTTCATGCACATTCTCTTATTTCACAGTTCACGTTTGGGGTTTCATGGTTTCAGTTATTTCTACATTTTGGCAGACAACAACCAGCTAAAAACAGTTAACATATGTGATGGGGTTTTAAAAATACACCCAAACTTTAGTACAACCATCATGCTTTTAGAGACAGTCAGTTTGTGGCCTTGCTATTTCAGAAGGTTACTTCCACACACTGTTTAATAATGCCCACAAAGGTACGTCTGAATGTACTTAGAACAATGCCCCAGGAGAAAAGTACTAAGTGAAACTGGAAATGGAAGATCTAAATGTTTGAGATCAAAGCTGAGTCCCTTAGCAACTGTTGTCCAAATCCTAGAACACACTCCACAGGTACAAGCATAAAAGCTACCGTAAACATCAAAGAAAGAGAATGCCCCTGTGATGTGAGACTGCAGACCAGCTAACTGTTCCTGCACAACTGTTTTGCCACCTAGATGAAGAGATGAAAATTATAGACCAGTGGGATAGCAGGGGGAGACCTGTGTGAAATGTCTAAACACACACAAATCAGCAGCAAAGTGTTTCAGCCTGAAAGATGAAAATGTATTTTAAAATCACGAGACCATAACAATGACAGATCTACTTTACTAGGCTCATGCAGAGACAGTCACACACACGCACATGCTCTGTCTTGCATTTGGTATATTGTGAGTGATGTGTACCGTACAGTACATGTGGTTTATAACTTGACTGTAACATTACACTCCAAAAATGGAGATTTCTGGCAGAGGAAGACAAGTACATACATTTATTTATTTTATTGTGATGTGTAGGACACATTAAAAAAAACCTCTGTCCAAGGTTCTAAATGCTTCTTTTCATATCTATACAAAACAGTTACACACAAACCAAGAATAAAGCCAGCAGCCTCTCACCCCCCCCAAAACCAGAAAACTAGCACCCAAAAGTAAAATTCATGTCCAGACAGTGCCCTGCCCTGTACCAAGAACCCACCTGCACCAGTCCTTTGGGTGGGACTCTAAAAACAGCAGGGGTTCCTTCTTCATAGCTCACTGTCTAGGGGGGAGCGGACGCCTCAGGGGATTGACAGCAGCATAGTGGGATTTAGGTCATCTGTGTAAATCCAGCCCCGGTAGTGACTGAGTCCAGCTTGTGGATGATCATCTCCATGAGGGGCTGGCTTAGACCCCAGTCTATGGAGAATTGGATGGTAGCAGTTCCAAACTTGCAGAGCTTTGCCATTACAGAAACCGCTTGACCACAGGGTGCTGACTTGTCAGAAACACAATCTGCAATACGTTCACCAATGGGCACTGCATGCGTTCCTTCTTCTCAGCAACTCAGAGCAGGCTCAGAATGCACTAGAACTGCAGAGCATAGCATGTAACCTACTATTTGTCTGGAAGGCTAATGCTTCCAGCGCTCAGTGGTAAAAACATTCTTACTGCCAGTTTTGGAAATTGTGCATTCCTATCACAGCACTACTGCCTTAGACGCTGGCAGGGCAGGACACAGGACGCCTGCAACCCTTATTGCTGCACAAAGGAAACAGGCCAAGAAAGTCATCATTGCAATATTTTATTTTGTATGGTTTGAATCAGCTGTGACACAATGCAGCCCAACCTGGGCCAAGGGTGTTAGGGAAATCCAGAAAAATTGGTCACCTTGAGGCTCTGGCAGACGTGGCTTCTCATGCAGAAAGATTTCTGCTGCTTTGAGCATCTCCATGCTGCAGCCCAGCAGGTTTTAGTCAGCCACGCCGGCTGGCCGCCCTGCAGAGTTTCTTTGCTGTTGCTGAGCTGTGACTGTAGTAATGGCTTTTTTTTTTTTTTAATTATTCTATTTGCATGTACAGTGCCCAAAAGTGTGCTAGGCGCCTCACAGTACAACTAAGGCAGCACAGTGCCTGCCTCAAAGAGCTTTCAGTCTAGCAGCACAGCAAAGCAGAAAGCAGAACAGGTGGGCAGAGGGAAGGGGACTGATGTGGAGTCACAGTAACAGTCACTTGATATCTAGGGCACCACGGGGCTGAATGACTTATCAGTTTTGATAAAAGCATCTAAATAAAATGTAAAAGTCATCCACTAATAGAACCGTCGGGGTTGCTTGTAGACCTCAAAGAGCAGCAGGCCTCGAGGAGGTTGTGAATGAGGGGAGGTGAGGGCATTCCCCTGCTGGGGAGGGCATTCCTGAAAACCCTTCCCTTTGCAGGCAAGTAAAGGTTCAATCAGTCTCAGGCCAGGCAGGAATCACCCCAGTATGTCTCAGCACTGCACAGCTAGTCAGGTGAACTTCCCCTGAAGCATCTGCCACTAGCCACAGCCAGGATGCTGGCCTCAATGGACCAGCGATGTGATTCACTGTGGCTAATCCCACCTCCCTGCTCACTCCTGAAGTGCTGCATTGCAGACGGCATCCTAGCTGAGGAGCTCAGTCAGACTCACATTCAGAGCCAGTAAATGCTGCTTAGAGCAGGGAGGATTTCCTCACTCTGCTTGCAACCTAAGGATGCCTCTCTCCTCTCCTCCACACCTCCAGAGCTGGGTAGTCTCCCTCTGCCAGTCTTTGCCTCTCATTTCCTCAGCTGCTCTGCCGTTCAGATTGGGGTTTATCCATCCCCTTCCCCCAAATTTTCCCTCTCCTTGAATTGTCACGTTCTCTTCAGAGTCAATTTGTGTAATTGCTGTTTTCAGCTTTCACTGCATTTTGACACGCTGTGGAATTCTGAAAGTCAGAGTGAGATTGCGTGGCACAAGCAGGGCGCAGGCGGGATTCTGCGCATCTTCTGCACACAGCTGAGCTGCATGTGTCAAAGCACATCAGAAAGACTGAGACATGAATGCAGCAGAGTGGGAGGGGACAGAGTTTCAATATTTACAATGGGCTTGTACTGAATTTCCAAAAACATCGAACCCTAGACAACCTGACTAACACAAGCAGCCAAACTACTCCTTTGCATGAAGCCACTACTACACGCTTATCAACACCCAGAAGGGGATTGGGATAGTTACACAGATATTGAAAATCTCCAGTCATAATTAACAATGACAGTTTTTCAAGGCATATTACATTTCCTGCTTCAGGGTTTAAGCTAGCCTCTAGCTAAATGAGATAAGGACTGGGGTGGGAGGGAGAAAAGAATTCTCACAGCTGCTACTGCAGGGTTCTCCCATCCTTCCTCGGAAGCATGTGGTACTGGCCATCATCACAGACAGGATACCCTGCTAGAAGGACCACAGATCTGATCCAATCTGACAATTCCTGTGCTTTGTGGGGAGCAGAGACCAAGTGTTCCCCTCCTGTAACTCCTCTGCCTTTGGTGGAGTCACAGGTGGGATGGGTTTGGCTCGTGGTGCATGAAGAGTGACTAAGAGCATATCTCACATAGCACAGGACTAGTCAATGAGCTGGCTGGCCCAATTCTGCAAAATCCCCAAAGAAATTACTCCCCCTGAATTCCAGTGATACTAATAAATGGGGATTTAAGATAATAGCCAAACGCCCCGTCTGACCTTTTCCCTAGTTTTACAAAGGGAGAGTTAAAAATAAAAACCAAGGAAGTTACGATTGGTGTATGTAAAATAAAATGCACAGTATGCCTGAGCCAAAGAGGATCTGGAGCCTCTCTCTGTACATTATGCCTTTCAGGCAGAACAGGAATGAAACCAACATCTCATGGAGTGTGTGTGTGTGGAAATATCCCCAAAATAGCAATATGTGATGCAGCATAGCAAAAAGTTGACGTAACAAGTGCATGACTGAGAGTCTTAAGGTTATGTATGAATGGTAGTAAAACCTGATCAGTGCCTCTTTTACTCACTGCCCCCATATAATATAGGAACAAAAGGGTCAGGTGATAAAATTAGAGGCAGGCAAATTTAGAACATATAAAAAGGAAAGAACTGTTCACACAGAGCAGATTGCCAGGCTGCGACATTCATTTCCATGCAAGGTCATTGGAGTTAAAATACTATAGCTAACAGAGAATCCAGTTCTTTTTAAAGTGGCACAATCATTTTATTCACAAATTATAATTATATATAAAGATAGCACCAAAGTGTATCCAACTAACTGATATATTTATTTAGTATATCTAGTATGTCAAATCTTAACTGCAAAGTTGTGATAACTAATACAAATATATTTTGAACAGTGGTGTAAGAATGTTATGGCTATTGTACTGAAGTTACTGTAGTCACAGCATTAAGGATAATCAGATTTCATGTTTTGGGATAAACTAATCCCTGCAGCGTACAGGAAGGAATCCCAGGCACCTACCCCAGGGCAAGCTCTGTCTTCCTTGCAAGCAGTGGGTATTGCCCACAGCCAGAAGCAAGATACCAGACTTGAATGATCTGTTGGGGTATGGCAAATCACTCCACTGAATTTAATAGCATATTGTCGCTCCACAGACAGAAGCTTACCTACAGTTACCACCGTTCTTTCTCAGCATGACTTTTCAGGATTTCCATTAGGAAGGCCAATGTTTGGCTACGAGTGGTATATCACGCACAGTTCTATCGCACCCAAAAGGAAGGGTGGAACATCCCACAATCACAATGCTTTGTGAAGTGAACCAAACAGCTGGCAGTCCCGCATCTTGCCCAATCACAGTCACTGCCATTGGTACAGCACTGGGTCTCAGACCACACACATGCAGAGCTGCTGGCATCGCAGCATGGCTGCTAACCGCATGTTCAGCAACGCACAGCCACTCTCGCTGAGGTACCTGTGACTACAAATAGATCTGTTCTAAGCGACTTTGTGCCACTGCCCATTCGCAGCTAATCTCTCTGACTGGACTTGTTTTACATTGGTCAGTGGTACCAGGAGGGATGGGCCCCATGCACTACAGCTGTCACCCCTTTTTCATGACTGTGAATGCTTCTCCTGTCAGTCAGCGAGAAGCACTTGTCTCAGAGGAGTTTCGGCCACCAAGCACCGATACACAAACTGCAGAGGAATGCAACTAACACTGGCAAAAACATGTGATAGAGGCGTGTGTTTCACTTGGCATCTCACCACGTGATGAATATTGTTGGTTTTGTCATTAACAATGGATTTGGGGAGGCAACCAACAACTACATCTATCAAGAAGACCCCCCCATGGAAATGCCAAGATTAAAAGAGGAGGAGGGATGGTTAATTGCACCTCTATGCAGAGAAAGTCCAAGTTCTGTGCACTACACTTAAGTCCCCCTTGAGCCAGCAAACTGGGACTGATGCCTCAGCCTCATGATGGTCTGCACAGGACCTGCACAGGAATGGGTTTTCACAGCGGGTTCATCAAACACGTGAACCAAAAATCTGTGGCCACCCATGTTCAATCCCCAGGAAAATGATCAATCACCTTTTCCCCCCATTGCTAGGGTGTATTTGCAATACAAGAGCCCCTCCACTCTCCAAGTTGGGTGTTTTGTAATATGACCTAGCTAATGGAGTCCAACTTGCACATGCAGCTAACCAGAGAGGATACAATGATAAAGTGGACCTTGGCTACAAGGACAGATTTACAAGCTCACCGGGAGCACAGGAGAGGAAGCAACACATCAGTATTGAACACACTTACAGGACTTCTCGGGGTTCTGACATGGCTCTGAATGCCTTCACGTGTCTATTGGCCGGACAGGAAAGAAGGACGCTTATGACCTAGAGGAGCAAAACTAAAACCTCTATCAAGGCCGCGACAGATGGTGTGCTCTGGTTAGGTTTTGGTTTGACCTAGTTAAATGGCAGAGGATAGGAACACGGATATACCGGTACATTTAAAATGCTGGGAGAGATGGGACTGATTGGTATAAGGAACTGTTTGCAAATTCCAACACAGCTCTGCCCTGCAGTAACGCATTCCACTTGTAATGAAACCTGGCAAAACCCTCACCCCTTGGGAAGGCCAGCTGATCACTCTAGTAATAAAGCCATGGTAGAAAGCCCTTGCCCCTTATTTCCCCCACTCCTCCCTTTCTCTCCTTCTCACTTGCATCTTTTGTGCCACCTTCTTTATTATGAGCAGCCTCCCGCTTCTTGTGCCCCAAAGGCCAGATTTGAGGCAGCTCCCCTTGTGAGCCCTAGGGACAGATTTTCAAAACAATTCAGCATCCAACATGCACCAACGAAACCTGGCTATGTGCATCCACCTTTCCCTTCTGCAACTCTCTCCCAAAGGACACAGTGCAGGCCAGTGTGAAGCACCGGTACCCGCAGGGAAAGGCACATCACGGTTCTGAAGGGACCAAACCAACGTTCTCCGCATGCGGCGAATGTGCTCTTTCAGCATGAAGGTGCTTTGTAGTTCAGCTACAGCCAAACTACACTTGTCATGTGACATGGCAGTTGCTATGGGAACAGTGGTTTCTCATGAATAGAGGCATAAATAGTCTTGTAAAAGCCTCCCTGGATTTTGAGTTCCTTGCTGCCAGGCTGCAGTAATCTGAACAGCGTCCTTTCCCTGCTGTCTGGCACTCTCCCTTTGTAGCTACCCAGGCCCCTGGAACCTCGAATGTCCCAGGTGGGTCACACATGACTGGCTCTCACTGCTGCACAGCAGGTGTTCAAAGGAAACAGCTGTAAATATTTCGTGCGTGCGCATTTTGATGCGATTACCATCAGGACAATATGTTTATTTTTGGAGAAACAGGACCTGTGTTTTCCTGTGGGTCCCTAACAACATATACAATGTCGGAAGTGAGTCAAGCTGAATTCTGTGCCTACCATTAAAACACAGCTCATAGCCTCTAGTACTTTACATAATCAGAGCTTGTCGTCCCCAGTCAGCATCAGACAGACACCCAAGAGGCAAAGCCATGGTAGGTGGCAATGAGCTTAGCTGAAGAATCCTCTGGAGAACAACTGGGACTCAGTGTTTGGGAGATTATTTTAATATTGATTCCTTGATAAAACGCCTCCCATGTAGGCCTAGCTGGATAAATCAAATGGATCTCCTTGGGAAAAACAGCCTCAGCACCTGGTCACTTTGGCAGACTGACATACAACTGAGAGACAATCCCTGTTTATTTTAGTATTTTAGCTGGCTTATGGTGACTGCTAAAAACTCCATCACAAGCCTAGTGAAGGGACTTGAGTGCAAGCAGGGACTGTGGGAAAGGTTCTGGCTACAAGAAGTTTGGAACGGTGCTGAGAGAGTGGCTGGCTTTTCCCTCTCCTCACTGGAGGGAATGGATATTTGATTTAGAAGGTACTCTCCATATCCCACGGCTGGCAGTAGGTAGGAGAGCGGAGGGCTTGTCTACACAGATGAGATACATGTACACAATACACTCAGAATTTATCTATGGATTCACGGACACCAGACTGATACTTTACTTTATATGGATCACCTGCTGCAGTCAGAAGGGTCACTAACTAAACTTCTGATTTGCCCATCATTAGACGCCTTCCAGGGAGGAGAGAGCCTGTATCCATGATGCTTTTTTCTAGGAGGGGTTATCGTCCTGCTTTAAGCAAAGTGCAGAGAATTCCATTCTCTATGCTTGATAATGAACACTGGATTTGCTTAAGGGTTCTTTTCATTATTATACCTCTTTTGTCAGAATCTATTTTACCTCATTCTGATTATGGTAAATCCCAAAGAGTCAGCAGCTTAATTAGTGATACAGATCAAAGGGAAAGCTGAGTCTGTGGCTGCTTTATTTCTTTGTTGTTGTTGCCTGTAATGAGTCACTCTGAAGGACGCTATAGTCTACGTGAGTGGAGTCTATTACAAACCCTACAGGTAAGGGCCAGCTCAGTCCTTGTGCAGATGAGAGCTGTATCCCACCCCACCACACAAACAGCAGCGTTTGCCACATGCAGGTATCTAATCCCCCACCTTTATTTATTTCACATTTGTATTACAGGCAGACCCAGAGGTCTCAGCCAGTTTGGGGCCCATCGTGGTAAGTGCTGTACAAACTTATAGTAAATGGAAATCTCTGTCCCAAAGATCTTACATTCTAAAAGACAAGACAAAGCAGGGGAATGAGATGCCAGCAGGCTGGGGGTGCTGGGATGAGGGAGAACATCACAAAGACAGTCTGTTTTTGCGTAGACTAGTTGCATGTGTAATTCAGAGCCAGTCAGCAACAATCACAGTGATCTTCCCCCAAATACTCCACCTTGCATCCCTGAGGCGCTCTAGCCACCAAAGTCACCAACAGCCAGACACGGAGGACACGTAAGTCGACTACCCCCTTAACCGTAAGTGACATCACTAGCCTAGGATGCAACAGCACGTGGATACCAGTACTACATGTAAAGCCTGCTATGGCTATCATCTAGTGTCCCCTTGTGCGAAAGGGGTGGGCTTAACCATAGACCGATCCAACTTTGTACCAAGCAAAGCTAAAAGGGTGAACATCTGACTTGTGGTAGTATTTTAAAAACCAGTCCCGCCATACCCTGGCTGCCCCATACAAATGCATAGTGATGTTTCTTTAATCATTCCAGACATGGAGTGTTAGCTCAGCAGCTGGCATAAACTGGCCAAGCGCCATTCCAGGCAACGCCAACAGGATTATTGATACCAAATGAACATCTGCCCCCCTCCCTCCAGCATTTAGTGGGGATGACGAGTTTTATTTCCTCCTCAAGAAAGGCTGGGGTGGCATTACACAACACAGCCCTTTCTAATGCTGCTCTGTAACCAACAAAATACATCAGCCAAGGGGATCCAAAATACCGAGTCACATCACGATCCGCCATTTGTTCTAATGAGAATGGGCTCTCATTGTTTCTGCTCTTCATGATTCACATTCACAGAAGACATATTTATACACGAGAATAGTGAGATTTAACCCAGTTCCATCAAGGATGATAAACGAGCACAACCAGGAAACGCTCAAAATGAAAAGCTCCCTCAAGCCTTTATTTCTTAAGCACGAATGCATTATCCATGACATGCATGGCCCTGTCAGGAGAGAGTGTCAAATAGCCACCGAGTGTCACACAGGCCTTGTGCTGCCACCCTGCCCCAAGTGAATTCTGGCCCCACTTCCTCTTGATAAACTAGGGAGTCATTCTCCCTTGGTCTTGGCTGTTTAGACTGGAAGTTCCAGTTTGTGCAGCACCCAGCACACTGGGTCTCTGATGTCCATGGTGTGGGGGAGTGTCCCTACTGTTACTGGAATACAAACAGACTCGCAAGGCCTTGCTGTAGAATTAGAGTCAAACTTTTTCTTCCACAAATAGAGACAAAAAGGTCAGATCCTGCTTGTTCTGTTCAGACAATCAACAATCAACCCAATCAGCCTGGGTACATTAGGAAGCAGGACCTGGCCCGCAGTGTGAACCAGGTCAGAGAGAGACAGCTGGGAAGCTCCCTCTCCTCCTACCCTGCCGAGCAGATCGCTCCCTTTTGTCCCTTTTCATGAGGATCAGAACGATTCAGCTCCCACTTCTTTACTGTGAGACGGTTTGAGACACTGGCTGAAAGTTTTGTGGGGCTCTGGCCCCCTACCTCAGCTATTCAGAGCAGTACAGGATTGCTTCCCAGCCTTCACTAAACGGCAGAATCCTTAGAGGTTAGAGCTGAGATTTTCATAGCTGGCTAAAGGATTTAGACCAAGAATCCTGTTACCACTATGGCTGTGTGTCTAAATCCCCTAGTCAGCTCTGAGTATCTCAGTCTTTGTTCTTTTAACATAATTCCATGGTGCTGACTCCACACAGTCTAAAAGGAGTCAGGAGATTTCATGAAACTTCTATTATCGTGTAATCTGTATATTAGTCTCATCAGCAACAGCAAACAAGGAGCTTTCCCTCAAACAAAGCATAAGGCGCTTACATCCCAGCATCTCCGCCTTTCCCTTGATTATTGCTCTTTAAGATCGCTTTTTTTTAATTGCCTGTTTTTTCTGTCAGAGAAGCAGTAGTTGTCTAACGTGTTTAGAATAGGGGAGGAGTCAGAGACAAGGCTCCTGGGTTCCATTCCACTGCTGACAGACTGATGGGTGCACTTTAACAAGACACTTGGCTTTCCATACGTCTTTCCCCTCGGATAACACCACCACTCTTCCCCCTACCAGTGGATGGGTCGTGAGGTCTAGTTCATTCATTCTTATCGCGTTATTTGAGTTCCTCAGGCAAAAGGTGTTACCCAAGTGCAAAGTATTATATGTTCATCAGTAAGTTGTAAAATGCCCAGCGTCATGCCCGCACCATGCTGAGTGCTAACTGCGCCCCTTGGCAGTTCTCTTTAGGCAAACAGCCAGAGAAGAAAGGGACTCAATTTAAAGCAACACCGAATGGAAGATTAGTAAAGTAACCTCGTAATTTCAAAGGCTTTGTAGTTAATTGAAAATCCTTGGTTTCTGTTACAGGAAGAGAGGTGTTACAAGAGCGCCTGAGAGGTCTCATATACAGGTAACTAGTTAAAGTGCCAGTAGCCAGTGCTCGAGATTATGTAGTATGGTTTCTGCCTAGGTTTTGCACTGCAAGACCAATAAAACTGGTCAGCATTTTGCACAGCTTCATGCAACTCCCAAAAGCCTCATCCAGATTCTGGAGTCCTCACTGCCAGTGAGTTTGCCAGTGGCACCATGCAACAGTGGTTTGTGGAGGAGGGGAAGTGTCCAGGAAGGCCAGTAAATCTGCAGCAAATGGGGCCCCTCAGAGAGCAGTTTCTGAGACTGTTAAAGGCTTTAAATATCAGCCAAGTGGTTAAAATTGCAATACAAATATCTGAAGATTAAAATAAGAAAACAAGAGAAATCGCAAATACTGTGTGCAGTATTGTTCACTCTGCCTCAAAAAGATACTGCAGAAAGTGGAAGGCAGCAAGAACGATTAGGGGCATGGAAAAACTCTCATATGAAGAGAGATTGAAAAGATTGGGGTTGTTTACCTCAAAGGAGATAAGTAAGTGGGGACATGAATGATAAAATGAAGTTGAAAGAATGAATGGGACAGAGAAAGGAGATTGGGATAGTCTTTTCTCCCTGTCTCAGAAAAGAAGAACAAGGGACAAGTCAGTGAAATTAAGAGGTAGCAAATTCAAAACTGATAAAAGGACATTTTTGTTTTACCCGAACATTTTTTACATTGTCACAAATGTTGGAATTCACTGACATATGACTTAATTGAAGCCAAGAACCACAAGATTTGAAGAGGGACTGGATATTTATATAGAAAAACACAAATATGCAGAGTTAGAATCATTGATGCTAACCTAAAATTTAGGAATGAGATAAAACCAGGTGTTTCTGTTGGGGCTATCACTGATGCAGAGCAGGTTAATGCATGTCTGCATACTGCAGGTACCTTGCATCTTCCTGTGATATAGCTGATGCTAGCCAGAGAGAGAGGATACTGGAATAGATGGATCTGATGCTGTATGGCAATTCCTATGTTGTATTTCAAGGTGTTCCCCCCCCCTCACAATTTTTCCAGTTTACAAACAGCACACAAGGATCCTTCCATTCCTACTACTTAGCTGATCCACCGACATTGCGTCTCCCTTTTGTCTTCTCACAGTGCAGAAATACGCAAAACTCCTGAAAATCAGTCAGACCTCAGAAAACATTGCATATTGCTCATCATACCAAGCTGCTTCAAAAAACCCCCCAAGTTTGTTTTGTTTACTAAGTGCAGTCTGTTCACATGTGCCTGGTATATTTCAAATGATAGAAGGTTTGTAGCAGTCTATAAAGCAGGATTTTAATTGGTTGATTAATTTACTGCTTCAAAAGCAGTGGGTGTTGGTTTCCGTTCTATTTCGGGGGTTTCTGACAAGCTGCTCTGGGCGTAGAATATGCACTGTTCATAGCTTTTCCCTTTTCTTTCACTGTAACACTGCAGAGCTGTGAATGCTGGGAGCTGAGGGAAGATCACTGGTTTTTGTCTATTGCATTTTTCAGGGTGTTTTTAAATCTATGTTGTCTTTCCCCCATCAACTCGCAAGCACCCAGCATTCTTGGGGGCCAGATCAAACTCCTGCAATAACTTACGGCTTTTGGGGAGCAGCACCTTCTGCCAGTTGCTGCCACCAGAGCTCCCAACTCACAAGGGAATTGCAGCCCGGAACACCTAACTGCCCTTCAATAATAGAGGCATTTTTAAAAGCAAACAGACACATGACACCTCACCAGCTTCAGGTCAAGTACTGATATAAACCAGAATGGTTCATTCACACTCTGCATCCACGAATCATTCCACCAATAAATGGTTATTGGCAAAAAGCAGCTCCTGACTTAACTACACTTGATGCCCTGTTTCCCGATTAACAAGTTAGACTAATCTCTCTGCGCTTTGGAAAGAGGTTTTTTTGTTTGTTTGTTTTTTAAATCTCTCTCCCTCCTTTTAAATCAGGTTCTTTAAAACCCTTTTTGAAGCCTTGTGTGTGAATTTCCAGACCTGCTTTCCTTCGGTTTACTGGTGTAATGGATTAAAACGAGTCCTTTGAAGTGTCGGCATTGTGAACGGCTTGGAGACTGGCTCGGCTCTGTACTTTGTCAAGTACTGGAGGGAGAATAATAAATGCCATTTGCCTCCTGATTTCCCTGTCATCTATTCTTCTTCCTGCAGACGTACAGGCATAATAAAGTTGGAATCAATAAGTACATGTCGCAGGTTTGAAATGCAGGCCCCTCTCCTCTTCTACATGAAGAGACTGCCTTATAGATTTGCTGTGAGGGCTGCCTCAGGGCTTCCATGTATCCTGTAGATGTACACATGCCCTACAGCCATCCTATCTGGTGCATGTCTCCTGCACCATTGTATCACTTTGGTAGCAAGGCCCAGCTTGAGACAAAAAGCCTTACCATTTGGTTGTGTCTCTGTTCCCGTCATACGACATCAGCTGTCTGCGTCTCCTGCTCTGTACATGCTGCACAGCACCTTTAAAAGCAGCACGAGACATATACTGTGCCAGGGACACACTCACAGAGGAGCTGGGGCATCAGGTTTTGACAAGCAAACTGCTTGTGCTTCAAAGCTCAGGGTTATCCTCATAACACAATGCATTTCCCCAGCACGCTTGGGGCACCAGTGACGGGTCATTCTCTCTTTTAAAGTAGCCGTCTCTATGGTCTCTAGTGGTTGCTATTCCATACTCACTGTGCCACTCAGTCCCTAGGTTTTTATACTATGGTGTTAGTACTGGATTGAGTTTCCTGGACCCTCCATGTCACACAACCATCTTTGTAAATACAGATCCTGCAGTGCACTGGGTGAGCAGCCCCCCGCCCATTCAGGGACTGGAGCAAAAACGCTGTCTCTGGTTGTCGTGTAGGCTTAGTGCTGCACCGTACACACGAATTCACATGCACTCTGCACGGAAAGCAGAACAGCCAAACCAGGCTGAGCCTGCTGCTTCTGCTGCCAGTGCATTCAGCTTCTAAAAAGAGGTTAATGTTGCACAACAAGCAAGTGTTAATATCAAGAATATTCATCTATCTGGAAAAATGAGAACATTACAGTAAAAACAACAAAATTAAACATCAGTAAGATTAGGGAGAGATTAGGCATTGCTCTTATGGGAGCATTTCAGAACCCGAGGTCTTTCTCAAAATTTGCTCATTCTCAGCAACTTTATTTCCTTCTAATTAATAAATGTGTAAATAAACCGTGTGGTTCCTAGAAGGGAGATGGCTCCCCAGTCCTCTCAGTCAGTGTTCAATAACACAGAAGGGCAGAGCCTGGCAGTAGGTAGAAGTGCGTACACCTTCGACTCTGCCCTTGGCTACATTAGCACACCGGCAAAACTTTTGTTGCTCAGGGGTGCGAAAAAAATCACACCCCTGAGCGGCATAAGTTTTACCAGCATAAGCACTTTGCGGACAGCTCTGTCAGTGAGAGATGCTCTCCTGCTGACAGCTACCGGCGCTCATTTAGTTGGTTTTATTATATCGGTGGGAAAGCTCTCTCCCGTCAACGAAACGTGGCTACACAAACACTCTTACAGCAGCACAGCTGTAGACTAGCCCTCAGAAATCCAACTGTCAGCAGCGCGAACAGCAAAGGCTGTGAAAATAGAAATTATTGCATGAGCGTCTGTTACAAGGTGACTGGAGGGGGAAGGCTAACATGGAAGAGCTTAACAAAGAGAAGGTTAAGGGTCAACTTGATCACAGTCTATAAATACCCACATGGGGAACAATAATCAACAACAAATTCTTCGATCTAGCAAAGAAAGGTAATACAACCCACTAGCTGGAAGTTGAAGGTAGACAAATTCAGACTGGAAAGAAGGCATACATTTTTAAAGGTGAGGGTAATTAACCATGGGAATGAATTGCCAAAGGCTGTGGTGGATTCTCCATCACTGGACATTTTTAAATCAAGACTGGATGTTTTTCTAAAAAGATCTGCTCTAGGGATTGTTTGAGGGAAGCTCTTTGGCCTGTGCTATAAAGGAGCTCACACTAGATCAGTGTCCCTTCCGGCCTTGGAACCAATGAGTTGGGATGAGCAGATCCAGGCAGGAGGCAAAGAATTAACAGAAGCAGAGATGAACATGGGGCTGGATGTTTTGCAACTCAGCAACATCTGCTGGTCCCTAACAGATTCTCAGACAGAGGCTGCAGGGCACCTTTCTGGTATCACATGGGGAGACAGCATGAGCTCCCATGTTAGGGGCAGCAGGTTTAACCCATGACAAGCACACTTGGTCTGGATTATCTAAGGATACAGGTGGTGCAAGGTGGCACCACTGCAGGAGAGGGCAGGGGCATTGCCTTCTGCTGGGGCAAGACAGCTCTGAACATGAACCATATGGTTCCAAGGGAGTCCCCCTCAGTAGTGGTTGTCTAGGGGACACCCTGAATCAGCATAATTCCAGAGTCCTTGCAACCCCCACCTGCCTTCTGGGGGCCCTGGCAGGCTCCAGGCCTCCCAACGGCACAGAGTTACAGGGACTGGGCTAGTGACTTTCCTCTCCTGTTTGCTTACTGAGGTCGCTGATAGAGAGCCCAACCCCCTGAATAGAAGCAGTTCTAGGTGCTAAGCACTGGCAACGTGAGCTCACCACCCTCCTTCCTCTTGGCTAAGTTGCCACGCGAGTTCTCGTGAGAACCATGCCTTAACCAGGGGCTCCCCTTGCAGAAGCTGGAGTGCTGTGGATCCAGAGGCAGGTTCCCATATAGCACCTGCTGTTTCTGCTCCCCTCCCTCTCGGGCCTTTGCAGTATTCGTGTTCACCAGCACAGCGTGCTGACACATCACCAGCTGGCCTTTGGCTGCCTGGCCACCGCTGCTGCTGAGTGCCCACATGCTGGGAACACAGCCATCATGGTGTCAGACTCCTGGGTACAACGTTACGCTTGCTACTTCCAACTCTATGCCTGTCTGAAAGATGCAAAGGCCATCTTGCCCCTACCAAGTGGCTCAGACTAGAAGTAACGAGTCCCCTTCCAGGCAGGAGCAGTCAGAGTTCATGTTAAGTAAATACAGTGGTGTACCCAGTCACACACTCGGTTGTGACAGCCAAGCAATTCTCAATGCTATGACACAGTCAGGCGTTCTAACCTCAGGAAACTCATTTCCTGATTTAAAGTCTTCATGTTAGGCCTTGATTCAGGAAATCATCCCTATTCAGGAAAGCATTTAAGCAGGCGCTTCACTTTAAGCATGTGCTTAATTCCCCTTGACTTCAATATATATGTGTGTGTGTATGTATATGTGTATATATATATATATATATATTATACACACATATATATGCTTGAAGTGAAGCACCTGCTCAAGTGCTTTCCTGGTGTGTGACCATAATGCAGAAACACAATAAAAAGACATCTACGAAGGGTAAGGGGTGAAGGTCCAGTAGGTCTCGGGAACAAGTACTTCCTCCCATTTTATACCAGAGTCCCTTTTACTAAACCAGTGCTAGACTGGCTCAGGATCTTTTCAGGTAGGTTCCGGTCCCAAAAGTCTATTTCCGAAGTGCTGCATGGCACAGCTGCCCTTGGCCACCGGAGCAGTCTCCACATTGAGAATAACTGCAGACAAAATAACATTGTGCAATCCAGTGAGAACATGCAGAGTGCTCTCCACCCTCAATGTCATTTCTGATATGTGACCTGCTGGGCCGATGCATTTTGTTACTGTACGATGTCTGGAAATACTGGTTCAAGGCCTCCTAAAGTCCTCTCTCCCCATGAACTAGCCCCAGCGTGCAGCCCTTTGAATAGGACAGTCTTATTTGGAGCCTTCAAAAGCTGTCTGTATCCTGCTGAGCTTGCCTGGGCGGCACTGAAAAGCCCTAGAGAAAACTTCAGTGAAGGGGACAAAGACACAAAAGTTACATGAAGCCAAAGCCAAAGCATCTCCTGAGCTGCACCAAGGCACTGCCCAGAAGTCCTGGGCATGAGGCCAATAAGCAAAGCCGGGTCCTCTTAAACTTCCCTTAGCTGTTGATAAAAGATAAAAAGATGCGAGAACGCCAGCCTTCTGATTGATATGCTGCAGCCCCTCTTTTTAATAATCCAGATGTCCGTTAATGTGCACATCCATAGCACCTGTCAGCTAAGGGGGTCTTCATACTTGGCAAATGCTCGTTTAATTAAGCCTCCATCTCCCTCCCCTGGTGAGGTAGGCACCATGTGTAGAACTATAAAAGACAAGGAGGTTAGGACCAAAAAAATAAATAAATAAAACCTTCAAATCTGGCTACTTGGACAGGCCTAAATCCGTCACTAGGCACGCCGATAAGTGGGCTGATTTTCACAGGTGCTGAGCACTCGTGACACCTCTGGAGCCAGTCTATTTAGAGCCTGCAACAGGGTTTCCACTCACCACCAGCGTACTTCCTTGGGTCTAGGTTTGGGAAAGTCACACTCAACACCTGCTGACCCCTTCTGCTGTCTGCTCACTCTGAAATGGTCTCTTCTGGTAACTTGCTGGCCCAGCCCTTCCCCTGCTGGCCTTCACTCTCAATTAACCCTGGCCCTCCTCTCAGTGACTCTAGGTGCCTATGTGCCTACTTGGGCCCTTGTTAATCCTAAGTATCATAGTTTTGGTAGCTAGCTTTGGGCTCCCAGGTCTGCCATCATGGTAGACAGCCAAAAAAGAACCCAGGAGCCCCCATTTCCCCACATCTCATCTAACTCCCAGACACCACACACTGATCTCTCTAATCTTCAAAAGAGCTCCTGGCCAGTTGCAATGAAATACCCAGCCTTCCTAGAGCCCGAACCAGAGGATATTTCAGAATGGAAACAAAATCTAATTAGACATTCATAGAATACAAAAGACTCCAGTTTGCTTGTAACTGACGAATAAACCTTAACAAAAATTACATCTTTCATCCTCTACATTTGACCATTGAACTTCGGTGTTCTTTTGGTGGGAGGGAGGTTAGTTTAAAAATCAGCCAAACCCCAGCAGGAAGGGATGACAAGTTCACAGCAGGTTCCCTAAGATATTGGTAGCTGGTACAGAGAAATCAGCTGGCCATTAGTCTTTCCAGGTAAGTCTCTGGGGACAGCAGGCAGGATGGAAATTGTTCAGCATTACACAATGCTGTAAAACCATCCTGAGGGAGAACATGGGTGGCAAAAATCAGCAGAATTCATCTGGCTGGGCCAATTCCCTTACTAGCTGGAAGTAGCAAGTTACACCTGATCCAGCAAATATCAATAAAACTCCTCTGTTTATAGACGACTCAGCTCCTTTTTCAGATGGGCTAATCAACAAAGCACAATCAACTACAAATAACCAGAAGTTATCTGGACTAGTTCTCTCTTCCCTTCGGGCAGAGAAGTGCCGGGAAGCACAGCACGCTATAGGCAGAACGCTTGTGAGACTGTATCTGCAAGACTGCGTTGCATCTGGACACTTTGTTGACCCGGAGACCAGGGAGTTCAGAGAAGGCCAGAAATGACCATGGGGTGGGATGGTTTGATTTGAAGAAATATTAAGGAGACAAACATGTCTATAGCTCAGCAAAGTGACCACTGAGTTGGAGGAAGGTGTGTGCAGAGGTGCAGTGTAAATATCATAGGGAGGATTGAAAGGTGACTAAGACTGATCACATGAAACAGAGGAGGAAAATACTAGTCTGATACCAAGACAAGCTCCCTGATTGTAAGAAAGAGAGCGCTCAGAGCACAGGGATGTCTCCCCAGGGAAGCGGTGCAAGCCCTGCTTCCTGGGACACCAAGCACCCAGGAGAGAGCACTAGCACGTGCACGGCAGGACTGCTGCAGCAAGGGGGAGATGGGCTAGATTTCCATCTCGGCTTTCTGTGATCCTGCACTGCTACTTACTATTTTGAACAATGATTTATTGTTTTTACTCTTTCCAACAGAATGAGAGAGAGACCCATTTTTCACTTTCAGGAGTGCCTCTCTTCCCGCTCCCCCAGTCTCTTCCTAGAATAAATGAGTCATTGTCCGCAAACCTTTTTCAAAACATCTCTTCAAAATTCTGCATCAAATCACAAGCATTTCTAGGCCATGATCCAGCACAGGAGACCTGGGAGCAGAAGCCCAAGGATGCTGTCGATCTGCTACCTGAAAACAGAGAGCCTTAAGCCAGGAAACCCTTTGCCTGATGCAAAGCTTCTACCCGACTGTACCTTGTCTAGCACCTCGGTGTAGTGCCCACCAGGTGGGGAGAGGAGGCCTGTGAGCCCCTCTCACCACAGCTCATTGTGTGCTTTGAAGCCCTGTTTGTGTCTGGAATTGTATTTCAGGGCTGGCTGTTTTGTTTTGCAGACAGATAACACGTGTTCACGGAAGAGTCAGCTGCACAGTCACACACAAAGGGCAAACTGCAGATTTTTAACTAGCACAGCTCAGCTTTACAAAACATGCTCCTACCTGACAACACACACCATGTCACTCCAGCATCCGAGGAGAGTGGAACCGGCCTGTGGGTATCTTTAGGGTGAGGTTGAGAACACATTTACACCTCAGGTATGACTGGCCACAGAGCAGCTATGGTATTTTCATTCAGTGGATATAGATCCCAACAATTCTGATATCTCATCAGATCAGTTATTTCATTCAGCCTGAACCACTGATAACCCAGCTTGTACTACCCAAAGGATTTGGCTTTTGTTTCATACTGTCTCACCTGGAGATTAATAAGGTGACATGTGTGGTCAGCCCCCAATGAGATGTGAATTCAGCTCACTCCCACTAGCATGACAACCTGTAAAGACCTGGAGTTGTTTTCACAACACTGGTCTTTGCAACCAGAGCTGCTTCATGGAAAGGTGGCTCCAATCTTTAGAGGAATGACAATATCTAGAAATGAGCCGTCACGTTAGCGAACCAGGGTCAGTTGGAAAAAGTTTTCCAGACTTGCCTGCAATTGAGAGAACCAAGTTATTTTCCGCACAGGTACCAGTATTGGCTCTCAAGCCTCATGGCTCTCGGAACTTCACTTCCTGTGGTGTTTGGGTGAACCTGGAGGAGTCCACCCAGTGACAGCCTCCCCAGCTTGTAGGCTGGTCTGAGGCCTTTGAAACCTTTGGCCCCCTTTTAACAAATGGAATGCAATGCTTAATAATACCAGCGAGAAGTACAGTATTTTAAGGGCTGACAAGGAGAAGCAGGGTGGGTAATACCAACTGACTATGTATTCTGATTCCCTGCTACACCTCCTGCAGGTCAGTCCAATGGCTGACTCCTTGCCCCATTTGCATACATGCATCCCAGCATCTCTCCATGCAACAGACACTATGGCACTTGCACACACGCAGGGATGGCATTGAGGTAACATGCTTAACGGCAACATAAACAAACCGGGTTCTTGATCCCGAGAAGTTTATGAAACCACCTTGTGCTCCCTTCACTCAAGCAAACAAACAAACAAACATTCTGCTATTAGACAGCTCTGATTTCCCAATAAACTAACTCCAAGCTATACACATTCAAACAACAAGCAAAACAAGGAAGGATGCAGGCAGTACCTTTCTGTTGCTGGCTGGGCTGGCACTGGCAGATAACAGAGCTGTTCCAGTGCTGCTGCTGAGATAGAAGCGCTCTGGAGTTACGATTACAGCTTTCCCCACTCTGCGACCAGATCTTTCAGCAGCCTAGATCCACTGTGCTGGAAATGCACTTAGTAATTATCTGCAAGAGACCAGGCTCCACCCCCAACAGCTCTGATTGGTCCTCTGGCCCAGTGTAAGTCTGCACTGGTTTCAGGTCAGTCAATCTCACTCACTATTTAGCATCTACTATTATCCAGAGCCTCAAAAGAACTGAATTCTGTGTCCCATGGATGAGCTCAAGTCTTGATGGCTGTTTACCATATGCATTACAGTAGCAGTGAAGTTTGCGGGGTGGCTCAGAAAATAGCAGGGTGGCTTTATGGATTATACACAAAACTCAGTCACAGGCTGTGTTATAATAATGCTGTCTGTCTCACCCCTTCCTCCTCTCAAAATCTATGACATTGCATGGTGCTTTCTATTCCCCAGCAATAATTTGGCATGCCGCACAAAGCCTCCTAACTTTGGCCATCACCACCTCTAGTCCAGGTACATACTTCAGTTGTGCACTCATGGTGTAAAACGTGGCAACCCTACCCCCACTAGATCGGACATCAGTCATATTGCAGCCTTTTATACTCAGCCGTTCTTCCAATATATGGCACACAGTCTGTAAATATAAATCCTGTGGAAAATTGAGTGTTGGGGTACTTATTAAAATTTTCAGAAGTTAGGGGGTACTTGCTACTTAAAAGGTTGAGAAACACTCATCTAGTTTACAGGATTTAGGGGCTGGAGGAGTTATATGCTGTTTGGATGAATTCAGTCACTCATTTTAAAAGTGATATTTCTGAATTGAATACAATATTGTAGTCAGTAATATCAGATATCGCCTTCTTGTGATCCCTGTTGTAACCATGGTTACTACATAACTTAAGAAGTTAGTGTTTTGGTTTATTTTACTGTTTATGCAGCTCTTTCCACTACAGTTTGATAGGTTTTTATTAAACACCAACTGGTGTCCTGCAGGGCATGTGGGAGGAAGAGACAGAGATGTGACAAGGAACAAGGTATTGATTAAAAATAAGAAATAATGAAAAGGAATGCCTAGGGACCTCGGAGGAAGAGGGGGATGCATTTAGAGTTCCTCCTGTCAGGAGAGAGAATTGGAGTTATTACACACTCTGGCAAAATGCCTTTGTTAGCAACAACCCTGGAACAGCTATTTGGTGGATGAAAGATCTTTTCAGAAGCCCTCACCCAGCCGTGTTGTCATAGCAGGGCAGTAACATGGAAGAGTCCCATTAACACAGATGCTTAAAAACTCCAACCGTTGTTTTTCAAGAAAGGAGTGATACGAGTCAGTGCAACCAAACACACACTTTTACCAGATGAGGAAGAGTAGAAATGTCCCAGGTGCAGGACAAGAAAATGGGTAACAGCACGACAGCTAAGAGGCCATTGCACCAGGGTGTTGATGCCAGGCCTGGTACTGCTTTGTGGGGAGTTAAGTGGGTAGCTGAAGGTGAGATGAGAGGCCAGGATGTTCCTAGGCCTTGACAGGTGAGAGTTACTGCTGCCTGTGATAGATTTTATAGAAACTACCAGAAGAAAAATCAGTTCATGCGGGTTATTCTCTCTCTCTTCTCCATCACCCCTGCTGTGGGGATCTCCTGCTTCCCTTCCCATAAAGAGGGAAGGTGGGCTACGAGAGCTCTGCTAAAAGTGTTCATTGCTGATAAAGCCAATAAATGAATGTACCTCAGAATATTTAGCAGCGTTGTCAGTTTTCAAACTGGACTGCACAAAATCCTTTACTTCTCCCTCTCGCTGCCAGGTAAAGCTGCAGCTGCTTCATTTCCTGCCCACCTAAAGCAGTTGAGTAATCAAGGCTAATCTACATCTTTCACCTCCACCTGCATTCTGGCAAACAGGTACATCAGCTTACATGGTCCTTTGGCTAGAGCAGGACAGAAATGTTGTCTATCGGGCAATCTCTTGTTGCCAACAATGTGTTACGGAAGTAGGTGCGTAACAGCAAATTGCTGACTGGTAAACTGGGTTTGAAGCTTTCCAAGGATTCACGGCTGAGATGTGATTGACAGTCATGATAACGTCGAAGCACTGAAGTCTCTTAAAGAAAAAACAAATCTGTGAACTTCAAGTTTATTTAGTATAATTTTTTTTTATTAAATATGGCCTCACTAACAAACCAAGACCTTGGCCAGGACAAGAGCAGCTGTCTGTCCTGTCTCCAGCCCTGCTTGTTTTCACACCAGGATCCTCAGCAGATGCCTTTTTTTTTTTTTTTTTGGGGGGGGGGGGGAGTAGGGAAGGGGGGAGGTGCTGAAATCTTTTAAAAAGCACACCCTCTCCCCCCAGTACTGGAGTAGGGGGAACTGTCTGAAGTAGATAAAAAACTGCTGGCAATCTGCTTGACAGCTGTTTTACAAACTATTTGAACTGTTATGCTGCGTGATCCAGCTTGGCTCTTAAAAAAAATCTTAGGGAGAATTTAAGCCATGCATTTAAGCCTCTAAAATTGACACAAGCACCTTAGAACTGCCTCCCAAGGCCTCGATACTTAAGTGCTGAGGACAGATCAGACAAAATATTTAGTGATGTAGCTGCCATCCAAAAAGGGGTGGTGGCAGGGGAGAAGTGAAAGCACTTCCCAACTTTTAACTATCCAGGATTACATAACTCACAACAATAGAGGTCTTCAGCTCTCGTATTTTCCTCCTGCAATGGGAGCATCTGGGCAAGACATTTTATAAACAACTTACAAATTAATAAATCTTTTAAACTCTTTCAAGGTGTTTTATTTGCTCTTTCCTAATAGTTATTTATAGCCTCCCTTAACATCAGGCCAAAAAAAGAATGTTATTTTCATTACATGTCAAAAACCAACCAAGATGATGGATAGAAGGTCCAGTTTCATTTCCATACGGCAGCATAGCAGACTTTCCACAGGCTGCTTCAGTAAAATATTTATGATCCTCCCCTTCACTGCCTGCCATAGAAATCTGGAACAATGCTTAAAACATCACAGGCAAAGGATGGAGAAGTGATGTTCCTTTCGTAGCAACACACCAAGGTCCTGCCAATGGACTACTGAGATTTGGCATGCTGACACCACTGCAGGCCTGTCTGACTGGCACAGGCCTTTCTAAGCCATCTGTCACCATGGGTCCAATGGTTCTAAGAAGCAAACAGCTGGAGGTAGCGTAGTAGCACTGCATTGTCCATCTCCATGATCTGTTTCTTCCTCCCTGACTCCCATGGTGGAGAGGATGGTGTTACTCACCACCCGGTTGAAGATGTGCCTTAAGTTGTCAGGCTTTGGGCTTAGTCTCAGCTTGAAGGGTTTCTTTTCTTCCACTCTGAAATCTCTGCCTCTGCTCCCCATGAGAGTATTCCTCTGCACCGTCCTGGATGCTGCATCCTGTGCCATACAGCCCAGAAGGAGCCTGGATGCAGAAGCAGGAGGACTCAATTCATAATGGAGGCAGCAGGGAGCTGGTGGAGGTCCTGGTGGACTGTGCTGCCCGCACATGGGCTAGAGAGAAGTCAGGTCCCAGGAGAAAGCATCAGAAGCCAGGGAGTTCCCAAGGGACTGTAGGATCTGCTCTGACCTTTTAAACAGCAGTCAGTTCAGGTAGCAATGGATTTACCTGGATGTTTAATTAACTGTCACGTTTTTTAACTTCACTTTATCGTGGCTTCAGCACAGCCACAGCCTGTAACAACAAAGAGGTGCCAAGCTAAAACAAACACTTGGGTTCAGGATTTCAAATCCCCTTGGCACATGGGAGTGGTTTGAGCCAGGGTTTTGGCTCAGCCTGATGCAGAGACGGAACCAGCTGTGAAGCCAAGATGTTGAGCCTCTCCAGAATTCCTGATGGTGGGATCAGGGGATTTGGTTCAGGACTACCTCTATCTCCAGGCTGTTAAAATGGCAGCTCCCTGGTTAATTGCTAATCCTGATTTCTTATTACATTTAAGACTTTAAATTTTTCCTTTTAAATGATTTACCTTCCCTGTAATTGGCTTTTATATTGCACTGGGGTTTTCTTTTAAAGATTAATTCACCAGTAGCAGCAGCAGCAGACACACACAGCTCAGCAAAACAGATCTTCCTGTTCCAAGGTGAAGACAGACAAGTCACAGAGCAGGGGCTGCAGGAGGAAAGCTCAGCTAATCATACGTCAGGAGTTCTTATGCTGAAAGTTTTCGGAAAAGTTCTTCAACTCAATTAGCATTTAAATAGTTGGCATGCTTTGTCACACAAAGCAGTTGTAGCATTGTAATCAGGGGACTGCAGCAGCCAGGCTACCCTGGCACACTAGAAATGTCAGCCTATTTTATTTGACACTGCGTTGTGCTTTTGGTATTTAGTAACATTTGGAAAGTGCTGAGGATTTGGTTTGTCTTCCCAGAGGGGCTTCCCCCAATGAGGCAGAGGTCACTCGCCTGCCTTCACTTGTCAAAACGACTGAAGCAGAAAGGGCTTTTCATTGAACTTTGCCCAGGACTAGAGTTCAGACACTTGGGACAGACCCCTGCACTGGTGCAACGGAGCCCTTTGCTCCGCAGAGATTGGCCCTCTCTCTTGGAGAGGGATAGGCAAGTGTCTGAGGTGTCCCCGGCCTCTGACACCCCCTCTAAAAATCTGATGTGCAACTCCCACTGCAAAGGAAGTAGCAGAGAAATGGCCTTTGGTTCTTTGGGAACTGGGGGAAAAGAGGCTTTTAAGAGGAGGGAATGGTTAGGTTTTATAAAATGCCCTGAGAAACCTAAGAGCTTCCCATCACATGACAAGGGGCCTCATCACCCCAGGCAGGTGCAGGGCCAGCACATCCCAGGCATACGGCAACTGAGCGAGGGGAAGCAGAACTTGTACCAATATGTTGATTAGTTTTTTCACCCCATGGGGCTTGTTTGCATGTCCAAAGCCATTTAATCAGATGCCATAGAGCCCTGGCCAAAGCTGTCAGAGGTTCCTGACACAATGAGGTGTATGGAGCATTCTAGGAGCTGCACAAACACACCCCCATGCCCAGGAGTCACTCTGCCTGCAAACTCCATGGCAACACACCTGATGCTGTTGCTGAAGACACTGCCCAAAGGATTCATCCTCCAAAGATTGCTCTCCAGAACTGGGTCATTCTCCCACCCCACAGATTCACTGGAGAACAAACACCTGCTTCGCGCCTGTGCCAAACCCTCAGTTGGTAGGACTTTACATCTGGGCTCTGGATGATCAGCGCTGCCGTGGTGGCCCCTGCCTCAGTAAGGCTTTGCAGATTGGCACCAGAACCCGCAAGCAGCGGGGCTGGAACAATGTATCTAGTGGGTAGTGTGGAGAGACACTGAACCCAACTGTAAGCCCTGGATATGATGGAAACCCCTTCAAGCCGGGTGTGCAGCAACAGCCCCTGCATGCCCAGGTCCAGCACCTAGGACTCCATGTAGATCCAGCAGTGAGGAAGGCGTCAATGCAGCTTGCAGAGCAGCAGCACGTTATGGCACAATCCTTGGGTCACCCTGCTTAGGGGATGTACTAGGAGACGGGAGGACAACAGCAGCTTCTTCTGGAATGTCTTGTCTAGGCCCAGGTAGTGAAAATTATAACCATGGAGGGAAGACGACTGCATCCAGACCAGAGAGAGGAATGAGTGCAATGGTCGTGCTGGAGCAGCGATAAGTCCAGCATTATCCCCAGGCCAGGAACCATCTGAATTACTGGAGGGGCAAATGTGCTCAATTACTGTTATCTATTTATATTGTGGTAGCGTCTACAGATTCCGGTCAGGGCTCAGGACCCCCGAGTGCGGGGCACTCTACACGCATATAACAAGGCAAAGAGCGTATGCTCTGATCTGGGGGGCCTTTCCCTTGCTAGCATCATTTCATCCCTTCCTGGGCTCAGTCACAGCCAGGCTTGTCCGTGCACTGAGACAGCTGGCAGCCTAGATTAGATGTGTGTCAGTGCACCGCTGTTCCAGCCACATCAGGATGTATCCTAAAGGCTGTACATAAATGCTGTCTCCACCCTGACCCCAGGATACTTAGACTCAGCTATTGCCCATCAGGAGGTTAATGCCATTTCCAGAATGTCTCAGGTGGCTCAGCTGATCTCCCACATGGCCATATGGTAAAGTTTCATTTAAGAAATTGTTACAGTGAAGCCTGGAAAACGCAGTTTGTTTAGACGAATACAAAATTTCTGGCGGGGCTGAAAAGAAGTCCGGCTGGCAGCATCGAGAACCACAGTTTGTGCATCACCAGGCAAGAACCTGCTGAATTATTTAATCTTATTACATTAGCAGTTTCGTTAAGCAACACCAGCCCAATTGGTCCTCAGAGCAATAGCACAGAACTCCTAGGGATATCTTTCTATGATGCACCAGAAAACGCTGCTCTTTCTCAGCCAGCCTCAACAACTCTTTCTTTGCAACTACACACTTCACTGGGAACATTATCCCAAACTGTACACTGTAGGTTCCTCTTGAAAAATTGATATGGGTGATAAATATTTCCTCACCTCGTCATTGTGCTGCTTTGGAAAGTTCAATCCCTCCCACCCCTCACCTCCCCAAAAAAAGCATGCACGCTCACTGTTACTGTAAAAAATAACCGCTGTGGAGGGGGGCAACTGACCGGTTGGCACCAGCCTGAGTCTGGCACAGAGAAGGGAACCAAACACTATTGCAGGTATGAGATGTCTCAGAAGGATTCAGAAACCTGCTAGACCAGGGCCGCAGAACACCAGAGCTTTAGCCCAGCTGTGGAAAGCATCTCTTGCTTTAACAACATCCTCAGCACAGCACACCCTTATACATGCTTATTTCATTAAACTTTGCCACCTAGACTGAGGCCTTGCTTGTCTCTGCCTCACTCGAGAAAGAGAAGCTTTGTTCAACAGTGTGACAGAGAGGAGTCATTCACCGAGTACAGTCTGAGAAGGAAGAAGCTGCAGCACGAAGAATCTAAAGTAACTAGTAGGGAAAATTTTGTACAGTGCAAGAAGAGTTCTGCAATGGAGCCGTGACATCAGTCAGAAACAGCTGCAGTGATGGGCATATCAGACCCTAATCTATCTGCACTGTGATAGGGACAGATTCTACTGCTTAAGAGAGGCAGTTTTTCCCAGTGGTATAAATCTAAACATCCTAAGGATATAAACCCTGTGTCCGCACTGGGGGAATAGGACAGTTGCAAAAAGAAATAGCAGGAGTTGAAGCAATATCAGTCTTTTAAAGAGAGCTGAGCAAATAAGTAATTTATGCAATGCATTCTGGTCCTTCCTGAACATCTGCCTCTGTTGCAGAACCTGCAAGAAACTTGTTCCAGAACAAATTCTCAGCATAAAGTTCTCATATGTTCTCAACATAAAGTGAGAGGATCACCACACTACCATCAATATCCTCATGGAGGCCAACATCTTTAATGTTGAGGTTCTGATTATTCAGCACCAGCTGAGGTGGAGCAGGCACTTTGTGCTTATGTCTGATGCATGCCTACCAAAACAATTGCTGTATGCCCAACTCACCAAAAGGAGAAAGGAAACAGGGAGGCCAAAAAGAAATGTTTTAAAGACACCCTCAAGACAAAGAATTGAGATTAGGCATTGACATCACACACTGGGAGACAGTCATCCAAGACAGGGCAAACTGGCGAAGACTTGTCAGAGAAGGAACGGCCACTTTTGAGGAAAAATCTCCTTGACTTGGTCACAGAAAAAGAAAAGGACAGACAACTTATGTCGGAAGGCAGCACTGGACCGCGATTGCTACACCACCTGCAACATCTGACAATCAGTCTATGGCTCAAGAATCGGACTTCGTGATCACCAAAGGACACACAGGAAGAGGTTATCCTTGACTACAAGGGATCGAGGATGACAATGTACATATTCTACCATTCCTCTGGTGTACCTGTTGCTCTGTTTTCCCTGCCTGCTTTCTATTTATTCACTAATTTGTCTTTAGACAGGGAGCTCTGTGGGGCAGGAAATGTGTTGTTTCCTCTGGGAAGTGCCTAGTGCAGTGAGAGTAAAATAGACTATAGTCCCTTTCACTGCTGGCTGGGTGTCCGTGACCAGGCTGTGAATTTCTCAGATGGACTCAGAATTCTACGGTGAATTAAGTGCCAGGTGTCCTATGTGACTATTACTGGTGGAGCAGTCACTCTCCATGCTGTGTTTGTTGGTTGTGAGTGGCTAGATCAGTGACATGCCAATGTGCCCGTCTCCCCCTCTGTATGATGGAGGTAATGCTGCTTACCAACTTCCATCAGGTGCTCGGGATCTGAAGATGAAACACTCCATAAAAGTCCCATTACTGATTGAATGAGCAAGTGGCCACACACTCAAAGCTGGGTTCCTGGTACATGTGGCTTGTGTTTTCTGGAGACACCAGCCACCACAAGTTGCTGGACTAGAGGCAGGAAGCGCTGGGTGAAATCCATTGTCCTACGTTAGACAGGTCCAAGGATTACAATGGTCCCCAACTTTAAAGGTATATGGATCAGCACCACCAGAACTCAGCCTCTTGAATTTTCCCTGGGAGTGTGAACAGTAAGGGGAACAACTGAGCTCACCCAAAGTGAAGTCACTTCACGTTTCAAATGACTATTTTTAAGTGGGGAGGAGGCATTAGCACTACTCCCCCGGCTGTAGCTACAAATCAAGGCACTGCTCGGAAGAGGATGCGGCAGGGAAGAGAGGGGAAGCTGCTGACTAAACCCAGGGGGAGATCCTCTGCCTTTGACCCCAGCGCCTGCATTCATGTTGCGGTACTGCCTAAAAGCTCCATTTAGGGATCAGGACCCAATTGTGTTGGGCGCTGCACAGACCCAGAGAAAAAGCAGAGACTCTGGCCCAAAAGAGATCTTGGTCTGATTATGACAAGATGCAACAGATACATCCAAAGACAAACAGGGAGAGGCAAGACAAGGTGACAAGGAAGACAGCTGCATGAATGAGTAGACTCAGCACTCACAGTTGTGTTTCTGTCTATGGTACAATTGCAAGTAGTATCTCAACCCAAGGCAAAAAGTGACTTTTTTGTGGATTCTGTACTGTGGCCATAGCAGATAGTGTGGAAGATGCTAAATAAAACGAACTGCCTTCCACAAGGCAACATGCTATTTGTCAGCCTTGCTATAAATTACATGAAGTTTATAGTAACACTGAGCGAGGATTAATGGCTTTGCTAATTATATTACTATCAGTTGGCTACCACGAGGACTGTTATTGCTCAACTATCTAAGCTCATTCATCTGGCATGCTGCTGAATTGCAATGTGCAGTATATTAGAAGTGCATCATTTTACAGTTTCAAGGAACTTCAAGTCTGCAAGTGTGGTAAGAAAAACAAAGTGTGCTTATTAACATCAAATGGGTAAAGCCCGGAATTCTTATTTATTCCAACATTGCCTGAAAGGAATCCTATCAATTCCAAGGGACATCTCCTGGAACAGCATTTCCAGATAAATATCAGCTATGATTTGCATTGAGTCAGGCTCAATTTATTTCTCCTTCTGCGCTCATGAAAGCCCAGTTACATATCAGCTTGCCACATAGTTCTGTTAAATTGGCTTGCCTTGTTTGCTAGGTATGTGTTTGCTTTGACCTACAAGTCATTTGTTTCAATTTGTTGGAGTAATGAGAGGAAGCATTTTTCACATTTTTGCACTGACTGATCTGCAATGAGGTCGAGTCTCACATCTTCATTCACCAACTGCATTCTGTTAGCTTGTTGGGATCCTTCTTACACGCATGCGCTGTAGAACCTAATTGTTCTTTGTCAAATGTCTACATCTCTTTTCCGTATGACTTAATAGTGCACAAAAGACTTTCTGTAGCAGAGACTCATTTTAAAAATGCTATTAGCAGGGATGTAGCACTGACGAAGCTAACTGGTAACATCCCAACTGCCTTTTGCATTTTCAATGTTGCTGTTTATGACAAGCACAAATCAGACGCAATTTCAGAGGAAAGGAAAGTATAGTTAGTATTTTGATGCCAAAATAATTCTCCATTTAATGAAGGGCCTATGGCTATGGCAACAATTGATTTGTACTGAGAAGATGGCAGCTGTATCATTTACCTGGGAAACTTACTGCAACACTTGAGTTGCAAAGGAATGTTTTGTTCAACGACTGGCTGCAGTGCAAACTTGAGTCTGCAGTTTATCCAGTTATGCACAGAGAGACAGACAATGTAACTTCCTTATACTGTCCTGGGTGCATTCCCAATCTTGATGTCCAAGAATGAATCTCTCTCTCTGGTCTATTGCACTAAGCAGTACTGGTTAGACTTGCTGGAGTTGCAGAATAATTTGTCTCAGGCAAAAACTTTACTCTTTTTCTGGTTTCAGTGCAAAAGCAAATGGAACAATTAACAGAAATTGGAGATGGAAGGGACCGCAGAGGTCGTACGTGGTCCACCCCTAGGGGGTCCGATACGAGATTGCTCCCTGCAGCACATTTAGTGCTTTGGCTGGTTTAGTTGTAGGTCTCTCAAGTGATCGAGATTCCACCACTTCTGAGGAAGATTGCTAAGCAAGATTATAGCTCTTGCTGTCAGGGACATGGGAATTGCTGTGGCTCAGAATCAGATGAGTCCACCTAGTTCAGTATCTAGCCCCCAGCTACAACGCGAATGAGGTGTAAAACACTCATAATTGACAGTATACAATGACATACTTATGAGGAAAGTCTCTTCCTAGCCCCAGGCAATTAGTGGTTGGATTCTGTCCTGGTTTTCTTTCTATTCTGCCTGCCTAACAGTTCCCTTTCTTCATGTCATCCCTTCGCTTCATGTCCCTCCCTACATAATTCCTCTGAACCCCTCATTTCTACTTCTCAAACGCTTGGTTTTAAAAGTTTTACTTATGCCATGAAAACTACAGATCTTGGAAGAAGACACCAGAAATAAGTCTCAACTTCACATGCTGTGCAAACAGGAGACAGACACCGCAGGCCATTTTAGACTTTATAGCTGAACACAGTAGGACCCTTGGCTTCAGATGCTTGGCAACAGCAGCTACTGCCAAGTGTCTGGTTATTTTAGCCAAAAGGCCTTACAGTCCCAGGCCTCCTTCTGTACCTGTCCCCTCCAGGGACATTCTAGCCAAGCTGAGATGGGCCCCTCTCTGGATAATAGGAACAGCTACAGTTCCCTTAAAATAGGCTGGACACAGTTGGGAAGAGATGCCTCATCCTTCAGGCGACAAGGACGTTAGAAAGAAAATCCTTGGAGTAGGCTCCTCCCCCCCCCATTGCCCACTTCAGGATTTCTTGAACCTTCCACTGATGCATCTAGTACTAGCCATGGTCAAGAGCCAGGTTCCTGGCCTAGATGGCCCCTGATTTGACTCCATATAGCAGTTACAACCACCAGGCCCTTATATAGCACGCCAGTCGATCTCAAAGTGCTTCCCAAAGGAGGTCTGCATTGTTACCCCCACTTTACAGATGGAGAAACAGACATGAGGGGGGAAGCAGAACAGAATAGAGAGAACCCAAGCCTTCTGAGTACCAGTCTAGTGCACTAGCCTCGCTGCCTCGCCTACGTTCCCCTTGTAAAGTGTAACTTACATTTCGGCTCCATTGAAACCCTTGACTTTTCCCAGTGCCTCAGAAGCTGTCATAGCTATTTGTGAGTGAACAAATGGCCCCAGGAAAATTTAATTCAAGCTGCATGACTCCCCTTCAGTGGCACTGCCCAGCAGTACACAGCTACGGTCCCAGGTTCTTGTGTAGCCCATGGAAGTGAGACACTGGCAGACAGACTTTCCCCAGCTGCCCCACAGTGAGTAAACATGAGGAAACAACTCTCATTTGGTTTCCAGCATTTCTCATTTTGATGTTTAACTCAGTATCTTTATAGTGCCCCTTGCAACCGAAAATGAGCAAAGGGAAGAGCAGATCAGACAGGCAGGCAGAAACGTTCCTGAACGGAATGTGTTTCTGTTTTCCATGAGGCGTCAGCAGCTCTTTAAAGTCTCCTCATTATCTTCCATGTTAGATGAAAAGTCATATTTCAAAGGCACTTCAACTTTGAAAAACAAAATGCAGGTTCTGTACTAAGCCACCTGCAAAGTATAGCAACATGACCCAGATGAGAAGGAAACTGAGAAGGATGGTGTTTTGGGAACGAGGCTTGTTCATTAAGATACCTAAAAACCATGACGGATCACAGGAAATTTACTACCTTCCTAATTATACTATTCACTTCAGCATTATGATGCCCTGAATCAGGTTGCTAAATTAGATAGTCAGCAAGCAATACTTAGCGAATGTGGGTATGATAACCTGTTTTCTGCAAAAGATCACATTAACTCATTTATATCAGACAGGAAACAGTGCACTGGAGTGAACTGATAATCAAGATCCCCGCCCATCTCGGGAGCTGGCCTTCCACACAGCTTCTTAATTAGATCGTCCTATATTTCATTAGAGTGTTGCTTTCCCCCCAACTAGCTCTTGCTCAGGCTGCCCCCTGGGCCTGAGAAGGACATTGCTGCTCTGCTAAGAGCCTCAGAAAAGCTGGTTTTGAATTAAGATACCAAGTGCCCTGCCACCAGCCCCAGTTATGTATCTGTATAATTCTCTGTAATGCACAGGAGTCTGAACTGACAAGGGTCCTCCCCCATAGTCAGACACAGAACTCTGGGCACAAACACATTGAGACAACTTTATCCTTAAAGGCCTGACTGTGAGAGCAGCTAGGAGAATATGGACCATCATGAGGAGCCTAGAAAGAGCCACTTTCAGCTTCTGTGGCATAAAAATAATTCGTAAACAGCTTATTCCTTCATGCGAGGCACCTTTCACTTCAACAGCAAGGTCACGTCAGCATGTCAGGTTCAGAGAATGACAAGGCTTCAATTCCAGCTGCTGCTTTGACTCAGTTGTGGCTTTTAGCCACGCAGATCAGAGTGTTACCATCAGACAAGGAAGTGGCACAAATAGCCCTTTACCTGAATCACACTAGTTATACTGCCAGTGCTCTTGGGATGCTGGTGAAATACCTGGCTCTGACAGGAGCCCATGCCCAGCCCTTCTCTGTATGCTGAGGGGCCCTTGGAGATTCACACATTCAGCAATAACTGTTGAGGATATTTGAGGAAATTGCCTAGTTAGGCATCAAAACCCCAGGCCAATCCAGAGCTCCTGTCAAAACTAGTTTTCATAAAACTGTTGAGCATTCCTGCAGTGGCTCAAAAGCATGAGTACCAACCTCAAGGCAACTGTTAGGAACTGGGCACAAACCCCACATTGGTTGTGAGATCTGTATTTAGGATTTCACCAGCCAATTATTGAGTGTAAACTCCTCAGGCACGTAACAGCCTTAGCATGGAGTCAGACAGTGCCCCAGGTATGCCACAGAGGCAAGCTTAACTTTGCAACAGACAAGGACAAATGCAAAGTACTCCACTTAGGAAGGAGTATCATCATCACTTTATATGCAACCAATCCTTGTTTTACTATCACTGAAGGATCTGATTGACTGACAGTGAGGTCTCCATTTACAATGTAATTTGCATTCACAGACACAAAGCACAAATTAACTGACTTAGTTTTTAAGATACTAAACAAAAATGCAAAGCTTTTGTTTTTGTTCCTCCTTAATTAGTTTATTAATCTGCAAATTATGAATCAGAAAAAGTCATCTCATCTCCATGCCTCATAGCCCAGAGACTTATCAATTCCTGAATTTTCTGCGGAGCAACTTTTACCTTTTCATCTTTTAAAAAAGAACTCTAAAAACAGCAAGCAATTAGTGAAACAAATAATGAAGCAGCTTGCATGCTCCAGATTGGTTACACAATGAAGACATTCCCCTGTAATTTGACTGAAATGGAAGCTTTAGAGCGCTGCACCTAACACTAAATAGGAAATGTGAGCAAATCAGATGGCATATTCTCAGGAAAGCAATGAGCACTCAGCCCAAACCATTTTACACTTTACTATCTAGAAACACAAAAACTGCTTCTAGTCTGCTGACTTGTTTCAAACAATCTGATATTTAACACAATTAAATCTTACAAATTCAGTCAAGAGAGATGGTTGTAAAAAGGACCCTGAGTTGAGGAAAGAGCAATTTTAGAAGCTTCCAGACCTCAGGTACTCACTCAAACACTCTGCCAGGTGATCAGGACATTTCCACTGGCTTAGTTTGGAAAGCTTTAACCCTCATGGGTTTGGATTAAACAGGTCCTCGGTTACAATTATTAATAATGTCTTTAAAATAAAAGCACAAGCCAAGCCTGGGACTTTGTGCAATATGACCCTTGTTCCTGAACTAGTAACAAAACAATCAATATCAATTACAGTGCATTTGTCAAGGACCATTATTCTGGAAAACCATTTTCTAGCACACTGACTGCACATGTCCTCAACTAAAGATGGTTTTTGTGCAAAACACACCACCCAGTGGTGCAAGTTGGTAACGCAGGAACATTTTCAAAGGACCCGATTTCCATCACTGCTCAGCTCCCGCTGTGGCACTTGGGATCAGGTTTTCAGAAGGCCACAGCACCCAATTTTATAACTTACAGGTATTTAATGTGAACATCAGTTATGTTGGTCTAAGGCTAGAAGTAGGAGACAGGAGTCCAACTGCTAGGTTCTAGTCTCAGGTCTGCCACGGGCTCAGTGTGGGGCCTTGGCCCAGCCATTTAACCCTTGTGTCTTTAAGATTAAACCTCGCAATGTCCCTGAGCCAAGTCAGAATTAGCTGACACTAAAGCACAGCTGCCAGTGCTCACAATTCAGTTTAGCTCAGGAGATCCTTAGCTGCTCACTGTCATTCACATCGCTCCATGGGTGGACAGGGGACTTTTCAAACAGGTAGGAAGACACGGTCCCTGCTCCACTGCTCTTGCACGTAATGGGCCATTTTATTCCCACCGACATTCACAAATTTGCCCTTGCTGAGTTTCTAATGCATCTTCCCTCTGGGATGGGTGGGCTTCCCATGGATGTGGCTGGGGTTTCAGCCCTCAAAACCAGAGAATCCCTTGAGATCTTGGGAGAAACAGAATCTGGGACTCCACACTGGCTCCCAATGCCCCTTGCTTCCCTCTGCATCGTTGGCAAGAGGATTCCTGCAGAGTCAAACATGGGACCCACACAGACAGTGAGGAGATCAGAGTGCAAAGAGCACAGGACCCTCCCCAGGATGCGCAATTCATTAACAAAATAGCATCCTGTCAGCTCGTTCCCCGACAACACAGCAGGTGCATCTCTGCCATGCAAGTGGATGGAGCCGAGAAGGGAGGGACCCCTCACGAGGCGGGAGAGTGAAGCAATCTATCAACCAGGAAGAAAGGCCCAGTAGGTTAGTTCAACAACTGCACTGTGGTTAGTTTATGTAGCTCCACTGGCTTTTTCCAATGCCTTTTCCCAGGGATAGGTGCACTGCTGGAGTAGCTGTTCCTATTCATGCACAAAGTAAGATGATCTGCATAGAATTGGTCTTGAGTCCCAACCTAAAGCTAAACCTAGGAGCAGATTAAGTTTTTATGCCGCTCTGGAAGGCACAAAAGTGCTTTTTTAGGACTGATCTGAAGAAACTAAAATCTGCAGGCAAACAATGACTTGTTCATAATTCATCTGCCGCAGACTGCCCTGCTCTTAATTCAGTTTTGTAATAGCAGAAGATTTGGCTTCTGGACTGCCATTTAATACTTGTATAAAAGTGATACCAGGATCCCGCCATTAAGTCAGTTTTACTGTGATTAGCAGCTAATAATACATACACTGTTTTCTCCCTTAAAGAGTGGGACCTTCAGGTTCCCAAATGAACTGCGTTCAAAGGGAAATTGTTCTCTCTCAAGAAACAGAAGTCTCATTTAGCTGGTGAAAGTCATTTCTTTTGCTGGCTTTATGAATAGGAGATGCCCGTATCCTTTCCCGAAATGTCTTGATGGCCATTAAACATGCAGAGCAGGAGCTGAATAGCCATTAGGAAGTTGTTCAGGAGAAGGCTGAATTGGGGAGGTTGCTTATAGACAAAGAAAACCCAAGTACTGCCTCAGCTTAGAGGAGAGGGGCTCTGGAAATATCCAGTAGCTTTCAAGCAGCTAAGCAAGGTTCTGAGGCTCCAGAGTTTATGAAAGTTATGCCAGTTGTACTAGTCTAAATGTCATATTATGTCAGTTACCAACCTGCATATTGTCACCATTGTGAGCAGAGCTGAGGGAGCTCTGGGAACACGGTTTGTGAATATTCATTCACCTAAAAAAGCCAGTTCCCCCAGAGTCAGGCCCTCTCGCATTTGCCTCCACTGAACATTCACAAGCTCAGGTCTGACTAATGTGAAAGCACATTTCTAACTCAAACATGGGAATATCTGCAGCAAGTGAATGCAAAATTTTACAAGCAAGTATACCATAGGAAAATCCACATGGCAAGGTCTGATGATGAGTTACGTCAGCAATACGAGCCAATCTGAAACAAAAGCACCTAACTCACCAACAGAGTGGGAATTTCCACCAGGAACCACGTGCAAATGATCCACAGACCAAGAATTATTCACTGAAAACCTTCATAAATCATTTTGGAGGTCAGATCTGTTAGGGAATTTCACATTCTGCCCATGAACAAAACAGCGGTGAAATTCACTCAGACAATTTGTTCTGGATTATTCACTCAGCTCTGGTTGTGAGACCCAAATTATAGGGAGCTTCCTCTGCTCCTCTGGGGAAAAAGGGGTGGGGTGCCCTTTCCCCCAGCTAAAGGGAGGAAGACAAGCTTTTCAGGGGCATATTTATAAACAATTTGTTCAGCTGTTTGTATAACTACAACTGGTGCTTACATGTCACCTGAGGTCTACATCCAAGAGAACAGTGCTCTTCCCTCTCCCAGCCAAACACACACAGAGGGGGCAGTCCCTAGCCCAAAGGGTTCTAATCTAAGCAGACTGGCCAGACATAGGGGAGAGAGAAGGAGTGCTGTTCTCCAAATGTTGCACAGAGAGAACTGAGGCAGACATTAAGTGCTGGCAGAAGTGGAATACAGCCTCCCCAGGCCAGTACTTCAGTGACAAGACCATTTTTCTCTCTGAAGGTCGGTCTCTGGTCCACACCACAGGGCAGTGATGACAGCGTAAGGTATTGACACAGAACCTCGCAGTTAAGGACACTGGAAGAACAGGGCATTATGGACACACATACCTATGTCTAGGCCTAGGTCTCCCACTAGGGAGGCCCGGTATGGAACACGGGCTGACTGGCACAGCCAAAAAGGGCAACACCTTCTCTGCTAGGAGACTGCATCAACTGCTTGTCCTAGGTCTGCTCTATACATTACTTGGCCCGAATTGCATGGTCCATTTGTAAATGTGCCTCTTAGCCCAGCCGTGAAGCATGGATTTCAGCTTGGTGCCTCAGTTTAAAGCTGATAAATAGGAGCCTGTGCAGGGTATGTTAGATTTGGTTACTAATGATACTCATTCCCGTTAAGAAAAATTTTAGATATCTTGGTGTTCATATTTCAACTGAGATTTCTCTCTCCGAGAACAATGCACGGTTCTAGCAGGCTCCACTCCCAGCCAAGGCAGCTAATTCTCAGCAACTTTTTTTCTTAACTCTTTTCTGGCTCCCAACTTTGACTCATTGTCTATTGTTGCACGTTTGTCAAGCATAACAAGGAGAGCTGTGTGGATGCTATCCTGTGCGAGTGAATTCCATTAGGCAGTGACCTTTCAGAACTCGTCTCAGCCCCTGCACTGCTGCTCATCTGCACAAGGAATGCAAGCGAAAGAGAAATGAGAGGATGGTTCTTTGCCTCTTTTCCAGAGTCTCACTATAGAGCCTGTCTCACTGGAAAGGTAGGTGTCAGACAGCCACACAGCTCACAGCTGAAACCTTCAAGAGTGGAACTTGCAGAAAAATCTAGTTCAGTACTTGAGCTAAAATGGCAGAGTCCCTTGACAGATGCCCTGGCTAGTTTGATGATTCCAACTCCCCACACCGTCTCCAGTGCACCTGATCCAACCTGTGTAAGCAACCTGAGATCACTGCATGACACACGCTCCTTGCCTAAAGCCTGGATTCTTCTCTGTGAAAGCAATATTAGAAACACACCAGGGAGGGCAGTGCTGCTCGGTGTTTAGGACCCCCACAGGATCAGGCCCAACTATTCAGGGTACAGGGAAAGCTTCTCTTAAAGGACCCAGGCAAATACATTCATTCATCGCTGCCCCAACCAGCTCAAACCTATCACAATCAGTTCAGATACCTGGTACCTTTCCGGAATGATGACAGTGTTTATAACTAAGAAATGCCATATATTTTCAGTTAAATTACATTGAAAAACTGAATTTTTTCAAAACCAGAAATAGAATTTGTTTTCAGTTCTTTTTTGCTTTTGTTTTTCCCGTCTCTATCCCCCTCTCCACCTCCCCCCACCCCATTTTGTTCACTGAGAAAGAGAAAAGGGGACAGGGAGGGGGTAAAAACTGAAAGCCAAAAATGTTTTGGTTCTCTTTTTTCCATTGGGGGAAAAAAAAGGAAAGTTTCAATCCAATTAAGAAGTTTTCCAAGAAGTGTTTGGGTGGAAAAGCTATTCTTTGTTCGAAAGACATTCTGACCACACGCCCAGCTCTTGTGACAGTCAGTGTAATTACTGGTTTGTGGCAGCACCCAAAAGCCCCCATCTGGGATTGAGTTCCCACTTTGCTATCTATTGTGTGATCACATAACAGAAAGGCACCTCCTGCTCCAAAGCTTTTACAGTCTAAGTTTAAAACAAAAGAGGAGTCCAAACAGACAGATGGGGACGCACAGGAAACATTAAGCTGGCTACAATCCTGGCGATGACTCTCACCATTGTCAAACATTTGTCATCATAACCACACAGGCATAATGGTTTGGCACTTTTGAAACTCATAAGATGCAGTTCCTGTACTTTGGCTCTACTGGGAACTGGATCATAACCTCATTGCATCAACTCCCCCCTACTGCCTCCTCAACCACAGATTGGGAGCTAGCAAAGTTCCTGTCACCTGCACATAGCTCCAGGAGGAACTTGAAGACATCTGGAAATTTGCTGATTGCCCCAGCTATCTTTTAATATTAGACACAAATGTCAGAGCTAATGACAACTATTAGCTCAGCCTCTTGTTCCTGCGCTGCACCCAACGTCACGTCAAACTGGCAGGAAAAGATTTAGAACAAGCATTTCCTCAAAACTTTGAAGCTTTGAACATTTTGGACCATTTTACAAACAGGTTGCAAAACAAAATGTTTTCTTCAAGAATTGTCAAAATTTTCACAAAGACAAAAAAATTGAAAGTTTTTGCCCAGCTTTAGTATTCGATTCCTTTGAAATCCAAAGTGTTTGAGTCATGATGCAAGACAGCACCATGATAATATTCTGACAAGGAGAGAGTGGGACTGGAGCACGTCAGAGCCACTGGGCCCCATTTTCAGCTGCTGTAAATTGGTGTAACTCCATTGTCATCAGTGGACATCCCACCATCTGCACCCACTGAACATTTCACCCAGCGTGAGCTCTCCCAGTGCCAGCAATATCCTCTGTGCTCCAGCCATGCCTGCTGGGGACCCTCACCACAATTACGTTCAACATTGGATTCAAGAACACGCTCCCCAGTTTTAGAACAAGCTGTCTGTTTCCTGAGGCCATTGGGGGGGGGGGGGAGGGGGTTAGTATAATTATTACAGATTTTAATTATTACAGATTTTCCTTGCACATGCTGGCGCCTTTGTGCTTCTTAGAATGTTTGTCACTGCTGGTAAAGGGCTGACTCCAATCAAAAGGTTTGTTCTCCCAGGTCACAGTGTTGGGCTGATCCTGGCAGGTGTGGATCACCCTCACACCCCCTTGCACTTCAATGCCAATTGGCCTCAGGCTGGGTTTCACAGAGTGGTTTCAATGGACTGGAGGAGGAGTGGACCCTGGCATGGTACCCATGGGAACAGTGTACCTCTGGGTTTGTTTGGGGAAGAGGTTTCTTTGCTCCTGGAGATGTTCTTCCGGGTTCCAAGCCATAATGGCAAGACAAATACTATCAATCCTAGCTCAGGAAAGGGTCTTGTGCTGCGCACCGATCCCACACACAGCAAGAGACGGTCCCTACCCCAGAGAGCTTACAGTAACTAGACAGAGGGAACAGAGGCAAGCAAAGAGCATGGGCCCAGCTTTCACGAGAGTGCAGCACCAACCTTCTTTTGAAAGGTCTGGCCCCCTGTGACTTGCCCAGCAACACACAACCACCTACAGCTCCTGGGTCAGAGTCCTTAGCCCATAGGCAGGCAGGACTGTTTAGGGGTTAACGGCACAGCCAGACACGATATCAAAGGGGACCTTCAGGAAGGGTGGGGTGTTTTCCTCTCAGTAGCTGGCAAATGCTGCATTTCCACAAGGACTCTGCAGAGGAAACTCATGCAGGGATCATGCATGTTTGGCAGGGCTCAGAGGTTGTATATAGCCTCACTGCTATGGACTTTCCCCCTCGGGTCACGAAAAGTGAGAGTCGCTTCCTCTCAAACTCTGAACAAGTCAGCAAATTAGATTCCCAGCCCTGGCTAATGGCAGGCAGGCGAGACTCTTGTCAGACCCCACTGTCACAGCCAGAGTCTCAGCCCATGAAGGATTGGGCTGGCTACCCACGGAGGAACAACATTGGCCTTGGGCTGATTCCAAAGTGTTCTTTGGCTACAGAAGACTAAGGAAAACATTGCAGTCGCCCAACCTAAAAATACCTTTCCAGATTTTATGGACAGACTATTTCAGTCAGAGAAAATAAAGCTCTAGCAGATCCTCCTCCTGCAGCAAGGCAGCCATGCTGTAATCTGACTGCTGACTTTGGCATGTGGGAAGGTGACAGCTCATCAGAGAGGGATTTGTCTCCCACATTTGCAAAGAGCGGTTGTGAAATGTGTCCAGAGCACTCAACAGTCAACCCCCAGTAAAGGATGTTCCCAAACCCACGGCCTCTCCCTTGAAAAGGTGTTCATTTTCTCCTCCCAGCTGCATCTCCATTTCTTTCTGCCAAGGTATTTCAGGACTGCGGGAGAGGAAGGCAGGGAAGTTAAGCTGTGTCTATCAAGTTCTCTTCCCTCTGCAGGGTAGTGCAGTGCACCAGCATCTGAGGCAGAGATTCCCAACTCCAAACTAAGCGCCCAGTCCTACGAGGAGAGTCATGTGGACAGGCCCCTGCATCCATGGAAAGCCCCATTGAATACAAGGAGGCAGGGGTCCATCGGCACCATGCTCTTAGCCCTACAGCCTGTGCCTGCTCTCGCTGCAGGCAGCCAGAGTCCTACACCCAGCACTTCAGCAGGACTGGGCCCTGACTTTAAAACCTCTGACAACTCTTGAAATAAACAGCTCCCTATGGAGCTGTGCGTGGTAGCCCTGGAGGAAGGATTCTCAGCAATGCCAAGGGGCAACGTCACCTGAGAAATTCTTTCCACCTACTGGGAAAGGGCAGCTGCAGTTTGCTCTCGCAGATCAGAGGAGAGTGGATTTTGTATGGTTTTCCCCACTGGTGAGAATCCTTTCGGCTCAGCTCTAGCTAACAGCAGGTTTGGCTTACACTTTACCCTCCATCTCCCCAGACCCCCCGCGAGGAGGAGCCAGGGGGATCTGTCTAGTCTACAGTAAGCAGTTTTGCAAACAGGGAATTATAGACAAACAGTAAGATTTAAACAGTCAGGGAAATTGTAACAGAAGATAAGCGCCAAGACATTCCAGGCCAAGTAATTTGTGTTTTCCTAAGGGCACCGTCTGTATCGGCCAACTTTTAACGTCCTGTCTAATTCAAACAGGGCTCTTATCATCTATGATAGATGATGTTGGAGGGCTGGGATTTCAGCAAAGTCATTTTCACTTAAGACAACTAAATATTTCCCTATTCCCCTCCCCTCTGATTTGTGCTTATCAGAATTCTACATATTTATGGGCCCCAACCTGGACGGCCTAATGGAACTGAACATGGGCATTACAAGATGCTAATAGAGTGCAAATGAATGATGTCACACGGTTTAGATTACATGGTATTGCTATTTATAGCGCAAGTCTATGCTACCTTTATTAGTGATAAACCACAGGAGTTCAATTATTTCAACAATCCCTATTTTTCAGCCAGTAAGAAGGATCCAGGAAAAATGTTTCCCTGTCTTTAAATGATTGCAAAAAGCTGGCTGTAAACATAGTGTTTGAAGTCCAAATAATATGAAACTGAATGTAACCTGTTGTCATAAATTGTTAGCCTTGCCCCACCTTTGGTGAGGTGCTGGCTGGCTGGCAGCTTGTAGAGTACTGTAGTTGGGCAGCATAACTAAACTAATTCTCTACAAGGAGGGGGAAGAGAGAGAGACTGCAGCCATCTAGTACTTGAAAAGAACAAACACAGACAAATCACAGAGCTTTTATTAAGCCTCTTATTTGTATATCATGGCAGCATTAAGTGCAATTAGAGGCTATATAATCAGTGAGAACAAAGAAATATGTAGTCTTTGATACCATAATATTCTAACTGTAAGAAACTTAAAATGTTTTCAAAAAAATACTTCAGCATAATTTTATAAACCCTTAACATGTGAGTGCGGCTGGGTTTAGAAAATCCCATGAACATAGAGTTAATTGCCCATATATGTTTGCACATTCCAGCAGAGTGTGCTTTTTCCAAAGTGCCAATTCCAACGCATTCCACCCTGTGCAATTTCCTCTTGTATTCACAGTGCGTGTGCTCTCGCTCTCTCACACACACATACACACACAGTTAAGTACTAGTATTGGTGAGCCTTGGAAAATGATTGAGACATCAGCTGCCTACCCACATGTTAACTGGATATTCAAGTGCAAATGGGGCTTTTCTGAATTCACCCTGCCAGGGAGAGTGCATTGATGTGCAAATCACAGACAGCACAGAGACAGGACTGCAGCAGCAGCAGCTCAGATCTGTACAAATGGCTAATTCACAGTCCATTTTCTGAACAAGAAGCCCTTGCCACAAGGGGAGAGTGGAGGGTTTATTGCTTATTACTGAAAATGGGGCTTGTTACATAGGGTGAGATTCAGCCCTGAGCAGAGGGGACCTATCGCCTTCATCAGCACCTCAGCCTCACACTGGCTCCTCTGCACAGGGAGCGTTCTACCCGCTGTGAATCCCTCGTTACTGCATTGTGAGCAGTGAAATCACCTCCATGCACAGCTACCAGGCTTCTCCACACTTGGACTGAGCTGTTCGGGGCAGGGGCCGTGAGTGGGGCTGCTTTAGTCAACACTTACCTGTGCTCTGCTCTTAGTTACACTGGTATAAATCCAGTCTGACTGCAGTGGAGTTCCTCCAGATTGACACCAGCATAGGTGGCAGCAAGGTTTGTCAGTCAGCCAGAGCTGGTGTTCTGCTGACAGCTCAGATTGACCCCTTCTGCCATGAAGTATGTTAGAGACATGGCAGGTTAGGTCGTAACTTCTACTGGGCTCCTTTGCTGGCTCAGGCTATCACCTCCACCCACCCACAGTCCAACAGACAGCCCCAAAGAATAACACGAAACAGCCTCAACTGAGTCTTTTCCTTTGTACTCTTCTGCCTCTTCCCAGCTCCTTCACTTCCTGGTATCTTCTTAGCTAATTAAACTTTAAACATTCTTGCCACCTGAGGCTTAGCTCCTAACAGCCAACCCAGCCTGAGTCTCTAGCTCTAAGTTGTGGTGGCAGCATTCTCCTGTCTACTGGCCGCCGCCTCTGGCTGCCCTTGCTATGATCAGTTTTCCCACTCCAGCCTAAGGAGAACTAGCCAGGCTCCCCCTGTCTGTGGGCTCTGCTTGTTTTATATTACCTGCTCAGCTTCCTTCCCAGCTGGGAGCGATAGCCAAAGCTGGCTGCCCTGAGGAGCTGCTCACTACTCATCGGAGCTAGTCCCGCTCCCCTCCTAAAGGGACCATGCCCCTTGCACTCACATGATGTTCCCCTGCCCAGTAAGCATAGCTCCAGGGGTAGAGAAGGTTGGGTGCCATATCCCATATGTCTGGGGGCAGTCAAGTTGCTGTGTTTCACACCACAGCTTCCATTAAGAAGTCTGCATTCCCTGGAATTTGTTGTAAGCCACTTTGCTCCTCGTAGGTGAAACCTTGCCCTAATATACAGTATTTAATGTTTCCTCCACCATCAGGGATCTGCTGAGAGCAACCCAGTGCACGCTAATTGCTTTGGTATGTGGGAAGCAGAAAAATAGCCAGGCTCTGCATTGAATTAAACAATTATTTTATTCTTCTTGGAACCTCCCTCCTGCCTGAGCACCTTCACAATAGCCTAATCCTCTCTGCAGTGATGTGCTAAGGAGCCTTAGCCACTTGTCAGCTGTCCTGCAGTGACTCAGGAGCACGAGTGCCAACCTCAGGGCAGACTTACCAGGGCACAAATCCCAAGTTGGCAGTGAGTTCTATACTTAGATTTCACCAACCAGTTATCGAATGTAGACTCCTCAGGCACTATAACTGCCTAACCATGGAGTCACAGACAGTTCCCTTGGTACTCGGATCTGTCTCGCCACTCAGGGGAGCCTACCTTTGTGACTGACGGTCCCTTACACCAAGGATCACAGCAACGCAGGTCACTCCCAGTCCCAAAGGGCTAGTCAATTGCACTTTAGATTTCACACCAAAGTCAACGCCTGTATCCAATCCTATAATAAACAATATAAAGATTTATTATATAGGAAAAGGAAAAGAGAGTTATTTACAAGGTTAAAGCAGGTAAACAAAGATACACAAATGAGTTCTAATCTTTAGTTTCAAAAGGTAACAGAAGCAAACTCTATATGTCCTTTAGGACTAAGCCAGGCTAACTACTGGGGATCTTTTGCTTATGCCAAGTAATCCTTGCCCCTCGGAGTCCAAGAAGCATAATGATACAGTTCCTTCTGGTTAGGGGTTTTTATTTCCTTCCCCACTTCTGCTTTGAGCTGCAAACTCAGCTGATGGGAAGAATTCACTTATATCACTCATCTTCCTGGGTGAGGGAGAGTAACCAGCAAGTCTTTTGTCCTCTTTAATATGCCACACTAGTCCGTCTGGTGTTGATGAGCAGGACTAACACCTTCTGTGGGAGAGCATTGTTCCACTGTAGTTAATGTCTCTCTCCTGGCTGGTGATTTAGGCTCACAGTGCATTTGCTCCAATATTACCTTGCACTATGGGGTACTGATGTTATAAGTGAGATTAATGCAGGCAGCCACTTACACTCATTCCATAAAGTCTAAATACTAAACAAATTCTTATCATTCTAATTCCGAACTAAGCAATCCTAGCACACAGATGAGCCAGACTTGGCCCATCTATGGATTTGTCAGTGTTCAACTGAGGCACGGGGACCTTGGCGTGAGCTGGCACCTGGTCTGCCAGCATTACATATGTCCTGTGTGTGATATCTGGTGTTCCTCAAACAGAGCTGTACCCCTCTTCCTTGGGGCCTGATCCAAAGCCCAGCAGGCTTGGGGCAGGGCCTTGGAACAGGAGTACCAGCTGTGAGGTGGCAGCGTGGACCCTCGTGAGCCTGGTGCATCACTCTGACTTCTTTGCATGTTGAATTGCTTCTTCCTTTGCCTTTCCTTTTCACTCAGATGGTTAAACCAGCACTGTCCAAAGCCTCTGCCCATAGAGAGCTGCGAAGCAGGCAGTGGGGTACTCTAGCCACCACAGCCACCCTTCTCATCCTGAAGCTACAAGCTGAGGACAAGGCTGTATCTGCCCATTTGTGCCACACAGCAGTAGCACTGAATGGTGAAACTCTGCTTGGCAGAAGTCTCCCTGCAGCTCAGAATTCTGTAATCAAAGTAAAATCATGGTAGTGGGTTTTATGAACGAGTCTTGTGGTGAGATCACAGGGGACATACAATGGATTATATTTGTGATCTGCTGGATTCAGAGGATATGGGTTTAAATAATCTTTGTTACAAATGGCCCTGTCTGTATCAAGTATATAGTACTAGAAGACACTAGGCACGTTCCCCGTTGGCTTTAGGGGATGTATCAGAGCCATTGCCTGCCTGCTTATACTAGGGAGAATTTGACTTGTTGGATCCCCTCTTCCCAACCATTTTGGAATTGGCTAATGAGTATAATACATTATGCTCCCAATGCCCCTTCCATCTGAGCATCTCCAAGCACAGGCACCATGGCAGTGGCTTTCAGGAGCCCTTTTTGCTCATCAGTAACTTTGGTCGACAGTGAAGCTACCGAGGCTGCAGTGTCAGCTTAGCATTTCCAGCCCAGTGTTGCAAAGCTAAGGGAGTAACTCTCTTTAGGAATAGTGGGAGGGAGAAGTGTAGCTATTTCCATTTCACGCAGGTTGTCACATTTTGCTTATTGAAGGGACAGTTCAGGGGTGACTTGAATCCAGTGCATAAACATCTCCATGAGGAGAAGGTTTCTGACAGCAGATGGCTCTTTAGTTTAGCTGACAAAGGTAGAAGGAAATCCACTGGCTGGAAGTTGAAACCTGAAATGTGGCATAGATTTTTAAATTAGGGTAATTAGCCATTGAAATAATTTACTTAGGGATGTAATGGACTCTCCATTTCTTGATACCTTCAAATCACCACTGGATGTGTCTCTAAACAGATGCTGTAGCTCAGCTGTGAGTAATGGGTTTGGTGCAGAAATCACCGGGTGAAGTTCTAGGGTCTAGTGTTATGCAGGAAGTCAGACTAGATGATCAGAATGGTCCCTCTAGGGCTCTCTGAACCACCTTCCAATGTAACATGGAGGTAAAGCATCAAGACACTTACCCCTTCTTCTGACATCAACCCAGAGCTCACAAATCATTCCAGACAGCCACCCAATTGAGCACAGATTGTGTCAATTTCACAAGGCGCGCATCTACTGTCTAGCATGTTGAGTGGCTGCAGATCCCATGCAGTGATCATCTGTAGGGAGGGCAAGAGAAGCCCTTTAGAAAAAGAACTGCTGCTGAATAAGAAACATTTCAGCTGGAATCATCTCTCCAAATTAATTCTTTAGGAAATACATTCTATTCTATAAAGCATAAATGCCAAACATATTCATTTACGACTGCACCCAGTTACTTAAAGAGCGGGGTGTGCGCATGTGCAAAATGCTCTGGTGCAATCAGAAAGTGAAAAACAAAACCACATCCCATCGCAGGAGGTCACGGGACACAGAGCCAGAGACACAGCCAGTCATTTTTTGTCAGAATCCGATTTCCCTAGGCAGTGTCTCAGCTCCACTGACGTTCAGTCCTGAAATGGGCCCATTGTTTCAATCCTCTTTCTAATGAAAAATTCTTGGCATAAGCTATCCCATGCTCTCACATGCATCTTCTAATTCTAACTAAAAATGTCTGAGCCAAGGCCAAAATTATTCAGAAATAACCTCTTGTGCATGGCGTGAGTCCTGCACATACATTGCAGTGCGCTAGCAATCCATCTTCCCCAGCAAGAGAACTGTTTTGTCACTGGCTGGAGCTGCAGAGAGAGACAAAAAAAGAATTAAACAGATTTAGAATTAGAAGGAAGAAGGTCTATCAAATTAACCACAGAATCATGACTGAGGCTCCATGCTACAGAAATGCATGGGCCAGTTTACTGTAAAAGAACAAATGATGGTGCAGTAGATCAAGCTGAAGGGCAAAGACATCACGGCCATCCCTGCTGCCAGATCATACTCCATGTCTCCAGCCAGCTCGGAATGGGGCCAGACAAGAGCGCTGGTTGCCAGTTGTCAGTGAGGCTGCAATTTGGGAAGGACACTATTGAATCTGGCTCTGTGCCTGAGCTGAACACGGCCTCATAACTCAGATGTTTGGCTTTTCATTCACATTACGGGTTGGATCTTGAAACCATCTGGTTTCCCTGAGCTTGGATCCAGCTTTCACTTGGAGAGCGGGGGGCTTTTCAGCCATGGCCCCTTGGCACAGGTTGGGCCAGCTGCTTCACTCACTGCTCCATGCAACCCCACTGCTAAATAAAACTCAAGTCTGAACATAACAATATACTGTCTCTGACAGCAGATAGGGAGCCCACTGGGGAAAATCTTTAGCAAAAGAGACAGAAGAAAGGGCATCCAGGTAGGTGGCTTATGATGGAGGGGATGGATAGGAAGCCAGTGAAGTTGGCCCAGAGTAAGGCGTAGTGTAAAATCAATGAAGAGATGGTGCTGTAATGACATAGGCTGGATTCCTGGAGCAAGACATGGCTCCATGGACTCTGGAAAGACTCTGTTGTTAGATGTGCATCTGCTACCTGGCGCTAAACCTCAGCTGGGACTGCACTAAAGTGGAACAAACTCTCCAGATACATATCACTAAAAACGACAGTTGGCTCTTCAGGATAGTTGCTACATAGCCTTAAAGATGGCCATGCTGCTGTGTAACATTCCCTGCCTGCATGTTGGAGAGGCTGGGCAAGAAATCGCCTCCGATCAGAGCTGTAGGAAGAAGCCCCATTCAGTGTGAGCCATCAGGGCCTTCGGACCACAGTTCCCTTCTTGTAATGTTTGTTTTAACCTGTCAGTGTGTTTTCTCCTTCTCAAATAAACGAGGTCTGGATTCACTCACCACAATGCTCTGAGTGTTCTTGATCTGAGGATTTTTCAGGGAATGGAAACAGCTTCACCGAATTGATCAGCTGATTCCTCCATTTAGTCTCCTTCAGATGGTTTTGTTTCATTTCAGATATGTTATTAGCTGGCATGTTAGTGTAAATATACATGATAAAAGGAGCTAGCACAACACAGCAGCTCTTCTACACTGTGTATTCAGCACTTAGAAGCCTCCCAGTGTAGGGTGAGTGGGCAGCGTGTGACTAAGATTTATTGCAAGTGTGTATTTTTCATTCAAAGTTAGAGTAAAGTTTCCACCTTGTAAATCAAAGATCCAGTACCCCCTTGATGCAAACGACAGATCCCTAGTATTGCCCATCAGAAGCCAGTGGCACCAGTACCAAACCCACAGACTGGCAATGTCCCGGCATTCGGAAATAGTCCCCTCTTGGGGCCCCCAGTTCATCACTAAACATTGAAGAGAGTGAGGCCTACGTTCCCTCTGGTCACAAGCAGAGGGTGTAATAGCACAGAGCACAGGGAAGGAGTTTTGAACCAACGTGCAGGGAGCCCGTTAACATCAGCCAGAATCACCCAGCCATAACCCCTCTGTCAGAAGGAGAGCAGAGACAAGGTGGGTGAGGGGATACCTTTTGTTGGACCAACTTCTGTTGGTGAGAGAGACAAGCTTTCCAGCTCAGACAGAACTCTTCTCCAGGTCTGCTCCAATGAAGAGCAGATGCCTTCTCTGAAATCTATGGAAATCAACTGAGTGACATGGAGTTTGAGCTTCTGCAGCTTTTAAAGTTCTTCAGTAGGAACAGAAGAAATCCTTCTGAAGGGAGAGGTTTCCATTCACTGGACCAAATGCAGACCTCATGCAAGCGGGTGCAATGCAGCAGACAGTATTGGAGTTATACATGCTGGCCCCAGCTGAGAATTGGACCCGTTCCTTGTATTTCCATTGCCACTATCCATTCCACTGTGTTTTACACCAGACAGCTAAGGGGGTTGGAGATATGGAGCCTGCAATGTGGGAGCTTCATGTCAGAGAGCTCAAAGGGGCAGTACAGAAAGGCCCCCACCGGTTCCAGCCATGATCACTGACTCACCTGCACACTTATTGTGACCGCATGCTCTTGTGCAAGCATGGAACCATCTCTGAGTGAGGGAGTGTCATCCATCCCCTGGAGCGGGTCTCACAGGGAGCACGTGCACTGCCCATTGGGAACATAGCCGCGAACGCCACATGCTGGTTCCCAAAGCTCAGCGAGGCTTGTGAGACTCACCCCAGATACAGCTCTCCTCCAGGAAGGAAGAGCCGGCCAAGGACCAATCAGTAACGGGAGGCGAGTGACCAGGGAGGGATGACAGCAAAGGTGCTGAAAAGAGCTTGAAACGCAAGTTAACAAAACCCAGCATCCTAAAGCGGGCAATGGGGCCAGTCTGAAGCACGTGGATGGGGACTGGAGCTGGCAGCAACATTGTTCAGTTGTGAGTAGATTCTTGGGAAGTGAGTCTTTGTTTTCGAATGCAGCCCCGTGCACTGACCATCAACAGGAGCATAGTTTGGCTTGTTAACAATCACCTCCCTGAGAAGCTGGAACCCTGGCAACATGTGACTCCACGGATAGCGCTTCTTTCCTGCACAGGCAACTCCTTCGAGGAGGCACTGGTTTTAAAGTCCCATTTATTCCTTCTCTCTGCACTCCAGGGCTCTGGATGCTGGAAATCACAAGCCAGAGACAGCCCCTCTCTTCAAGGGTCATGCTGTGGTGGGTGGCAGAGAAGCAATAATGTCTGTTGGACACTGTGGGGACTGAATGCCTCCTGATTAAGGCTCTCAGTCCCTCAATAACAGGCAGTGCTTTGACTGCAAAGGCAGGGGAGGTATTGCCTGGTGACTGTGCTGAAAGCTGGTGGCCAGCGAAATGTCTGATAAAAGTGCAGGGTAACAGAGAAGTGTTAGGCTCAGACTCTAGAGTATCTCCTTTAACAGGAAGGCAACCAAGTAACTGCACATCTCTGGGAGCTCCCCTTCCATGTCATTTCCAAGCAGTGGTCTGTGGAGGAGAGTTTAGTGGCATGCAGCTAAAACCCTGGGCAACCCTGTAAAACCTTCCATGGGGTATTGTTAGGCTGTTATTAAATAAACCCCAACCCCCACCTCTGTATTTAAAGAGACACGGGGGATCATTTCCGCAGCCATTCCTTGCATAGTAGCCACATAGAATCATAGGGACCTCATATGGACCAATTGTAGGACTGGAAGGGACCTCGAGAGGTCTTCTAATCCAGGCCCCTGCACTCAAGGCAGGACCAAGTATTATCTAAACCATCCCTGCCAGGTGTTTGTCTATCCAGTTCTTAAGAACCTCCAATGCTGAAGATTCCACAACCTCCCTAGGCAATTTATTCCAGTGCTTAAATCCATTGCTTCTTGTCCTGTCCTCGGAGATTAACCAGAAAAATTTACCTCCCTCCTCTTTGTAGCAACCTTTTATGTATTTGAAATCTGTTATCACGTACCCCCTCAGTCTTCTCTTCTCCAGACTCCAAACTCCAGGCACAATTTTCTTCCCTCACAGGTCATGTTTTCTAGACCTTGAATCATTTTTGTTGCTTTCCCCTAGACTTCCTCTAATTTGTCCATCTCTTTCCTAAATGCTGTATTGTGCATGCCACATTAGTTTTCCCATGGCTGTGGAAACAGGAAGGCTGAAGTCAGAGCTGCAGGTCTAGCGCCAGCACCTTATGTGCTTGCCATTCGGTGAGTGAGCGAGTGGCACTGGCTCTCTGTCATGTAGAGAACTTTGCTCTTGCAGCCGATGCTCTGCTGTAACTGTGGCAGGGAAATGAAGGAAACGGGGGCATCGATCCCCTGAGGCTGAGCTCTCGGGAAAGGGGGTGTTTAAGAGGAGTGAACTAGCCACTGTCAAGGGCTTATCAAGAGGCACCAGAGAGATTGTCCCAGGAAGAAGAGAGTGGAGGAGAATCAGCAGGAACGGAGCCATAATAATGCATGCATCAAACAAGCTGCACAGCCACAGCAGCTCCCCTGCTTCCTCCCGTGAGGTAAGTTCCTCGCTGCCTCAGCTCACAGCCCTGGAAGATGGAGAGTGGCTTTTTCAGCGCGGTTCTTAGCAGGGGATTCCTGGCTTCTCTCTCGGCTGCCCGTTCCCTTCCTTCACCATGAGATGGCACCAATATTCCACCACTGCTGATGAGGATATGGCTATGGGGGCAGACAAAGTCTGCAGGGGAAAGTACAGTCCCGCTTTACTCTGAATGCTTCTGTGTACACGCTGTTGATGAAAGAAAGGTCTGGAGCCCTTCTCCCCTGCTGCTACCAGCCCACCAGGCACCTGGGATGCAGTTCAATGGAATTAACATCCCTCCTGCACGCAGCAAGGAGCCACAGCCCCAGCTCTCAGTTTCAACCATTCTCAGGCTCATTTTCTTTGGCCCCTGTTGTCCTGTTGCGATGAGATGCTGCAAAGCATGTGCGGGACCCACAAGCTGTGCCTTTACAGCTCCCGCCAACGTGCTCAAAGAGGACAATGTGCAGGCACGGCACACCATGCTGATCAACGGGGTGTGGGAGTGCAGGGCACGGGCCTTGAGCATCGCTGGCAGCAACAGGAACAGCAGCTGAGGCATCTTCTGGCGAACATCAGCAGTTGTGGCAGAGCTGCCGTGTCCCCATTTGCAAGGACACCAGGTCTATGTTAGCATGAGCACCATGGCTCATTGCTGAGAGTCCTTCATGCAGGAGCTTCCTACATCATAGTTCTCACATAATAAGCCAGCCTGGTGTGCCTTCCCCACTGAAGTGTCCCGGGATCCGGAACTACACACAAGGCCAGCTGGGAGCATGGGGATTTGGAGGGGTGCAGTAAGATCAGAGCACAGTGATGTGAAAGCAGCACACACTTTATTTGTGCCTAAAATAACAACCTTTCCCCAGCCAGACAGGGAAGCTGGAGTGACCGGTCAGAGATCTGAATTGTTTGGAAGGACACTGCTGCACTGCAATAACTGCCAAGTGCCTGGTGAGTGAATGGAACCATAATGCAGCATAGGTTTAGGTTTGAAAAACTAGGGAGACCCTTATTGCAAGAGAATGATTTAGACTCCCAAGCAATGCAGAGCGGGTTGTCTTGGGCAACAAACACACCTTTCCCCCTGCAGAGAGGACAAGCGTCATACAGGACCCCAGACTATTAACTGGAACTGAGAGCACTCAACCCAAAGATTTCTGTAATGCACTATTGGCAGGTGGCCTCAACTGGGTTTGTACGCCCAACCAGCAGTGGCTACTCTGCCTGCCTGCTCCTTATGTGCTAACCATGCAGCTGCTGGAGGCACTTTCCATGACACCTCACACTATTCCAAGGGCACAGGGTGCACATGCCATTGGTCCTTCCCGTGGCCATGCCTCCTTTTATCTTTGGCATCCCACACCTTTTGTTTCTCTGCACCTGACCTCCATGTCTGCGTAGTCTGGTGGCTCGAGCCTGGCCCTTACGTATGCTGCACAGACTCACTCTTGGGTGAACCCCGACTCTCACTGTGCTCAGCTTCTCCGTCTGCGAAACAAGAGACGATGATACTACTCCCCGGCTCCTTTGCATAGCACTTTGAGACCTAAGTGCCGAGCATCACTGTCACCCTCATGTGCCGCCCACACAGCTCTCTGCGTGTTGCCACGCTGGCTCCCCTGCATGTGCCGGACTTCTTACAGCCCCAGTCGCAATGCGTCTCTTCTCATGCACACACTAGCCATGCCGTTGACAGGCCCTTTGTGTCCAGAGCAAGGAAGAAAGTGGCAGAAGCCCGGCTCTTGCAAATATCAGTAACACAGTTACTGAAAGTCTTGATGGCCTGGAAAATAAGCAGAAACAAGTAGGGACTCACTGGCAGAATGGACTGGTTTCGAAATGCATTAAGCAGCATGACCTGCCTCTGACATGCAGGCTCAGCGCTCTGCAGGAAGGGTGCCTGTTCCATTACCAGCTGCCTGTTCATAGTCTGGACCCAGCCACTGCTGTGCACTGATGCTGACCCGATTCTCCACGTGGAACATTACTGTACTCCGAAGAGCAGCTGGCTAATGCCGGGACTTCCTTCCAAAGCACACCTTTGGAAGAGGGTGCTTCCAGACACTGTGCCAGCCTCATGGTTGGTAACCTGGGCTGTTGGCACAGCTAGCAAACACATCAGCTCGAGGTAGCACGTGCGTTAAAGAGATGTACCTAAATCACATGCTTTTCAGGCAAACCCAGAGGTTTGGAGATTTTCACCCCAAGCCCTAAGAATCCCAGGACAGCGACTCCCAAAGCAAAAATGCCAGAGCACCAGAAAGGAAAGGCAGGCAAGCTGTCTACAGGTTGAGATGCTGACCTTCGAATGCTGTACTGTCTGCAGCATCGCGACAGAGCAGGAGCCGCTGCCAAATATCACTAGGCAGAAATAGATTAAATTAGCTCAATGGGAGGTTCAGCATGAACAAATCAGACAGCTGCATTTGCATCCACCACAAGACTCGGTAAAGCCAGAAAAATCTTTTGGGAAGAGGGAAAGAATTGCACGGGCTGGGAATCCTTTCTGAGGCAAAGCCCTGGGTCCAGGAGGACCTTTTCTCCTTCATGCTTTACAAATGTTACATGGCTCTCCCTTCTAGCCTGGGGTAGGCCTGCCCAGACCCAGAAGGGACGGATACAAGTCTGAGACACAAACAGGTTCTGGCATGCGTCTCAGGGAGGGACAGCAAGCAGCCTGGCAATTCTATCACTTCCTCCAGTTGGTCTGGGGGAATGCTCTCGTCTCTAGTTCTGCTGCTGTGGTCAGATGCTCAGGGACTTCCTCTAGCCCCGCTGAGCCGCACTGCCAGCTCACTGGAAGCAGCAGAAGGCTGAGATTTTGTTCCTCAGCCCACCGAGAGGAACAGTCCAGGGGCTTTGCCAGAAAGAAGAGAAAAAGATCACTGGGATGTACTTGTTTTGTGGTTCTTCTCGTGCCCATAACAAACGGGGGCAGACTGTGGAGATGCACTGTGTGCCCGGGGTGACATTCTTTGCCCTTGGTCAAAAGAAATTAGCTAGGACTGTATATACGGTGCCTTTATTGCCTTAGGTTGTGGTCTTCAAATCATACGCTTGTGCATTTGTTGCTGTTAGAGACCTGAGCTCTCCATAGAACATTGCCCTAGTTTAACAAAGCCCTAGTTCCCTAATAAATGGAAGAGCTCTTAGTATGTCTGAGTTGTGAGCACTCTTGGGTAAGAGCCTGTAGCGCACATTCCTGCAGCGTGGCTTGGGGGGCCCTGGCATGGTTTGCGGAGCACTGCATAAGGGAACAGAATTACCAGTCACTGTCTAATGATTCCACTGCAATCCCGACTGAAATTACCAAAGAAAAAGAAGATCAATAGGTACCAGTTAGGTTTGTTTCTTTCTGCTATTTAACTCGGTTATGGAAAGCTGGCTGACTGGCTGAAATTCTTTAAGAAATAGCATTAAAAAGTGTATTGAAAACAGCTCACTGATGTTGAACAGAAGTAATTATGCCCAGCAAATCACAAATCAATGATATGTAGAAGTTGGACATATTATATACAAGGAGCTTGTGACTCCTACATCTTATGCTGTCCTCTTAGTCCATGAGGATTTATGGCTCTAATTCCCATTACATCACAAAAAAACATATTCCTTTGGGAGCTGGTAGTGAGGGAGTGTTGTCAGTGTTACTGCTAGAAAGAACCTCCACTAGCTTATTATCATTGTGCATGATAAGCTGCAGTTTAAGAAGGTTAAAGGAGCACAATGAAGAACAGGATTTTTATCAGTTTTCTTTCCACACCAGGCTGTTATACTTTGCCAATGGGATCCAACCCCAAGGGCTTTTTGCAGAGCACAGACAACTGTCACAGTGTGGACTGATAAAGTCAGTTGTGAAACCACTCCATGCAGCCATCACGGAGCAATGGGAGAGCGCTTCCCTATGCAAACAAGCTAGCGCCGCTTGAGCTCATGCAGTAACAATAACAGTGTAGCCGTGATGGCACAGGCGGAGGCTTGGGCTAGCCACCCAAGTCCAATCCTGCCCAACCCGCTGGATGCATTCTCGATGGCTAGCCTGAGATACCGCCTGTGCTGCTCTGGCCCTATGGCGATCTGCAGCATGCTAGCCTGAGCGGAGCTAGTGGGTGTAGGCCAGTCCATGCTTGGAAGCATGCTCCTAGCTGCTGGGGGAGTATCCTGAATAGCCCCAGAGCAGAGCTGGAGAATGCCCGAGCCATCAACTCCCATCTCCCCTTCCTCGGGCTGTCAATCAAGGGCGACAAGGAGTGTGAATGCTCTCAGTGTGTCCTCTCGTTCAGGTTTCCCTGCGGAAGGGTATGTTGCCTGTCTTGTGCATGTCACAGGCCTGGCCAGAGCGAGGCCAGCTAGATTGGCCACCAGCTCCCAGGCGGGAGCAGCTTCTCGTGTGCGTGTTGATACGGGAAGGAGTGGCTTCATGAAGACCAGCTGGCGGGAAGGCAGTTTTATGGCCTCAGACTTTGTTTCCGTGGAGAGAGGAAAGGCTATGAAGACCACACATGCTCTGAGCAACATTTCACTCCCAGAGGTTTTACAGGCAGCTTCCACCATAAATCTCTCCCTCAAAAACCACCCTCATCTTAATAAATAAATGCCACTTAAGGGCCGCCGAATCTTCCTTTCCTCAGCGTGGTGTAGACTTCCCCACGCTCAGGTTGTAAATATCCATTCTGGGAAGGCAGCAAACCCCCCTTCCTCCACCCTTTGTTTTCCTTTCTCCTTTGCTCACTAATGGAAGAGTGTGACTGTGCTGAGTAACAGTAGCACTTCCTAGGTATGCAGCAAGCAGGGGTTCTGCAGAGGCACCAGGCACGGGGCAAGCCCTGCTCCCATTCAAGTCAATAGGATTTTTACTAATCACCTCAGTGGCAAAAGGACTAGAAGAATGGGCCCAATCCTCAAAGCTCTCAGCACCATGAGGGAGAAAGAATTGTGCGTGCAATTTCTCCAGTGCCCCTTATGTCTTTGAGTGAGAGACTCCTTAGGGGTCAGATCCAACCGCTTGTGTCCATCATCGCCTCACTGAATATCCTCCAGCCCTTTCTCTACCCCTCTTGGTTACTTCAGGGCTCCCCTGGGGCTGACCAGCAAGTCTGTGACAGGGATCAGCTCCTTGTCAGAGTCTGGGACTGTGTGTCAGATTTGCAGCCACCAACCTCTTTGGTGTCTCTCTGCCCTCACTTCTGACTGCTGCAGCTCATGCCTTCTCTTAGCTCCTGCTTCCTCTCCTAGTGACAGCGAGGAAGGAGGATGTAACGTACATGATGTGGTTAGCTTAGCTCTGAGTTGCCCCTTAAGGCACCATGACTGGCAGCACTTTCTTGCCCCCACACCGATGCCGAAAAATTCTGAGGGACGAAGACATACCTTGGCCCGCTGCTAGGGGAAGCGCTGGACCCGCTGAGGTGGAGAAAGCGCTCTGCCACAATATGCTAACCTCCAGCCACAGTTGGTACCATCCACTGGACTGCTGGTGGCATCAAGCCAGGTGGTTTGGCAGAGACAACACTGAAGGAGAAAAAAAAAAACACAACCTGATGGAAAAATGTCCCCTTCAGTCCTCTTGTTGAATTAAACCACATGTATATGTTCAAAATATAGCAGAAAGGAACAACTCTCCGGCACATGTTCAAAACCAGAGTCTTATTTCAGAGATTTCAAAAATTAGTGGCTGAATGCTGAAACAATATAGCCCTTAGACAAGAGCATTTGGAAGTGATTAACGAGCATGAACTCATACATTCAAAATAAAAGTTGTTAACAGCGTGAGGTACTGTCAGTGACAAAATTGGAGTGAGTAAACAAATTGGTCAGCTGGGCAGGGAGAGAGCACGCTGGGAGAGATAAGGTGCATGAAGAATGACACGGGGACTCATGTAACCTTCAGAGCAGGAGAAATCCCCACACCCCGGGCCTTATCACAGTTCCCAGAAGACCTCCTTCCCCACTGCACACAGAGTAAAGGTCCTGGCTGGGGACGGGCGGGGCGGTATCCACAGTGGGCATGGATCTTAGAGACTGTGTGTGTAGTTCTAATGCTCATTCCAGTACGAAACCTTTCCTGGGTTACAGTCAGGGCCAGCAAGTGCAAGATGCTGTTACCATTAACTACATCATAAAAAAAACCCAGAGACACAAAACACTATAAGAAATCATCAGCCACAGCGACAAGCTGTTTTGACACCAGTCTTACCACTTTGCCCCCACACATGCATACACAGACCAGTCAAGATTATCACTGACTGGCACCCATGCAGCCTTAACTCTTCCCCTATTACAAACCACTTGATAGCTGCAAAGTGCAAATGGAGATTTATGATGATCTTTGTTTAGCATGACCTTTCTGTGCAACACCCTGTGCTCTGAGGGAGGGGTGTGTGAGACTTGAAACACTGTGTTGAGAAAAAAGTGAACTCAGGAATATGAGATGACATGTTGATAATTAAATACAGCTAATTTGAGACTATTCACCAAATGGAGTCTATCTTCTAGTTTCCAAATTCTCACTAAAGATTCTTCTCCTACTTTAAATCTGTGAATTATCCAATAGATTGCTGCCTTCAGCCAAAAGGGGCAGAAAACAATGTATTTATAAGGGAAGGTCTGGATTTAACTATGGAGTCACTATCATGCCCTCATAGTACAAGCTTATTTCCCAGAGCCTGCCAAGCCCTTTCCCCCCACCCACTGCCAATGTGTTATAAAAACTCCAGGGCTCAGCAGGGGGACCCCTTGGGGCTTCTGGGGTGGCAGACCTCTGGCTGATTTTAAGCCCTGGCTGAAGGGGATGCTAGAAGAAACTTTGGACTTCTCTTGGGTCCTGTGCTCCTCCACATGAACCTCCAGGTGCCTCATGAATTCTGGCTGGCTGTAAGAAGCAGAGTGGTGCTTTGGCAGATTGGTGCAGGCCAGATATAGAAGCAGAGGCCTGGCAGGTCTCCTCATGTGTATAAAAAAAAAAAAGGACATATGAACTCATTCTAGCGCTGAATCCTGCAAGAGATGAGTCCATGGGAGTTACCTACGTTATGGGTGGGGAAAGCAGGTCCCTGGCAATCACAATCCACAGCAGCAGGTTAGGGGTTGTTTAACCCTCGCTTTGGCCATGTGGGGTTGGAGTTAACAGGGAATTTTTGCCTTCTCCTTCCACTGTTTTCATGACTTTACATGATACTAAACAATGAAGATCTGCCCTACCTTGACTTGATTGGCACCCAACCAACACTCCCAGTTATTCGGACCCACTGTAAGGAGCATGTTTACCGGGGAGCCTCCTGCAGGACAAGCCCATTTGGAAAGGGGTCTCCTAACCCAGACATGAGATTCCACAGCAACCCAGGGCAGCGGGAGCCATCTTTGTTCCCCAGAGCTCTGATGAAAAGTGCATCACAGTCTGTTGCCCTCTGGATCAGCTGAGGCTGGTGTGAGTGAAGCAACCATTTAAAATGCATGGGCTCAATTTTACATTGTGGTTTTGAAGGTGGGCTCCCAAGTAATGAGTGAGAGCACTTCTGTAACTGCACAGGCGTTGTCAGCTCTCTAAGGCAGGGACTGTCACAGTGAGGGTTTTACCTCAGTTGAGGTCATACAAATGGTAACGAGAGGCCTAGGTGCTGGAATGAGCACCCCTTGGCTTGAAGGGGTTTCCATCATATCCAGTGTTTACAGTTTGGTTCAATGGCTCTCTGCACCCCCACTATACAAATTGTTCCAGCCCCTCGATGAAATGCTACAACCCACAAAGGAAAGCTGAGGTTGAGTACTTATGGAAACTAATTGCTTATTAATAATCAGCGGGCAAGCCCATGAAAATGACTTTGAATTTCCATCACTCCACACATCTGGTCTGGCAGTTTCCCAGCACATTCATGTGTGTGAAAGCTAATGAACTGGCTTTGGATGGGGTTTGCATGAACCTCTCAATGCAGCATGTGGGGGGATTTCCTGGCTCCAGCATTGCTATCTGATAATGCCCCATCCCTGCACAGAGACAAAACCCATTCAGTTTTCCTAGCAAAGCCTGCCTGCTCAGAGTCTCTGCTCAGACTGAAATGAAATCTGGCTTTTGTCTCCAAGTGGTGTGAGAAGTTATTTCCCCCCGTCACTCCACAGAGCTGCATCAGGCCAGGCAGGAATTGGCCAAACAGCTGAGGCTGCCTGTTGGGAACTCTCTTTCCATGCTTTTCGGAGGCTTCCCACTAATCCCAGCCAGACAGGAGAACTTTACGCGCTTCATCTCTCCTTTGTCATGATCAAAGATAATGGGAAACAAAGATTCTAAGTCACCCTGGAAATGTGTTTCTTATAAAAGTCTCTCCTGTAATCACCAGCCTCAGAAACCTATTGCAGGCTGGGCTGGGACTAGGAGTCCTCAGGCAGCAGCATGTGCTGGGGTATTAAATTATTTCACAGTGGCTCTCCCTCACCCTCTCTCTGGCCCCAGATCCCAGGCCTGGGCTAAGTGCTTCCTGCCTTCTTGCACCTCTGGGATTTTTCTCTCTTTGGGATTCAGGGTGCGTCATTTCTCCAGTGATGAGCTGCAGGAAGAACATTGTGGCAGCTGACCAGCGTCACCAGTGAGTGCCAAGTGTATGCCTCCACCTACTTCTGTTCTCATTCCCTCCTGCTGCTCCTCTAACTGCCTGCTCCCTCTGCACCCATCTCCCATCCTCTTCTTCTGCCTTTCCCCATGCAGCTCAGCTCCCTGTTCTTGGCCCCCTCCCGCCTCCTTTCATTCACATCTCACCTCTTCCAGCCAGCCCACCAGAGTTAACCCACTTATGCAGGAGATGCTCTCACAGACCCAGAATGCTGCTGTGTGACTGAATCGCTTGGGCTGTTGTGGATGCTCTGAAGGTTGCCTGTCTAGGCAGATCTCTCTATGGTGCTCTGCAATTTGGCTGCCTGTTTCAGCAGGACTCGGAGCGGCAGAGAGCTGGGCAATTAGGCCAGGACTTTTGCCCCTCTAATTCTCTGTTCCTCTCTCCAGTATGTTTGGGGTGTGGGAGGGGATTGTCTGCCATTCACTGCAGCATTGGTGGTGGTGCTAGCATTAGCTGAGGGCTCAGAGCAGGTTTTAACCCCTGAGGGTGGACTGGGTGCTCTGGCAAAGCAATGATATCCATCCATTCACTCACTCACCCACCCACCCACCTGCTGCTATATGCACCTTGAAATCCCAGGTTTTCCAGGAGAGAGTGGGCCCCCATTTCTAGAACTTCCTTACTGAATCTCAGAGCCAATTTCTCAGCCTGACATTGTCCTCTGATCCGACTCCCTGCAGCTGTGCAGCCTTTGCACCAGCAGAAGGGGCCTGCTGGATCTCTTCCCCTTCCTCCCTCTGTCTGAGTCAGGCAGTGAAGAAGCTTCTCCACCGGCCCTCGCTGTAGTGAGTTTCATCTTCTCTTGGAGAAGCCAGATTCTTGTTTCCCCTCCCCTGAATGGAAACTCGCTAGGAGCAGATCCAAGGAGCCCCTTAAAAAGAGACTGCATTTAGGTGCAAGTACAGCACAACACAGCTAGCTGTCTGCTGGTGACAGCAGCACAGATGAGCTCTGTAGTCAGGGAGCAACAGTTGCCCACAGAGTGGCCAGCATTTCAGAGCTTTTAAAAGAAGGTGAATTCTCTGCAGTGCTGTAGTTTGCAGCAAGGGAAGCTGAGTGGCTTTTTATAACCAATCCCATAAGAAGGGCCTACACAACCCATTTGCTCTCTGACCTTTTGTTTGAGATACGGAAAAATGTGGCCTAACATGCTGCCTAATGTCCCTGCTTTTAGCCAAGATGCAGTTTGTATTATCCTGGGCTGGTGACCTCTGCATGCTACAGCATACACCTTCCACATAGTGAATCCATCCCCAGATACCCAAGAGGAGGGGCTTATAATCAATAAAACTTAGCTAACAGTCAGAAACCGGAGTGCCCGAACTGCAAATACTTGCTTTGCAGCACAATTGCAGGACCAGTGCTCAGAGTTACTACGCAACTTTACCTGTGTTTATGAACGTGGTTCCAGATGTCTGACGTTAGCCTTTTATGTGGCTTCCAAAGAATATCCATCTCCTGTAGATGTGAAACAAGGGAGGCATTATTTTGAATGGCCTAATACTGCATTCCCGTCAATCTGTTTGTAAGCACGGCGGACTTGGTCTCTGTAGCTCTCATAGTCAACCCCGCAGGGAGATGTAGTCACTCAGCCATTGCCTGCGTATGGGCCAATCCAACACATCTTGACTTTCCCTTCAGGCTAGAACTGAAGAGTGCCCTCCCCCAAGAACACTATTTTTAGGACTGGTCCCAGTATCCATTTTGTAGAAGGAGGCTCCAAAATGTGGAAACAAATGTTGAGCTTTGCCATGATGTGGAAATCTCGAGAGCCACCTGACTCTAATAAGTACCCTCAAGAACCAATGGGCAAGGGCCTGACAGGCAACAGAAATTCCTTCCTTTATCTAAGGAATAGAAACAGACGTGCAGAGAATTTTCTGGGAAAGAGGCTAGGATAGTGTTGCTGGCCTCCACCAGCATTAGACAGGCAGTCCCCACCGAACACATTTCTGCTACCACAGCCCTGTGGCCCCTCGCTCGAAAGTACATTCTCTTGGTTATAATTGATTTGTGGAAGGCAATCAGATACTATAGATACTCTTCACCATAGAGGAACCTAGATAAATGAGGAACAGAGGGAAAGACAGACCAGAGTCAAACAGCAGCAGATCTAAACATGCACTTTGAAGCAGTCTGCTAATCATTCTTCTGAGCAAACCAGAGACACCGGAACAGATTTAATTCCTGGTAAAATTTCCACGGGCTTGCCCCATGCATGCACTTGGCTCCTGAGTTTACTGCACATCGCACACTGATCCCCCCCATCTATAGCTACGGCAAGACTGATATCTCCACATCTACCAAAGAGACTGGCTCTCTGGGGCCTGGCCCATGATTTCCTTCAACAACCAGCATCCATCTCCGCACCACATTTACAGTAAGAGTCGTGTCCCATTATCACGGCCATACACAGGTGACTTTGAACCACATGCAGGCCGAGAAACAATCACCCCCAGCCTGTAGCAGGAGCAGCTGAGAATCCACCACTTGTGAAGGAGAAAGACGGCTGTGCAGTTCTAGAGCCCAACCAATCTTTCGCTTGGAGGAGAGCTTTTTTGAAGCCCAGAGTATATGGCCCATTACTCTGCACGAATAGCTTTCTCAACTGAGAGGCAGTGACTGCAGCTCTGTCGCCACACTGAAACACTGCTGAGCATGGATTATGATTATTAAACTCGTTTCTTTAAATGAGCTTGACCATGTTCTGAGTCTCTTAACCACAGCTGAGAATACAGCAACCTCTTGGGGTGTTGACAAATCAGCTGAAGGAGATTAGGATTCGGTGCACTGACAGAGCAAACTCGCGAGGCAGCCTGCCCTGCAGCCAGCCAGGAACGGCCTTCAAGGAGCAGGAGGAAATCTGGCGGGACAGGGAGGAAGCATATGCAGCCTTTCCCTCAGCCTGGCTCAAGAGCTCCCTCCACCGCCTAGAAAGGGAGAAAGAGACTAACCAGGAGAGTGAGCTCCCCCTCAGGCCACTGGGTGACACCTGGAGGAGGGTGCCATAGCCCCCCATGCCTCCTCAAAGGGGAGGAATACAGCTGGGCGTGTCACTGAATTTTGCGTTCTTAAAATCTGGAGAAAAGTCATTTTGAGTCAACCTGAAACCAAAGTGTTCCAGAAATCTGGCGAATTGAAGTTAGGGAAAAACAAAACCTAATTTTGGATCCAAAATAATGTACTGTCTGCAGTTCAGGCATTTTAACCCTCTGGGATTTTTAATAAAAAGAAAACGAAATTTGGAACCAACGGGCGAGATTCACATAGCTCAGGAGGACGACATGGGGATTCCCCTCTGCCCGATAGCCCAGTGGTGAGGACTCTCAGCTGGGATGGGGGAGGCCTACGTCTGAGTTCTATTCTGGAGCAGGAGCTTGAACCCAGTTCTCCCACTCCCAGTGGATGCCCTGGCCACCAGGCTATTGGCTAAGTGCCTGTTGAAGCTGTTCCACTTGGTACCTGCTTGAGCCATGGGGCCTGAGAAAGAGTGACTCTATACCCTGGTAGTGGGTGAGTGGGTCTCAGCATCCTCGTCACACAACCCCCCCATTGCAAGTAGCGAAGGCCAGCCAGCAGAGAGGTCATGGTCTGAAAGCAGCATGGAGACAGATCTCCTCTGCCAAGAGACATGGATCCCAGAACAGAAGGATGGAGGGGATAGGAATCTTGCATTGCTGCTGCCTGTTCACAGGGGGCAGGGGTGAGCTGTCCATCTGGCACCTTTCTCCGGCATTAACTCCAATTCTTAATCACTGAGGGGGAAATCAAAGACAAAAGCCACGTCTCTCAAAACGTTTCTCAGCCTGGTTTTAAAACCACACTTGTTTCTTGAAGGCCAGCCCAGTTCTGGCCACTTTGGCACATTCTGCCAGGCACCACTCGGCCCTTTAGTTCACTCCTACATGCTCCAGGCTGAGGAATCAGCAGTTTGGAACAGTTCTCAAGCCAGCTTCTCCACTTTGCCTCTTGACACGTTGGGCATCGACCCTCTACCAGGGAGTGGGGCGTTGAAGGATGTCGTACAAACCCAGAATGACAGAAAACATTTCCAACGCCATAGCTGCTGCTCTCGGATAGAAAAGCCACAGGACCCACTACCCGGAGAGCATAGGACATTCTCTTTTGATATTAATCTCAGAGTTTATTCCTTAATTTTGTAAAAAAAAAGACTAATTATTTCAAATGAAATATATTCCTCTGTATGACATGAGGAATTATGAATTGATAACTGTTTCCTATCATTTTATACAATCTGCCACACCAATCCTTCAACTCAGTCACCGATAATTGCAAACAGATGTATTTTCTTGCTGACATGTTAAAAAGAAGCAGAAAGGCCCAGTGCTATCTTCCATCATCAATTTGCACTAAAGCAGAGAACAGATTTTCAGAGAACAGAACTGCTGGAGGAGCAGGAAGATTAAATTCCTATGGAACCAGGCATGTAAACTTTACAACAAAACAAGGCAGTTTGGGAAAACAATGAACTCTGAAAAAGTCCTTAATCCCAAACTAACCAAAAGCTTTTGTGAAGGAAAATTAATTTGCTGAAATTAATATGGCCGGGGCCTGTGGAAAACTTTGGAGCTGAGGTAATGCACTGGGAAGGTTAGCTTATCTAGCTGACATCTTTTTAGCATTAGCGCTCTCTCTCTCTCTGCATGCATTGTATAAGCACTATTGGCTTTCAGATGTCTATATTAGCATGTGTAAAAAGCAGGACAAGTCTCCCTCCGCATGAACAAGAGATGTGCAGGAGGTGGATCAGCTCCTACCCCCAGGGAGCCTGCCATGCCCAGCAGTGGCCTCTCACCCTGTGTAACTGAGGGATTGTCAAAAGCCACTGGGTCCCACTCTAACAAAGCCTGCTAAAGAACCTTCCAACTAGCAGGAAGTGCAGAGCAGTTGGGCCATTCAGAGTCAGCCACCCATCAAAAATAAGCAGCAGAACCCATTCTCCCCCCAGCCACCCAGGGATTAGGCATTGTTAGCAGTTTATTGTGACAGAACTGGTCCATGTAACAGACATGGTGAATTGTCCTTGTGAACCTTTGTTGCTAGAATCCCCAGTGCATTTACCATCTCCCCTAAGAAAGACATCTGGGCTTCTGCTGACCTACCCCCCACACCTCACTCCATTTGGGTGGTGTGTGATCCACATTTCACTACCCTTCAAACCAGCTACAGACTTGGGACCCCTCATGGCGTCTAGCCTGCCTATCCTAGAGAAGTGGCCCCTTCAGAACTTGGTGCATTGCCAGACATCCAAACAGTACCAGCTCTACACTGAAGCACATTTGCTTGGAGTGTCAAATCAGTTCACATCAGGTCCTCTTGCTCCGATCACCTTTTGAGGTGTTCCACAACCAACAGATATTGAGTGGGGCAGGACTTCTTTTTAACTTAACATTAAACAACAAAGGACATTTCTCCACAAATACAGCACTGAATTAACAGACTAAAGCTCTAGTTTAAGCTAGCCACAAGAAATTAAAAACCAAGGCGGAAATTCTTCTCTGCGTTGCCTTAGAGTTGTTGTGCTCAAAACAGTATCCGATCAGATGTGGGAGCCATAATACTCAGCAAACTCAGGACACGCTGCCGTTTGCCTGGGCCAGTTCCTACCTCTGAGCCCCCTGTGCTGCTTCCCTGCAGACTGTGCTTAACACAACCTCTCCTCTGGTTGCCAGACTCCAGCTTAGCTTCTCCCTAGGCCTCCCCAGCTCCCCCTGCCAACCCCTCAGGCTGTCTTTCTGTATCTCGCCCCTTCTCCAGGGCCCACCATGGGGCTTCATTCCATCCCTGTGGCTTCAGACTGCCTCCCCAAAGAGCAGGGACTGCCCATCTCTTCTCTCCTGGTCTCCCCTGCAGCTTTCACCCTCTCCTCAGCGAGTTCTCATCACAAATCAAGCTTGAGACACCCTCCAAGTGCAGCAAGGTGAGCTAATGAAGCGCTCAGACTCTTGTTAATCCTTATTTCACCTGCGTGGGTGGACAGCCCTTCACAGAAGGTCTGGAAGCACAGGCTGGAGCCAGGCAGGTGCTGTGCCAGCTCGCCATCCACACCTCTGCTAATACCGCTCTGTGCTGTCATATAGTGTCATCCACACAGTCTGGCCAATCCATCTCACTCCTACCATGCTGCAGCCCCTCCAGTTGCTAGGCAACATGGCCCAGGGACATTAGAGGGTTGCACACTGATCACTAAACAGACTCCCAGGAGTCAGTGCTCCAGGCTGCACTACTGCTGGCTTTTCAGCCCTGGCCCAAAAGGCCCCCTCAGCTCCACTCATAGGCAATGGCTCTGGTAGCCCGACAGTGGGGCAGCAATGCAGCTCACCCACAGGCAGTCCCATGCCGATCCATGCCATCCTGCCCTCCAAAGGCAGTCACCATCATGGCTCAGTCACAAGCACCAAGGACCCTTAGCTACCATACTTGCCGCTGGATCCTTAGTGACAGCTGCCCTGATGCCACTGCTCTAGTCATCGCATAGGGGCCTCTCACCTCTCTGGGGACATACCGTGCCCAGCGTAGAAACGAGGGTGGGCTTCTGGGATGAGGGGAGACAGGAAGCAACAGGGAGTTGGAGCCAAATGCCAGCTTTGCCAAGGGCACCTGTAGACCAAGGCTAATGCTCTCCTTTCTGAGTGCCATGCCTGAGCAAACAGGGCCAGGCCCCCTGGCCAGAACAAGGACCCTGTAGCAGGCAGAGGAGTCACTGGGGATCAGCCAATCACACACACGCTCCCAGCTCAACCTGGCCTGGAGAGTTTCAGCAAAGTGACTCTGAGCTGTTAATCCAAGGCTGATGTGACCATTACTGTGTCCCTCCTGACTGACCAGGGGAACTCCTAAGCCCATGTGGCTGGAGATAACTGCTCTGCAGCAGGCTACGTTCCCAGCTCTCGGAAGGGCTTTCAGACAGAACATAAAGCCTTGGCTATTCTGCAGCAGCCCGGGAATGATCAATAGAAGTGGAACTGACAGGGTGTTTAGCAAACATTAAACCTAGGAAGGCCTTTCAGGATTATTAAATAAACATCTAGGGTGAGTGAGAGGTGAGGATATGAAATAGCAAAGCACTTGTAAACACTCTGGGCCGGGCGGTTAGGGGCTGTACTAATGGAAAGGGGCAGCAGGGCATTTAATAATTAAATAAGGATCATCACTAATTACATCTCCAATCGCTGGCAAGTATTAATACAGGGGGAATGACTCTTATAAACATTTAACTGGATATTAACTTTGTATTAAGTTCATTTAACAAGACATTTTAAACATGTCCTCTCAGCCTTGCTGGAACTGCAGCGCACTGGCTCTTTAAACTAAGAATCATGGGGAGGCCTCTTCACGGCCTGTCTCATCCAGACCTCCTGAAGCAGGGAGCACAACTGTTAACCCTGCAGTTGGTGCTAACAGTTATGCAGTTGGCTCTGTAAGAGGAGGGACTGCAAGAGCCAGCTAGTCTAACCCCTGCCAAGATGCAAGATTTCTAGCCCCCTTCTGAGATGCATGATTCACATCAAAGCGAGCAGCACAGCGGTGCTCGGAAGGGTAGGAGCCAATTCAAGCTGCAGCAGGAAGTATATTGTCTTTGAATGGAGAGATCAGGCCACAGAATTCTCTCAATGGCCATTTGTTCAAAGCCCCTGTAAGCAAAATAGGCCAAATCAGCATGAGGGCCGCACACGGCAAGCTCGCAGTGCTGGAGAAGTAGCTGGAACGTCACGCTTTCCAGGTGGCTGGGGATGGGTCTGAATTATTTGCTGCAGATATTGGCAGGGCATCACCCACTGGTTGGTTCTTTCAGTGCTGGCAGCACTAGCACTGCTGTCACCACCATCAAACATGAGGCTCAGTAACTTTCAAGGAGCATAGCCTGCTGGGTGCACACTGAATGCTGAGATCTTGAGAAAAATCTAGCAGATCTAAGGCTTAAAAGGGAAAATCTCGCTGCCTGAGGCCGCTTGCCATCAGGGACAGACTGTGGCATTTTGTTGCCTAATGATTAGCATATTTAGCCTCTAAGAGATCTCTCTTCCAGGTTAAAACTTCCATTATCTCCCTTCCAGTCACTAAAGCACCAAGAACACATAGAAAACTGACAGCTGACCCCAGCTCATCCCCCCTCATCAGCATGCATCTAGAGCATCTTTCCTCTCCTATTGGCAGACTGAAAAAATGTTACAGCCAGTCCACTATGAAATGAGCAGCTTCATTAAACCCCACTCAATCCCCAGGCAGAGCACTGGGGAGCTTTAGACTACACCATTCTGAAGCACCTTTTGGTTTATCCTGAGATCCTGCTGCTGCTGCTTCATGAGAAGATGCAGTGTCCTCATGACAGAGCTTTCATTCAGAAGTTCATGGAATCACTCAGTACCATTATTGACTCTACATACTTGCCCAGAATTACCTTTGATGCAGAATGAATTGCCCAGAAATCTTTTTACTTATAAAATAAATCCAGTCTTGTCTATAAACCTGTCCCTACTGGTGCAGTGTGTATCACATCAGACACCCTGTCTAAGCCAATGAGAATAATTTCTAATGACCCCCTAAAGCCCCCAAAGGCCATGGAATTCATCCCAGCTTCTAACCTGAACAAAAGCTTTGTCTAATTTCTGTTATGGCCGAGCTAAGCCCCCATTTAAACCACGCACAATTTCATGTTGAAATAGTTAGAACTTCCAAAGTCCTCTCCAAATCAAAGTTATTTTCATACTTCTTGTACAGTGATTAAAAAGAACATTTGGTCTTTGTGTGCTAACCCACCCTTGAAAATGGCCATGTGAAGACATCACATGTGTATTTGGTTATACATATTATAGTTCATAACTTGCTTTGATTTAGTGCAATTATGAATATCAGACACAAGATACTGTGGTGTACTTTCCAAAGTATTTCAGAAGAAAGATACCCCCACCATTGTCATGACTTCCTAGGTAGCAGCAAAGTGGCAAGCAGATGAGGTATTCACTTCCCATCATCCTACTGGGGCAATTACTTATTGATAAACTACACTGGAACTCCTAGTAAATTAACCTCACCGCCACATTAATAACCCAAGAGTTCGGTGAGAGTCAGGTTGAGATAATGAACTGTGAAAGAAATGGCTTGCTCACAACATAATGTCACCCTAGTTGAACCAAGAAGATGGAAAAGGAGAAGGCATTAATCTTAGTAACCATAAAAGAGTTACCACGCACATTCCAGATTCCTGAAGGGGAATTAGGATCAGGAAAGAGAAAAGTAGACAAGAAAGTCTGCTAGCAAAGCACAGATCTCAATATAGAGTCATAGGTTCCAAGGCAAGAAGGCACCATTGTAATCATCTAGCTTGACCTCCTGTATAACTCAGTCCACAGAACATCCCCAGAATAATTCCTAGAGCATATAACCAAGAATCCAGACTATTCCATGATGAAGAGAGTGTTACAGTGAGATAGATAAAAGGTGCCACTGCAGTATCTATTCTATGGCCTGTGACTCTGACATGTGCAGTACGCAGGAGGTCAGAAAAAATAATTGTAATTCTGGCCTTCCTGGTCCACTCCAGCATTACAAAAGTTCAGCTCTGCAAAGCATGACACGGGCCTGGCATGGAGCAGCACTGCGCCCCAATATCTAGAGGGTGACAAGAGCTTTGTTTCAGGAAATAAGTGTCCATTTGGTTTTCATTGTTTACAACTCCATTAATATTTCCTAAAGTGGCCGCTGCACAGTCAGCAAACTAGAGGAGCCCAGAGCAGAAAGCTGTGTCTTCCTGGCTACCACATCTCTGTTACTCATTAGGGTAGACTCCTCTTTTCAGCACTTCCTGGATACCTTGCTGAGCTCGGGGATTTCAAAATAGGACCTCATTCAGCAATTGAGCAAGTTTAGAACACTCTGAACAGCATGTGACTTTTCTGTTAGGTCACTAGGTCAGTTGCATTATAGCAGTTTTTACAAGATCAAGAAATCACTGTTCATTTAATCACTTCACATCTACAAACGTCCCATGGCACTAGATGCATTAAAATCAGTGGAAGTGGTGCAGTGCTGTCCCGTCCTGTCCTGTGGAAATTCATCAGCTGACGCCAGTGCTCAGTTCAGATGTATGGGGAATCAGATCAGAGTGTGCTTATGTGTTATTTGAAATCACCTGACTGGTGTGAGTCTGTCTCTGCCAGCTCTTTCCTTCCCTTTAGGTTATATGCACCGTCTTTCTTCACTGTTATTCAAACAGAAAGTTTTTTATCATGTCTGATGATTTGAGAACATCTCTCTGCCCTGCTCCCTGGACATTTGAGTCAAACGCTCTCCATTCCCCTAAGAAGAATGGAGATATTCCCTGCTATTCACACCTGTGACAGAGCCAGAGCACAGGAAGATTCATGAGCTATCACAGGGGCAGCATTTGAACCACTGCCGTGGAGACTCATGAGTGATGAGGACTCTAATGTAGATGCCATTTCTCTAACCAAATGCAGATGGGCACATCTCAGCCCTTAGTTCAGCACTCAGGCAGAGCCTGGGAGGCCAGGTGAAAGTTGTCAGTGCTGAGGAGGCCTCAGTTTTTAATCCCGTTGCATACAAAGCAGGTCTGAAGACACAGAAGAGTAATCTACCCTTCCACCCACTGTAACAGCACTGCTCAGAGGGAGCTGACACTGGAGCACCCGTTCTGTTGCAGGGCTCAGACACATCAGTCCAGATGTTGCTGGAACCAAGGTTTCTCTGGATTTTAAGGAAAAATGTTCACAGTACACAGATTGTAGAGCTGGTAACATCTAGAAAAGAAAGCTTCCTCCTTGCTGAATTACCTTCTTCCTTCTCTTCTCATCCAAGGCAGAATCATAGGCTCTGCTGCGCTTCCCCACACCCTATGCTTCGGTGCACTCCTGACTTTTTCTTCCTGACACTGCTGTGATTTCCGCTGGTGACAGGCCCCCTGAGAGTAGGGGCAAGGACTACAGCTCTGTAATAGCTCCTTGTCCTGCAAAATATTTGCTGAGTTCCCCAGCAGCTGTCTGTCCTGGTCGTGTCCCAAAAAGATCCAGTGGCTGGCTGGCAGGCTGGTGTTCTGCACCCACTAGAAGAAACCTTCCCCTTGATTAGTCTGCTCTTTCCGGTCCCCATATTTCCCAGCAAGGGTCAAGGCAGAATGCAAATTGCCAGCGATGTGGAAAATTAATTGGGGGATGGAAGCTGACTTTTGTCTAGCGTGAAAGGAAATTTTATTTGTTTATAACTCAACTACAAACTGAATGCCAGAAATTCAATTAACAGATGATACGTAACAGAAGGAATACTGAAGGAAACAAAAAAGAAACATTATTGGGGAGGATCAACTGAGTCAAAGTGATGGTGCTTTATTATATGCAATAATTCATATCTAGAAGATCAAAATGTCAGGCAGTTAGCAAGCTTGAAAGGCCTCTCTTCCCATAATTTAGTTGCTACAACCCTCTCATAAATCAACATTGGCTTCCCAGTCAGGACAGTGCAAACTGTCTCTGCTCCAGCTCAGTGGAGCTGCTGAGGAATGTGAAGAGGATATAAAGCCTGAAGCTGAGTTTTCCTTTAAAAAGGTGGTGGCCTGACCTTTAAAATGGGAGCAGACTTCAGCATGTGGTGATGAGTGCTGTGCGGCACGGGATCTAGAGCTCCACCAGTGCTTCTCTCTGCAGGGCTCAATTTCAGCATCTGCTGGGACTCTGTTTACTAAAGGCTGAAGGTCAACAGTGCACAGAATGGAAATCAAGTCACATTCACAGTGCCCCAGAGACTTGCCCAACACCTGAGATTATGCCATCAGAAGGCATTACAGCTCCTGGCTTGCACTGTCTGGCTACACACCACCATGTCTCTTGATTGCCTCATGCTCATAGAAATTAAGTAGTTGATGGTGTTTCTCTTTAAAATGCCCAGTCTCAACCCTTCTGTGTCACAGCTAACCTGTCAGTCATCCCACAGCAAGGCTTGCAAAGGAATGAGACCTCTCACCATCTCCACCAGGCAAGCTGGTTTGCAGAAACTAGCTCCAATGCCTGCTGGAGCATCTGAAAGTCAGCCAGTTTCCTCTCTGTACTAGTCTCCCAACAGAATAAATTTAAACTGAGCATATGTGCAGACATAACATTTTACATCTATTTTAACTATTAGGATTTAAACCTGAGATTACAATTAAAATGTAAAAATATGTATGAGAGTTACTTGTGTTCAGATCTCCCAGCTGCTTCCAGATTAGGAGAGCCCTACAGATTTTCTGATTTAACAATTTCTTATGCTTTCAAATGTCAGTGTCTCTATTTGTTTGACTCCCTACATGACCTGATATCTCCATGTAACTTTTTCTCACAGCATATTTTCCCCATTGTTTACATTCATTCGAAGTTTCACGTTTCAGTAACTTTTTCTTTCAAGAGAATATAAGGGAAATATACCCACTCCCTGTCAATATGGTCTCACTCTGGATATTTTATCCAATAACCTGGAAACACTCTCTAATTTGGTACCCCACATTTCTGACCAGATGCCACCGAAAACCTCCGATGAAAAGAACTGATCAACAAATTTTGAGTTTCAAAACTTTCAGTGAAAAAGGGGCACATTCTTTGAGAAATCATTCCCTTTTCTCAAACAGCTCTGCAATTATACGTGATGTTTACTGATACTCCACACCCTTATTTGGTAACTCCTGCTTTAAGTAGTGGCTTCAGAAGATCTAAGACTGAAAAACTTAGTTGCAGAGCATGAGATAAACTATTAAAATCCCAAAATTTAAGCTATCCCAGATGCCAGCTCTTAATTGTCCTTTGAGCAGAGATAAGATAAAACTTCAAAGCCCCTCAAAGCAATAGACCAGGAATCCTGACCCCTAGTTTTAAATTTGCCATAATTTTGATATAGTGTCAGTTCCAGCTCTCTCTTATTTCACTGGGATTTCAAAAGGATTGTACATCTGATGCACTCCACCTGTGAGCCATCACCATCTGCAGCGCTTTCAGATCAATTGACCATTTCTCTTTAGTGATGGGAAAATAATTAGTTTAATCAAAATGGCCTCAGAGTAGAAGCCTCGATTGACGGGGTGGAGGATGTGGGAACATCTTTACTGGAAGTTTGCCTGCTTTCGTTACGGCTAACAAAACACGGACACTTATTAACGCTAGGAAATTCACAGTCATAGAATTTTCCCCAGTGACACTGTTTGCTGCCAAAAGGCCTAGTTGCTTTCTGAGAGAATTCAGTGTCACTGGGAAGAATGCGTAGGCATGAGTGACATCATTGTGGTAACCAAAATTGAAATGCGCGAGTATTTCGAGGTACTCAAAATAAAACCACAGTGAGGAATCTCTGCAAAAAAATGAAGGTGTTTTAATAGGAATCTTGGGGCTCCTGTTAACAGCTCCAAATATCAAGCTTTGCAGTGTGTTAATCCTTTGGCACCCACAACACAAATGAGATTTAACAGACTTGTGGCAAAGTAACTCACTAGTCAGGGTGCCCCCTCGCGCTAGGCACGGCATTGGAGGGTCTTTCTCCACTATAATTCTGCTTCTACCTTTCCCCGCTTATCGGCATCTTCCCCCCCCATCTGGGAATGCTCCTATTCCTGCCATGGAATGCTGGCTACGGAGGAGCGTCTGCAAAGCCATTGCCAGCATCTCCAGCAGTCACTGGGCTGCCTTCCAACCAGTCCTTCTGTTCCCCTCAGGACTGCTCGTGGGGCTGGCAGTCCCTCAGACACTGGCCTCCAGGTAGGAGCCCCCCAGCTCTCCTCTATGGAGCTGGACTTGCAGCTTGGGCTAGCAGCAGGGCCTCAGTCCACTGCTCCCTCAGTTGGCTCCGTTTGCTTAATTAGTGCCTGGGTTCAGAGGGGTTCCCAGTCTTCCTGCTAGTGGGAAGAGGTCCGTTCACCTCGCAGGGCAGGGCCCTTCTGAACTGGGTCTCCCCCTTTCAAGGCTCTTCCTCCAAGATTGGCATGCCTTGCAGGTGTGACGGGGCAGAGCCGCCTGAGCCCCCAGCTGCTCTGTAGTGCCTGCTCTCCCAGGGCAGGGTTTGTATACACCCTCCCAAAGCTCACTTACAATATTTTTCAGTCAAAAAAAATTAAAGTAGATTTAAATTCTTAAAGCAAGAAATATGAGCTGTTTAATGGTATAACCAAAAAAATTACTATTCAACTGCTTGGAACTGCCATTTTAATTTGTCATTCTTATTTAAAAAGTTAAGCTATAAAAGGCACCTTTTGTTTTTGCAATATGCATCAAAGTACATGTTTAACCTCCCTCATCCCTGTGTGCCAAGCACCTACACACTAAGCACGCTTTGGAAGCAATGACCTGATGCTATTTTGGGGGCACTTCTCCCCAGAATGTGATAGGTTCAAGATATCCAGGAACATTAAGCAAAGTTTCTTTATTGAAGGCTACTGTGGACCATCACTTCATTTTTCTGTTCTGTACTCTGTACTCTGTATGAGTTGAAACATGTGATGTGTCTGATGTGACAGGAGCTTTAATGAGAATACCCAGCTCTTACATAGCACACTTCATGAGTAGAGCTCAAAGTGCTTCCAAAGGAGGGCAATATCATTATCCTCCTTTCACATATGGGGAAACTGAGGCACAGAGAAGGGCAGTGATTTTCCCACGGTCACTCAGCAAGCCAGTGGCCAATCTGAGACTAGAGCCCAGATCTCCTGAGTCCCAGTCCAGTGTTCTATCCACTTCAAATGCATAGGTACTTAGAGGGGAGTTGGTATCGGTCTGGACTAGAGATGGTTGGAAAAAGGAAACCTATGTTTGCAAAACTTTTCAAAATTGCAAAGGTGTTTTCATTTTGAAGGACTCAAACATACCCATTTTTTCAGTGTTTCTATATTTGTTGTATTTTTTCCACTTTCTTTTTCAAAAATATTTCAAAAACATTATTGTATGTATTGATTCATTTTGCCCAAACCCTGGTTTTTGGTAAATGGAAGCATTATAATAGTGTTTTTGATAAAAGTTGGAGGGAGGGGATTTTTTTTTTTAGAAAGGCAAGACATTTTTGGTAAAAAAAGAAAAACGATGACAATGTCAATAACTCTTCTCTCTCTCACACACACACGTACACACGTTTTAGGAAAGTCCATTTTTTCAGTGAAAGATCTTTTCATCCAAAACATTTTGGCCAGCTCTAATGAGCCCCATGAGGTGTTCACCACATGATACATCAGATATTCCATTCAATTAACTGAAATGCTCCTCAGAGGTCGCGCTATTAACCGAACGGTGCTAGATGCACTTACTACGCAGTCAATGACCCAGCAGGACTCTCCCTGGCAAGCCTGATTTCCCTCCCTCCCCCTTGTCTCCGTGGCACTCTGGGTCCCTCACCTTTCAGCAGCAAGTGCTCAGGGCGCAGTGCTGAGCCAAAGCTTACCATGTGACAGCGGCTGGGTTTAAACAACACACACTGTGGTGAGAAAACGAACCTAAGAGGTGAAGGGAGCCAGAGGCTGGGCAGCACTGGGAAGCATAAAGCAGCACCAGCTGGGGAGTGAATGTGAAAGAGGCTCATCTGGGAGCATGTGCATGAGAGAAGCCTGTGTGAAGATTTTATTTAACAAGGATTTTCCTTTATGCTTGACCTTACATTACGTTTCCACCATACGACTTCCAAATACCAATTTCAGTGGGTATTTTGGGTGCATGAGGAATGCAGCATCAGGACTTAAATATGTAACACCCCCACACCCTCACCACAAGGACATTCTAAGAGTATTTCTGGAAGTTTGGCAGAATGTGTAAATACACAACAGGTTCCACTGCTGATTATTCCCAAGCACCTGACTTAATCCATCCTACCGAAGTGACCATGTGAAAAGGCACCAGACCAGGATTAGAAAACAACATCTCTTTATAAAAAATGGGAGTGGGGAAAATCACATTGTAATTGATTAATTCAGCAATTTTAGTTAAGTGAATATTGATACATGGATGGAAAAACAGAGAAAGCATATGCAAGAATAAGGAACAGATACTGGGCTTGCTATTAAACATAAGTCATAACATCAAAACAGCTGGGTAAAATAATGTAACATGAATAAAACACTGAAGTAAAAAAAAAGAAATGTCAAACATTTTCACAGTATCCTAAGCTTTTAGACACATCTCAGTAGAAAGTAGAAGCTGATCCTAGTTCTAGAGACGAGTTACGCTTCTCAGAGAGGGCCTGAGCCAAAACCCAGTGACATTAGAGGAGACACTGGGAGACTTCAATGGACTTCGAGTCAGGCCTGGAGCCTCTGTGATGTGGGCTAACATGATGTTTAAGTGGTGCGTATGGCCTTGTGCAGATTCCCTGCACTAGGCTGTTTCACCTTTACTGCATGAAAGATAGGTACTGCCAATCCATTAGGATAAATCAGTTCCTTAATGGATATAATTAAAAGAGCTATTCAATTAAAGTATGTGAAACTAAATATATCAACAGCTATTAGATGCTGATTCCTGAAAAAGAGACAAGAACTAGGTTCTGACTTTTGAGAGAATGAAACTTACTGAACCTTTTCTACAAAGGCATCTTCCTCTGAAAATTCAAATGCATTTTCCCTGTCAGATTAGGAATCATTTAAAATAAAGGACATACCATATGACTGCTACTCTGAAAAGGAATTCAAGAAGTACCTATTAGAACTATGCAATGAAGTACATTACAAAAACCAGACACTATTTTCTTATTAAATTATCAATGCATTACTGAGGATTTTCCTTTGGTGCCAAGTCTAACATTTTCAGCTCATGTCTCTCAGTGTGAATTCTTGGTTTACCTGGCATGTTTATTGTTATGATTAGATGGAGACTCCATAATGTTATCTATCAAACTGGCGTTATAGCAACTATTGCAGCTAAATTCCTGTGACACACAAAAACTCTCTCACCATCTGTGGCTTAGTTTGGCAGGACTAGGTAAAAGCCTGTTATTGTTCCAACAATACCGAAATTTTTAGGATGTGCTTTCAGGTCATATTTCTTTTCCAGGATATCGGCTGTGTAAGCCTTCACAATGGTGGCTGCAATATCTCTTTTAGTTTTTTTAAAGGTGTAATGATGTTCATAGAAGTAGAAAAATCAGGCCATCTTCAGGAACAACAAGAAAGCCTTGTGCTCATTTCACAGCCCATAGAAGGTAGCTCTTTTCAGTTCCAATTCTTACTAACTTTTCAAATTTCACTTCCTCTTTCAAAATCTCTATTTATACACACAAAAAAATCCCCTCCCAACCTGCCACAGTTCGCCTATGTTAACTCTCTAAACAGTTACATTAAGACAAAATTTAAAGATACTTTAACTCCACAAAGAATGTGATACATCGGACTCAATTTCTCGGGTGCTGTTAATTTTATCAAAAACTGCACATGCATAAAACAGAACTAAGAAGTCTTGATGATCAATCAAATCTAAAACCTAGATCCATAAAATTTCAGAATCACTGACAGTTCACCAAGCAGTTTGGCTAAGGGAAGTAAAATTACTATCCAGCTACATAAAAATGTCCAAAAAACCTTGTCTGAAATGTTACACACAAATCTGACAAAAGGATCTAGCTCATCCTCTTTTCAAAGGACTAGAATACAAGATCAGAGAGCTGGTGAACTAACCGATACAGTACCTAGCAACATACAATTATGCTATGCTTTAAGTAGGTAACTACACTAACATATTGCTTTTCCACAAAGCTTTTGATAGCTTTGCTCAGTCCTCCTGTCCCATGCAGAGCAATACCGTCTCAGTAACCAGGACACACAGTCACTCTGACTAAGTGCAGAACCCTTACTTGGTGCTAATCAACCATATATGTTCTGGAATTAGATACTTCTTTAGGCCCTGGTCCTGCAAAATGGCACAAATGTCTGCTGGGGCAGGTCCTTACTGTGTAACTGAGCTAGATTTTACCAGGTAATTAACATTCCATACAGAATAGTTAGAGCGGGAGATAAAGAAATGCAAAGAATGCATTATCTTTCTAAACTTGCTTCCGATAACACTGAAAAAAGTGAGGTACTGCCCAGTTCTGTGGCCCCAATTGTCTCAGAACTTGGACTTTTTGGCTGAAGATCCACTTTGTAGAAATCAGTCTAATTCTGAGAAGTGCAGGGGGGTGAATGTGTTTTTAAATCTACATGAATTGAATTTCTATTTGAGCTGATGGTTCCTGCTGAAATATCTGAATGTTGTTTAAAACAGTCAGCTTCTGCCCATCAAGAGGCATAAGGTACATTCCTATGGATGAGCCAGTGATGAGAGAAGGCCAATAAAACCACAGGGACCAGCAAGAAAATTCCCATCTCATTAAAACCCTTCAGCATCACCCCTTCTCTGATGCAAAACTAATCTCTTTTCTGTCCCTGCTGCTCTGCCAATGGAAAGAATCCTTGTGTGGACTTGGCAGGCTTTCCCCAATGTCCCACAGTGCTTTGCAGACAGCTTAAGTGTATGTTGTTTTAAAATAACCTCATCTCCTGTTCTATGGCTTGTATTCCCTATGGAGCCTACATTTTCCTTAATGTTCCACTTCGTGATGGCTCCAGGTTTGTCACTGCTCCCCCATACCCTCGTCAATCTATGGCATTCAAGTCTGCCGAATTTAAAAAGGCAACTAATGATAAAATACTTTATCTAGAATTAGTTTTGCATCAAAGACGACACTGCAAATCTGGTCTCAGATTACAAGGTGGTATTTTCTGCAGCATTCATGTCCTAATTCCATCACTCCATTAGCTTTAAAAAGCCTTTCCCCACACATAGTACTTCATGGAATTGGCCTACAGTAAGAACTGCAGAAAGTATCCTGTGTAGGGAATAAACGCCCCCTGAGCTAAAGAGAAATCAGTTTACCAAGAGGCTAGGGTAGATCTAGGCCCCAAAGCATTATTTCACTTTAAACCAATTCAACGGGCTTACCTAGTATCCCTCCCCCCACCCTCTTCGCTCTCTTTACCTGACAAATTCCTTATTTAAATAGATTTGCATATCATTACAGCAACAGGTTACTTCAGACATTGCAGGTGTAAATAGTTTGTGACCTCAGTGACAGGTCTGTGTAAATGTGTTGCACTTTCAAACATTTGCTTACAAGGAAATACTGATACTCGGGGTGGAGCTTAAAAGGAAGCTCTAAAAAATACAAAGAAACAAAACTGACTCAGGTACAACATCCATTACTACAGAAGGAGCAACATCTGAACCGCTGAGTCCGAGGCTGTGCAAGTTCTTGGCCAGCAGGAGTCCCTCTAGCCACCTGATCATTTGAAGAGAGACTGAAATGTTGGACACTCCAGAGTTTTCATTTTCTTCATGAACTTTTTGAACTCTTTGTTTTTCTTATCCCACTTGTGAATAGCCATCAGCAGGTACTGGGTCTTCACTTTGCGTCCCATGATCAGGAACTGGTTGCTGAGGTTGTCCAGCTGGTGGCAAGGGCAGTCTGCTCCATTCTTTAGATACAGTACTAGCTTCTTGAGGTCTTTTCTCTTGATTGTTCCCAATTTCAATGGCTTCTTCTTCTTTGGAACAATCTTTTTGTCCCCGTTCTCCTTTTTCACTTCTTTTATTTTCATCTTGAAAGCTGGAAAACAAAAGAGAGAAAACAACTCCTGAGTCCTGAGCACCGTTTGCCTAAATGAAACAGAAGCACTGCAATGCTCCTTCCAAAGCAGAAGTGGACAGAGACAGTGCCAGCCACTGCACGACTGGGCTGGGTGTGCTGGGAGCACTACTGAACAAGAACGTCTCATTGTTTCCTTGTGCTCCCCCATCTAACTGTCCATATCTGGCTATGGTCTTTTGTTTTATCCTTAGATTGGAAGCTCTCTGGGACAGAAAGGGGGTCCTGGTCCACAACTGCAGCTCCTAGGTGCAAATAAAGAAAACTAGCTCATTGCTTAACCTGTTATCTGTAAAGACGATGCAGCAGTTACCTCCCTGATGGGTTTGTAGCTATGTAAGGACACCAGGAAGTCAAATGAACCAGCACTGCAAAATGTCAGGGCTTCTCTGCAGATATCCATTCTTTGAGACCCCATGCCTTTTCCATCAGCTGTCCCTGCTATTCTTGCATCCTAAGCAACCACCAAGAGGGATAGGTAGGTGAGGAGCTAGTGAAGTTGGGATTTTCATGTCCCTGTTTGAAGCCAAAGAGCAAAGCAAGCTATTTTTTAAAACCATGCTGCATGCTTTTTATTTGAAAGAGAGATGTGTTTAGCTGGCACTGCGTACACTTTGCTGGCAAAATGTTAGCTGAATAAACAAAGCTATTTCCCTGCTTTACAAGCACAAAGAGAGATTCCTGAAAGGGCCAATTAAAAGGTCGACTCAGCTTTTCAAATATAGTTTTTTAGTTGCTCCTGGCTCTGAGGTGTCTGTGAAACAAGTTTCCAAACACAGTGAATTTCTGCAGTTGAGCAATGAAGGCCCCTTGGAAATAAGCATGTCTAATGGGGACCTGACGTGGAGGAACGAACCACGCAGCTCCAACAAAAGTGCATGGAACTTTCAACAGTGCAGCCACCTTTCCGTAAGACAAGGAGAGCTAATCCGATCTGACTTCAATGGAAAATATTTCCCTCTTTGGGATCAGTGCTTTTCTGAGCTAATCGCAACCTGAATAAAAAATTAATGTTCCTTTTCCGCAACCATGCAGAAGAATTTAGTTTACATGGGAGAAAATGATGAAAATGTGTTGCACATTAAAGTATCACTTCAGTGCATTTGGCTCTGTCTCTTTTTATTTTTGGGGGAAAGCACATCTGGCCAAAAATTACTAACATCTTTCCATCATTTGGGGGTTTACTTTAGGGCTACAGATAAATAGGGCTTGAATAGTTGATTAATTGTCTTGCGCCCCTTTCCTTTTGCTTCTTAAATGTCTCTGCAGAAGCAGAGGCTGTAGCAGCCTTTGGTTCTAGAAGGGAGGAAGGGAAGGCTCCCTGCAACATCGCTCTGTGGGAGTCGACTCAGCTGGACCCCACTGCTTTTGTTCTGTACATGCTGAGCTCTGGAAAGCAGCTCTATTTACCATTCCAGACACCAGTGGAGGAAGGAGATGGTGATGACAATCCTGAAAAGGCAGTGGAATCTGCAATTTACCCCAATGCTCCTAGCCACTGCATTGGCAGCAGGAATAATGGTATTTATCTGCTTGTGTGCCAAAAATATCCATCCCACTTGCCAAGAGTCCTGCTGTGTTATACTATTACCATGCAAGAGTGTAATAGAGCTGGAAACCTAAGTTACATTTTCATTCCATTTGTTTTCTGAATTCAGGATGTTTAAGGAGCTAAAGAAATTAACCCAGATCAATTTTCAACAGGTCTGGAAAATACAATTTTTACTCCACTGTAAGCTCTGAGACACAAAGTGGGCTGCAATCGTTTTCATTATGAATCCCAGTTTCTTTAGCGATTCAGAATTTCAACTCCACTCTAAGCACTGAAAATGGCTATGCAGGAGGAAGGATCCAGGAAACCTGTATAATCCCAGAGATAATGAATATGGAGGGACTCTTTGGAAATGCCCTGTTTACAAACTGACTTAGTTATATCATGGCTAGTTTATATCCTTGTTGCCAAAGCCCTTAGAAAGGAAACTCTGCAACAGTTAGTAGGGGATGGTTCTGCTCCAGATATCACAATGCACAGGAGAGAAACAGTGTAATGGAACTGCCATGTCTGGGAAGCTTCCTGTTTCCAACAGCTCTGACCTCCTTCACTGTTCAATGTAGCCAATGGTTATGGAATACTGGTCGAGGCTAGGGGAGATATGTAACCTGCTCAGACAAACCAGAAATCCAGGGTGTGGCTAAGACACTGCAAAATCCTTCACCCATGTGCAGCGATGTGTCCAATAAACAGAACTGGGATCAGAAAACAGGAAGATGAGAAGAACAAGAAGGTGGTTGACCAGGGACAAAAATTATTTCAATTTAGCAGATCTGCTGTTCACAGCCAAAGGTATTTTCCTGGTCATTCATTTTGATAGCAACACATAGAACTTGCAGTAGTGTCATGTTAACATATTGTCAAGCCTGGCTAGTCAGCTGCTCCTAGGTTATAGACTGAATGGATATATGTGAAAAAAATGGCATAAAAGCAGCATTTTCTCTCTCCCCTTTGATGGTGACCTGGATTCTTGCAATTCTTGGAGTGACTCAGTCATTTAATGTCAGATGTATTTGCTGGTTGTCGGCCGCCTGGGCACTACAGGTGTGTTCTGCAAAGAGTGGGACCTGACCAACTCCACAGCTTTTGCATGAGTATTGTGAGGGCAAGGAGGAACCCTTTGCTAAGGGCTTGATTCATTCCAAGCTGTCTGATGCTGCAGGGTTAACGCAGGTATTTAGAGCAGGGCCCCTGCTGTCATGCTTTTATTAACAATAAATGCTGTGGCAGTGGAGACCACTGTGTGAATGGTCACTGGGGAACCCTGGCTGGCACATACTGCTTCTACTCCAATAAACACCTTCACTCCCAGCACCAGGCAAGGAGGAGGAGGAGAAGGATTTAAATAAGTGACTGGCTGAATCTTGGCTCCAGGTTCTAACTGAGCTGCCAAAACAAAGAGCTTCCTTCCCTTGGAGCCGTAGCCCTCCAGCTCCTCCAGCACTAAACTAAATTCAGCTTGAGATGGTCTGGACAACCTAATGCCAGATGGGAGTCAGGGCGACTGGGGATGGAGGAGCTGAAATTGATTCCAAGTCCCCAGGAAGCTCTTGCTCACACTGCCTCGGTTTTCCGCCGTCTCAGGCAGGCAGGCACTGACCCCGAGAGAGCTAAGCATAAGGGGCTCTTTATATAACTATAGCACGTGCAGCCATTCCCAGCCCAGGAGCTGGCCTGCCTGCCTGTGGCCTGCAAAGAGAGCATGGATGGAGTGGGGGCTGCTCCAGCCCGAGCTCTGCATCTGGGCAAACTGCACTAAGCTGCAGCTACCCCACCACTGACCAAGTGCAAGCATGATCGACATTGCAAAGCATTTGAGGTAGTGCTCCTGCTCCTCTCCCTCCAATCAGTGACACACCAATCCTGGAGTTTTAGTAGTCAGCGTATGGGAAGGGCTGCTCTGGAACAGAAACCAGCTGTGGCACTGGGCTACCATGGCAGGGCTGCGGCAGGTCACTTGGTAGGAAGAGAGCAGAGACAAGTAGAAGGTTCAAGACCCAGTGAGAAAGGCTCCGGTCTCCCTGTAACATCACAGCAAGCCAAACAGAGGCAGCTCTCACCCCAGCTGGAGACTTTCCTTTGGGAGAAGATGGCAATTTGCTCACAGAGGATTCCTGGTGCAGTGCTGTTCCAGAGCAGCACAGTGTCAGCTCTCATTTAGGAATCAAAACCCAAATGTGCAGGTAGTGCCATGCAGCTGAACTGCTTGTCTTCCCCTTTCAAAGCACACCAGCCCCTCTGTGTAAAGAGGGCCCTGCAGGACTAGCTGCCAGTCAAAAATCCCCAGCTGCTGCCACAGAACCCCCATCACGATCAGGCCAGAGCTGAACCATTAACAGCACATTTCCAAATCCCTTTTTGCAAGTTACGTCGGGTCCGGTTTCCAGAGGTGTACGGAGCACCCCCAAATCCAGCTGGCTCTTGGGAGCTGCAGGTGCTCAGAACTTTAACAACATCACGGCCCTGCAGAATGGACATTTTATTGTTCCTGATATTATGTGTTATCTGCACTGCAGTGGCGCCAATAGATCTGGGCTCCATTGAGCTGGGCGCTGCACAGATACAGGGCTTGTCTACACTGCCCCACAGCTCAGATTACGGAGGCGTGAACAGCACTGTGCACCAAAGAGCTGTGCTGTAAGTCCCCCGATGTGTGGACACTGTGGGCTCCGACTAAAAGGTTCCTAGTGTAGTCTGCACTAATGCAAACAAGAATCTATAAGTTCAGGCCCACAGCATTCCCATGCAGCAGCTACAGCACAGCACTTCGGTGCACTCTGCTATTCGCATCACTGTAATCTGGACTGTGGGGCAGAGGTGACGAAGCCTTATTAAGAAACTGTCCCTGCCTCCAAATGCTCACTGTCTACATAGACAAGCCAGAGATTTTACAGATGGGGAACCGAGGCACAGAGAGGCCAACGGACGTGCCCAAATCAGTTAGCAGAGCTGAACTACACTCACCTGATGCCCAGCCCAGTGCAGTAACTACACGACTATCCTTTCGCTGTTGCTTGTATAACTGTATAAATATACACAAACAGCCAGTCAAAGCCTGTTTATCTAAAGCCCTTCAACCCCACACTCCCCCTTATGTGAATCTCAATTATGTTCTCTCACTTAATTCACCATTAATGGCTGTGATGGCCTCAAAACTAAATAAAGTCACATACAGGAATACACATTAAAGGACCATGTGCCACATTCTGTACGATGGCATTGTTACTACGCAATATCTGCCTCAGCAACTGGAGAGTAAATATAAAAGCCTAACTCTCTGGTGCAACAATAAACTCTTGGGCAGAGAGAATTATTCTTCATCACTCACTACCAATTCTCTGTCACCTGAAGTCTTTAATTCAAGATCAAATGTCTCTCTGAAAGAGATGCCCCAGCTCATCCAGAAACTACAGGCATGGGTAAAATTCTTTGGTCTGTGTTATGCAGAAGGCCAAACTAGATGATCAGAACAGACCCTTCTGGTTTTTAAATCTATAACTCCATCCATTTTAAGTACTCAGGCCACTCACACAGACTGAGGGATGGCTTTGCTCTTTTGTTGTCTTTGGTGGTCAGACTGAAGAGCGTTTTCCATCTCTCCTCCCCCCCCACACGTTATATACAGGGTCAGCAAGTGCATGCCATGTCAAAGAGCCTGGCCAGTGGTCTTTACTTCACATATAAGAGTAAACAAGTAAGAGTAAGAAAATAATAAAAGAGTAAATGCCTTGTTAATATTTTACTCCATTTTGTAACTGAATAGGAGAGATTAGAGCTATTTTGCTGACCAGTCCCCTCCTCAAACCAGCATTATAGCAGACTAGCAGGTCTTGCAGAGTTAAGATAGCATCCTTATTTCCAAAGTGCCATTGTGTAAGCAAGATCAAGAGGGCATTTATGTATCAACAGGCATTGATGGGAATGGTCACACCAGTATTATTAAATTAAGTCACCATAAAGAATGTTCCTCCAAATCCTTCCCACCATCACTACATTCATCCCATCCTCACACATGGGGATGAGCCTCCTAGGCTGGTTATTAACCCTGATAGCAGAGAAATGAGGAAAGGATGTTTGTAAATGGAATGCTGGTTTAATGTTTCATTTCCTTTACAGCTGAGCATGAAACCAGTTTTCAAAGCAGATAAGCAGTGCGTGCATGTTCACACACACACACACACACACACACACTGTTCCACGCATGAATGCTCATGTTAGCTGAGATTAGTTAATGAGGAGGGAGGTGTTAACTTCCAGTAGTGACATGCCATCCGTGGGACACAACACTGCCAACTGGCTGCCCCCAATGAAACTATCCTTCAGCACCGTCGGACAGCTGAGCACACCGCATCTGCCACACGCAGCAACAAACTCAGAGCTACAGGGAATCGTCAGATTTAGTGTCCAGAACACAGCAAAGCTTATTCCACATCCCAGGAGCCCTTCCCTTGTGCTGTTGTAGCAGTAGACACCAGCCACTTTCAGGACTATACACAAGCCAACGAAAGCTACATAAGGTCAGGCCATTATTATCAGCTCTTGTATGCAGCATCACACTGCTGTTGAGACACTATGTGAGCTGCAATATAAGAACATGAGACTAGCCATACCAGGTCAGACCAGTGGTCCATTTAGCCCAGTATCCTATCTTCCAACAATGACCGGTGCCAGATGAAACACGTATATATAGATGCTTGCAGTGTAGTTGTAGCCACATTGATTCCAGGATATTAGAGAGCCAAGGAGGGTGAGATAATATATTTTATTGGATGAACTTCTGTTAGTGAGTGTTAGTTTTCTGGGTAATTTCCTACAAGTCACCTGTTCTGTGTGGCATTCCAGCTATAAAACCTACTCCATGCTTTGGCCCCAACACAACACGGAACCTAAGCAGTTGTGTAACCTTAAGCATATGAGTAGTGTCACTGAAGTCAATGGGACTTCTCCCACAGCAAAAACTGGGGATATATTATAACATAAGAACGGCCACACTGGGTCAGACGAATGGTCCATCTAGCCCAGTATCCTGTTTTCCAACCGTGGCCAATGCCTGGTGCTTCAGAAGGAATGAACAGAATAGGCAATCATCAAGTGATCCATCCCCTGTCGTCCACTGCCATGTTTAAGTCCCTTGCTGAAGTGGAGTATTGGTTTGCATGGGGACAAGAAGTGATTGTGTTCCTGTGAACAGCCCTGTTCGTTGGGTTAGGATTTAATTTCATAACAGATGCAGTGATGAAACACGCCCATCCTGTGCGCACTGCTGCAGATGTCACTTACTGGTGAGTAATGAAAGTTTACTTCTGTGAGCGCAAGTTTCCAACCAGCCACTTCAAAGCCTCTTCCCAGAATGCCCCAAATTTAAGCTTTATTCAGGCTGAGAATCATCTGGGCAGAATATGAGGCCAGATTATAAGAAATACTTTTAATCTCAGACCTCAACATATTTCAACCATATTGTTTTTACCACAACAAATTCTAACCCAGGGTGATAACTCGCAGGCTGCACCAGCTGACCTGCCCCTCCCCAGACGAAGTCTCCCTAAACAGACTCAAGCCACAACAGTGTAACCAGCATAGGTGGCAACACGAAATCCAGCCCCACACAGGGTCTGTCCACACAGTACTTTGGAGCGAATGGGAGCAAGCTGCCCAGCCCCAGCTGACAGGACTCACCCTAGCACTTTAAAAATAGCTGTATAGACAGCTCTTTGCAGTTAGACCAGCCCAACCTGAGTGCAGATGGGCTCAAAGCAGTGGTGCCACATGGAGCCAGCACCAGACTGTTATTGGCTGAGCAGCCTCCGTGCAGGCCCTGCTTTTCCCAGTGCAGCATGTCTACATTAGGGGTTTGCCGTGGGCCACATTTCCCCACCCTTCATCCTGCCCCCATGGGCCCCTTGCCCTGCCCTGGCATTCCCCTCATTGTCCCTTGACGTCTCCATCTGGGCCCCTCACCTGGCTCCGACGTCCCTATCTGTGCCCCTTGCCCCACTGTGCTTCCAGCTTTGCTTTCTGCTTTTTCCTTTAATTTTTTGTCTCACTTCCTGAAGCACGAGGAGCATGTTTGAGAGGGACAAACCAATGGCTCTAGGAGCTCAGCCGTGACACCACCATGAACCTGGGTCCCCAGGAGCACTGGGTCAGAGTATTCTTCTGTGAAAACAACATGCATGCAGCCCTGTTATACTGAAGCCAGGAATTTGGCCTTGACTACAAAGGGCCTGTATCAGATTGTAGCATAGTTCTGCTATCGCTAATGCAGATAGAGTAGTAAGCATTGAAGATATAAAAGTGTCTTTTCTGATTTCCGCTCACATGAAACAGGATCTACGAAAATGTTTGTTCACTCAGAATGAAATTAGTCTTGGCAGCGACAGCTCCAGAAAGAGCAAAGGCCCCAGAAGTTGGTTGGGCTCCAGTCTGGGAGAGTGCAAGACGTTTTTCATCGCTCCTGCAATTCTTTATCAATAGTCTTCAAGGCTCAGGCTGTCAAGCCCCATCTCCCAAATGGGGAAGGAGGAAACTCAGCCTCTCGAGCAAACAAGATGCTTTGCCTTGCTGCTTCCTGAGAGCCGAGATAAACCTGACCTCACATTCCCATAGCCCAGGAACTGCCAAACTCCCTTTCCCAGAAAATTCTCAGTAAACCTGCAGAGATTTCATCAGCGCTTTCAAGCACCATGTTGTAATAAGAGTGGCTGTGCCCAAATGCCCTCTGTGGGGTGGAATGGCTGGTCCGCTCATGAGACACTCAGCCTGTGCTGGCTGGCTACCCAGCCCTGTACACATCCCCCACATCTATCTATCTATCTGTGGTACTTATCTGGCCCCATTCCTAAAGTGCTTACCTTTACCACACCTCCAGCCCAGAAAGTCCAGTGCTGCTGTGTCTAGCCATGCTGCTGCTGCTTGTTCTCCATAAGTCTGGCTAAACAGCCACATTCTTGTTCCCAGGCCCAGAATCAGGAGCTGTCATGGCCCTGACTGGGGTATCACAAACAGCGCTTGGTCAAAATCTTTCATTAAAATTTCAAAATTTTAAAACAAAAACTGGAAAATTACTGATGACATTTTTATGAACACTTTTTCCTATTTTTCACCCTTCTAGTGCTGATGAAAACTCCAAATACAAATAAATAAATAAATAAATAAGATACAGGAAAATCAGGTTTTCTTTCTTTCTTTCTGATTTTTTTCTTTTTTTGTTTGGTCCCAGTTTTAATTCTCTGACGCTCTGACTGAGCCTGCTGCCACAACGTGACAGATGGCACTTACCATCCCGGGCTGGCTCCACTGGTCATGAAAATTCAAACTTTGTCACTTCCATGAGGGATAACTCTTGTGACCTGTGACAAAACTGGCAGCGTGGGCACAGGCGAGAAACCCTCCCCTGAATATAACTTCAAGAAGGCTGAAGGGAAACTCGGAGACAAATTAACCTGCCCCTTGTGCTCCTTCGCCCTTGGACTGGGCTGAAAGCTATTGGGCTTTGTCATAACAAGCAACATGGGTCTAAAGGAACTGTACTCCTGGAAAGCTCTGGTACAGGACAACACACAGGGCTTAGTAGCTCAGTAAGGCAGGTAACTACTCGAGGTCTGCTCTAGCTCTAATGCTGACAGCATTGCAAGTGCACAGGTGAAAAAAGAGATTTGCTAATCACAGGTATGTTCTGCTAAAGCCAAGTCTACACTAGCTACTGTCACAAAAGACACAGAGTCAGCTCCCAGCCACAAGCCACCAATCTACAGAAGAGCCAAATATACCGTGGCTTATTCTGACCCCGCAGCTAAACTATCAGCCCTGTGGCATTACATGCATCTGCAGTCCCTGCCATTGTCCAGTGTACCGAGTCTGACACTGGGGAAAACCCTCCTCCAGCTGCTGCACGTGCTGGCAGGGCCCCATTCCAGCACCACTAGGGGGTGGGGGAAAGAGAGAATGGAAAAACTCTGCTTCTCCTTCAGCCTAACTGCTCCTTCCTTTAAAAATCACTCAAAACAAGGAAAGCTGCCAGAAGACACATTAAGACTGTAAGAGAAGAAGGCTGCAGGCAAGGAGCTGTCAGTCAAGGGGAAAAATAAATAAAGTGTATTGATTTTACTCCAGTCGCCATTGCAATCAGAGCCTCATGTTCAGCAGGGTCCCCTCCCGCCCAGAGAAAAGGCAAGAACAATAAATAAAATCACCAAGAGAAACATCTAGGAATGAATCCCAGGAGGCTCCTGGATCGGCCCGGTCCGAGTGTGGAGTGAGAAACGAAATCTGGCCACATACAGGGGAACACGATTCCCGGGAGGAGCTGTGGGAGGCACAGGAGGGCATCCTTGCATTTCACCCTCTATGTGTCAATGCCATCGACATGTCGGAGGCCCACTGAAACCTAAGCAGCAGTTAACCCGCAGGCATCCAACACAATCATTCCTGGAGCTGATCCGTAGCACTATTAGACAGTAAATAATCTCGTGCAAGTCTCCACTGCCTTCCAGCTCACGGCATGCCCAAGCACTTTACAAATACGACAGGCACAGTAATCCTGCACTGAGCAGGTGCAGCCCATAGCAGTCGTTTCTCCCGACGCTGAAACGCAGCCAACCCCAGGGTGGGATGTGGCAACAAGCTACCACAAACCACCAGGTTAGCAAGGGAAGTGAAAGAGCCCTGTATCCTGGACCCACAGCAGGCATTGAAGGGAGGCTGCTGGCACAGCATGAGCTGAAATTTAACCGTGACTCCGGAGGTTAAAGACACCTGCTCCTGGATGTGGCTCTCACTCCCAAAGTTCGGTGTTTTGCCCATTGGGGGATGAGAAGCACTGAAGGGGAAGTTGATTTATTGGGTAGAGATTTATTTTATTGGTTTATTATTAGATTTTATCTCCCAGCTCAATGTCCATGCCCAGCCCTGGAGCAATGACCTGCACTGCTGAGTCCTTTCAGGCTGGGTCCAATCCCATTCACCCAGGCACCTCTCCAGTAAGATACCCCTTCAACTGGTTGCTCTAAGGGGTTTGTGACATTCTCAGGGCATAAAATGACTGAGCTCAGAGCTGGTCTCTCCATCCCCTGGAATGAGGAAAGCTGCCAGGCGGCAGGGCTAGCAGCAGCAAGAATATTTGGGTGCACGGGCAGGAGCCCTCGCCAGGTGATGGCAATAAAAAGGGCTGAGGTGCTCTGAGTCTGATCTTTCAGCAGCAGGATGCACTCTTTGGTTGGTGGTTTTTCAGCATTACAGGAGATATGCATCCCATTCTATGATTCCTTCTTGTCCCCAGTTTTGTACCCGGGCCCCGTTCTGCTGGGACAGCCACTCAGTTCCCAGTGTGGTGCAAATCACTGCTCCATTTCTGACTCCCATGCTGCTGCTCTCAGAGCCTGCATGCCATGCAACTTCCCTTTGAGAACCCACCTCTGCCCTCCCATCCCTTCCAGGAATGGCCCCACTCTGCTGACCTTCTGCTGAGCATGCTACAAACACAGAGAGTCTCCTTCCTGGAGAGCTTACAGTTTAATAAAAGCAGAGGCTTTCCAAGTCCCAAAGTCACATGGTGCCCTCAGGTTGTCTGTGTGTCAACCCCACTAACTTCAGTGTGACAGAGCAGCATTTGTCTTGCTCTCCATTTCGAATCAATGGCCACCGCTTTGTGTGAGATGGTGCCATGTAGTGTTTTCAGTCGTTCACACCCTCAGTGCTCTTTGCCATCATCCTCACAGCTCCATTCTGCAGATGGGTAAACTGAGGCAGAGTGTCTGTGCCAGAGCTGGGACTAGGTCCCACCAGAAACTTCCTCTAAAGCTGCACAAAGAAATGCTGAACAAGACAGTAACTTTTATAGGTGTCTTTAACACTGGGAAGCACATTCTCAAGCCTTGTGACCAGCCCGTGAGCAATCATCCGTAAGCCACCCCTTCGTGGGCTACTGAGCCTGTGGATGTTACACATGGCTCTCAGAGATCCCAAACAGAGGGTTCACTCCACGGCAGATACAGCAGTGCCAGCCCCAGCTCTGCCAACTTTCTTCCAAAAACACAGGCCTATGACCAGGTTCAGTGCTTGAGCCATGAACATCTAACTGTAGCTGCACCTACGTGATATCTGTGTGTGAAAGTGCATCTGTGAGGGCAGGAATCTGCTGACCTGGGGCTGTGTCAATCTACCATACTCCAGTACCTGAGTTGCCTGGCCTGCTCCTCCTGCTGCTCAGGAAGAAGGGAATAAATCACAAGGAAACATCTGTTAAGGAACCCAGGAGCTTGTGAGAAGAGACTGGGAGTCCAGGAAGAGCACCCTGGGTTAGAGACTCATCCAATCCCTGCTAGGAATGAACTAGCAGGGGCTGGGTGAGTCTCTCTAATCCAGCAGGGTGGGGGGCTGCCAACCCCACCCCGCTCAGATGGCTCGGGAGTGAACATCAGCTCCGTTCCCTGAGAAGTGGCTAGTCAGGGAATGGCTCTCTGGCTTTGCTTCAGGCGAGTCATGCTGTTCCCCTTTGGAAACAGGGGATTAGTGTGAATTTTGCACATCTGAGAGGAAGGCTTTAAGGTAAAGAGTATTGCAGGATTAGTCTCTTAGCATACAGCTTTTTTGTGGTTCCTTCTGTGTGGTTCCTGAAAGTCTGGGAAATAATTTAGGATTCCCAGCTTTTGGCTGGTGCATTCTGCCTAACATGCCGAGTGTGTGTTAATTTAGGAGGAAGAGTGGCGGCGACAGTGGGGGGTGGAAACGCAGGCAGCCAAATTCCACTTTCATTCTCCCATGCAGCCACTGTGATTTAATTGGATTCAGGGGTGTGAACTGAGCAGAGTTTGGACCATTAGAAACAGTCACTTATGCCAAATTTGGAAAACCACGCACATGCCCGCACACCATTCTGAACTGAGCTCCTCTGCAAAAAGCAATGTCTGGTTTCCCCAGAATGATTTCCATCACATCAAAGCACACTGGTCCTGTGGCAAATCAACAATTTTAATGCCTGCATTGCAATGTTTATGAACCACTGACTTTGACTCACAGGCCATTGCGTGCTCAGTACCTGCCTACTCAGCTGGCAGCTCTGGATCTCCAGGCCTGCTCAACTCCTGGGAACAGGCCCTCTGAGTGCAGTGCAGCACAGCACACACCAACCAGCTCCTTGCAGGGTCCTGGAAGTGAATATCCAGGTAATGGCAGCCTCTGCCTTTGCTCTTGGTTACACAATGATAGGGTCCGACTCTCCTTCCCGCAATGGGAAAGCCAGGACAGTACTATCCCAGCCACAAACATCTGTAACACATCAGTGTTCACGTGACACCTGTTCCCAGAGCTGGCATTCCTTTCCAGGCTCAGATGGAACATTAGCAGCTGTTCCCAAACACAGAACACCCCATTGCCATGCTATCATCCTGCTAAACTGCCACCATGTGAAGGTTAAAAACGTCCCTTTGTCCTTAACACAATTGCTGCGGTTAGGACCACATGCCCTTCTTAGCAGGTGGTAAGGGGGAAAGTGCATTGCAAGGTGCAGTGACTGCTGTTGGGGCACTGATCCCATGGGCCACTTCAAACAACCTGAATCTTTACCTGGTGTCTTTCAAAGCTGTGTGTGGCTGTATAACAAAAATGTTATCATTTTACATAGAAACTGTGAGCTGGCCGGGACAGGGCAGGGCACTGCATAGGTTGCTTGTACAAGGTTTGTAACAATGGGGCTGTGATGTCTGATATGGGTTTTTAGATGCTATCATAATAATAATAATAATAATAATAATAAAAATCATCATCATAGGTTTTAAGAAAACCATGTCTCACATTTGTTTAAAGGGCTGGAAGAATCATTCAAGGCTCCATCTCTTACCAATAGCTTTTCCCAAGCCTTAGGGTGTTAACTCCAATGTCCTGACTCTGGAAATTACTATCTGTATCACGAAGATTCCTCCAGTGGCTTCAAATGGATACAGCGTTTTTCACTCCATGTCCTAAATATCTGCATACTGTGGCCGTGGGCCGTTAAATAGTTGCTACTTCCCACCCCAAACATGACTGCATTTCAACAGTGGGTGAGATGATGCTTAAGTCTAGTCTGTAACTTGCCATTGGGATGTAGACAAAGCTTTAGAAATGGAAGCTATGATTATAAGAATGAATGGGAAAAGGCAGTAGAGAGCAGAGAGGTGTGATGGACCCAGTGACAGCTGCCCTTTATAGCAAGCTTTAGTTTAAACATTTATTGTATGTGTCTGGCTTTGATAGAGAATCTTCAACCTGCCAGTTACCAGTGTTTACCTTGGTGGAAATTCACGAGAAATCTTAGTCTGAACAGCTTGGAGTTTATTTTAGTGCCAGATAAACAGTTCTCCTTGACAAATCACCCATGTGACAGTATCCCTCAAAGACTAAACAAAGATCTCAAGAAAAATCCACAGCCCTTTGAGGAACTTTCCAAAAGCTAATGCATCCTTAATTAGTTGCTCTTAACAGGTTGGGGCAGACTCCCAGGGCAGGATCTGAAATGTGCTGACAGTCCTCCTGCCCCTTTCTTCTCTGTTAAAGCAACAGGTAAGATTTACTGTTTCTAAATGGTGCTGCTTGCCAAGTGCACTGAAGGTGTTAGATAAATACCAGGAACATCTGTGGGGAGAGACGAAATGGACTTACACAGTTCGAGGGATGGGGAGGAACAGAATCAAGAACATCAGAGCTATTCACTGAAAAAATGACTTGTGCTCCTAAGACTTTCTCTGGAGATGAATGGGGAAACCTCTATGAACAGCTAAGAAGGTGCTTTACACATGGTAGGACTAAAAAGAAGGATTGGATAGATGGATAAAGACATTATAGATAGAAGTGATGGTGCTACTGGGCTCTAGACACTTCTGAACATTCCCAGCTCCACCTATAGCCTTCATCCTCTGGAGGGGCAACTGGTAACAGGATAATGTGCTGTTTTAAACTGGGCAGCTAAAGCAGGAGCCATCAGCTTCTAAGGTGCTTCCTTCTGGTGCCATGGGAAGTGTTGAAATCAATTGCCTGCTGCAAATCAGAATCCTGCCTTTGTGTCACCTTCACTTGCCTGGCAAATCTTTATTGACATAAACAAGACTTTTGTCAAAGTAGAAAGTGGCAACCCAGAAAGCCTGGCTGGGTGGTCTGCTAGCCCATTGACCCGCCACTACCAGCTCCCTAGCATTACAAGTCAATGACTTAAACAAAAGACATTTGTTGGTCAAGACAAAGACAAGCCGTGGAAATGGATGGCAGGATGGATAAAGACGACAGGTGGATTAGCTTCACCTGCTGCTGATCCTCTTTCATGCAAGGGTGACCAGAGTGGAGCCAGAGTTCTGCTGCCTAGACCTCCCTGCCACATGTACAAGGGAGCAAGACACGTGATGGCATGAAATCATGGCAGGTGTTCACAGAATTCCATCTGCCCCTGGTATAAATGGAACACGCTGCCTGCCACCACATGTGCAGGCCCCTTGAACTAACCAAGCAGTTAGTACATCAGGGTTATTCCCACGCTCCTGACTGGGCACACGTAGAAGCAGCATTATTAACCCACCTCAGGCCTTCCGCCTAATGGAGAGAGGAAAACAGCAGCAGGTGCTGCATCACTAATCACAGAGGTGGGAAAAGAGAGTCTGTGTCCAGAAAGGAACTAGGTCACAACAGGATATCAAAGACATGGCCACCTTCCCATTGTCACTTAGATTCACCAGCCACCAGGCAGGAGCAGGAAACTCACCCACAACAGACACCAGCCAAGTGCTGATCATCTTATTTTAGACTTTTCCAGAATAGGGAGAGCATTTTGTTTTCAAACAGAAGAAAAGATCTGAAAGGAAAGAGGCATTGGGAAAAGAGAGGAGTGGGGTGAACTTCAGAACTTGCAACAGCTTCAGCACTTGTTCAAAAATACAGATATACCTCAGAGTCATGCTGGTTTGGGAAACAAAGAATGACTTCCAAGTTGTTTGGAATGGCTGAAAAAACGATCCAATCCAGGTTTGGGAGAGAAAAATAAATCAATGACAACATGAAGAAATGTACTAGTATCTGGTGGATGCATTCAGGCTGTTATGATGTAACAGAGCGCCTGTGTGATGTCATTGCTAAAACAACTTTCCTGTAGATTACATTTGCAACCAATATACACTGACCCTATGCCCCTTTCCTGTATCTGGAACTAACAAAGAAGTTAGAAGTATAAAGCAGTTGACATGTATGTTTGGTGGTGCAATAATGATTGTTTTATTCATTTAAATATTTGGTTCATTGCTTTGGTTTTGCATTTTTCTTCAAAAATTAATGGAAAACATTATTTTTTTTAAATGTCCAGACTTAGCACATGTATTTCCATAATAGTCCAGTCTATGAAAAGTTCAGGCCAAATAAAATGAGTGCCAGGACCTATATTATCCTGCAGCTATGGGTTTACAGATCTAGTTATTGAACTCCAAACGCTCAGGGACCATGAGAACATCAGGAATTCAAGATCAGTCAAATCACAGTAAAACTTCAGGGTCTTACATTGATCTGAAGATGCTAAAACTCTGGTTCTGATCATACAAATTTTTAAAAATCATATTTCTATTGATGTGCATATGCAGGCATTGCCAATGGGCAATGGACTCTAGGTAGATTTTAACAGTGTTGGCAAATCTCACTAACCCCAGGTTTCTAGATCTACATTGTTTGAGAGGGACTCCCCCCACCACTCCCAAGTGATTCATATATTTTATGCCCCAGAATAATTTATGAGTAGAGCCAATAGGAATATTTTGTTGGGGAATGAGCCCTCGGGTTAGACACCCGCAGTTGGCCCGTGCTCATGGGGTTCAGGGAAAGCAGCTGTTTAACTGCAGTGTAGACTTCAGCGGAAGCCTGAGCTCTGGAATCATTCCGCCTCGCAGAGTCCTAGAGCCTGGGCTCCAGCCCACGCCCGAATGTGTTCATTGCAATTAAACAGCTCCTTAGCCCAAGCTCTGTGTGGCCGAGTCAGCTGGCCCAGCACAGACCAGCCATGGGTGTCTAACTGCCATGTAGATGTACCCTCTGAGACTAAATGCCTATTTAGGTTAAGTAAATTGGGCAGCAGCCGCGCTACAGCCATTCTGGACTGAAGTGTTATTTAATGCAAATCATACAGAAATGCACCTTTCAAACACACCCTCCCAAATCCAGTTGTACCAGTGGGTTCCTCTGCTGGGGGTACAGCCCTTGGGAATGAAAGCCTGTCTAGAGAAAACGCCTAGCAGGGGAAAATTCCCCTCTAAACAAAGCCGTTGCTAGCTCTGTCTCCCTGTGAGTCCCGTCCCCACACATGAGCTATACCCTCCTACGACTCTGCCCCAATGGGGCCCACCACAATCCCTTACAAAAATGGCTGTAGCTGCTCTCTGGGTTGCTCTGGCTCATGGGTGGCTATTCGTCCCAGCGTATCCAGACAACCAACCCTTTGTTGGGCCACGTTTGGTCCAGCAGCAGCGCTGTGGGGAACCTGCCAGGAATGCCCAGGGCCTGCCATCCACAAGCGTGAGGGAGAAAGTGGGACAGAGAGCAAAGCAGGGGAGCCTGGGCTTGGCAGAGATTTCAGTTTAGTCAGAGAGATGGGAAGCAGTTCAGTCTGTTCTAAATTTAGCCCAAATGCTTCATCTCCCTACAAACACTATAAAACCTGAAAGGAGGTTGCCCCTGTGGCCAGGCAAGTCGTCTGGCCCAGAGAATTGTCTCCAAAGGAATATTTCCGCCCCATGGACTCTGTTGCAACAGTTTCTCAATAATCAGACTGCCATATGGATGATTTAATGTCCTGGGCTGCTCCACTAAAGGCCTGAATTCTTCTGGTTTGGCTTCTCTCGTGTGTTGTGTAACAGTCCCAGCACTTGGGAAGAATATTCAGAACAAGACACTGATGACAAGCGTGTGGTTAAATGTTTATTTCCCTTCCCAGTGTCTGCCCACCATGGAGATACCATAACGGTTCATTCCTCACATTCAAGTATCTGTGGATGTTATGTGGATTGCAGGGACTTTCAGCAACAATGAGAAACAGTTGTTCTGAGTCTGCCAATTCCACTTCAGAGGAACAGCTCTTCCTCCTATGTTGATATGGTTTTATTTTTGGTCTGAGTGAAGTAGGTTTCTAGATGCTACACTGTCCCATTAAGTGCACACACTGTTGCCTTGAGACAGTGCATATAGCCGTCCCTTGTACTCAGACATGAAGTGCACGTTTGTGTGGGTAGAAGCCTCTGCTCCATTTTCATCTCAATCTCGGTTTATTAGCTGCTGCTTGCAAGTTTCTTTGCTGACTCACTACCCACATTTCCTGGTGAAGAGGCATGGGGCACAGGAGGTGTGGACACCTCCTTTCTTCTGGCAAAACCATAGGTAGGTCTAATAAATTATCAGGGTGTTTGCTTGGGTCACAAGTGGAGTCTCCAACTCTTAAGGCCAAGGTGCCAGGAAAATCAAGTTAACCATTGAGCTCCTAACAATCTTTACAGCAAGTGACCCCAAATCCCCTTCTCTCCCTGCAACTGACGCAGATGCTCAGTGGGGTCTCCTCACTTGCTGCGCAGTGCAGCATTCATGGGGTGAGGATGCATTATCCAGGAGGGGCTGCCCCATTTCTGCACAGCGGACCCATGCTGGAGGCAAGGCCATGAAATGCTCCAAGTGGGGTCCACTGGGTGAAGAGTGGGGCTTGTCAGCCCCTGGTAGTGGGGAGGATGCTGACCTGCAATAGCCTGGGTCCCCTCCCGGAGAGGCCTTCGATCCGTCTGCCCAGGAGAAGTAACCTTGGGGAGACCCAGGCTTGCAGAGAGGGGAAGGGAGCAATTAGTCCTGGCCTCTGCTTAGGTGAGACAGCCCCTGGAACTGCATGTAACTGCTGGGGGTGGAGGATGCTGCAGAAATAAATGTGTTGTTTTAGATGAATAAGCACAGGGCCCTCTGTGCAGGATAGAGAATGGCAAAGCACCACAGGGGAATCTGAGTTCTCCCCCTTTGCCCAGCTCTTTATGCTAAAACGGGAGTAAGTGAGTTTCCCCTCTTCATAATCACAGCCCCAAAACAGGGCTGCACTAGGAGTCGTCATGGGTATGGGGATCCATGAGCCAGGAGTGCACCCTTCCACTTCCCACTGCGCCACCTTACCAGCAGCGTCCCTGTGTGGCTCAGCCTGAGTCACTCAGAAACTCAAGGGCTCAGAAACTGTGAACGCCTGAGATTTGCATCCCTCCCTGTGTGCCCTCACATTAGCCTCCTGATCTCTCCGCTCCCCTCTCAGCCTCCCACGGCACAACAGTGACATCTAGGGGCACATTCACTGACTAGACTAGAAAAACTTGCCACCAACGTGCCTGAGGGAGCCCTGACTGGGGACACTGCAGCTGCCTGAGCCTGGTGGGCATGCATCCCTGGAGCCTATTCCCCACTGCCCTGCTACGGGAGTCGCCATACCCACCACTACGTGAGGGTACGTTCCAGGTCAGGACCACTTGGCACTGGGGTAAATGAGGACGTGGAGCACAGGACACATGCAGGGTCAGGCTCTGCTCCTGGATGCAGTTGCGGTCTTCTGCATAGCTCAGAGGAAGCAATCTAGACTCTGCTCCATGCTGCTCCAGCAGCAAATACACTTTGTGAGCAATGCACTTCCCAGGCTGATAACCAGCCTGAGCTGAACAGCAGTGGCAGCCCTTGTGAAACTTCCAGATGAGCACCTGCTGGCTCAGTGGGGTGGATCCAAACTTGTTTTTAAAGCATACACCAGAAATAAAAGGCAAAGCACAGTGGCTCTTCAGCAGCCAAGCAGTGCTCTGCACATGCTAGGAAGGAGCTGCTCTTCCTTCACCAAAATTACTGCACCATGGCACTCCCTAACCAAGACAGGAACCTGCCATCAGCCAGCAGAGCAGCCTAGGGAGAGGGGGCTGTGGACATGGGACACCGCACGACATCACGTTTCTCCTCCCTTGTGTACATTTGAAACTGAAAAGGCCAGAATGTTTTCTTACCGAATTCACTGGCACACAGGTGTTCAATGATGGCATCCGACTTCATCTCGTTGTCACAAGGAGGACACACAGCTGTTCCTAGCAAGAGAGGAGACAAAGTATCAGTACAGAACACACTCAAATCTGGTTAGTGGTCAGACCAGTTCCCATCCATCCTATGACGTGCTGGACCAGTGGCCTAGCCTGGTTGAGGAGTTGGAGGCCTGGGAAATATTTTCCTGCCTTAAGTCCATGGGAAGGCCTAAAGAAGCTGCTTGTAGATGGATGAGGAGCCTGGCTTGGTGCGAAGATAAAGGAACATGTGTTAACATTCTGTAAGGGCTGGTCTACACGTAAACCACTATAGCAGAAACACTCCTTATGCTTCTCCTGTCAGCGTAGGGAATCCACCTTCCCAAGAAGTGGTAGCTAGGTCAACTACGTCGTTCATGGGTGTGGATTTTTCACATCCCTGAGCGACATAGTTAAACCGACCTAATTTTCTAGTATTTTCTTGACAATAGAGCTGAAGGCTAAAGGTGTAGGCTGCAGGCAGGGAGTGAGTGCTGCAAGACACTGCTCTGTGAACGGGCCAAAACTACCACCCTTGTGATTAAACCAAAAGGGCATACGGATGTAATTCAAGAAGCATGGTGAAATCATGCCTGGTAAAAACAGAAGATATAGAACTGGAAATTTATTAATTTATTCCATCTAAATTAACACAACATTTCTGGCAGCCCAATGTGAGACTTATAGGGTTACACAAATTTGTACAATTTTTTTTATTGAGTTAGAGGTTTGTTTAGATTCAAAGGATAGAGGCTTTTATCTGTTATTGGTCATATTGCATTTGTCCTACATTCCAAAGGCTTTGAGGAGAAATTTCTCAGTGTGATTCAATTCAATCTCCTCCCCTCCAAGCAAACAAACTCCCTTCACCACTAGCCACAATGTGTGTGTAGGAGGGGGGGCTGTGTATCACACAAGATCTCTAAGAATCGGGAAGGTTTTAGCGCCATTTCACCCGCCGTGATGGCCCTGGAGGCCAGAGGGACAGTCTCTCCCCACTGAGCATGTGTCAGGAATTCCCACATGCAGAAGGGCTTTTTTATTTAAGAAGTATTGAAGTGAATCATGGAATAAATCATTTCTCCTTTTACACCACACTGTCCCTCCTGGTTATAAACTGACTCTGGGTTGCAATGGTGCTTTTCTGCCCCTTCCCACCCTCAAAATCCCACAGCTTTGCTATTGAGACACTTGTCGCTGCTCCTGCTCCTAAAGGTCTGACTGTACTTGGACGTCTCTGCTACAACAGGGGCACAAGGAAATTGCCTGACACCCCCTCCAGGGCTGGGCTAACAGCAATACGTTGCACACAACAAATACATGCACAGAACTGCAGCCTGGCTTTGAGCACCATGAGGCACCTTGAGGCTGGGCAAGGTGGGGAGCAAATAGGGGAAGGCAGCTGCCAAACTGGAAAGGCCAGCACTGGCAGGGAGAGGCAATTCTGGGGCCAGATCTGAAGCTGATGTGAAGTGCTCCAACGCTTCCAGTTAATGGAGGAAAGGGGCATTGTCACACATGACAGGGAGCTCACCACAGCCCCAACAGGGGACCTTGGCTCAGCCGAGTAAAATCCTGAACTAACACTGCAGAACTCCTCTGTCACGGTGGACTGGTGTGTGCAGAGCATGCACGGCATGAACTACAGCAGGAATTCCCACAGCAGCAGAGGGGGGAATACACATCTACATATTTAGAGGGGGCATGTGGTTTGACAGCCCTAAGGATGGAGTTTATCCCCAGAACAAGTACAGCCTGGGCAGCAGCAAGGCAGGCTTCCCTCCCATTCCTCACTCTAAGCCTTAGCTTAGTACTGGATTGCAGCAGGGGGCTATTAGGAGAGGATAGGCCAGCCCAAGTCATTTTACTAAGATTCACCTATGAAGAGATTACATTGTGCCCAAAGTCAGGCACTGAACTACAATCCTGTTTCCAGGCCCCTGCATCGAGCTCTCTGTAGACGTGGCTGAGACCACCCAGAAGCACAGATTTATGCTACTGAAGGATAAATTTATTGAAAAGGGAGACATTGCTTCTATTCTTGTTCCAGCAAACTTGAGGGTTATTTCTCACAGGAGAGAAAGATGCTCAGTGAATATAAGGCAGTGACACATCTGCTTGATACAATGTACAGTGAGAATAATTAACTATTGGAACAACTTACTGAGGGTTGTGGTGGATTCTCCATAAGTGACAAGGTTTAAATCAAGATGGGATGTTTTTCTAAAAGATCTGCTCTAGGAATTATTTGTGGGCAGTTCTCCGGCCTGTAGTATACAGGAGGTCAGACTAGATGATCACAGTGGTCCCTTCTGGAGTTGGAATCTGTGAATCTCTGAGGGGATGGCTTTCCCCCTGGCTCTTAAGGGCAGCAGGATGGGCAAACCTCCTCAGCGACCTTCAAGATTATTGAATAAAGAAACTGACAGATCCCATGTTAAGTGAGGTGTAAGAAGAAGGATGGTTTTGTGACTGAGGACTCAGGAGGACTCAGGAGAAACTGACAGATCCCATGTTAAGTGAGGTGTAAGAAGAAGGATGGTTTTGTGACTGAGGACTCAGGAGACCTAGATTCTATTCCCAGCTTCACCAGTGACCTGAGCAACTCATTTCCCAGCTCTGTGCCTCAGTTTCCCCATCTGTAAAATGGGGCTAATGATACTGATTTCCTTTGTAAAGTGCTTTGAGACCTGTTGACGGTAAGTGTGAGGCATAAATAATAGCAGCAGTGTCCCGGAACCCTTCCTAAAACTACTGCTGGTTGAGAGAGAATGCAGGGTGCTTTCCACTCATTCAGGGGCTCCAGGAGTTACTTGGCAGTGTGCCCACACAAGTGTGGAACTGCTGAGGTCCAGTCTGACATGGGAAAGCCCAGAGAGTAGCTGTTGTTCTCTCTGGCTAGAAGGGCAGGTGTTGTGGGGAGCCATCAGGCTTGGAAGGATTAGATTTATCAGTGAGTGTCACTAAACATTGATTTCACTGCACATGGACACACTAACCACAAATGTTTCCATCGATACTAATCGAACTTCACAGATAGGCACAGTAAGGAAAATGCTGCTTGAGAACTTAACCAGAATTTGATTTAAGGCTATTTACTTGGCACATTTTGACATATGATGTTGATAATTTATATTTTAATGGTTATAAAGCTTTTTGAATCTCAACATTTGCTGTCAATAAATAATTATTGTCTGACACCCCCACAGAATGTCCCACAACTGTGAACATTTAAATGATAAAAAATGTTCAAAATAAACATTGATATTATCCATTAATTTTTTTTTTTTAATCGAATTCTGTCAAGCCTATTTATGAGCTAAATGCTGATCTCATCTTCCCCACAGGGGTTTATCACAGTGTCACACTAGCCACGTGGTTCTTCCTAGGAAAACGTTGCCATCTAAAGGCAAAGCAGCACCCAGCACGCCTCCTGGGAATCAAAGGCTTTGAGGAACATCCCTTTCATCTTCCCGTCTGAGATGCGATTCGTAGATCTGCATGAGCTTCCCTGCGTGGCAGGATGCAGAGCAAGGACTAGGAGATCCCAATGCTGCAAGGCATGACAGAGAGCAGCCAAATCAAGATTAAACACACACACACCTTTCTGCCTGCCTGTGGCTGTCCCATGCTTCCCAGCCCTGACTCCACCAGTGCTAAGACAAAGAGCCCCAGTGGTGTTTCCTAATGAGAGAGAAGAGAAAGCACAGCTCTTTCTCGAGTCCACACTTGGGGGCTGAATCTCCTCACGCTGTGCACATCCGTCTCCTAGTCAGGGTAATGGAAATGACTCTCTCATATCCAGGGGAGAAGATCGACACACCTCGTCTACAGCAACCCAGCTTGAGTTCATCTGCCAGCATTTCAGGACCCTAGTGAGAGGGCAGAGGCAGCAGCCTGAGAGGTGCAGGCTGAGGCACAGGATGTGCTGTCATATGGTTACCAACTGATATTGCAACCCCCAGAGAAATGCACATGGGGGCCAGCAACAAGTGTATCTCCTCATCACAGAGATAAGAGCAGCCAGAGATCCGAGTCCCACTGGCCCCCGTGTGAGCCTGGATAAGTCGTCACCAGCTCCCCTCGGGTTAGTAACAGTTACCTGACTGGAAGGTATGGCCTGGGGATTTACATGTGAGTGTTAACAGCACTTTGAGATCCTCAGCTGCAAGGGGGGAGAAAGGCAATGGAGATTTCTGTACTGACCATACATAGTCAGAAGCTGGTGCTTGTCTGGCTCCCAGGAATGGCTCATGTGGACACTATGGGGCAAGGCAGATTCCCTGACTGCGCCCCCACAATTCCTGTGGGACTCAGGTGAAACAACTTGTTATCTGGACCAATTTCAGGGTAAGCAGGATTCCCATGAGCTGTGTCTCTTAACCCCAGGGTGCCATATGAAGGAAGCATGCACTTCAAGGGCAAAGGGGACTGGAGTCCTCGCTGGGAGCTCGTGAGAGCTGTGAGACTTTGAACAGTGCTGCCCATGACTGTTTTTAGTGACAGGAATGAGCCTTCCCCTGAAGCCTATCGACTGGCCCCACTGTCACTGCACTGGGCCCAAAGGGGACCCAGAATGGACTGGAGAGCAACACAACACCCAACTCTGACGTCTACACTGACACTGCACCAACAGTGACTCCACGCCGCTCGGGGGAAGGAGGAGAGGGAAGTGGTGTTACTAAATCAGCATAGAGAGGCACTTGTATCAGTGGGAGCCAAATTTAAGCGAAGACACTTCCACAACAATGTTGATGTAAGGCAGCTTACATCAACCTAACTATGCAGTATAGACCAGGCCTAAAATAACACTCTGGATCAGCAGGGAAAGGGATGCTAGCCTGGGTTCCCAAGCTACACAGGGAAGCTCACACCACCACAGGCCCAGTAATCATGGGGGTTGACAAAGGCTTGCTTGGGTATCTTCTAGCTGGTAACAGGTGTGATGGAGCCGAAACATTAGTTCTTGCATTTGACGGCATTTCTGAACATAGCTTCAGCCTGTTCCCACCCTAGTTTTTCCCTGCTGACCATTTTCTAACACATGGCTTTCATGCAGCCTTACTCCAGGGCAGGAAGAGGAATGTGTAATGCAATATTAATCTGTGACTCCCCTGATGCATCCTGTGTAGGTCTGCAGGCTTTACCACCTCGTACTTAAGGAGAAAGGAATTCAGCAGGTCAGCTCTTTGAGAGGCGGAATCAAATTCCAGGGCTAAGGTGTTAATGGGGAAAAATACTGAAAGAGTTCGTTTTTATTAATGGGGGGGGAGCAGTGCAGGGCTCTGACCTTATTTAAGTCAACAGGAAACAAGTCCCAGCACCTGAAATCTAAGGGGGCTCCAGTTTAGTTTGGATTTTTCTTTTCTTTGGGAAAAAAAAAAACTACACCCAGGAGCAGAGGAGCCCACCAGCACGGTGGCAGGGAAGATCAGGGGTGAGCTGCTACACTGCAGCTCCAGGTCATCAAGGTGCTCCGTTATCAGCCCATGTGGGAGGCTGAGTGCTTTCAGAGGGAACTCTGCAACTTGCTCTGCCATCAGTATTTGCAGGAGTGTTAGGTGCAAGGGGCTTGCAGAGGCTCAGCACCCTGCAGGATCAGGACCCTGCATTTATTGATTGTCAGTCCAAGGTCCAACTCTCTGCTGAAAGTTTGGGTAGGAGACGCTGGCCAGGGAGGGGTCTCTGAGTTGCTGTAGATTAGAGAGGTGGTTGTGATTAACTTGCAAGTTCCAGTTTGTTTATAATAGAAGGGGGCAAACAAATCATAGTAAATAATGGATCTGAGAAATGGAGCCTCTCTCTCTCTGTTTGCAAGTTATCCTCAAAGACTGTGGGCCAGCCCTACATGCTGTAAATCTGCTCTGCTGATGTCAGTGCAGCTATATCAAGTATACCAGAGCAGGATAGAGCCCGCTGATTGTTGCAAATTGATCTCTAGCTCAAGCTCTTTGATTGTCTACTGCAATGGCATGGTCAAAAAACAGTCGCTATTTGTTATCCCTGGTGTGTGATGATTGGCCAGCTCTGGCACATGGCAGTTTTTGCTCCAGATATACAACTGCAACTTTACAAGCAGGAGCCATGAAAGTGAAGGGGATTTGAAGATGGCTTCATGAACTAACCCAGCATGAACTTTCGCATGAACACACTTTTGCACAAGAGTTCAAAGACTCTTGCTTTCTGGGAACCTTCATGCAAAATAAACAAAACGTGAACGTTCACAGAACAGTAGTAAATGTTGTGAATTGCATTTAGCAGATGCATGGGTATAGCTGAAGACTTTGGTACTTTCTTTGCACAACTTGCCCAACCCTGATTACTAATTTGTGCTTTTAAGTGAACCATGAATGGACCCTGAAGCTTTTGTGATAGGCATGTTTCTCAAGTGCTGATCAAAGAGGGCCTTGTTTACACTGCGGTGCTACAGTGACACTGTTATGGCGCTACAGTTTCCTGTACTGATGGAAGGGGCTTTTCCATCACTGGATGTAATCCACCTCTTCAAGACGCAGTAGCTAGGTTAACAGATTAATTCTTCCATCAACCTAGCCACTTCTAGGATCAACCTACCCACAACACGCAGGGGTGTGAACATTCTTCACTCTCCTGCCTGCTGTAGCTATGTTGACCTAACTTTTACATGTAGACCAGGCCTACATCCTTTCTGCAATCCCCATAAAGGAAAGATTCACATGCTTGAAACCTGAGTTGGCATCATTAATTGTAATGAAGTCACTTTAAGATTACTGTGAATAGCATAATGATACCTAAACACTGTGTTGACGACCATGTTAGAAATGTTTAGAGAGGGACAGAAACAGTTCTCTTCAGCACTGCACAGGAGAGGCAGCTGAGCTTTAAATCCAATGCTTATCAGAAAACATATTTGGACATTATTAAACTATACGGGGAAGCTGAGCAGAATCTAGTTGTTCGGAAAGAATCTTTTCTAGCCTTTAAAACAACACTGATTTTAAAAAAAGAAATTGGGAGGTGTTTAGTCTGGGCTGACCCAAAGTTGTGGGAATCTGGTAATGATGGTGGTTACTGTGGAAAACAATCCTGCACATGGGGAAAGCACTTTACTGGGAATTTCAAGGAGGCATAGAACAAATCCTCCTAAGTTCCCAGAAGATGTGAGAGCAGCTCTGAGGTGCTATAGCCTTTCAAGACAATGATTTCATAGCCTTCCTTGAAAATAAAGGACTTTTTAAAGTGATAAAGTTGGGACAAAACCCAGAAAATCAAAGACTGTGCTCCACAAATCCCTGCTGTTCCCCCATGCCCTGCCCCTCACACTCACACCCTAAGGTGGGATTCTGAGCATATCTTGGAACTCACTTGCGCTGGCCAGCTTGCCTCGTTTTTGGGTGAGTTCCCTATGGGGATGTGATAGCAGACTGAGCTCCCCCCCGCCCATGATTTACTGGCCATGGCTGGACCTTGCAGTGCATTTCATACCCAAATGCTGCTGTACAGACAGATTGTGCTGGCACAGCCACACCATGAGACTCCTGGGAGATGGAGTCTCCCCCCACACTCCTTGTCACATTGCCACCTAGTCAAGTTTGTAACCCAAACATACACAGTATAACTCTGCCCTTTTCCACTTAGTGTTAAGCTGAGGGGTCAGCAGTTTTAATTCATGGCAGGAGGGATGTGCTGGGCAATCTAGCTCCCTGCTCTCCAAGGAGCCAACCTCCCTCCTGGCAATGAAGCTGCTGGTGATGGGAAACACTGGGGAAGCCTCAGCACTGGGATGGGGATGGAGAAGTGGGTCAGTCCCTTCCCTGCTGAATGAAAGCACCAGAGCTCTTAGTCTTTGCCCAAGCTGCAGCCCCCTTGCTGGTGGGGCCTGGGATCCTAGCTGTAAACAGATAGGGAGAAAGAACCATTCACCCACCCGCTCTATTCAGCACTAAGAGTTAATCGAGCTGTATGTCTCTCTCTACAAGTACTCCATACTCTAATTTTTACAGACACTCCAAGGATGTTACTGCTTGATTGCAGATTGTGTTCATTTCCTGCCCTACAGAGTGGAAATTAAATGATAATTGGAGGATTCTGTGCAGTAGTTTCTGGTGGGGAAAGTAGCATAATATTATATAACTAGCAGAGAAAGGAGAAACCCAGGCGGGTTGGGGCAAGGGCTCTCACTCAGCACAGAGCAGAACACAAAATGCTTTGTTTGCCAAAGGTAACTGCACTTAAGCAGCTATAGCAAACGGCAAATTTATCTTCAGATGAACCCCACACATAGGGTATAAATCACTGGAATTATTTAGCACTGCACTATTCCCCTGGCTGGTAAGAACTCCCTCCCAAAGCAGCTCAGGAAAACCAAGTGAGCCTGTCCCTTCCAAATGAAGCTGGAGACACCAGAAGGAGAACCACAACCCCTTTTTAAATACTTTTGTCTTCACTTGTTTATATTTTCTTTCCTGCCATCTTTTGAAATACTTTTAGGATCCAGAACTGTTGAGCTAAACACCAGTTTGTGTATTTGTTTTTAAAAGTATTAAGCAACAAACCAAAGGTCAGAATAACCCAGTCCAGGCAAGCCATGTAGTATCAAATAGACCTGCTGTCCACTAGAAGGAAACAACAAGCAATTTGCATCTGCTATGTCCAAACAACCTGGTAGTCTGTTTAACTTAGAATAAAAATGTTGATCAAAAAAGTTGCCTGGTACAAAACTCCAGACCCAAGTTTATAGCCCTTACCTGAAACGAACATGATCTGTTTTTCTAAAATACATGTAACCTGCTGCACTGAGGCTGCTTTGTGGAATGACTGAGGCCATCCAGCCTCAAACATCAGGAAAACAGCTGCTAGGAATACAACATGTTCCTGACTGGTTTATTGTCACTGGCTCCTCAGGTGAGGGTAGGTTCATCCCACTTTTAGAAGTGTGGCCTGTGTTGTTGCTATAAAACGTTGTCTCAAGACTTAGGCATGCAAGGGAAGGTCTGTTAGATCACAGGTAGCAGTAGTCCCCTTCTCATCACTGGAAATATTGGTAAACAGGTCCCGATACCAAAACTAGGCTCCAGCCTAAGAGAATCAGAACCACAACGAAGGAGCCCAGCCCTGAGGACACTGTTTACAGGCTGATCTTGCTAGCGCTGAGCAGTGGAATAAAGATTCGGAACTTCAGCAGAATGCTTGCTCCAGAGAAGGGGCACTCAGGGTGAAGAGTTGCTAGCAAACTGGTAGTTGGGGCATGTTCTAAAGGGATCGTCCCCCCTCTGTGGCAGGAGGAGTGGCCGCTACCTTGCAGCAGAGTTCAGGTGACTCTTGCTATCGCTTCTGTGGGGAATTCTTCTTTGGACTAGAACTGCATATCTCTCAGGCCAGCCTCTGCTCTCCTAGGAGGGTAGGGAAATCAGGGGACTGTCTTCAAGGTTCAAACTGACAGGGCCAGAGCTGGGGAGACTTACCTTGGGGCTTGGAAGCCTCTGTGGCGTTGGGAGTGGTCATCGCAATGCAGACATCGTCCTGAGGGAACTGGTCGCACTTGAGCATTTCTGGCCAGTAGAAGCCAAAGAACTGCATGACGGGCTCGCAGGAGTCACGCACAGCCTCGCAGAGCCAGCGGCAGGGATAGATGGGCCGATCCAGGCAGACGGGGGCAAACAGGGAGCAGAGGAAGACCTGGGTGCCAATGTGGCAGTTCTTGTTGAGCAAGGGCACCCAGCTGCTGGCCTGCTGCTTGACCTCGGCCATGGTCTCGTGATCCAGCAGGTTGGGCAGGACCATTTTGTCATAGCCCACACTGTGGCAGAGACGCAAGTCTGCTGGGATGGCCACGCACTGTGGGGGTTTGGTGTAAAATCGCCCACTTTGGTACGAGCCGATGTCAGACTGGAAACTCACATAGTCATATTCATTTGCATTACTGCAAGCAAAAAGTCCAGCTGCCAGGGCCAAAAGAGCCCCAGCTACGTTCCAGCGGGGACCTCCTGAACTCCACACTCTAGCCATTCTTTGCGTTGAATGAAATCAAGTTCCAGGAGCTTTCTACTTCCCTTCCCCGTCTGGTATGGAGGTCGGCAAAGAAAATCTCACAATGCAAGGCAGAGATCTGCCCTCCTTCGTTTGCCTGGGAGTGTGATAGAGTGAAGGAAGCAGCCTCTCTCGCCACTGACTGTGCCTGGAGCACCTAGTCGGAAGGCAGCAGGACTGAGAATGGCCAGAGCTCTTGTTGGAGAGAGTTTCTGAGCCTCACACACCAGCCAATCAGCACAGAGCTGCCCCTAGTGCATTCATTTACAAGTGTCAGTCACAGACTCAATTAGCCAATCATCTCTCTACCAGAGGCTCGTTTTGGTATAAGCTAAATACAGGTCAACTCCCCTTCAAACAAAAAACAAAGCTGCACAACATCATTAACTGCATCTTCCCTGCAGAAAACAGCAAACTTCACGGATGCCAGCTAATCGAAAGCACTCATGTTTTACCTTCAGAGTCAAAGTCACACATGCTGACTCACAAATGAACCAAATCTTATTTCCCTAAAGCTCCGGGCAGGCGAGTGAAATGCCTGTGAGGCTTTCCGAGTGCTGTGAAATCTGCAGATCACAAGCCCTGTAACTTTTTGCTCCTTACAAAGTCTGCTTTGCTGCCAAGGGTGAAGATATGGCAGTTCTGCATTTAGTATTGTCCATAAAAGCACAGCAGCCCTGAGAACATTCCACTTGTTCTTGCAGTTTGAAACCAGCACTGAGTTTCCTGATGTCTTCCCCAAATTATCACTATTGTGTAGGACACAGAGCATTAGACAGACAAACATTAAAAACACGTTAGCTCATTGGGGCTACTTGTGTAAATATGACGAGCCTGTCACTCAAACACACATTTGAGTCTGATTTGTTACCTACATTAATAGCCCTGCTCAGCAATTCTCTGGGGCTGTATAGCTTCAGAGCACTTTGCCAGGATTAGCTAAACGAGCCCCAACACCTTGTGGCGCAAAGAAGTGTTATTCCCCTTCTCCTGATGGATGAAAACAACTCTCCCATCAGGATGGAAAACACTTGGAGAAAGCTGATTGCTAGAAGGTTTCAAAAGGCTTCAGTCATGGAGGGAAAAGGGGAAATGCCTTCATGGGAAGCTATATACTCGGTCCAGCTGGGTTCACATCCCCGGGCTTGGGCTTTGAGGAATAAAGAATTCCAAACATTTTCTATTTCTCAGCGATTTCCTTTGTCCCCTGACAATAGCTGCATGTGCTAGGTTTGCCTTGTTTCTGTGCAGGAGGGGATAATTCAGAAATAGTTTTATATTTGCTAGCCAGCTCTAGAGAAATCCAGAGTCAGAATTTGAAAGACTGGTAAGATGTGTTATTTTGTATGTGACTCTTTATACTGAGCCTATCAAACTGTGCTACAGTGAGACAGAGTCACTTAGGGGCAGATTTTTTAAATCAATGGGAGTTAGGCATCTATGCACATTAGGCACCTAATCGGCATCTTTAGGCACCTAAATACCTTTACAAATTTGGCCCTTACTGTACAAAGCCATGAGCCCTATGATATCAGGGACTAACGGGTCTCCTAGAAACTCTCAGCTCCTCTGCAAACAGCATTTCCAAAGCTGCAAAATGTTTCTGGGAACCTGGTCTGGATTCTGCAAACCTTACTTCCCGATGGCTGGATTCCAAGGAAAACTATGGTATTTGCAAAAAAGCGAGGTTATTTCTTAAAGAGGTACTACTCATAATGAAATTCAGCTGGGGTTGCATGAGAGCAGCTGTGTGACAGCAGAGACGCAGCTTCTCTGAACCTCAGCAGAACTTTCCCCTTTCCTTACAAAAAGGGACACAGTGGGGGGAAAAAAAGTAATGTTGGTAGCCAGCAGATTAACTCTTCAGCTGTCACTAATTGTCACATCCCAGCAGCCTCCGGACTGCCTCTCCAATTCCCCCGAATGTCAGTAAAGCAGTCCTTCTTAAGCTGTAGCAATTGAAGTGCTCATTCTTAGGACTATTAGAATAATTGCCCAGTTCAGAGTTTCTCGCGCCTTCCCTAGTAGTACCTGGCACTGGCCATTCCTGGAGACTAAGCTGGATGGATCTCTGAGCTGGGCCAGGATGGCAGTTCATGGACCCGAGGTCATACACAAAGGCAGCACTGCTCAGGTTGCTCCTGTTCTGTTTCTTTCTCTGGAGTTGGCTCAGTCTTTCATCCCAAACCCAGCTCTGACTTGTTTAAATAACTAAATAAATCACACGTCTGAGAGGCGTTACCCCAAAGAGAAATGGAAAACCCTTGGAAAGCCCCTGCACTGTCTGGATTCCTATCGCCACTGTGGATATATCGACAGGAAATGCAGCTCCTGTATCTGAGGCTAAACTCGGGTAAGATGGTGGTGGTGGTAAGGGAGAGGCGAGAAGTTTTAAGAACTAGCTGCCACCGCACTAGCATCCTTTGTACAAGGCATCTGTGCCTACTGGATCCTTCTGGACTCCTCAGTGCTCTTGGCTACCCACCTAGCTATGGATGCAAGAAGCTTCCTGCAGCCCCCATAGCTGTTCCCACTTGTCTGTCACAATACGGGACACAGGGAGCCACACTTCCATGACCACATCGTACCTAGCAAGAGAAACAGTGACACAACCAATTCCGCTAGCCCAGAACGTGGCAGCATCCTGGTACACTGTTCCCAGGGTCAGAACCAAGGCTCCAGTCCTAATCTTGAATGGTCTTGAGGGAACAGACCCAAACTCTTCTTGAGATCACCTCTCTCTCGGTTCCCCTGTGACTCTGACCTTCCCACCACAGTAACATTCATCAGGAAACACAGAACTGTCAGCCCTCAGGGAGACGTGTTAGAGAGACAGAGAGAGTTTGACTGGCTGCTGCTCCATGCCTATGGAACTCACTGCCACAAGAAATCAAGATGACTATGAACCTTGCCTCCATCAGAAGCCAGTGGTGGGGGGAGTGCAGGGAAACAGGGTCTGTGAGGGACAAAATTATTATTTGTACAGTGCTGTAGCCCTTTATGAAAGTTCCTTGGGGCAGGGCCCTGCCTGTTGATATGGGATGGATGTGGTAACAACAAAGGGCAAGATGCCAAGATGGGAGCAGAGTGCCATGGGTGATCAATGGTCTGAAAGGAAGAGAGAAAGAGATGGAGACACGTGGCATGGGACGTGGAAAGCTGCCACACGATGGAGCAGCCTGGGTAGGGGAAGTGAAGACAGAAACTGAGCATTTTACATCCTTGGTTTTTACATCTCATGCACACAATTCATTGCAGGCCCTTTATGCTGCTTTAAGCTTACAAGTGTTGGTCTCAGAGAGAATGAAAAGAAACACCTGGTATCTCTCATTTAACCTAGAGAAAGCCTGGAGAGTGCAGTCATATTTCATATCACTTTAATAAGTAGAACCAGCTGTAAGAATGGGCATGTGTGCCCCAGGAATAATCTCCCCTGTATCTGGCAGATCCCATCCCCTACTAGCCGGTGATAATGGGAGTTAAACACATCTCTGTGGGAATGACACTTTCTTGAGCCATTCTGTGGGATTGGCACCTCCTTTTGTTTTCCAAGGTCTTGTTGGTTTTGTGATAATCATTAGGACTAAGATAGTGGCTGTATTGTTTAGGGGACAAAGGAGGAAGCCTATGTATCCTGGGTGCCAGTAGCTCAGCATTCCTATCTTCAGACTCCTCCAGCCTCAGATTCTAGTAAGAGGCCTATTTTTCCCTGGTGACACTAACCACATGGGAAGTAGTTAAGACACCCTCACAACCATTCCCTGAGTGTCTCCAAGACAGTAACAAGAATCCTGGGCCCTGCTGTTCTGAGGTGGGTGCAATAATGGCACATGAACTGACATTGCCTGCCTGTGTTCTGAAATCACTGCCCCAGCTCCTGTGGCTGGGTGCAAAGCTGATTCCGAGTACCATTTACCTGTGATTTACTCCTTGGTGTCTCCTGGACTACCTCAGGCCTGGCCCAACTTCTAGCACAGGTGAACTAGTGAGCCAGCTACTGGGCCAGCAGTGACCTCCAGCCCTGAGTAGGCATTTGCTGCCTACCGTCTAAGGGCTCACACTATGTACTCCAGCAGCACCATCTCCCTGCCATGCTCGCAGTGAAGCTGAGCACAGCCTAGAGAGTCATGGGGTTGTATAGAAACTCCTCAGCCTGCAAAAACTGAGCTGAAAAAGTTTCTGAACTCCTCCACATATGCCCGATCATCCTGTGGCATTGGGAGAAAATTCCTCCTGTCATAGGGACCTGGCCACAGGACCACAGGGGGGAGGCAAAGAGGGGTCCATATCTTTCATGCCCACATGGAGCTCCTGGTACACCCCACCAGTCCCTTTTGCTGCAGCACAGGAGGGACAGCAGGTGTGGATGGTACTGCACAAGCAACTGATGACCAAGCCAGGAGTTTGGACTGTATAGCTAAACTTTGTCCTAAATCCTCCCTTCGCTTGGTTAAGGACTCTGAATTCTGGCGGACAGCTCCAGCGGAGCCAGGTACAAGCATCGGCACTCCATTTCCACACAGCCTGGGAGAGAGGGAGAATCCAATCTTGCACAGAGACCATTTGATCGTGAGCAGCAGTGGGCAGGCATCGGGGCTCAACCTCCACTGCTCCTGCCTTTCCTCAGCCCATGCCCCACCCAGTGTATTGGTTTTGTGCCCCCCTTGCAATGGGGTGCTGGATTTAATTATCTTTACTACATATTATTTTTATTGTGTATTATTCTTTACAGCCAGAGCCCCAACAAAGCCAGGGGGACATTGGCCTTTTTGTTTCAAAGGGGCTTTGCATATGAAAAATAATATCAAGTGATAGATGGTTGGCATGCAGTATGGCACACTGGAAGAGGAAGGCACCACACAGAGAGAAGGCAAATGCAACTGCGCATGTGCCATGGAAAGAGGGCACTCCAGGGGCAGCAGTCTGACCTCGCAGTTTTACCATTTACTGCACAGAGAGGATACATTGAATTGAGCTCAATGCACTTTTAAAGGTAGGAATGATGTACCTTAACACTGCAGACTTAGAGCTTCCAGTGCATGACCATGGTGTGTATACCTTATGAGAGAAGACCTGCAGCTTGTTATATCACTGCTAACAAAGAGGCAGATCATGAGACCCAACCCCTGATTAAAATAACATTGAGGATCTGTGTGAGGAGGGAATTCAGCATTCGGGACTGATCTACAGAAAAGTTTTGAAGGGACAAATACAGAATGAATGATCCCTCCTGCAGCGCTTTGGTACAAAGTATTACAAGAAAGTGCTGGCACAGCCATGTCAATACGTACACCAGGCTTTCTAATGGAACTGAATAACCTGGCCTTCTCTGCTTCCCTTGGGCGAGGTTTTTGTCCTTCTTTAAAATAAACCTTCAGGTTCTCAAAGCAGTGAGCTCAAAGCAGTGGATGAAAGCCATGGTAGGGCACTAGCCAGCTGGGTATATGAGTGCAGAAGGACTTAGCTCTGTCAGGGTCACTCATCACTCAGACCCACCCATTGTGATTTGTGCAGATTTGCCTCTGCATCCAGTATAGCTCAGACAATGAGCCTCTTAAGCCATCTGCCCTTGCTCCATAGGAAGGGTGCAAGTGATCCTTCTGTTTACAAGGGACAGGTTATTCCTGGCATGCATCCTCTATTGTATCATCAGAGATACGGTAGCAGTTGGCAGAAGAGAAAGAAATGAAGCCATGAGTTGGGTAAATACTATATGTAAGGTGTCCATGACTTACCGCTATGTTCATGTCTGGGTCTAAGGAGAATGACTCCTTTTGAAGAGATACAGCCAGAGAATCAGCAAACATCTTCCATCCCTACCTTGTGTGTGTCTGTCACTGAGTGTCAGCACAGCACTTTGGGCTCCTCAAAGAAAAGAGGCTATGAATTAAAATAATTATTTTCAATCAGGTGGCAGTCAGACTCCACTGTGAGTCGTGCTGGGAGCACGGTGCTGCAGGGAAAGCTAGATGGGCACTGTCAATAAATCCCAGCACCCAGGAAGCACAGACCCAGGAGCATGCTATTTTGTAACATTAGATCCCTTCGCGCTGTGCTGCCCATGCACCTAGATGTCTGTGCTGGAGTGTCTGAAGGACTTCTAAAAGCATACAAAGCTCCTGTTACTGCTGCTGCCTTTTGCTTAAGCAGCTTGTGCCATTTAAAACAGGAACTACACCTCATTGAGAAGTAAATGCAAGAAGCTCTGCAGCCTGAAAGCATGAAAGAGCCACTTTCACTTGAGGCCTAAGAGAAAAGAGAAGCTAGTTAGCACCACTAATGAAGAGGAGAATTTAGCAGTAAACAAGAGAAATCCTCATCATAATGTGCCACTGGCTGCATGAAAGAGGCATAAAGAAAAGCAACTGGATGGAGTGAGACCTTTCCTGCTGGTTGGGGCTAAGGAAATGGCAGTGAAGCACCAATCTAGGTTTGCAACAAATAATGGAAATAGGAATTTTCATCTTGTGGGAAATCCTAACATTCAAAATTTGTTTTCATCCCAAATCTGGACAAAAAGTCAAAATCTTAAAATATTTCAATTCAGAAACATTGAAATGTTTCATTCTAATAATGCTGAAATATTAATATAGTATATCAAAACAAACTGAAACAATAATGTTAAAAAAACAAATCCCAATTCTTTCCTAGTACTGCCTGCCAGAACTCAGCTTTTATAGCCTTTCTGATTGAAGCTGTCACTTGCTGCTAGACAGATCTTATTGAAATTAAATACATTTGCATCAGCAGCATGGATAGCTCTTTCTCTTAAGGTCTAATGCAAAGTCTTTACAGTCTTTGGACTCTTATCAAGTTTAATATCTGCATTTCCAGGTGTCATACCCCTCATCAGAACTTTGGAGTAAATCAGAAACCAAAATATGTTGTACTTGTCCATCAAACTATTTTTTTTTTTTCTGACTCTGGTCTAGACCACTAAATTGTTTAATACACAGTACAAAGCCCCATAAACAACAGTTCTGCCTGAGAAGAACTACTTTCCCTAGGAACTCCTTCCAAGTTAGGCATTAACTTCTCCTGTATGAAGCCTACCCAGCCATTTCAGTTCATAAATATGTAGCCAGCTGTTTCTTAAATTACCACATAATCTCTAATATCATTTAACTTTGTTTTACTGCCATTTGTTGCTGGCTTTCCTACAGGAGCATGATGTATCCTCACTGCATAATGAAATGTTTTGCAACATCCATAATTTCAATGATCTACAGTCCTCAGCTTGTTTGTTTCTTGAAAAGCTCTGTCCAATTCACCACCTTTATTTCTGCTTGTGTGTGGTTCATCAGTTACCTTGTACAGCTGAATGCAAGCTCTCTCTAAATTATCACTGCCATCCATGCCATGCAGTATTCAAGCCTCCCCTCACTCCTGTCTGTCACACCTGCTTCAGGGACAGAGGAATGGCCTTTCAGGAGAGTCACAGCCAAAGCCACAGTGAAATCAGCACAACAGCCCGGCCGATGTCAAAAGGGGCCCATTTAAATTCAAACTGCAGCTCAATCTGAAAGCCAGCCTAAACCAGGCAATGATATGGGAGAGGCAGCAAATAACATCCATCTGGGTCTGTCCTCATCACTTCAGCTTTGGAAAAATCTTTATCAATTTGTCCTGCCATCCCCAGTATCTATCTACATTTCTATGTCCCCATACCGTGCCTACCATTGCAGTGTCTGGCCTACTGCTAGGATGAATTAGTGGCAAACTAGTAAAGTGAGCAAGCCAAAGCTCTGAGAAATGAATAGCATGCTACATGCCAACTCCACTGGGAATTCTTTCCAGCATTACATGACCATATTGTTCACCCTGACGAGATCTGAGGACCAGAGAAAGAGGGAAGAGTCTCCTGCTAGAGTGTAAATGTGAAGCCTAGTTCTAACAACTGGCTTCCATGGACACATATTAAAAACCTGGGAATTTGCTGCACGGACTGCTGGAATTTGTGAAGTCTGTTGTTAATTAATAAGGCAAACCCGGAATGCAAATGGGCCTGCAGAAATGAGGGGTCTCTGAAACAACCATGAGATCCTGAGCTCTTCCTGCTGAAATTTTATATATAGTGATCCCTCATGGCCAGTTTCCTTTCCACGCTCCCTAGGTGCAGGTTCCCTCCCCAGGCTCAAAGGCCATATCCTTGTACCCTTCCCCTACTTTTGGGTATGGGGCCCACAGCACTCAGCTGTGAGTTGTGCATCTCTGGTCTCCCAGGACCATGTCCCGCTCCTCAGGCATGTGGCCTGCATGGACAGGTGCACAAGCATAATGTCCATCTCCCCCCCACCAAGGGCCTGGGACTATCCTGACTCATGAGAATGCTGGTTCTGGACTTGGAGCCTTCCTCCCCATCCTTGCTGAGCTGACCCTTCTCATGCATTGCAAGTGACGGTCGCGTTTGCTGCCCATGGGCTTGCCAGGGGCACACCTCAAGGCAGCCCTGATTTCCCCAGCTCCTGCCCACTAGGAATGCTCCAATGGAAGCCCAGCTTGAGTGGCATAACAGAACAGATCACCCACCAAGCCTATCAGTCCCAGGCTCTTTAAGAACAAAGGCCACTAACTGAGCTGGGCTTTGCCAAATGAATGGCTTTAGGGCATAAGCAGCAAACTGGAGCCCCTAGATGGAGTCCATCCAGGGCTGCCGATGCGGCAATGTAATGAGCGCTATTGCCAAATCAACCCAGTGCCCATTATTGCATTTCTGGCTTTGTTGGCATGGAGGAGTCCCGGCTTTGTATGCTTTGGTATTTCCCCCAGCTTCCCACCGCTGCACTAGCACTGTCTCAGGTCCACCAGAGGCAGCAAGGACTGGAGTACTAGACTGGCCATTGTCTAGCTCTTAGCTGAGCAAAGGGAGATGACATGACACTCCAACCGCCAGCAGTTGCTCTGCACTGAGGCTTACACCACTGCTGCTGCCATTGGGGACCACTCTATGCTAGTATAGCTGTGGGGAGTTTGAAGAAAAATGCTTGAGTAGACAAGGTCCAAATCCCCACCCTTCCCCCCATGAGTTATATGAATTAGACTGTGCCACTCCTCATGAAGATGCACAACTCTCACAACACAGCCATACACTGGGACAGGCCATCTGAAATCCAAGAGGGAATATTTGCTTTAGATTAGATACCCCTGTATCTGGGCTGGATTGCTGGGCAGGATGTTAGTTTTGCTTGGTTTGTTTTTGTTTTTACTCAGCAGATGGCTCAAAGGTTTAAGTCAGGTAGATAATCAGGAATGTTCCCTGCAATGCACTGGAAATCTGCTGGTGGAGTCTTTGCAGCCCTAGGGACCTGTTTACAGGCTCAGCTCAGTGTCCACCGCAGGGTAGGATAATTATACCTACAGCTAAAACACAGCTAGGATGGATATCGAGGCAATTCCATGAGATGATGGCTACCCAATCAACATCTCCCGTTAGCGGGGAATTAGCACCATTACATTACATAACTGTCCACAATCAATATAGGATGTACTGGCTGAAACAGTATTATAAAGAACAAAGACAGTACATGGTTGCACCTTGCTAAAATTCTCATTATCTGCCCTTAATCCCAGAAGGGAATTGATGGCAAATATTTACAGGGGCTTATAAATATTTATCCTGCAACAGCTTTCTGTATTACAACACATTCTTCTCCATGAGGCCAACCTATACCCTGGCCCAGTTGGGGGTTGCTGAGCATGGCTGTTGGATATATAAAGTCCTTATGAATAGCATACAGCAAGCACTGGAGTTCAATAAAATAGCGAGCAGCTCAGCTGCTTGCAGGAAACGCGCCACATGTCAGTTCTTACCCAACAAAAGAAAAATGTGGCTCAGCAGCACAGGTGTGCAGAGACTTTGGTGTGGGTGCAAACTTCTGCTCTGTTGCCACAGTAACCAAGAGGCAGTGTTGTGAGCCACTAAAGAGCCATAAATCACACTCAAGGCCTAACATGATGGGGGCCTCAACCTGACTCACAACATTTAACAGCAACTGCCACCATGGTAACTTAACACGCATGGGCCCTTGGCTGGTTTGGATGAAGAATCTGAAAAAGTGAATGGTCCAGCCCCACTATGTTAGAAAGGGCCCTGGGATCTGCATTTCCAAGAGGCATTGTCTTCCTCAGGCTTCTTGCCCTGAAGTCAGGACTTGGTTAAAGAATTTTGGGACCCTTTGCACTGTGGCTATTAGGCCCCCCCACCTTCCTGGGGGGAGCTGAAGGACTTCCCCTTTACTAAGTTCTTCTTAGCTTTCCCTACACCCTAACCCTCCATCTATACGGAAGAACAGAACTAACTTGTCGCAGTTGTCCAGAATGGAAGATGGGAGGCCAGCCATGCTCTAGGCCCCTCTGGACACTCTGTTGTCCTGTGCCAGGTCACGGCATGTTTGGCACAGTGTGACATTGTTTCTACTTCCCAGAATGAAGATATCTCAGCCATGACGTGAGCAACATGTTCATTTCCATTAGTTTTCTCATGCAAACTTGACTCGTTCAACATTGAGAAGGTCTTCCAGCTGCTTAGAGAGGGGTTGATTGTTTGTTTGGGTGCCAGATGTTTGTGTCTGCTCTTTAATGCTTTTCTGAACAATACATCTATTTATTGTTATTTGCTTAATGAGTTGCAAAAGTATAAACAGTTTGTGGTTTGGAGGTTGTGTCACAATCTCCAAGGAGCAACGGAGATGGGAGTTTTGAACTACTTTCTAACATGAATAAACAAACTGCGTGGAACAGCTCCATTGTGTATGTTCTAGGTTGCTATTTTCTTAACCCTGTCTCATTAAGATGGATGGAGTTTCTGCTTATTAGTAATTTGGCAAGTTCCTCTTTGTATACACTCTGCACTTCTCACTAATGATGCTTTGCTTCAGTGGTTAACAAAAGAGAGACTTCCAACGCAGTCAGTGAAAACAAAGCCATCCACTTCAGGGCACTCGAATGGAAACTCAATGTTCTGAAGATGCCATTTGTGGAAGACAAGAAACTGCAGGGAATCCGGAGAAGGAGATGCTGCTGATCATAAAACCTTTTTCTGGCATTCAAATAATTTTGACCTAAGGACATTTGTTCTTTGATTTACATGCAAAATTGCAAAACTGACAGAGCCTAAAGTAAAGGGATTCAAAGTCTTTACACTGCTGTTGCTAAAATGTGTCTGATGGAGATGACATTGCTACTGCCTGGATTTACAGCTGGCCATTAAAGTATGTTTACAAGCCTTTAGTGCAGTATACACATCTGGTAAATCATTGATTGAACAAATAGCTCCTGGTGTCATACTCCCTCTGTCAGCTTTTTCCACTACTAGGTTACCCAGCATGGAATCATCTATACAAGAATCCTATTGCTTCCGAGTCCGCCAAACCCCACATGCACATGTATGTGTGCATGCACACAAAGAGAGGTGCACACACACTAAACTAGACTGTCATGGGAGCTAGCTATTTTTATATATACATAATTTATGCAGATCATTACGATGTCTGGTCAGCCTATGCTAACAAATAGAGGGAAAGTGCTGGGGACTGCACGGGATTGGCAGAGGGCAATGAGTGATGGAGGGGTTTGTTCTACATAGACTCAGCCCCATGCATGGCCATTCCGAGAGAACTTTAGAAACATCCTTGTAATGTACAGGTTGGGAGGAAGGGCCCAGCCACTAGTTAGCAATCTGGATCCACAGTGACAGTATGTGCACTGCACTTAGTTTCCATTTCATGAGCTGACTTCCCAGCTGGCTTCACACATGAATGTTTCAAGACATGACTAGACAGTGCTTTGTCCCTCAAGAAACCCTCTAGATAAAGCCCTGCTCTCAGATGCGGAGTTACTAAGGGCAAGGAATACATGTAAATGGTCCACAGCAGAAATCCTGTTGCTGAAGGACACACATGCAAGCTGAGACCTTCAGGAGCTGAAAAGACAGCCAACAGAGGGTCCACAAAGGGAGGTGAAATGCCTCTCCTGGCTGTGGCCACAGAACTGACCCTAGGCAGCAACAAACGGTAATGGAACCTGTCAGACCCATACTGCTCCTCTGCCATGCTTCGTCAGGCCCAGCATGCCGGGCCACAATGCCACACATTCAGACCCAGTGGTCAGAGGCCCCAGGAGTTGGGGCCCTCTGTAAGTGCACCACGTGCACATTGGTTAGTCTGGGCCTGGGTTTAAGGTCAGGGCAGCATCAGATCATTCTTCTAAACAGAGAAGCCCGGTCATTAACAGATAGAGCACATACATAAGATGCAGTCTCTGGCACTGACTCACACCAAACCTCCCCACAGCCACACTGGGATGAGAGTGAAACAAGGGGGTCTACGAACCCCTACTGTGGACAGATCCATTAAGGCTCATTGTATTCCCATGACAGCATCTGGCCAGCTGTGCAGTGATCTGTGGCCAAACCCCAGCTCTGCTGCCCATGGGACTGGGCAAAGGCCAAAGGGTAAAGGGCAAGGCCCAGAAACAAAAAGGAAGCCAGATCAGCTCATTCATGGCAAATCTTTTCAGGAGCTCTTGGATGGCTGGACAGATAGATATTGGAGAGCAGGAGCCATCAGTTGTGTGTGTGTGTGTCTCCCTCATGCACACATGCACTGACTAAAATTCACAAACTGCCAGACTGCTTTACAATGGATGCTGTCAAACCTACTGTATTCATTAAGGCTTTTAGGGTATGTTTGCACTGCAATTAGACACCCAGGGCTGGCTCGTGACAGCTGACTCAGGCTCCTGTGGCTCGGGCTAAGAGGCTGTTTAATTGTGGCGTAGATGTTCAGGCTTGGGCTGCAGCCTAAAATCTGGGAATCTCCCTCCACCCCGGGTCCTAGAACCTGGGCTCCAGCCTGACTCTGAACATCTACCTTACAATTAAACAGACCCTTAGCATGAGTCCTGCGAGCCCAAGTCAGCTGCTACAGGCCAGCCCCAGGGTTTAATTGCAGTGTAGATGCCATCCTCCAAGGTATGAGTATGACAAAGAAGGAGATATTCAGCAGGTGTATCAGCAGTAGGGACACTAATATAAGCACCTAGACACAGACAGAATCTGTCCATGTACTTCATATTCTCAAGAAGAAACATATTTCCATTTGGAGCCAAGAAGATACATGTACAAATGCTACAGGTCACTCAGAGGAATTTTAAAGTCTGTAACAATTGGTTAATGTCATTTTTTACAACAGACTATGTCTTACAAAGAGTATTCCCTCCCCCCAAATCCTGGCCACATCTAGCCATGCAAAGCTAAATCCCTTTCCATCTAAAATACACTGCATCCAGCAATTTGGACACCTGGCCCTGCAGTGACCTCCCACATGACCTGGGGCCTTTGTTCTTTCTAGATACCTACAGATGTATTTCTAGGCACCAAAGCACATGAATTAAAGTTGCAGCACTTGCTTGGTTAGAACCATCTTTTCTGATCCTTCCTTAGTCTGAGTTTGTGAGGAAAAAGGAAACCTACAAGCCAATGAGTTGCTGCCTCTATTCAGGGAAAGCATGAATAAAAAGGTATGTTTGCATTGTGTTCTACAAAAAGAAAGACCTGGACTCATCAAAAACTCCTGCATGTTGCTGCATCAGCCATGCCTTAGTATCCCTGCAAATAAACATCTTTTATCATAAGTCAAAAGTATTCCTTCTAAAAAAAAGCAATCATTTTCCATTCTGTCTTTTATTCAGCAATAGCACCTTTCTGCAAAGGCCAGGACAAGTTATCAGGCAACTATTCTGAACTTTTGCAGATTCTCCTATGCACTTGTTGAAATTATATACAGGGTAAGCATAGCTGCTACAAACAATTTTTAAAAGGAAAAAATGCAGCCAGAGTTAATTGTTGGCAATAACCTCTTAAAATAGCATGTCATTAGCTACAGTGCCAACAGCTTATGAGTGTTGGTATGATTTGTGGGATCCTGTGGGGTCTTGTGGGATTTTCTGGGGTTCCTATAAAACTAATGCAGAAAAGATACACAGCCCCTGAGTATTGGAGAGAAGAATGCATTTCACTTCATGTTATTAGCACAGAAAGTTCGCCTTTTGGATTTGTCTACACTGCCGTAAAACACCCACAGCTGGCCCAGGTCAGCTGACTCGGGCTCCCAGGGCTATAAAACTGTAGCATAGCCATTCAGGCTAGGGCTGGAGCCCAGGCTCTCGGGCCCCGCAGGGGAATGCCATTGGGAATCGTTCCACTGATTTCCAAGGGCGCCTGTAACAGGGTTCACTCCTCACCACTGGCGTGCCTCCTTGTGGCTCAGCTAGGGACTAGCTTGCCACCAGTCAGACGGCCTCCCTGCAGTCACTCAGCCCGTTGTCTCAATCTCCCCCTCAAGGACACAAGGCTCAGTCTTCATGGCTCAGTCCTGCGGCCAGGTAACTACAGCCCTTCCCTTCCAGGGGCTGGTAAAGACTCTCTTGACATGCTGTCCCTTCGCCATTTCAGGCAGTCCTCTGTTCTAAGTCCAAGGCTGTGCTGCTTCCCCACTGGCTGGAATGGGAACCCAGGCCTGCCTTCTACTCCTGGTCCAGCCCAGGGACCCTATACGCCACAGCTAGGGTCTATTTTACTCCCAGACCTGGTTGCTACTTCTGTAGGCTCTGCCCTACCTCCTCCTTCCATCCTCTGGGTTATCACCCATCTGAGCTTCCTCGACTCCCCAGAGCGCCTTCCCTCTTTGGCTTCTTGCCAGACCCTGTCATCTCTACCAAACCTCCCTCCTGTCAGGGAGCAACTGCAGACTACTTCTTGTATAGCCCCCTTCTGGGCTCAGCTAAGCCTGGTCCTGCCTAGCTGACCTTCATCCTTAATTGAGCATTCTTGAACCCTGGCTCCCCTCCAAGTGCAGCCTATGCAGTTAATTGGCCTATCAGGAATGGTGTGGGGGTAAACACTCCATCACAGAGCCATATGGCCCCAATTCAGAAAAACACCTTTTAAGCACCTAAAACATGTATGTAACTTTAACATGTGCTTAAATCCTACCGAGTTCAATGGAATTTCAGAGCATGGTTAATGTTAAGCACATGCTTATGGGCTTCCCTGAATCAGGGCCTATTAATTGCCTGCAGGGTGAAGAATGGTGAAGCCTCTCTGGCTGCGTCCCAAAGCTGATGTGCCACATACCATGTTGTACCGTGGAGCGGCTCTCTGAATAGATCGGGGATACAAGCTCCTTTGGCTGGAAAGACAATGAGTTTAGTCTGCAGATAGCTTGCCATTCCCCACAACCACTGCCCGAGCCGGCTTTAGAGAGACTTGGCAGATGTTACCTTGAGTCTGATTTCCTGTGGCACAAAGGTTCCCAAGTTGCTGAGTTCTTGAGTTCTTTTCCTTTTTACACAGACAATTATATAGAAAGATTTTAAGAGGGTTTTTTAGAAAGTTCTCTTCCTCGTCCCCTTTTGCCCCTCAGTAGCACAGTACATTTAAATCATTTGCAGAAGGGAACTGGTTAATGCAGCTAGCAGAGCCTAGAGCTCTGCCTCAGCTCATTCCTGTGCACAATGCAGATTCTACTTTCCTTCCCCTTCCCCTGAAACACATGCCCAAGATCCAACTACATAAATTTTTTCGAACCTAATTCATTTTCAAGATTGATGGAGAAAATCCATAACAAATATTTATGACTTCGCAATAAATAACCCTTTACAGAAGTTACAAAGAGTTCTGGTGAGTTTCAAGGTAACTTTCAGCAAGTTCCAAAGGTCAGGTCAGATTGGGATACTAAGTCTATAGTATTTGAGCCCTCCGCTCATCTGTTTTGAATTATTGGTATTACTCAGTTTAACAGTGTTCTCAATGGAGTAGCTGTGCTGGATTTCCATGGCCATATTTTATTTCTATGGAGGGAGAGAGGCTTCGATCATTATTATTTGTTCTCTGTTGCAGCCAGTGAAAAAAAACAGCCTCAGTAAATTTGGGTGCAGCTCTGTTTGTAATCACAGGCAGAAGCCATCCAACTTGAGAAGGAGGGGGTTACTGTCCAGGCAATTATCAAGTTAGGGAGCACCCAGGTCTAAGCCTGTGAGGTGGGGTGACGACTAGTTAGATTTCTTATTCTGTGAGGCAGGTAAGCTTCATAAACTGCTAGTGCCAGCTCTGAGCAGGCCTGGCTTCAACAGGAGCACTGGTGCTGTGAGAGGGGCAGTTTGCATCAACAATTCGCTGTCCCTGCAGAAAGACTTTGGTTAATTTCAGAATATTTTCAATCATGTTACTCAGCGTTCAGCTCTGGTCTCCCCTCACCTCCATCTCTGGCCACAGACATTAGTGCTGACCCTCCTAAATCATCTCCAAGCTGTTGAGGCTCTAGTTCCTCAAATTTTCTTTGCCTTAGCACTGCAAGAGATACACACACACGTGTTCATTGGGTGCTGTTGGCATACAGCACCCTGGCAAATGATCTCTACTAGGGTTGTGCCAATGTCCAAAAGCCTTGGAATTTTGGAATGGGGTGTTTCACAAATTCAGGAATGGGCTCACTAAGATGCATACCTTTTTCTAGTGCATATGGGCCCACTCCCAAACACAAATGGTTTTGGCAACAAAAACAGGCAGCAATTTGTACTTGTGAGTCCAAAAGGTACTATAGCTACATCAGGGACATAGCATACAAAGCACACTGTGGGGAGTCAGAAATCCCTCAAAACAAAATGGGTACAATTGTCAGGACAGGTTCCATGAAATAAACAGCATTCGGCCCTGGGTTAACCCCGCTGCAGCTGAGATACTTCGGTGAGGAGGCTGCACTGCATAAGGACCTTGATAGACAGAGAGAAGGGGATGGAGTTACAGCAATGCTGATTTCAGCCTAGTGTGGCTTTCTGGCAGCTCGCCTAATATTTATTGTTGTGCACCAACAGTGCTAAATAGAGAGGACAGTCCCTGCCCCAAGGAGATTGCAGCCAACATGAGACTGTGCTTCTCTGACACTCACATCCCATAACTTTTGTAAGCCCGGCTTCCACAACTAGCTTGTTTGTCTCATCCACTATTACACTGTATGCTTTGGGGCAGGGACTGTCATTTTCTACATGCCTGTACAGCACCTAGCACAATGGGCCTAGAACTGGTAGAGGCCTCTAGGCCATACCACAATATAAATATTACATAATAATACCATCACCCTTTTCTGAGTGTTGCAATATTTCATCTGACACCCAACATGTGGCTCCCAATTCACAACCCTAGCTTTTTAAAAATTTCTTTGTTACAATATTGTAAGTTATTTGTGGCCTATGCAAACACTGATGCATGTTTGTGGAATAGTGTTCCATCAGGGTTAGTGCACATCACTGATACTGCAAACCTTTTATTCCAAATTCACTGCAGCTTTGCACAACTCTACTGAAGTCCAGATTTCCCCCCAAACACATACCCAAAAATCTTTATTTCTGTCTGTAAAGCTCCTCTTCATTGAACAATCCTGTAATTCCAGCTGCACAATGTCTCAGCCTCCATTGCCAACAGCTGTCCCAGTTTTCCCTATGGCCCATAGTCAGTCAGTCTGTCTCTCTCATATCTCCCCCAGGTCATCACCTTTTCTACTGACACTAGATTGTATTTCCACCCCCTTCCTGGTATTTTCCTCTCCTGATTTGCTTCCCATAGTGGGGGCTGAAGGACAAGAACTTCATTGTTACCTCATTTTTCTATTTTCTTTCTCCCTTGCCAGTCCCCAAAGTGTACCATACCAACTGCTCCCTTCCACTGACACAAAATTTCGCTCAGGTGATTTACTGTGAACAGAGATTATTTTAGACTCTTCAAGAGAGAAGCTGGTTTCGTCAGGGAAGATGGTTTCCTGGAACACTCTATATTTTGAAGTGAGAGGGTGATGCTTGCTGGACTCAGTCAGTTAACCCAGGATGTTAGAGGCATTTCCTATTGAGGCTGAAGTTCTGTTACATCCAAGAGACTTTTCCAGAGCTGCAAAGGTGGTATCAGGACCAGTGATCCCATTCCACCCGCCTCGAGCCAATTCTGCAGTGATCTGCCATGAGTGCAGGAGACTGGACTAGATGACCTCTTGAGGTCCCTTCCAGCCCTATGATTCTATGAAAGGTCAGCTGCAGACTGGAAGAGGATGGATCTGTTCTAGGAATTATTTGGGGGAAGTTCTCTGGCCTGTTTACACAGGAGGTCAGACTAAATGATCACAATGGTCCCTTCTGATCCCGGAACCTATGAATCAATGGACAGACCTTTACTCTGCCACCATTTTATGGTACTCTGGGGCCTGCCATTGATACTTTTGGGCAGAGGGTCCAGGTAGAGATGACCTATTGTCTGCTACCATTTGGGCTTTGCACAGGCTGACTCATCCCTAGCCAACTTTGCTTGCATTTGGGCACATTCTGCATTTTATTTTTTGAGTCATGTCTGTGTAATGAACGTCCTTAAATCCACACTAGGACAGCTCCCAGAGAAAGCATGTAAACATCTATCAAAGGTGTTTTTTCAGCTTCTCTGTCATGGACACTGCTGTCAGGATCACCTCAGACACACCCTGTCATCTTTCCACCCGTCTGTTTGTGTCATGCAACAGAGGAGGCACTGGGCAGAAATCTTGCCCTCATTTTAGGTTACAATATGCAGCTAACAGAGAGTGAGTTTGCAAACTTGTTGTCATGGATAAACTCCGCCAGCTGTTTTCTGAAAGGCCAGGGACAGAGAGAGCAAGCAGAGTCCTTCCCTTCTCTATATTCTTTGGCTCTTAATCATTTGAACGGAAAGTTTAAAAAAATGAGCCAGTGTCACACTCTGGTCCCCAGGGACTGGGCTCCATTCAGAGTTTTCAGAAAATAGGGTCAGACATGTCTTCTGACCTCTGACCTATCGTTTCCCTCCTCACCATAATTATCTAATACAGCGCTCTCCCTGCCAAGTACAATGAAACAATTTGTCACTTCAATAGTCTGTCAGTCAACACTAAGGCCTTTTCAACAGGCCAACACATGTTTTTTGAGAGCTTGTCAGCAAGGGCTGTCTAGCCAGACACATAACCATGGAAAATGGAACCTTTGTTAATGCTGGTTCTTAGAAAAGTAAATCCATTCACTTTCTTTTTTCAGGCCTTCAGTTTGGAATTTGCACAAGAAGCTGAATTGCTCCTGATCCCTAAATGATTGGTCCGAGGATTTGCATGAGGAAGCAGAAATTAATTATTCTTTTCTTTTCTTTTTATTTTCTGTAATTGTGTGTTTAGAAATAAGATTACATTCTACAGCAGCACGAGGGGCTGGGGGGAGAGTGGAATTGCTTTGCATTTATTTAGCTCCTTAGAGTTAAGATCACCTAATAATTTCAAGCATTTCCTAAGATTCTCTCCTCTTTTTCTGCTTTAATGGCTAAACAAAGATTGTGCTGCTTCCTTGGGAACTTTCCTGGCAGCTGAGCAGGGCAGAAGGAGGCCAAGGTTTTATTTCTCTTGTGAAATGTTCTCTTTGCTCCTCTAGGCTGGCAGCATCAGGGGCAGGGAAGGTCTGTGCAACCCTACCTATAAAATGGGTCACAAAGCTAATAGGCTTGGGAGCCGGTCACAGCAGCTGCAAATTCCAGTGCTTGGCTGGGGTGGAGCATGCTGCTTGTAGTAGGTTAAAGGGCAGGAAGATGCTCCCCACTCCAACTTCAAGACAGCCAAACACAGATTCTCACCTACCGCCTCTTTATTTCAAGACTACCTGTCTACACCCAGAGCCATGTCCCTTTTATAGCAAATGCTTCCTCCAGCCAAGCACATGCACTGCAATGAATGTTTCCATAGGGTACATGGGAGTACCCTGCCTTGTGGCACAGCGTTAAGAACATAAGAACGGTCACAGAATGGGTCAGACCAATGGTCCATCTAGCCAGTATCCTGTCTTCTGACAGCGGCCAGTGCCGGATATTTCAGAAGGCGTGAACAGAATGGGGCAATTTATGGAGTGATCCAGCCCGTCATCCAGTCCCAGCTTCTGGCAGTCAAGGATTTAAGGAGACCCAGAGGAGGGGGTCCATCCCTGACCACCTTGGCCAATAGCCACTGATGGACATATCCTGCAGGAAATTATCTCATTCTTTTTTTAACCCAATTATACTTTTCGTCTTCGCAACATCCCCTGGCAATATGTTCAACAGGTTGACCGTACGTTGTGTGAAGAAGTACTAGTATTAATTAGTTAATTATTATTAGTATTAAACTTTCAGCCTATTAATTTCATTGGGTGAGCCCTAATTCTTGTGTTGTGTGAAAAGGTAAATAACACTTTTTCTCCACACCATTCATGATTTTATAGACCTCTATCACAGCCCCTCTTAGTTGTCTCTTTTCTAAGATGAACAGTGCCAATCTTTTTAATCCCTCCTGATCTTTGCCAGGCGTGGGTCTGAGTTTTCCATATGGCCATGCACCATAGATGAGAAACCTCACTTTAGCATCATTACTAGCTGGGTGTACATGGTGCTTTACAGACATACAGGAAGGCACGGTCTCAGAGAGCTTGTTGCAATGTAAACTCCACAGACACTGTGTGAGCCTCTGGCTGGCTCAGCTAAGGGTATTATACACATAAACAGAGCTGGGGAAGTATGCAGTATTTCTGCCAGTTGAGAAGGCCACAGGGATCAAGCTCTGTCTGCCCTTTGTGCATCCATACAAGCCAGGTCCGGTCTATATGAATGTTCATGGAGAGTAGCTTTCAGGCCTGTTGCTGGGACTCAGTTAATCAAGAAGTCCAGGACCTCCATGGTAGCATTCTCTGAAATGCTACCAGTTCCATGCGCAGGGCCAGTTAGACAGGCAGAACTGCAAGGTCTCAATGCATGGATGAGACGATGGTGTAGCGAGGAGGGGTTTAGATTTATGAGGAACTGGGGAACCTTTTGGGAAAGGGGGAGCCTATACAGGAAGGGTGGGCTCCACCTAAACCAAAATGGAACCGGATTGCTGGTATGTAAAATTAAAAAGGTCGTGCAGCAATTTTTAAACTAAGGGCTGAGGAAAAGCTGGCAGGTGCAGAGGAGCACATGGTTCAGACAGACACATCCCATAGGAGAGGATCTATTAATGGAGATTCTCTATATCCTAGTAAGGAGGAGAATACGGAAGAGGATAAAATATGGGTAGGATCTGATGAGATACATTCAAATGAAAAAGAGTCTCATTTAATTACATCACAATGACAGACAGCTAAAATGTGACAATTTTTAAGTGCTTATATACAAAGCTAGAAGTCTAAATACTAAGATAAGTGAACTTGAGTACCTCATATTAAATGAGGCTACTGATATAATATGCATCATAGAAACTTGGTGGAATGAGATACAGTAATGCCAGGGCACAAAATATATTGGAAGGCAGAATAGGTCATACTGGTAGGGAGTGGCACTATATGTGAAAGAAAACATAGAGTCAAATGAAGTAAAAATCTTAAATGAACCAAACTGTACCACAGAATCTCTATGGATAGTAATTTCATGCTTGAATAATAAGAATATAACATTAGGGATATACTACCGACCACCTGACCAGGATGGCAATAGTGACTGTGAAATACTCAGTGAGATCAGAGAGGCTATAAAAATAAAAAACTCATTAATAATGGGGAATTTCAACTATCCCCATATTGACTGGTACATGTTACCTCAGTAGGGGATGCAGAGATAAAGTTTCTTGACACTTTAAATTACTGTTTCTTGGAGCAGCTAGTCTTGGAACCCTCCAAAGGAGAGGCGATTCTTATGTTTTTAAGAAATGGACTCGGGGTACATTCAGCTTCAGCTCCAAGTGCTGCAGCATGGGCCCATCTTGGATAGTAATTAACATGCTGTAGCCACAGTTACACACACATCACAGGCACTCTTCCTCGTACCACAGCCCCTCACTACACTGTATCCTAGAAAGCAGTGACACCATAGAGATCTAGGGGTCATGGTAGTGAATCAGCAGAACTTGACCTCTGGGTGTAATGCAGTGGGTAAGAAAGCTGATGTGATCCTGAGATATATAAGCAGGGGATATCGAGGTAGAGCTGACATTACCCTTGCAGCATTGGTGAGACCATAACTAAAACACTGGGTCAAGTTCTGGTGATTACATTTCCAAAAGGATGTGGATAATCTGGAAAAGGTTCAGAAAAGGTTTACAAGACTGATACAAGGTCTAGAAAGCCTGCCTTATAGGGAGCGCCTAAAAGGAGCTCAATCTATTTAATTTATTCAGGTGAAGGTGAAGGGGTGACTGGATCACAGACTATAAGTATCTACATGGAGAGAAGCTTTCTCATAGCAAAGGGCTCTTTGATCTAGCAGAAAAAGGCATAACAAGTTCCAGTGGCTGAAAGCTGAACCCAGACATTTTCAGCCTGGAAATAAGTTACAAATTTTTAACAATGAGGGTAACTAAACATTGGGACAATTTACCTAGGGATGTGATGATTCTCTATCACCTGAAGCCTTTAAAACAAGATAGGATGCCTGTCTAAATTATAGACTCTAGCACAGAAAGAATCTATGGGCTGGATGCCAGCACCACAGGTTGAAATACTATGGCCTGTGCTGTGCAAAAGGTCAGACAAGATGACCATAATAGTGCCTTTTGGCCTTAAACTCTAGGAATCAGTAAACGAAGGCACTGAGGGGTGAAGTGATTTACCTAGAGCAAGCAAGGGAAGCCAGGAATCCTAACTTTCAATGTCCTGCTCCATGTACTACACTGCACAGCCTCCTTGTATGTGTTCACCAAAGGGGAACCTGCCATGGCATATCCACATTGGATCCCACCCACCTGTGTGGGATCTAACATGCACAACCCATGATTTCTTTTAACAACAAAGTGGCTGCAGAATTGGCCCTTCTGACTCCATCTGAAAAATCCTAGCAAAGCAATGGAGTTCCCCTCTGCAGAGTTCCTGCGTTTCTAACTCTCCGCTTTGTGGTTGTAGTCCACTAACCTTCAAGGGTGTTTGCTTTCCCTAGTTGTTCCTGCTGCTTCATTTTGGCCAGAGAGTCTGGAGGAAGCGAGAACAAGAAGTGCAACTTTAAAGATACAAACAACCTGACCCCCTTGGCTACCACAGACGGACTGGTTTATTGGTGCACCAGGAATACCCACCTGAAGAGTTGATGGAGTGTCTGGCTAGCAAAGCAACTCTGTGGTCCCTCCTGCAGTTCACACACCCCAGGTTAGAGACCAGGGTCCATCACTGGCCAAGCCTCCCTGAGAAACCTAAATCTAAGGAAGATGGTGTAAGCACGTACATCAGTGCTCAGGTGGGGGAGCTGCCAGCATGATTCAAGCCATGACATCAAACCCTCAGCCTCATCCTTCTGAGGGGGACAGGAGGTTAGAAAAATAACACTCCACCAAAGCCCTGACATCCCCTCCAGAGGGAATCAACAGGCTAGGAAAATCAAACCCAGCTTCTGTTTCAGCTCCAAGAGCAGAAAGCAGCTTGACCTGCTGACCCCCCACATTCAGAAGGCAGGATTACAGCAGGGAATGCTTTCCAGAACAGTCTCCTCCACACTTGTGCTCTTCTAGCAGACAGGGGTGAGAGGCAGGAGTTACAGATCCAGCTGGTATATGGGAGGTCTCCCTAATTTCTCAGTGTGAAGGAAAATGCTATTGTGGAATTATAGATGAGCCCAAGACTTTTAAAGGGCTCTCTGCTCTAATGGGGCTGAGGAGGCAGATATTGGCATACTCTGGCAGTTCATGAAGACCTGCTTTACTCTGCCATAGTTTGTCAGTGACCATGCCACTGATCAGACCTGTAATGCTATGGTGATTTCAGAAAGGCTCAACTATGGTCAACAACTAGCAAGCCAAGAGCTAAGAGGGTAACAGTAATAACACCTAGCATTTGGCTAACCCTTCATCTCTAAAGAACTTCCCAGACATGAGATATAGTCGGAGAAGACGTTCTTTGTCTACTAGAGACAAATACCGATTGCAGCCTCCCCGACATAACCAGCACAGCCATCTGTCGAGGGGGAGGAACCCCACTGGGCCAGCCTCTATTCCATCCTGGTTCCACCCCCCTCCCCTCCCACCAGGGATATCAGTTGGCGGCGTCTTCATGGAGCTATGAGCACAGGTGTGTACCTGACACACCCTTCTCCCTGAAATGCCCCATCTGGCTGGGTTGCGCTACAGAGAGGGAGGAGAGACAGCTAGCTAGACCATTGAAATTTAGATCAATGCAATACTGTGAGCTGGAAGGCTTGTACTGATGGCAACCAGGGCCACGTAAATTACAAGAGACCCACAGATTGGAAGAATCTCTGCCATGCATAGTAAACCTCTAAACCTCAGGCCTTGTCTATGTAAATTTGCCTCCACCAATGTCATTTCGCTATAGCGCACTTCAAGAGTAGCCAGCCACTGACGTATCTGCACTATGCAACCTCTAGGGTAGACAAGGCAAACCACTATTTGCCCCAGTGCACCTTACTCTTGCTTGAAACTGGTGTAAATTGCAGTTTGCCTTATCTACCCTGAGGGATTGACACAAGTGCAGATACATCAGTGGCTGGCTGCTGCTTGCTGGAATCCCAGCAAATTCTCATTGTACACAAGGTTCCAGTTCCCAAGGAGAGAGTCCTTCTTGAGAGGGTTGTTTAATTCCCTCAGCTGCATTTCAGATTGCAGTGTGAACTGAGAATACTACTTCTCATCCTGTCACCCAGAGGTGTGGGGAGAGTTAGCAAATGATTGAGAAGGGCACCAACAATGAATGCTAAGTGTTATTATTATTATTACCATTATTGTTGTTGTTATGTAACACTAGTTTGTTTTCCACATGTCTGCAGTGTATTTGCTGGAGGCAGATGTGACTGACATAACAAATGTAACAGATATTACAGTGCACAGGACTGCAATAAAAGGAATACGCGCTGTAAAGATCAAAACATGGCTTAAGCAAACAAATGGCAGGGGGCAGCTGTCTAAAGAGCAACTGGGTCTGCTTCATACTAGCAGCCAAATATCAAAACTATAAGCATCTACTGAATCAATGCATGGGATCCTTTGAGGAAGAGTTTCCACATACACTAGAGGAATGTAAGGGGAGAGCTTTTAAAATTGAAAAACTTGTTGTATGTTGTGCTGTCACTTCATATTTTTGGGAGATGAGCCAAAATTCTCAGAGGCAGGTTTGTACTCGACAAAGACAGAAGCAGCCAAAACATTGTTCTTTGGAAGCTTCCTAATAAAGTAAGCGTGCTTTTCACAGTGACTTGAGGCCAGATCCTCCGCGGGTGAACATCGATGAATGTACAGCAGTTGAGATGCTGCCCATTGAAGTTTTTGCTCTCTTGCACCTGTATGTATGTAGCTGGCTCTATTTATGACATTTTGTGCACCAGTGGACAAGCAAAACACAAGTATTAGCATTACCATTTCCAATTAAATAGAGTAATACAAACTGACTTTAAAATGTTAATTTTTTGGTGCTATTTAGAGCTTCATTACATTAAAAGTAACAAACTGAAATTCTTACTTTCTCTGCTGATGTCTCTGTGGAAACAGAGTCCTGAAACGTTGAGGGCTGATGCGTATCTCCATTTTCAGATGTTCACCCTTTTCCGCATTCTTTGGAAACCTCTATTTCTTTTTTTGGCTAGAAATTGATTATTTAGTTTTAAATCACTGAAGAAGTGCTAGATGGCCCCTGCTCCACTACAAACTGACTGAGTGAAAATGTCTCCATATCTAGCTTTCCTGAGCACGACTATCCAAACCTAATTCAAACCATACAGGGAGCCCTGACTTAGGCTCTTTCAAGCTTATAAAACGAAACAAATTGGCTTTGCAAGCATATCTCACAATCTAAGCTACGCCTGTAAAGTCGATTTGTCCTCTTGGATCTACGCTGTGTTAGGTGACTTGAACGAGTCTTTGTTCTAAAGTTTCTCCATCTCCTTCATTAGACCAGTGTATTGGCAGTTGGTTATGTTGAACTAGAAAACTCTCAGTTATGCTGACATCCAGAACTTGGTGGAGCTCCAGCGGCTTGACTTATGGCTGCAAGTATCAGCAGGACCCAAAGCCAAAATGTGTAGAACTCCCCTCCCGCAAGGCCGGCCCTTCTCAAGCAACTTAAAGGAACAGCCCTTGGATGTAAATACAACATGTATGCAAGACTCTGTAGGAAGCATTTGGGAATACTTAGGTATTTTCAAAGAGGCAAGGAGGATATATTGCTGGCTGTGCCCACCCCCATCTTCTCACTGTCATGAATCACTACATCCAGGGACCTTGAATCTAAGCAGATCAGCAGCTCCTGGGAAACAGCAAAATGACTGATCTTGATCGTTACCAAGGACTGAATCCCAGCGCCCCTACAGCTAAGAGCATAGGCATGTGCAACTTGAGCTAAAGCAGTGAGTATCTCAGCTAGCAACTGTCGGAGAGCCTTATTTTCTATGGCTCAGACATAGTGTGGGACACAGAATACCCCCTGAACAGTGGGTTATGCGATTGTCTGTGGCTATTGAGGGAAACTGACCAATTTACTGAAGCTCTGCCAAGGCACTTCAAAAAGCCATGGAGAAGTCTACCCGGGGCAAGGGATAAAATAAACACATGATGGAGATATAAGCATTAGACCCTGTGGACACCTATGCTTCTGTCTGTTCACATAAAGGATGCCAAACCAATCCCAGAACAGAATTCAGAAAGCATGAAAATTGAAAATAGGGTTAGAAGAAAGAGTTAGAAGTCAGTCTGGGGCTCTATGAGGCCTCTTACAGTTCTTGGGGCAGGATTCAAAGAGCAAGTTGAAGACATGTAGAATGAAGTGGTGAGAGCAGAGCATCCTGAAATGCTCACAACACAACCCAGATTCAGGGGGAAACTTTCCTGGTGCCATTTGTTACACATTCAAACTCAAAGTTATTTTACTGTAAGATCCCTTCCCATTTCCAGGGACCAAGGATCCAGTTATGAGCAAACCAGGTTGACACCCAAATCACTGCAAGGCTCAAAGTCAATTAAAACATCCCCACAAACCCCTGTGATGCAAACCCACCAATATTTGCCATGGCAGCTCTGGAAGACTAGTTTATGCCATTGGCTGAACAATGTCCCGCCAAAGGATCTTTGCCTTTGGGAGCAGGCTCAATAACAGAGGCAGCTGAGCTGGCTCTGAAGGTCTAGCATGGTGCTTTGGAAGGCAGTTTTAAGCTTCACAGCTTGATTTCAAACCAGCTTTAGAATGTTTGCCCTGGTTATCGCCCTCCCGCAAGCCTCTCTCTTTCCTGTGCAGATACTGGTGTCTCTCCATTTACGTTTACAGTTAGGCCCTATCCAGTGTTTCCCCAGACAATACTCTCTTTGGGGTTCCTCTGAAGCTGATTAGGCTTTACCCAGCAAATTGACACCTGGGGGTTAAAGCAAAGAAAAACAACCCTCCGTGAAAAAAAAAAAAGTGGCTGCAAGCAGCAGTGACATTTGGTATTTCTCAAAGGCAGGATCTGCAGCCTTTAGATCACAGCTGGTTTGACTTACAAATAACAAACACAATCCTGTTCCTTGCGCTTGTCTTTTCTTTGTAAACACTGAGTGGGATACCCACTGGTACAGGTTCAAATTACCTTCTCAGTCTAGTTCCAAGGGGCAGTTTCTTCTAGAAAGTTACAGAGGGCTGGGGAGGCTCTCCTTGCCACAGAGTCCTACAGAAATTCACTACAAGAAATGGGAAAGAGGTGGAGGATCTCACCAAAGAGAGGGAGGAGAGGAAGGTCTCTTCTTGCTCTCGACTTCCTGCAGGGTCAGCAGTTCAGATAAAAGGCCACTTGTGGGCATAGGTGCCGGAACAATTTTTATAGTGAGGGTGCTGAAAGCCATTGAACAAAACTATAAACCCTGTATATAATGGAAACCACTTCAAACCCAGGAGTGCTGCCGCACCCCCAGCACCCCTAGTTCTAGCACTTATGCTTATGAGATAGCCCTTCCGAAAGTCACACTCTGAACTTCACCCTTGCACTCAAACAGCTTTTAAAAAATTCTTCGAAACAATTTATAATCCTGGTTCTTCCTTTGGCTTCAAGGCCCTGCCTTGTGGAGGAGTACCTGGCATATGCCAAATTGCTGTACCTGTCCATGCCACTCTAATGAGCAAACAATACAGGGGAATCTGTGAGGATGCTGCACTATCTGCATGACAGACACTAAAGCAGAGTCTGTTCCCTCTTCATTCATTCCTAATATTGAAACAATTGTTTGTTTTATGTTATCATTTCCTTAGACGTACACGAGCATCCAAAAAAGTCAACACAACAAACTGTGTCCATATGTAAATTATTCCTCAATACAATAATGTATAATTTACAAAATATTCACCAGAATAAAAAATCTCTGTGCTGTTATATGTGACTTTCCCTGCACCCATTCCTTTCTGCTTCTGAATGTGATCTGGAGCAGACTCTCTGTCTCTCTCTGCCTTTTAAAATTACAGCTTTAAGGAAATGCAGTGTTTTTTGCTCATAATGTTGAGCAGCCAAGCAGGACTGTCAGGCTCCTGTGAGGTCGTGTATGCTTCTGAGCAGTGGGCTGCATCCTAGTGCGATGCTGGCTGGCTTGGTGCACAGAATGGAAGTGCAGCTCAGTATCTTTAACAGAGTAATTTATTGCCCTTCTTTACAATTCCATGCATACATGCTATATAATTTTAACAGGCTTATTCCTATTTACCATCTTTGAATAGGAATAAGCCTGTTAAAATTATGAACTACTTATGTATTGAATCATAACATGCTGTAATGCAATAAGTAGGTCTTCAGAAATCGACCTATTATGGGATTTACTTTTGCATGCAGTGAAACAAACCCTCCATGTTAAAGAACGCAGCAAACCAGAAGGATTCCCAACAGTTAACATGTTTGTTGTCTTTTCCGTTCCAACAATATAACAGCAAGCGTATTAAAAGGAATGTCTACTAAGGTCCCCTTGTCTCCTTTTCTGACTTACTCAGGCTTTGGACTGAACCATGGAAAAACATATTCTAACAAATTATTTCTGTGAGGTCTACATTTCAAAATGCTGCTGTCTCCACCTCAGACTGGGAGATGTAGGTTTGGACCTGCCTGGGGTAAACTAGGCAGCATGATTCATTTCTACTGGTCAAGTTAGGGATGGTGTTTTATTTTTTAACTTGTGCTTTTAGTGCCTTACCAAAAGTCCACTGAAATTAATAGAAGTCTTGCCATTAGCCCCTGACAGAAAACAAAACAAAACAAAAAAAGAAAAGAAAAGGCTTCTAGTTCGGTAAAAAGGAACATATTTGTTTTTAATTCTGTTCATTATCTCATTCATCCTGAGAGCTGACAGGATATTGGACTGAAATACTGTCATATTTGCATAATTATAACTCTACCAAATCATCTTCTATGTAGCGGCAATTATACTCCACTGCAAGAGCCTCAGAGTTTACTACAAAGGCCAACAGGATCTTAGACACCCTGAAAACATACTTTTTATGTTTTTATAAACTCTAGTGAAATTGTAATTGGATTAAACTTTGCATTCAAAAGCACATTCCTTGAGAATATTTTATATGCACATAAAACATCTGAGAAAATGTTAACATTATGATCTTAACTGTTTGCACATTGGAACCAGTTAAAGGTTAGGAAAATGCAGTCCATCTGGTATAGTATTTTAAACAGATTATTTTCTGAGCACATTTCCTTCAGGATCTGGACAGTCAGCTATGTATGCGTCCTGCTGTGATGGATCTCTTGGGTAACACAGGCTGAGACATTAATGTCATTACTAACAGCAATTATTATTAGAATTTGTTCGTGTATTACTCCAGTGCACTAGGGACTCAGGCGAAACCCAGGGGGCAACACTCTGCACAAAAGAGGAACAAAAACACAGTCCCTTTTCCAAAGAGCTCACAACATAGGCTTGTGACAGAGGATAGGGTTGGGAAGATGAGCTAACAATAAAATGAGCCAGGATGTTGCAGACCAAGTAGCAACTGAGGCCTGTCACCTGCACAGCAAGAATTCTTTTCTTTTCTCATCATGATATGTCATCCCGAGCAGTATCCACGATCGTTTGGTCTGGTGACAGAGTTAACTGTGGAGAGCAGGGCAAGATGGTCTCCCAGCCTCAGGTGCACAATATGCAATAGCTGGTAAGAGGCAATGGTAACACTGAAGCCCTCAACTTCAGTCTTCCTCTAAGCCTCTCCATGTGACTCTAGGTTTCCTATGGTCTGTAAAGGGCTTGTTTGTTCAAGCAAACCCATTAGGTGTTTATTAGCCTTCATTATGGAGTGCTAGAGGGCTAATTAGTTCAGGCTGTTCCTGCAGGGGGTTGGAGGAGGAAGCAATAGCCCACACAACTGATTTTCAGGTTCCCTGGGCAACCTCACTGCTTAGCCTGCTTTCTTGTTTTATCTGTTAGCTAAGCAAATTAGAACTGTCATTATCACATTTACAAACTGCTTAGCACAGGGAGAGGATACCTGGGAGAGGGGGCCGGAGGGTGCACACAGGTTCTCTACAGGGCTGCACTGGGAAAGTTTCCACACCATGGTGCTAGTGCAATGAAAAGATACACCCCAACAGTTCTCCCACCTGCCCCCACCTCCCACCAGAATGAATCTATAAACAGGCAGCCAACCAGGGGCCATTCAGCAGCCTTGGAAGAGAAACATTTGCTAACAGTCAGATGTTGTTTTTGAGCTGATAGGCCTGGAACCTGCCTATCAAAGAGAAGCCTGTCTCCCGGAGCTGTAGCCCCTTGGATACAAGAGAGAGAGGACAGATGTCATGCTGCTCTCTGTCCTAGCCTTGGACTTTTGGAGCTCCCTAGAATAGATCTGCAACAGACCAACTTTGTCAGCCTTCCTGGTGTGCTGCAAGACCCCTCTTCTCTCCATGGCTCATCATGAGGAAACAGGGCTAGAAGAGGAACTCCAGGGGGGTTGTGTGGGAGGTCAGTGAAGACCAGTTATATTGCTGTTGTTGCTGTGTGTTGAAGTTGATCCAAGGGAAGTGACAGGTCTGTGTATTTAGTATATCGTTTAAAACATTGCCTGCGGTGCCTAGACCAATGGGTGAAAGATCTTTTATTATATTCTGTATATAGTTAAGTAAATCAATAAATCTCATTAACCCTTTCACTGCTGCATTATGCTTCAGCTTGTGGGTGCTAGTGGATGAGCCACAGATTTAAGGCTGGAAGGGACCATTTTATGATCATCTAGTTTGACCTCCTGCATAACACAGACCACAGATTTCCACCAGGATTCCTGCATCAAGCTCATAACTGCTGGTGGCGCTAAAGCATGTCTTTCAGACAGACATGGAGTCTTGATTTAAAAACTTCAAGTGATGGAGAATCACCATATCCCCAAGCGAGCTGTTCCAATGAGACCTCGGCCAGTCACGCTGACCAGTATTGTCTCATTGTTTCTTTGTACTCTCACTGGCCAGTCTGTATTCATCTATTGTCTCTTACCCGATACTGTACTTAGATTGTAAGCTGTCTGGGACAGAAGCCATCTTTTTCTCCTGTATTTCTACAGCACTTAGCACAATGGGGGTCCTGGTCCATCACTACAGCTCCTAGGTGCTACAGTAATACAAATAAATAATAATAATAACTCTCACTGTTAGCTATTATTTCTAGTCCGAATTTTTCTAGCTTCAGTTTCCAGCCACTGGATCTTCTTATGTCATTTTCGCTGAATTCAAGAATCCTCTATTATCAGAAATCTTCTCTGCTTTATAGACACTTGGAGAGCATAAGAACAGGTCTCCTGTGGCCTCATCAATGCCAAATAAATAAATAAATAATATATTGATTATTGCAGGTTGCCCCAACATGTGTTTTTAACTAGGTACAACAGCACTCAAGCTTTTTCCAGTCCCCAGTTAAACATTAAAAGATGAACCCGTGATACTAGTCAAAGGAAATAAAATACCTCAACACTGATTTACTAGGAATATGTGTCTGTATTTTTCTCTCATTTAAAGAGACTGTAATCCAAATTGTCCACCTTGGGGTGTTCTGCACCATCCTCTGAAGCAGCTGGTGTTAGCCACTGTTGAAGACAGGAGACTGGACTGTGGATGCCCTGGGTGTGAGCTGGAGTGGCAATTCCTGTATCCCTTAGGAATCTCAGCAATGGTTATACTCCCAAAGTGAAGGCCTAGCATGAGATGGCAGGAAAGGCAGTGTCCCAGAGAATTCTCTGGCTACTTTTACAAAGATTGGTATTTAGTCACTTCTTGCCTCCTCTCCATTCTCTGCAATGCCCCCAAGGGAGTTGGGAAGGAAAAGGCTCCCCCTGCCAGTTTTCTCTGTTTACCTGTGGGAAGCCCTGACATTTTGCTGCTTTCAGTGGTGCTGAAACCAACAGGCTGACTTTGTCCCAAGCCCTTTGTCATTCCTGTTTGTGCACCAGTCTCATTGACGAGGTCAGCAGCAGCGGGTCTGCTCAGAAATTAGAGTTTGTTAGGTGACTTGTGCTCCTTCTGCAGGGTCCGTGGTAAAATGGCGAATGATGGTCCCATTGCACAAGGACAGTGAGGGTTTTTCTCTCTTGCTGACAGTGTAGAATCATATTTAGAATCTAGAGAACTTTCCCTGTTAACAAAGGCAGCAGAATGATCCAGGGCTGACTGGACTGTGGAGACTGATCTTCCCTCCTATCCCTTAGAGGTGGTCCCTCTGGGTCAGGATTGAGTCACTTTGGTGGGGCAGTACCTGTGGGAAGCTTGTCCGGCTGCAGCTCAAGCTGTACCTGTTCTGGGCTGAACAGAACAATCTGGTCTCCAGCTTTTTCACTAACACTAAATTCATCTCAGCCACAAAAGGTCCCTGAATCATTTCAATGTGATGTGAATATAACAGCCCAGTTATAAATCTTTGGCTGTCTAACAGGAATGCCAACAAACAGCTTATTAGAGTGCCACTGGCAGCTACCCCTACAATGTAGTGTTAACATGCTGTCCTTCACCCTCCACCCCCACCCCACATGAGCCCTTGCACCCAGACACCACAGTAATGGGCGCCTTATAGTGTGTATTGCAATAGCAATAACAAAGAATCTCTCTCAGGCAGAAACTGTCTTTTCTTTGCGGCTTTGTTTTAATAAATCGTGTGCCTTTTGATGGCTTGCGATCCTACTTCTCGTACTCCAAGCTTGCCGTCCTTGGGACTGTGAATCAAGTAAATCCCTGAGTTAGGTGATGCAACATGACATGTCTTGCTAGGAATAGCCACCCCAGCAGTAATGCGCATGTTACATGCAAAAAGATGCTGCTACTGCCAAGAACCTAGGATTCATGAAGACATGAGAAATCCAGAGGCTCATTCTCCATCCCATTCAAGCTCCATTCAGCCCAGGGATGGGGAAAGCTGACTTCACTCCTCACCATATTGCGGGGCTGCCTAGCCCCCGAAATAAATAAAAGCAGTCTGGGATCCACGAATAAAAAGGACAAATAGGCCAGGGTTAAACATGAAGAGGAAAAGGCCTTTTAAAAATTATCTTCTGCTACTTCCTTTCCAACGCACATGTATGCATGCACACACGCACATGCATATCATGTCTGCTATCTGTAAATTGTCTCAATTATAAACAGCTCAGGTGATTTATTTGCTTGCAAAACACCAAGCACACTTCTGGGTGCTATCAAAGCTCTCATTAAAAAATATTTGTTTTGTTTTTCACTGTGATATGATATGCAGACATAACCAGCTTTATAGGGAAGAGAGGTGGAAAATTAGTGGAACAATGCAACAACAATCTGTCGCACCAAACTCTATTTGGCAATTGGATAAACAATAATGATTACTCTGGCCACTTGATAATTCTAGCTCCATCTAATTGTGAAAAAACAGTGATTTCCACTTAAAAGACACTCTGTGTGATCTTTACGGTGGTGATTCTGATGTGAAGCTGTAACTTCTCCAAAAGAGTCCCCGGCCACAGCTACATGAGGGGCTTTGAAGACGGACTCCCTGGAGAGCTGGTCATTGTGCATTAGCATTTTATAATTACTGTACAGAAAGGTCTGTTTCCCTTAGAACTTTGCCGTAAAATCCCACTTCCACTGCCTCCTTTGTGTGATACTTCATGTGCCTCAGAGAACTGGCTGACTAACAGGAAGAAAATAACTTTATCTTGTCCTATGTTCCAGCTAGCCAGAACTTGGATCCACACATTGATGGGTCTGTGCTCAGTCTTCCTCTACTTGGAGACACTTAGTAGGGGGTCTCCAAGTCCTGGGACCACCCAGAAAAATTCCCTGTAGCAGGCTGAGCCACACCTTTCTAATTATGCAGCTATAAGGCACCCAGCTAGCTAGCATTTAGGTGCCAAGTTCCCCTGATATTTCCAGCACAAACATCTGATTTTTTATTTTATTTTATTTACCAGCTCCTGGGAGCACTTGCTGTATTACTGCTCAATTCATCATCAAAAAAGGAAAAGTTCTCCAAAGCCAGTGTTTAGTAACCCTACTAGAATGTTCTATCCCTCTGTCATGGCTCTGGCAATGGTCTCTCAGCTGTACTGAATTGATCAGAAACTACCCAAACAAAAGCAATATCTTCACCAAACTGCAAATGTGACAAACAAACAATGGACAACGCCTTAGAACAATGTTTCTAGGCACACAAGCAGGAGGAGGCCAAGGGGAACTTGAAAGTTTTCACAGAACACATGTAATAGTTTAAGGTCTCAGACATACAGGAACAAAGTCTCCGCTGGTGTAGATGCATGGAGTGCAAATGAAATCAATGGAGGTGTGTATATATCTATCTATCTACTTTATATTTACAATGAAAATAAATAGCAGCCTTGCCAACCCATTCCTCATTAAAATAGTTCCTCAGCCTTGAGCAGATATTGAAAGAAACAGTAGATGAAAGTAACAAAAGGAAACTTCCCTGCTCAGGGTGATCTCCCAGAGGGAGCTTGCTCAAATTTGAGACACTATCTTTTATAAAATTTGTTTTGTGACCTTTGTGTGTTTTTTCTGTAACAGCCCCTTGCTGCTTCCTTTGCAGTCCCTGGGAAAACATTTATGTTAATGGGAGAAGACCCATTAGCCTCAGTTGTAACATATTAGGCACCTAAGAGGCATAAACAGCTGTTTCCTTGCATCTGTTTCTTTGCCGCCGCCTCCTTCTCTTGATGGAGCATCACAAGAGCTAGACAGCAGCAGAGAAAGATTCTCCTAGTATCATCACCTACAGAGCCTCCATAGACTTTGCCCAGTGTGGGAACCATGGGATAGTTATACGCAGGAGTAATCTTGAAGATATAATGGAACCAAATAGAGGAAGGTTTAGGTGGAGTTGCCAGGCCTTCTCCATCATCCGCATCTCCAATTGTGAGACTGAGGCCTTAGGCTAGTGCCTGGTTGGATGCTGTCCCCCTGGAAGGGAGACACTACAGGAGTATGAGTGATCAATTGGTCAGACTTACAAACACTTTACCTTGCAGCATCCAGGGTTCGTTCATTAACGATCTGAGGGTTCATGCCCAGGCTTTTCCTCTGGAAAAGTCCTCATAGAAGCAAATACCTATACTCCAGTCATGACTACTATTCCACCATGTTTCTGTTATCCCTATAATATTTTATTTCACTTCCTGCACCAGTAGCTCTAGTTCCTTCATTTTGTTACCCAGGGTCCTCGCATTGGTGTACAAACATCTTAATTTTTGCTGTTTGGCTTCACTCACATTCCTCACACGATTCGCCACAATCTTCTACCGCCAGTATCACCTTTTAGACTGGTATCTACACCACCCTTCCTCTTCATGTCCATTCTCCTACCCACTGCTATATCCTTTCCTATTTAATATTCCTCCCTCTCAATGTTAAAATCAGGCATGGGAGATCATCAACAGGAGTAGTACAGGATTATCTCCCCTAGCCCCAGGCCTCCCATCAATACACCTCATCATTGCTGTGAAGGGAGAGTAATTTGCTCCGCCTGTCACTCCTTAGTGCCTTACTCTGTCTATTCTGAGAACACTGGGGGGGGCCACTCCAGCCCAAAGTTTTGTCTGTGGCTAACGTTAGATGGGGTGGGTTCTGAGTTACTACACAGAATTCTTTCTGGGTGTCTGGCTGGTGAGTCTTGCCCACATGCTCAGAGTTTAACTGACTGCCATGTTTGGAGTCGGGAAGGAATTTTCTCCCAGGGCAGATTGGCATAGGCCCTGGGGGGTTTTCGCCTTCCTCTGTAGCATGGGGTACAGGTCACTTGCTGGTGGATTCTCTGTACCTTGAAGTCTTTAAATCATTATTTGAGGACTTCAATAACTCAGTCTTAGGTGATGGGTCCACTACAGGAGTGGGTGGAAGACATTCTGTGGCCTGCGTTGTGCAGGAGGTCAGACTAGATGATCATAATGGTCCCTTCTGATCTTATAATCTGTGAGTCTATGCTGTACTTGATGTAGGGCTAACCAGGACCACTGCTCTCCAGGGCTATCAATCCAGCATCTCTCTCTCACCCGGAATCCCCTTCAGAACACGTATACGTCATAATATTATATGTGAAATAGAACCCATTTCCTTAGTCTGAGAAGGGGTTGTTTATGGTCTCCCAAGGAAACAAATAATGAGTAATGCAGTCGCATGTGAGATCATAAATTCTGATTTTTTTTAAACCTAACTTTTGCTAGTAATTTGTGCATAACTATCTGTGTCCAACATGGCTCTGATCCTCTCCGATCATTTGTATGAACATGGCTGCTGGATTCGATGAGCTGTTGGTTTATTACCTCCATAAAGCAAGTACGCAGTTGATTTGATGAGCTGACAATCTCACCCTTAGCCATAAAAATGCAGAAAAGTATGTTCAGCAGAGGAATAAAGTCTAATCCCTCAGTTAGATACTGTCTCTTTTTCTTAACATGCCTGAGGTGGGCAGGCCCATGAAACAATACACAATCTCAATAAGTAAGGCCAGGTTACCCAGCCACGAGGATTTTCTGTCCAACGACATGAATTAGACACCACATTTTACAACCAACATCTGGAATTCAAATGCCCTTGAAATAGATAGCATCTGGATTGAATTCTCCTTCTATTTTTTACAGGGCCTTCTTATTTAATAAATAATAATGGTTTATTACTTCACTGTAAAATTTCATAATCCTTTTCTCAGCAAGAATGAAAATGATTTTGAGGAAAAAAATAGAAAGTGTTTTAACAAAATGATGCCAGGAACTGACAGAAAAGGAGAATTTCCTTAATGAAAAGATGGGTTGAATCACTTTTGCATTTTATGGCACTTAGGCTTGGTCATTTACATTTGCAGATGTGCCAAACAAGTGCACCAACAATTTGTAAAAAAAAGCCCAAAAACTAATCTTATATCGAAAAGTAGTACACACTTCTTTAATCTAAGCCTGTTCAGATATGGGACCTACACAGGCTTTCTCACACACACACACATATGCACCGAAAGTTACTGACATGTAACTTTTGAAGTCTTATGTGATTTTATTTAGTATGTGATTTTTAATAAATTCAAATTTGTAATTTTGATGAAAGAGTAACTAGAGATTTGCAAAACAGTCCCAAATTAATTTGGACAGTAACAATTTTGATGGTAATAATACTTAAACTGTATTAACTATTAAAAGAATAATTCTTTTCTCCCATGTTTTTGTCTACCTTGTCTATTTGGATTTTAAGATCTTTGGAGAATGGCTCATCTTCTACCATGTAAAGCACACAGCACAATGGGCCCCCGATCTCAGATGGGGTCTCTAGGCATTAGAGGAATAATGATGATGATGATCATAGAATCATAGAAGATTAGGGTTGGAAGGGACCTCAGGAGGTATCCAGTCCAACCCCCTGCTCAAAGCAAGACCAACCCCAGCTAAATCCTCCCAGCCAGGGCTTTGCAAGCCAGGCCTTGATGATGATGATGATGATGCGCTTGTTGGTTCATGAAGAGTGTGAACATTAACTGGACCTCTGTACTCTTCTTCTTATTTGCAGGGTACATCCCAGCTAGACACTCAGCCCAGTGGGCTGTAGCCAGAGATGAGCAGAAGTGAGTCAGACTGTAGGCTGGAGAAGCCCTATAAGGTTTGCAGGCTATCTGTACCCCCACAAGTTCATCCTTTCAGGGATCTCCATTCATCCATCTGCTTGCAAAAGAACAAAGTTTATGGGGAAAAAACACACGTTTTGCAAACTGTGAAAAATTCAACTTCAACAAAATATGAAAAAAAGTATTTCCACCAGCAAATGTCAGTCTAAAATCCTGAATGAATTCCTGACCAGTGAAATGACTTGGGATGAGCTGCTTTCCTGGGTCTTCAACAGATAAATATATCACCGTATCCTCCTCTCCCCTCCCATAACTTTGCAATTCCAAATGAGCAGGAGGAATTTCATTTCCATTAACACGCAGTAAGTCCAGTTCTGATCTGAACTGTAGACTGTTTTCAGATAATGGCAGTCAAGGAGCCAAAGAGGTTCACCTTCATGGAGGTAACAGCCACAAAACTACTCCAGGAGAGTTTCTGAAAAACTCTTGTGAGCCCCTTCCCAACCAAGCCCAGGTCTGCACCTTGTCTGCTGCACAGGAGGCAAAGAAGCCCCGCATTTCCATGATTCGTTGATGGTGATCTAAATAGTCTCATGCATCTCTATCTTTCTGACCTCATGGCGACTGGACTGCTACTGTTGTAAAGTTCTTTACAGCTTAAACTACGATGCCTCTCCTTTCTGCCGTACTAATGATTCCACACAAACTTAACTAAGTCATAGATTTTTAAGGCCAGAAGATTGTCTAGTCTGACCTTCTGCCTAACGAGGACCATAAAATGTCATCCAGTGATTCCAGCAGAGCAGGGAGTGATTCTTACCTGTAATGTAGGTGAACACTATCAAGCACTATTGCGTAACTTCTGGTTAACCTAGAGCATATCTTTTAGACAGACATCCAATCTGTTTCTCTTTGAGACCAGCTGGGCAAGTATTCTGTTCAGTTCCATGGGCTTTGGCATAGACACAATACTCTCCAAGCTGCACAAAGCATTATGCTGCCATGATCACACCAGGGGGTGCTCCTTGAAATAAATAAGAGAAGGGACCTGAACCAAAACACCAGATCCAAAGACCTTGCAAGATGGAGAAGTCTGGGTTTGAGTTAATCCTTCGAGGCTTCCCAGTGTGACCTGTTTGCTATAAATCATCTTTGAGACTGTAAGCTCTTGAGGGCAAGGATTCTCTTCAATTCATGCCTTGAACAGCATAGCACACAGTGTCAACACTAAACAAATAATGAAACTGAACAGCTCAAAATGTTTTTCTTCTCCTGACCTGGAAGTCCAGAGTAATCCCAGACCAGCCCTATTAGTGGCTGGGTAGCCAGCCAGACAGCTAACTTTCTTCATTTTGATTTATTTAATACAAAAGCTGTATGAGAAAGCAGCATGTAATTGATACAGTACCTCATTCTGCACTGAGCCTTCTAATGCTGAGAAGGAAAGAGGCAGTGGGTATGGGAAAGGACACCTATAATTAAGCAGGGGGCTTCTAAGTTATCAATTGTTCAGTAGAGCTTCAGACAAAAGGCACTGAAACATGAATCTGAAAGGAATGTCTCCAAGTCCCAACATGACTAGCAGTTTATAATGAGTTGTAATAAATTGCTCTTTTATTAAAGCCTCAGAGCTGGAGCAAGAGAGGTGTCAGGATTTATTAAAGGAAAATTAAAAGTACAGTGATTCCTCCAGATAAAAGCATTTTCCTGCTTTCTCTAACTTTATTCCAATTATTTTTTAATAATAATACAATATCCTACACATGGCCGCAAGAAGAGGGATAAAAGTTAGTCAACAGATATTGTGGCAACCAATACAAAATTTATAGGTATCTCAAACTTTCCAAAGGATAAAACAGTCACACTGACTTTAAAGATATATCTACACTACAATGTAAGTCCAGCTTAGTGGGAATTTTGTCAGCAGATGCTGGGTTAGAGAACGCAGGTTTTAGCATCTACATTGATTGTCAACCCTACATTAAGAATGTTCTAGCTGGGGCTCTGGTATCTTCACTACAGCATGCAGAACTGATCCCAGACTCCATAACGACCTCCTGAATTGTGGCTGCTCTAGTTCTTTGCCCATGGTGCAGAGTGGGAAATGTGACCATCTACCCCGCATGTTACAGGAAATTTAAACAGCCCATCAACAAATCCTGCTCAGCAGCCATTTTGATCCGAGCATCGCCAACAACCAGACAAATGCAGTGCAACAGTTATGCAGGGGATGACAGCTAGGGAGGTGTAGTTGCCATTGGGGGAAGCAGGAAAACAATAATAATAAAATATAACCACCAGTGATTTTTTCACTAAATAATGGTTTCCAGTAATTCTCTTAATAAGCATTTCATTAATAAGCTAATTTCCTAACCTTAGACTAGTATCTTCAGATGCCTTTTGATTTCACAACTTCCTCGGGAGAAAAAGAACCGCAGGAAAAGCAAAGACAAAAGGCCAGCTGGGTTCTGACTAATGAACCATGGAACTAAGACTGCAGATTATACAGGAAGGGTCTATCCAAAAATGCTCAATATTGGCTCACACTAGGTCTCCCCCTTCTTCCAGGAGGAAGAGGGTGTCATTCCAAGAGCCCTGACATTGTCTGGTGGCCTCTAGTGACCCAGTCTTGTGGTTTCCCAGTAGCTTTTGATTTGCCATCTCTAATTTCTATGATGCTTCAGTAATACTTCTTAATAGAGGAAAACTTTACAGGAGAGCTGAATTCTCCTTATGTGATAGTGAAGGAAGCAAAATGAGCAAAGAAACCCATCTCCAATGAGAAATGGATAAGAAAGCCCAGCTCCTGTGTCAGTGATGCCATCTAAAATGATTTCATAGATGGCTACAATAAAGCTACATATTAAAACAAAGTTATAACCATCACTGGTTTGAACTGTTGTGTCAATATGAGCATTGAGTAGAACGGACTAGTGATTCCTGGCCAATGTTAGTGCAGAGAGATGCCTAGGGGACACCGTGAGTTAGTCGTACAACAGGACATGAAGGTCATGTCCACATTAGGTCACCAGTGAAATGAATTTAATGACCTCAACTAAACCCATAAAGAAGGCTTCTTTCTATATAATCACACAAACATTCACAATTCGCAGTCACAGCTCAGGAAGGCTGGGCCTGGGGGTTGAATCTCTATAGATGCTTATGCAGTCTATGCGGTCAGTATCTTATTTCCAGAATCTTATTTCAGAGTGAAAACTCATATTAGCTCCAGGTTATTGTTTAGGAATAATACTGGATAATTAACAACCTAAACTACTTGGTCCATATGCACCTGCCATATCTTTCCCCTTATTTTTTTCTTTCTAGATTTCTTCTAATTGTCATTATCTGATCAACTTTCCTCAAATTAGTAAGGCAGGTGCCAGGATTCATTAACAATGAGAGTTCTTTGGCTCTTTGTCTAAATGGTAACCAGTCTTAGTGCAGAGGATGTCAGCTTTCTTCCTCTGGGGTACATTGCACTCCATCTGTGACATACGCTGCCTGAATCAGTCTGGGAGCCAGAAAGGTCAAGTCCTACCACAGCTATTTCTAAGTCCACAGTTGAAGAGGCAGCCGAATGTGTCACCACCTCATTCTTCAAGCGTTCAGTAAATGAATGAAAAGATTCTGCATTATTTTTCTCAGCAGGCAAATTACAGAACTATTCCATGCCATGGAGGGGGAGAGGAAGTGATGGGATGTTCTGTGTCTCTATTAGCACAAGGTTCTACAGGGTTTCTTTGTAAATACTTTTTTAATTAACATGAACATGCATTAAATAAGTGACCAACTGGTCTTGCAAAATTCTTCAGTCCCATTATCTCTCAGGTGTGACTTAAAAACTGTTTGTTGATGAGTAAGGCTACAGGCTTGCAGCACTCTGAGGGGCTGCTGTGTTTTAACCCCACATCTACTACTTAACATAGAAAGCTCTGAAATTTTCAACTCTTTACATCATTCTCCTGTTTTCCTGGTCTTTTAATCTACTGAAAGGGCAGTGCCCTCTCTCAGAGGTTTTGTGGAGGCCACATGTACACTTGTTATACTAAACTAAACAGAAGCATTCCACCTCCCGGGAAGACTCACTCACTCTTGTCTTACATTTTTGTTTAGTTAAAATGTTTCTAAATAATGTCATTAAATCCAGATCCCATTTAGCTTTAGCATATGGATTTTTCCACTATATAAACAGCTTTCAAACTAAACTATCTCTGTGCAAATGTAATTTCCTGTTACCCAGAACATATCCATGCTGGGCTCCCGGTGGTTCTGGAAAATGTACTCTGCTCTTTCAACCCTGTCTCTTCAGCTCTGAATCAGCTTGGTAATGTGACACCTGTGCATACAAAGTGAAAATACCCTGTAGGACCCTCCGAAGTTCCATATGGATGGGGAACATTTTAATTCTCCTCTGACTGACATTTCAAGGATCTCCTAGCTAGCTTCAAAGAATCTTGCATTTAATTTTAACTACAGTCATTGTATGTCAGAAGATAACCATCAATATCTGGCATTGTATAATAATGATTATTAATAATACCTTCCAACTCAAAGGATCCCATGATTTTACACAATAGGTACATTATACTGGGATCACAACCACTACTCCCAGCAGCAAGATGCAGCTACCTGTGGGGCAGAACAGCAAAGGTATTTAATACCAATTGCTTCAAACAGCAATTCCAAGAGGGAGTGAAGCAGAAAACTGTACCATAGGAAACTCCAGGGAGAATTTACAAAGACAGGAGGTAATTACCCAAACTGGGTAATTAAGGGTTGGGGACATTGGGGTTAACATGCCTTCTTGCAGAAGTCCCATGGGTCAACAGTCCAGTTTTGCATCTCCTCTCAAAGACTGCCCAGCAGCAGCATGCCCCCTGACACCATGTGGTGCAGCCAGTCAATACTCACTTAGAGGGGAAGAGTGCCACCTACTGACTATCCAGGGAAGCCTAATTTTAATACATTAAAAAGGTAAACTGACGAGACTTGTATGTAACAGTAAGCACATCTCAGGATCAGTCACTGCTGTATCCTTCATCTTCCTATGCCCTGCCTTTTGTTTATTCTCAATGCTCGCTGTGTTTAGGCTAATTTAGACTATATGTTCCTTTGACAAGGACCTGTCATTTTTTAATTGCCTGTAAAGCTGTGTGCATGCCAGTGGCACTGCATAAGATGAATTATTTATTTACGTATGTACTATACATCCAGATGAGTGTAAGGGTACAAACAGTGGTGGATAGTCCTATGGGCACATGACAGAGAGTGTGGAATATCAAAGAAAGTTCTTTCAATAGTTACCTTGCCTATTGGAGGGGAGTGCAGTAGCTGATATGTAAGAAGTGCAATATCTTTCCCTGTGAGAACTTGAGCTTTCCCAATTGCTTCACTTTATCATTTTTACTATATTTTGTTTATATATTATATATTATGTTTTGTTTATAACTGCATTAATCAAGGTGACAGAGAGCTGCAAATGGTACAGCGTTCTAGCGATGGTTAAAACCTGTTCCAGACTTTAGAGGTACAGAACTTCTTGAGAACACTATGTTATTGTTAAGACTAGAGAGTTTGAAATGAGCACTAACAGTTAGGTGTAATCCAGCTCGCACTGAAGTCAATGGCAGTCTTTCAATGGGTTTTGGATCAGGCCCTTAATGAAGAGAAACATTCCCACACCACAATAAGCTTTCTAAAGACCTATTGGGTTACTGTGGCAAAATCAATGCAAGTCATAGGAGGGGAAGTTAAACCTCAGTTTTGGTGCAATCAAGTTCATGTGGAGCTGAGCAAACAATTCACAAAAAACAAGTAATTCTGCTATTTTTTGCTCCCTTTTTTATGCATGGTTTGTCTGTGAACAGACTGTAGCTTTTATAAATTTCCTTGCTGTTGACAATTATCAATTGCTTGGTGCAAGCAAAACCAGACCATGAGCTAGGGAACTGGTCACTGCAAGTAACACACGACTGGTTCAATATTTAAGTTGTATGACTAAGTCACATGGCATTATTTCTGTTTCATGATTGTGTAATCTAACCTTCATAAACTATTTCTGCCCCAATCAAACTTTGCTTCACCATGAATTTGTGATTTCAGCTACTAGCCTGAAATGCACTTTGCACAAATCATTGGTTATGGTGAATTTTAATATAAAGTGAATAAAAATGGGTGTAAATACAGTGCATGCAAAATTCTAGAATAAAACTCACCAAGATGTTAATAATTTTTCTTGCTGATTGCCCAGGTCTCAGGACTATAGTTTTCAAGGTTCTCTTAAATTAAATAACCTTTGACCCTGCTTGCATCTAGCAAAAGCAGAAGTCTGAAGGTCAAAGGTTAATGGGCCTGGAAATTATCATATGTTTATCAGCAAAATAAACTTGGAATAATGTTGGAGCAAATGCCAATCTGTTCCCACCAGCTCAAATTTCTAAGAAAACACAATGAAATTAACACTCTGGGCAGTAACAGCCTGGAAAGCGAATATTTTCACAAGCCTGTGAGGCTCTGTGGTGGAGTTTCATGTAGACTATTTGCATGTCAGTTGCTGACATTGTGAGCCATACAGGGAGACAATGGGAGCTGTTTGTTTGCTGCTTTCTAACCCTGAGAAAGAAATTTAGGTCCCAATTCTGCTCCCATGAAGTTAATGGTAAAATTCCCTTTAACATCAATGGCAGAGGATCAGACCTGAATGTGGAGCAGGAAACAAGCAACAATACTTGATGTCGCACTAAGACAGCAAGTCACTGGAACACCAACATATTAACGTGGGTCTGAATCTGAGCCCAGGCAGCTTTAGGATTTTAATAATTACCTAAATGATGAAAAGTTGCCCAGACAGCCTTCGGCAGTTAATTGATAAGCATTCATTTCCAAGAAGATCCATCTGTTTCTAATTAAATGTGTTTGACACATCTTTCTATATGATCTAGGAGACAACATAAGAAATACTGAAAAAGTACTTATTGAATCCATATGGCCAGTCCCTGGCTATCTGCAAACTGCAGAGCCAATTAAATAGGATGAAATACTTGGGGGAGGGAAGTAAAGTTCTATGAAAAGGACTTTGGGAGTTTTAAAGATGATGCTCAGAACCCAGCATTACATCAGCGGTGTCTTATTCACTCCACAGAAAATATAACTCAGGAAAAGCGGAAGTGAGTACTCTTTTCTATCGGAGGACTGTGGGAAGAATGAACTTGGTAGAGTGCTCTTGGGATGGGCTATGAAAGAGGAAAACTCCTTACATCAGAACCTAGGAATTGCCAGACTGGATCAGAACTAACAGATCCATGTAGGGCAGTCATGGGCAGATCTCCTCCTAATGCCTAGTAGTTAGAGGTTGGCTTTAGCCCTGAAGCATGAGGTTTTAACTCTTTAAAAACTGCTTTTAGTATTAACTATTATAACTCCAGATACTCGTGTTATTCATATAAATGTCCAATCGCTGTTTGAATCTTGCTGAGGTCTTGGCCTCTTTTTACTCTCCAAATACAGCAGGTCTCCTGAGCCCAGAAAGACAATCTTTGGCATCAGAAAGCATCTGACACAGAAGATCTTGTTTGTCTGTGGGTTTTAGTCACAGCTGTGACAGGTCTGGCTCTGGTCATGTGGTTTCTTGAACTCACTTGCTAAAGTTGGAGGGATTTCTGCAAAACAAAATGTTTTCTGCCTGACTCCTAGAGGCTGTGGAATCTGAGTGCACCTCTCAACCAGTCCCATAGGGCAGGATGGGGGTATTAGGTATAAACTGCCCCATGCTTAAATATGTCTAAAAGCACCAGTAAAACAATTCAGGAATACACATAGCACCTGCAAAGAAACATCTTGAGGTAGGGGTGCATCCGTATGAACTAAGTGTACAGAGAAGAACAAAGCAGTGACAGCAAAGGGTCCTGCAGTTTCAAGAGCAGAGCAGAAAAACAAGGTTGAGGGAAAGGAGTAGTGATGAAATGTCCCTTGCAAACGTAAATAAGAAAAAAAAGGACAGTGATATTTTCCTTGGGCTGGTCAGTGAATCAGGGAGCAGAGGGATCAGAATCTGCCATATCAATCTTTATAGTGCCTGGACTCCAAGAGGACTTTATGGTTTCACACAGCTCAGCAACATGCTCATTTTCTGCTATCACCTCACCCCAAAATTAAGAGTCCAAATTCTGCTCACACACCTAGATCTTCTGCATGGCAGATTTAGCTCATTCTACAGGGTCAGTGTGACCGTTATCCTATTCAGAACATGGATAAATCCCATAATGTTCCTTAAAAAACCAAGGATGAGTTGAGAAACCTCCTGTGTGGGACTGTATGCTCAATGGCAATCAGTGTGGCACAGCAATCAGCCAGTGTGAGAACTCCACTCATATGAGAAGCTTGAAGAAAACTCATTGGCAGCCTTTGCAAAGGTTGATTGGGGCCACAACATACTTCATAAAAGACTGCTCTTTCTTGTGCATTCTTTTACAGATGATGAATATGGAGATAGTGACATTGTAGTATATATATGCTACAAAACTTGTTCAATCACCAACATGAATTTTAAATCAATTCTTACCCCGTTGCCTGAATACCTATCACATTTATACAGATCAGTATGAGTCAATGAGCCAGAAATTAAGTGAACATCTCTCTGAGATCTGATCCTTTGTTGTAACATCTAATACAGTAATATTTTACATTTATACATCACATTCCATCCAACAATCCCAAAGGCCTTCACCAATTCTCTCTCTATTGATATGTGCATTGTATCCATCCGCACAGAGCTTCACTGCAGAAATACAGCCACCTCGGGGTGAAACGGTGACAGTCAGGGCATAAATGGCACACAATGTTGCATGGCAATGTGGGAATGGGACATTACGGCCATAGACACCATGACCAGTCTCTATGAACTTTCCTAGAAAAAGTGTCCATAGAAAGCTGGATGGAGTTCAATTTATCTAACATAAAAAACTTCCAAAGGGCATTTATGGTTCATTTTCATCTGAATTCCACTGACATTTCAAACATCAAGATTTCCTGTGTTTGCTTCTTACTTTAGAAGCAACTTGAGAAGGTTTAAGGAGATGCAGGATATGCAATCTGTTGGAAAACAAAGTGTTTCTCAGACTATGGCCAATAAGAATAGTTTTTTAAAGAGAGTTGGGAACTTAGACAATTTTTTTTTGCAGATCATATCTTCTTACCCTCAACCACTAGTGCAGCTAAATGTGCACTTTTCACACAGTTCTAATTATTAAAGGTTGTGAATTTCTCGTATATTTCATCCTCAGAAATAATTTCAGCCCACAATCCAATGGAAGCACATTTATTATTTATTACATGCATCACCAGCATCTAGGCACAACATAATGTGGATAGATCAAGTAAAAAATGTGTTTTAATAGAAGCTGTTGGCTAGAACACCATACAACTGGATGTGTGTAAGAACATATAAGAACAGCCATATTGGGTCAGACCAATGGTCCATCTAGTTCAGTATCCTGTCCTTTGACAGGGGCCAATGTCAGGTGCTTCAGAGGGAATGAACAGGTAATCATAAAGTGATCCATCCCATTGGCCATTCCCAGTCTCTGGCAAACAGCAATCCCTGCTGTACTTATTCTCCCTGAATTTATACAGGTCTTTTTTGAACCCCATTATAATCTTGGCCTTCACAACATCCTCTAGCAAGACGTTCCACAGGTTGACTGTGCGTTGTGTGAAGAAATACTTCCTTTTGTTTGTTTTAAACCTGCTGCCTATTAATTTCATTTGGTGACCTTTAGTTTTTGTGTTATGAAATGGAGTAAATAACATTTCGGTATTTACTTCCTCCACACCAGTCATGATTTTCTAAACCTCTAACATACTCCCCCCTTAGTCGTCTTTTTTCCAAGTTGAAAAGTCCCAGCCTTATTAATCTCTCCTCATATGGAAGCTTTTCCATACTCCTAATCATTTTTGTTGCCCTTTTCTGTACCTTTTCCAATATCAATATATCTTTTTTGAGATGGGGTGACCAGATCTGCACAGCATTCAAGATGTGAGCGTACCATAGATTTATAAAGAGGCAATACGATATTTTCTGTCTTATTATCTATACCTTTCCTAATGATTCCCAACATTCTGTTATCTTTTTTGACTGCATTGCACATTGAATGAATGTTTTCAGAGCAGTGTCCACAATGACCCCAAGAGCTCTTTCTTGACTGGTAACCCTAATTTAGACTCCATTAGTTTATATGTATAGTTGGGATTATGTTTTCCAGTGGGCATTACTTTGCATTTATCAACATTCAGTTTAATCTACCAGTTTGTTGTCCATTCACCCAGTTTTGTGAGATCTCTTTGTAACTCTTCAGAGTCTGCTTTGGACTTAACTAGCTTGAGTAGTGCGCATCACCTGCAAATTTTGCTGCGTCACTGTTTACCTCTTTTTCCAGACCATTTATGAATATGTTGAACAGTACTGGTCTCAGTCCAGACCCTGGGGGACACCACTATTCACCTCTCTCCATTCTGAAAACCGACCATTTATTCCTACCCTTGGTTTCCTAATTTTTAACCAGTTACTGATCCTGCCAGTGCAAAAATGGATAGTGAGCAAAATCAGAGGCGGGAGTGGAGTACTCACACCAAATATTCATGTTTTCAGTCTGCAGTCATCTTTCAAATGTCTCTCTCAGGGGAGGTGACACACCATGAGGGTACGGGGCTTTGCCACAGAGACCGTACCACAGGGAGGTGGGACTGTGTCAGAGCAACCATGCCCTGGGGCGACAGGACTGTGCCATGAGGAGGTGGGACCGAGTCAGGCAGCCCGTGCCATGGGCCGAGGCGCTGTGCCATAGACCAGTGGCTCTCACCTGTCCAGGCCACTGGACCCCTTCCAGGAGTGTGACTTGTCTTGCGTACCCAGTTTCACCTCACTTAAGAACGACTAGCTTACAAAAGTGAGACACACACACGCAGGTGTCAGGGCGCACTTACTGTTTCTGCCATCGCACTCCAAGACAAGTCAGCTGGACTCACAGGTCAGCAGCGCACGGCAGCGGCTCTGCCAGCCGCTCTAGGCTGACTGACTTGCTTCGCAGCCTGAGGTGAAGCTAGGCGGGTACATGACGAGCTGCCTGAGGCAAAGCTAGGCGGGTACATGATGAGCTGAGGTGGCCCCTGGGCGACAACCACTGCCACAGCCCGAGCCACAGGGTCTGCGCCCCGGCAGCCCTGTCATGCCAGGCGGGGTGAGGCTGCGGGACGGGCGGGGGAACGGCCGCCGGGCTGGCCAGCGCGCGAGACGGGAGCGGGACCTGACACCTGAGGCCGCGAGCGGCGCCAAAGGGCGCCAAAAGGCGCCGCGCGCCCCTTACAGTTACAGGTAAGGAGCACGAGCACGACCCGAGCAGACGAGGACACGCGTGCGCAGAATCTCATCCCGGCCCAGGGGCTGGCACATGCGCACAACAGGGCTGCTCGCCCAGGGGCGGCGCATGCGCATCACTCCCCTCAACAGGCCGCGCCGCTCCTCACATACGGCCCTGGCGCCCGTAGCCGGGGTGGTGTTTTTACGGCAGTCGTAAGTGAGGGCGCGCGACGGGTCAGCTGCCTGATCTGACTCCGGCGTCTGGGACCGAAGGGAGCATCGCCCCCCCGGCTCTGTCTGTAAGGGTGGGGGTCGCCTTAGCAGTGCCTGGGGCCCCGGGTGCTGCCTGGGGGGCCGGGGCTTGAGGGGTGCTGGGATCGGGACGTGGGGGAGGGGATCCGGAGGGGGTTGACGTGGGCGGTGCGATCCGGAGGGGAGTTCTGGGGGAAGTGCGAGGCGGGGGATCCTGCAGTGGACATGCGTGTCTGGGGTTCCAGTTCTGCGTGGAGGGGGCCGGTGTCTGGGCGGGTTGCGGGGGTGGGTAACCAAGGAGGGCAGGGGGTGAGTTTTGGCTCAGTTTCAAACTGTGGGAGTTTGAACAAGGGAGTTGTCAACTATCTCACTGAAACTCACTATAAACGGTTGCATTGCTGGGGTATTGGGCAAACGCGGCCTGGAAACTCATCCTTACAAGTAGACTTCTGAGTTTTAGGGTGACTCGTGGTGGTGGTGGTGGTCATGTAACGAGTTGGACCCCTTGTTTCTTCTCACAGAACAGCCGGTTCCAGCTGTGCGATGAGGCCGCAGCAGGCATCTGTTTCTGGTAAAGTCTTTGTCCAGCGAGACTACAGTAGTGGCACCAGGTGCCAGTTCCAGACCAAGTTCCCCCCGGAGCTGGAGAACAGGGTAAAAGCTTTGCTTCAATTTACCTAGGGTTGTGTGAAGGATAGGGGCCAAGATAGTCCTGAGCTAGCTGCATACGGTGACTGGAAAGCGTACTTGCTATGCACTCTTTCTGCTTCCTGTGCCCAAAGGGGGAAGTGATAGGAAATACTCAGAATGAGTCCCTTATTGTTTACAGCCAACATGTGTGGTGTTTTCAGACAACTGAGGTGACAACTTCCTTGTCTCTAATAACTTACTATTTAAATTATACCCACCATACGTCATGGAGTGGACCTTGTAATGATTCCTTCTAGGAAGTGATTTGGCTCTTTTAAATAGTCTCTTTCTGTGGCACTTTTCATCCTACAGTGCTTAACAAAATGCATGTCATATAGTTTGTATGTCAGTTTGAGTAGTTAGCTGTGGTGTAGTAGTCAGAGTAGATGATAGGGAATCAGAGCTGGGGTTTTTCCCCGAACTCAATGACTGGCTTAACTGTGTAATCTTTGGAAAGTTACTTTACCCTCTTTGCCTCAATTCCTAAATCGATTAAAACTGTACCTACCTGTCTCAGAGTGGTTGAGGCTTAAAGGGACGCTACCAGCTTGAAATCCTAGCTAATTTTAAAATAGTTAAAAGTAGTCTCTGAGATAACACCGTCTGAGATCTGCTTTTTTTTTTTTTTTTTTTGCGGAGGTGGTTTTACAACATTTTCGGAAGTGAACTAATTGGTTAAGTATAGGGAAATATCTTTTGCTCTGATCTATTTATGTTCTGGTGACCTTGCTTGATAAAAATAATCAGAACAGATATTTTTAAAAATCCAGGCAAAATGGGTTTAAATTGGCTCTCTCTTGAATTGTTTTGCTAAACATTTTGGTCTGCTTGAATGAGACACTCTAGAAGAGTAATGGTGTATTAAATTAGAAGCCATATATTAAAAATAAATTTTAATAGTCATTCTTAAACTGCCTTTGTTCAGCGGATGGTGCTGCTTTGTCTCTCTGTGGGAGATGACACTTTGCCAAGATTTCATCAGCCAAGGCCTATGCCGGGGAGAAACTTGACACGATGGGAAATTAGATTATCAAAGTGGTTGTAAACTGAATTCTGTCTTTTATTTTTGGTTAATAGGATTGTGGTTTAAATAGTACCAAATTAACCACAGATAAAAATGGAGCCAGCCTTCCCACCCACATTAATAATCTGACATCTCAAATTTATTGTTGAGGAGCTGTATTTGTTATGGCCTAACCAATGGAGTCAGGCTGTCACAGTGTCAGGTTTCTGATTAATATTTTTAACATGTTTGAACAAAGATAGTGGTGGATTCCTCTTCTCCTTCCCTGTATACAGAATGGGGTTAATGGTACTTACCAACTCAGTGAGGTGCTCTGAGATCTATGGAGTCAAAGCTGTAGGCAAGAGCCAGTGGTTATGGTTTGTGATTTGACTCTTACATTACATAGTAAAGTATCTTTGCTTTAATGCACAGCTCATTAATGTTCTCGCTCTTAGTATAAACTGAAATGGATCCCTCATTGTTTTCTGTTGGATACAATTACTTTATAACAATTAATTTTTATAATCTCTATCTTTGATTTTGTGGGAGAGGTGTTTGTTCAGATACAAACATCTGTAGCATGAGTGCTTAGTCTCTGCACTGGACATCAGTATATTTCTCATGCACGTAATATGAACGCACACAATGTTATCTTGAGTGCTATCAGAGTCTATTATTAGAAAATTGTCAGAAAGATATTGGTATAGTAGGGAATATTTTCTTGACAGCCTAGTGGCTTGGCTGATGGAGTTGACTCCCTGGTTTTACCCAGGGATTGGGATATAATTGCAGAGGTGAGGTGATACTTTGTCACTGAGTAAAAGGGTGTGGACAGGGTTATATGGGAGCAATCTGTAGCAGTGTCTTTCAGGAAGGCTTCCTTTCCAGTGTCATGATTTGTGTTGAGAATCTAGCTGGTCACTAACAGAAGAGGTTGAATAGGAGCAGGAGTGAGAATGGCACCTTGCAAGCTGGATAACAGTCTTGTCCAGAGCAGCAGCCTTTAGGAGGTAAATCGATAGTCTTTGAAGACAGGTGATGAGTGTGAGATCTTTGATTCTGGGGAAGGTGGTTTTTATAAACAAAGTACTAGTATAAAATCTAATATGTTTTAAATATTAGTAAACATTTTGTAAATTATTTTTATAGAAGTGGTTTGTGTCTGTATTTGTCTACTTTCAACTCAGACAATCATACTATGAAAGGGATGGAGGCTTTATCTGGATATCACTCTGCCACCTTGTTGGGTGTCATTTCCTGTTTACAGACTTTAAAATACAGAATGTTCAATAAACTTATAGTTGACACCAAACATTCTTAAACACATGCATAGTTAGAATCAGATGTGAGCCGAGGAGTCATCTTGGTGTGGGAGGAGTCCTTTCATTATGGAGTCTCATTAAAGCAACTAAAATTTCCTAAATCTCAATCTCTTATTCTAGACAATCTTTTACTCTAGATACTGTAAAGTCTTTATTATAAATGCTGACTTTGCACATATTGGGAATGGCTGATACACTGAATAAAAAGCAGTGTATTAAAGCTCATGCGTTTATGTCAATACATGCTAAGAACTAAATCCCACAACCCTTGTGCGTCCAACTCTCCCATGGACTATGTTGGGAGATGTGGGTGTGCAGATATGCAATCTCATACCCTAAAGCCTTTATATAAATGGCTTGGTTTATTTGACATAAAGGCAAGATGAAATTAAATTGTTGGTCTAAATTTTCCAGAAACAATTGGTAGCTTTCCTACTGTTCAGTTTGCATATCTCATTCACTTGAAACTCATTTTGGATGTGCAAGGAAAGCAGGATTGTTCCCTTTGTATCCTGAGAACCGCTGGTTTCTCCGCATAGGTAATTCTTCTGAAAAACCATCTTAAATTTAGAAAACCTGAGCTTTGTGGCTTTGCTTCTGTAAAGGTTTTGATGGGCCATTAAACGGGCTATTGTCCTGCCGCCTCTCCGTCTGAGGTGTATCCCAGCCAGCACAATTTGAAATACAGGTACATCAAATATGTCCATAATTTCCATTACAGATAGAACACATGAACATAAGTATTGTCATCTGACTTAGCACATTATAACCTCTCTGACAGTACCTGACATGGCATATCTCACACGAATTATGATTTTGACACACTGATGTTAACCAATATCACAAATGCCCACCGCCACCCCCCCCCCCAAAATCTAACAAGTGTCACACCATGCCTTCAGTGAAGAATTTATTTTTGAAATCTAGAGGATCTTCCCCTCCAGATCAAGTTTTCAACTGGTTGTACTTTGAACCTAACAACTTACACACAAAGCAGCTTAAATAAAAGCTGAAAATGAGTAATGTGGAAATAAACATTTGATCTAATCATTTAAAATCACTTATCTGGTATTTAACCAAGTGCTACAAATTATGGAAGTTATTCTGTACCTAAACAAAATGTTGGCTCTCCATGTTGTGTTTGAAACGAATTGTCTGTCGGTATGTGATGCTGCTGGTTAAGGACCTGTTCTAGCACAAAAGCTAGATCTCTATGTGGAGGATCAGCGAGTTCTGAATGAGAAATTTGCTGGTCAGTCTTGTTAAATTCAATCTCTCTCTTGTAGATCGATAGGCAGCAGTTTGAAGAGACGGTTCAAACTCTAAATAACCTTTATGCAGAAGCTGAGAAGCTTGGGGGCCAATCTTATCTTGAAGGGTGTCTGGCCTGTCTGACTGCCTACACTATCTTTTTGTGCATGGAGACACATTATGAAAAGGTGAGCCTGTTACATTTCATGCAGTAAAGCAAATTAAACTCACAATGTTGTATATGAAAGTTACGGTCTGTCAACAGGAGAAAGGCTTTGGATTTTTAATTTATTTATAAGGTTTTCTCTTACAACAGCATAGTTCATCACTGTAGTACAAATACAGAATAAACTTTACCTGCTAGCTTAGCTTCCTGAAAATCCTGGTGTGTGACTGAGTCTGTTCTCCTCTCACTTATATCTGAGAGTTGTAACATAAAGGCAGAGAATAAACATCCACTTGAGTCACTGGTTGGAGAGGAGCAAAGAAATAAAATGTCAATGTTCCAGGTGTGGGAAGAGGTCATCCTGCTACTAGGATAAACTATAACCTAAAACTGCACATTATGTTTGTATGGAGAGAGAATGAATTGGATAGGTTGAAAATGTATCTTTGGCTGATCAGTCACTCAGTGTACCCAGCTGGGTGAACTGTTCCTAACCCAGTCATGTTTAACTGTAAAATGCTTTAGACAAATACTAAACTGGCGAGTTTTACACTGAATGTTCAGTAATTTAACCCCATAAGAAATTAATAATGAGGAGAGAGTTGTTTCACACCTTTGTAGTTGAAGGGAGGCTCCTGATTCCCTCCTAAACACACCAGACACTAGCTTTTGTCTGCCGCCCCAAGTCCTCTGGAGTTTATGCTGCTGTTAGCCTACTTTTCAGCATATTCCATTGCATCTTACCTTTTTACTACTTGTTTTCCGTGGCATTTAGATTTAGGTGAAATATTAAGGTAGATGACGGTGTGATATAACTACTCCAAATCTACTTCTCTAACATACACTTATACAACACCCTCTATTTTGGATTCTCCAAGTAAACATTCATTAAGGGCCCAATCCAACACCCATTAAAAGCTAGTGTAGAGATCTTAAGTGACCTGTTTTTGTGCCATGTGGAACTGCTGATTTCCACTCCTTTGTTGAATGACTAGATCATTCTAAAATTTCAAATGTTGGTCTGATGGCTTCTCTCTAAAAATGAAGATCTTCATTCTTCTTTAAACACCCTGACACACTGGCTTGAGGAACTAGAAGCCATTCATACTTACAGAGCTGCGTGCATCCATGCTCACATATGTGGTCTGGGTTTGGTATTAGCAGTTCCTCTTTATTTTATGCACTCTGAGTTCACAAAGCCAGTGAGTAGATAGCCGAATCAGTATCTAAGTACATTCAGCATCCCTTCTTTAAATGAAAGGAGTGTTTAAAGAAGCCTAATACTTTAATATTGCTGACTTGAAATAAAAACATGTTCCAGATCATTATGTTTAAGATTACTGCTGTATATTTATATATGAATAGAAGAAGCCTTTTGTCATCCCTTCTGAGCTGGGTGATAAATTGTGCTTGTTTGCAAAATGTCATTTTTATCTAGATATCTTTTGGCCTATTTTATGTGAGAAGAGTGACTTTTTAAACTTTAGGCTGACCCCAGCTGACATTCCTTTTTACCACAGAGAGCTAGATTAGGATAGGGATGGCAAGGCTGATAACTTTTCTTTTCCAATCTCATTGGAAAAAACAGCATTCCTGGTCACGCTAATGAGAACAGAGCAAAGAGATGGTTAATTCTTGTGACTAACTCTCTCTATCTTTGTGTCTGTGGCACTTACTACTATACTTAGTAATTTTTTTGAATATCTAGTTGGTTTTACAAATAACTTTTCTGATCCTCTCAAAATAAAAGATTGATTTCCATAATGTGATCAACTTGCCATTTTTTTAAATCAGTATGGATTTCTCAGTACATAATCTTGCAACTAAAACCACATCAGAAAGCTCATCCATCAAACCTTACATTTGATTAATCTGAACTGCAGTGTGTCCTTCATAGCAATCCTTAGCAGAGTATGGCTGGATGCATTGCAGGAATTCTTTATTTGAAATCAGTCATGCAGTTGTTTTGTGCTCTATAGCACAAGTACTAATGGATTGTGGAGAGAGATACGACATCTCTAATTTCCACTTCTTGCAGCTTGGCTGAGCAGGAAATGGGAGAGTTGGAGAGATCTGAGCTGGATATCTTTCTGGCTTGCTTGCTTCCATTCATTGTTTGAAGAGGGCTGACAGATACCCATTCAGAGATAAGAAACAAAAATCTGACTAGTAAAAGCTTCCTGAACTGAAACATTGGGAGGTTCCGTTAAGTCTGAAGGAGCAGTGTGTGTGAGAGACCAAAAGTGAAACTTCACACTGCTAATAAAATACAGAAGTCACTCAACTAAGACTATTTCAGAATGTATTGGTTTTCTGCTGTGACTGTGTGGAGTCTGTTCTCTTACAAGAAGATACTCTTTGCCTTATACATATATATAATCTGAATTTCCATTTCAAGAATGAGGAGGGATTCTGGAAAGTCCAGTAGTGACTCCAAAAAGTATTTAGGGGTCATAATGGACAGCCAACCAAACATGAGCTCCTAGTGCAAAGCTCTGACAAAAAGGGCTAATATGATCATTGGATGTAAGAGGGGCGTAGTGAGTAGGAGCACAGAGGTGATTTTTTTTTTTTTTTTTTGTATGTCTGCATGTGGCACTGGTGAGACTGATGCTAGAATACTGCATACAGTTCTGATGTCAACACTTTTTAAAAGGAAGTTGAAAAATCAGAAAGGGTATAGAAAAGAGCTGCAAAAATTGAGGGCTGGAGAAAACTCTTTATGGTAAGAAACAATGAGAGGTGGCTTGATTAGTGTATTAAGTATTTTCCTCGGAAGAAAATACTAGGTACTAAAGGCCTCTTTAATCTGGTGGAGAAATGCAGAAGAAGAACCAATAGCTGGAAACTGAAGTCAGACACATTACATTTAGAAATAAGGCTCTGCAGTGGAGATAAGCCACAAGAACAACCTACTAAGGGAAGTGGTGGATTCTCCATCTCTTGGCGTCTTCAAATAAAGATACCTTTCGGGAAGTTAAGCTTTAGCCAAATACAAGTTGTTGGCTTAATACAGGGGTAACTGGGTAAAATGGAATGGCCTGTGATATACAGGAGGTCCGCCAAGATGATTTAGTTGTGCCGTCTGTCCTTGAACTCCATCAGTCCGTGGAAGAAGCATGTAGGGGGAAAACAGCAACTTTTGGAGTAGCCAACGTTTGCACTTTGTATTTAGCAGTCTTGCTGTTAATGAAAAACTGACATGGATGGAAAGGGGCCTCTTCTCTCATTTGTAGAATCACACCATAATGTATAGTAAGCAAATTGCTTGTGGGGTAACTTGCACTGCATATTTTCATAGCACTGTACAAGCCTCTTTTCCAGTCTATAGCCTATATGTGTCCTTAACCACTTGTAGCACAGACACACTATTATACATGTGTACCTGTCAGAGAACCTTGTTACAATGCAGCTGTCCCCAATCTAATTGCAATATGGTTTCAGTGCAGGTATGGACAAAACGCTACCATGTATCTTCCTCCACACCCCCTCCTCACCAAAAACAAAAAAGTAAGAAAAAGACTAGCTATGTAGCATGGCTACAGTCCCATCTGTGTTAAACTGGAGCTATGTTGCTAGGTCTCCTCTGACCTGGTGGTATTTGTAGTGTAGACTGGGCTTTGAAAGGAAGGCTGATGTGAAAACTCAAACAGAAAAACTGTAAAGTGTGTGTGTTCTGTCACCAGGTTCTTAAGAAAATTGCCAAATACATTCAGGAACAGAATGAGAAGATCTACGCACCCCAGGGCCTCCTCTTGACGGACCCCATCGAGAGGGGACTAAGAGTTGTATCTTTTTATGGCTTCTTAATCCTCTTCTGAATTCTGTTCTCAAAGCGGTAATAGTACATTTTAGCTCACAGAGGCAGCATGGCATGCTGCAGGCACCCACGATTGTGATTTTATAAAACAACACTCCTTGGTATTTGTAACATCTCATCTGTAACACAGACAGCCTTTCCTCTCAGTCTTTATTAGGATAAAATGACTATCTGTTTAGAAAGTCTCTTTTTAATAAACTATGATGAAAATAAAACATTTGATAAACCTATTACTTGGCACTCTCTTAGAAAGGTGCTATTCAGAATTAAAGTATCTTCCTGCAACTTCAGCTACCTCTGGAAGATGCAACTTACCCATTTAGAAAGGCTAGCTGACTCCCTAATAGAAATAAAACATGGAATGTAAATGCTCTGTAGAACGACTTTAATATTGGTCTTGGCTTAGACACAATGCATTGTTGCCCCACCCGATGTCTATGGTAAAATCTCTATCACAACCTGCCTAGTGATAAGGTCTGTCCCCCTGGGTTTTGCTCTTGGCTACAACTTCTCTTCCAGGCTTTGGACCTCACTGCAAATGGCTTAGCATTCTAGTTACCATTTTCCTTGGTGATTGTGAGGGCATCTTGTATCACTAAAAGGGGAAGTATGAGTAATGCATTTCATCTGTCAAGAATTCTGACCTCGAAGCCCCTTTGAAATGCATAGGCTCATAGTGTGTGGTGAGTTGTCATCCTAATTAATTGCAGTTCCTTAGGTTTATCTGAATAGTTGCCCAAATAGCTTACAGCTGTCAGTTGTGTAATTTCATTACCCTTGTTGTGCTGAGCATGTTTTTGAGAACTGTAAGTACAGAAAAATCACTTGAGATTGGTAAACAGACATGTAAATAGTGATTTTAATTTGGTAAATTTGATTAGTAATTGAACAGTGTAAGAGTGTAAAGCAAAAATTTGCCTAATGATCAAGCTGTTAGTTTATAAGAATGTTAACAGCTTCACTGCAATATTACAAAGTCTTTCTGCCTCCGAACAGACATTTTGGTCTAAAGGCAAGTTGTAACACAGGTTGCAATGCCAAAAGCCACAAAGAATGTTTTGCTTATTATCGTTCAGAAATTTAGCAAAATTCCCTCTCTTGTAATGGCAGATGTGAGACTGAAAGATCAAATGCTCCACTGCCTTGCTTTGTTTCACTTGCCTGTTTTATCTTCATGATTTTTCTATAGCATGTTTTCTTAACAGCCATGCTGTGCAGATTGAAATTACCATTTATGAAGACAGAGGTATGAACAGTGGAAGATAAAACTAAGGAGTCTAAGGTAAATATTAACTTTGCTTTAGATGTCAGATCAATAACCTGCTTCTGTACATTCAGAAGATGCAGGTCCTCTCCCCTGCTGAGATGGAATGTTTGTCCAACCACTGCATGTAATCATGAGGCTTTTTAAATAAATCTTATGTGTGGATTCGATTTTTAAATCCCAGCGGAAGATGTAAAAACATCAATACTTGGCAGTGTGCTGCTGAATGATAATGTACTTCAGATGACACCAGATTTAACGTTGATTAAATCCAGATTTTTATTACATAAACATGCATAAACTTAAATCTAATTTATACTGTAGTGCATCAAAAATCATTATCTCAGGTTTGGTAGATCAATAGATTCTGATTATGCTGAACAGTGCAGAAGTTTAAAAATCATGTTTAAAATATAATGATTGAATTTAATCACTGTTTAAATGGCTATTCTGGATTTCAGAGTGACTCTTACTTATGGCATAAGGTGACATGGGACACCCATTCAGCTGCACATGCTAACACTGCAATTACAGTAGTGTGCGAACACCATCAGCTAAGTTAAATACGAGGATGAAGCCACGTCAGTATGTGGGTGGGAGACATCGCAGAAAATCCTGGTGCTGCAAGGTGTAGTGTTGGCAATTTAGTGGGTACTGTGGTGCTGCCTGCTCCCCTGAGTCAGTAGTGCATCAATGCTGCAGTGGGAAGTTAGGGACTCTGCTGCTGGAACTGCCATCTTTCTGCTTAAAGTTTCCCCCGTCATGTGTCCTGGGAGTCAAGATATTCAGCCCAATATCCTGACTCAGATTCCAATATGAGGAGTGATATCTTACCTCCATCAGTGTTAAACTTTTTGGTTCCAACTGGAGGGGTATTCACTTCATATGCACTGCTAACGTGGCTGCATTTCAATGCTGATTGAAGTGACCTCCCTTTTATCTCTCCATTACTACAACCAGTGTTGTGACACTTCATGTTCATCAAGTGCTTTGAGATCCACACAGCAGAAGCCAGATTCTACATAGCATGTCAAGCTGAATTCCTTCCAACACTCTGCCCCTTCTTTGCTTTGCCGAGTGCCTCTTGGTAATTACCTGCTCATGATTAACCTGTGCCTACAGATCTTCTAAAGGGGATTTCAGTCTAACTACGTTGCTCAGGGGTATGGAAATCTACATCCCTCTGTGATGCAGTTATAAGGACCAAATTCTTGGTGTAAACAGTGCTTCTTCTGTCAACATAGCTACTGCCTTTCAGGGAGGTGGAATACCTACACTGTTGGGAGAAGCTCTCCCGTCGGTGTAGGTAGTGTCTTCACTAAGTGCTACCAACTGCATCAGTGCAGCTGTATGTGTAGACAAGCCCTGAGGCTAACCAAGCCCTGATGGGAAACTTTTCTAGAGCAGAAGGTCAAAGATCCTTTTTGCTGCACAATTAGCTGTGGGATATCAGAGTAGTTTGTAACAATGTATTACTTATAGATGATGCTTCTAATTTAGAATGTCCAAACTGCTTGCTCTAGTTATTAGCACTCCGGAGCCTGATATAGCGTGTGGTTTTCTGCCATTGAAAATAAGTTTGTTTTATCAATTCCAGCTGCATTTACTTGGCACAATCCATTTGTCATGACTCATTTCACAGCTATTATTGCTAAACAGAATGTTTTTCCTAGGTGGTGTGGGTTTTGAGCAATTACACACAAGAGCCTACTCTATCAAAGTTCAAACAACTGTGAAATTTTAAAATGGGGAAAGATTTACATTAGGAACTTCTGGATAGTTTCATGAATTGCAAATATTTTTGTTCAGCACAACTTTGTTTTTGAAGCTGCATATGTATCAGGTGCAGGCCCATTATGGAATGAGGGCCTTATTAGGTATCTGTCTTGGCAAATTCAATACACCATCACCCCCAACCTAAAGCCTGCGAAGTGTCCTTGACAATCTGTTTATGATTGCTGAATAGCGCATGTGGGCTACATATATATAGTCTATCTGTAATCTATAATAGTAGGGAATATGCAGGATAGGAAGCCCTATGTGGAAGCTTTGTTTTCCTTTTGAGAGTTTGTGGTCATTTGGACGATAAATGGAGCCCAAAACCAAGGGGTAAAGACTCAGTTGGTGTGGCTGACAATTCCCAAGGCTGCTGAGGAAGCCAGCTTATTATAGGTGGAATGACATGGTAATGGTAGTGAAGTCTTGTGGCCACAGAGGTAGCTGTTGCACCATGTGATGGTTCCAAATCGTTTTAATCTTGTTCCTTAAACAGAGTAAACTCTCATGGCTGCCTTAAAGCCCAGTCATCATTGAGTGGCTGGTTGCTTGTAGATGCCACAGCAGATGTGGGTCCTGAGCAGGGCCGTATTATCCATTAAGCACAACAGGCACAGTGCCTAGGGCCTACGAAACTTTCAGGGCCTACGAAAAATGTTTTTATATATAACTTTTTATTTTTGTTTAAAAAAACTATTAATAGCTTAAAATCAAAGTAGTTATTTCGGTCAGGGGGCCTACGAAGGTCTTAAAACGGCCCTGGTCCTGAGAGAAGAATGGTTTATGGATTAAGCTGAGGAGGGTGCTCCATGCATAAGGCTCACTGTAGAAGAAGCAGTGAAGTGGGCATGAAGCAGAGGATGTCATTGGCAAGAGGATGCAGAGGAGACTTCAAGAAGTTTTACTCCGTGTTTTACAGAAGGGGACCTAGTGGTGAAGGGACTTGCCATGTTAGTGGCACAGCTGGGAATAGAACCAAGAGTGCTGGCTCCCAGGCACTTATTGTGAACCTTTGTTCTTCCTACCTCCTCCCTGGTGCCGTGCTTATGGGAGAACAGAACACAGTTATGTAGAGATGCTATTAGAGATGTAGAGATCTCTGCAGTGTTTCTAATGTTATTAAACTTGCTCTGTCTTGCTTTCTAGCACCCAGCTTAGTGGTGGACTTGCTGGACCAGAAGGTTCACCTACCTCCTGTCTAGAGCATCATTCCTGTCTGTTGCCAGATCCATGGTGCCATCCACTAAAGGACTAACTTCCTAGAATTCTCCTCCACATGGGGTGACTCTCTCATTGGTCAGCATCCATTTTGTGTCTTTATGGCAAGCTTTAAGTGATGGGATCATCTTAATTTCCAAGGAAAAGGCATTCAAACTGTTTGCACTGCAAATTACCTGGCAGATTAGTGCACCTGAAAGCAGTACTCTTCCTCCCCAGCCACTTGGGCCTTCCTATACATCAGACAGACTTCAGAAAGCACCAAGTCTGACTTTGGGAGTGTGTGTGTGTTTAAAAAATAAATTCAAAAAACAAAATCAAGATATGTCAATTGCACGAAGTGCCTCTGCCCGACAGCAAATTACTCAAGGCATACAGCATTTTAAGTTTCAAGATCAGATGCTGACTGGGAATTAGAATGCAAATGCTTTTTGTTTTAATGTTCTAGTTATTCCTAAGAATCATTAGCTAACATTATTGCTGGGTGTTTTGCTGCTGCTGCTGAGAATCTACTGTTACTGCATTGTCCTAAACTCATAGGAGGAGATAGTCTATTGCTTGTTTCATTAAACTATGTAAGCACAATAAAATGAATGCTGAACCAATAAATGTAACCATCCCTACTCTGCCCCTCAATGTTTAATATGTGAAGTGTAATAAAGTTCCTTTAGGGTTTATTATAAATACAATTTATAGGAAAATGTGATTTGACAAAGTACTAGATAGTGTGTAAGAGGGTTTCTTAACTAACCACGGGCACACTGCTGAAGAAGAGAGCTGTGCAGGATGTCATATTTCCCATGCATAAACATTCCTCAGCACCATCTGCTAAAATACTTTAGACATCTGAGTAAAACTGCCTACAAGTCAAGTTGGTGTAATATTTTCAGGTGTCTCCTTCTCCCTTATTAAAGTCAGCTCTCTCTCTCGCCTTGGCTTACCTTAGCAGAGTCCCTCTGTTTGGAGAGCTGTTGTCTTTTCCCGTGGAAGCAATTAAGGGATTTACAGAACAAGACAGCTGTCCAGCCCCGACGAGCATTCCGCTGTCAGTCATGCTGGAGGTGCTAATCCTGGAGCTGAGTTTTCAGATCTAATTTTTCTTACACTGATTTTTTTCCTGGAGGCGTGTTTAACATTTTAACTGTACACACGATGTTTTTCTAAGCTGTAACGCTGCGTTTGCCTCGTCAGACCTGTTGCAATAACTTTGCAGAAATATGAATGGATTAGTAAATTTTTCTTAAACAAACTGGCTGGTGTCATGTGTGGCGGCGGCGGCAGTGCCGGACTCGCGTACCCGCGCTCCCCGTGCAGAATCGGGGCTGTCCGTCGGTCTGTCTATGCGGGCGTTCTCACGCCGGGCAGGGGGGGGGGGGCAGAGGCCCTGGGTGTCCCCCGCACCCCGCCTGAGCCCATGGCCCGTCCCCGCGCTGCAGGGGGGGGCCGGAGCAGGGGGCGCGGACCCTTGAGGCCGCCGCGAAGGGGGGGTGGAGGAGGCGGAGCTGGCTCATGAATATGCATGAGAAGGCCCAACCCGGCCGCCGCGCAGAGCGCGCTGACGTCACCACGCGCCCGCCAATCACGCACGTGTAGCTGGCGGGAGATCGGGGCCGGGATGGCGGCGGGGCCGGAGCCGGAGCTGCGCGAGCTGGACTCGGACGGCGGCAGCGAGGAGCTGGAGCTGACCCCCGCCCAGCTCATCCGCCGTCTGGAGCAGGTGCGCAGGGCCCGGACGCCGGGGTTCCATGCCCGGCTCCGGGAGGGGGGGCCCGGGACGCATGCCCGGCTCCGGGAGGGGCGCGGGGGGGCCCGGACGCCGGGGTTCCATGCCCGGCTCCGGGAGGGGGGGCCCGGACGCCCGGGTTGCATGGCGGGGTCTGGCGGGCCGGTGCAGGGGCGGCTCACTCACTATCCCGCTGTGCTGTTAGGCCTGGCTGAATGAGAAGTTTGCCCCCGAGCTGCTGGAGACCAAGTCTGAAATCGTGGAGTGTGTCATGGAGCAGCTGGACCACATGGTGCGTGTGTGAGGCTGAAGATGGGGCAGGGGTTGGGAGTGGCTGGGCAGGGTTACTAGCTGTCAGGGGAGGCGCAGTGCCCTGGGCATGCAGGTGTGTGTGGTCCCTGACCCGAGCCTCCTGCCTGGCTGTGCTGTTGATGAAGAGATCCAGCCAGTGCTCTGTCCCATCTGTCCCCCTCGCCAGCATCCCCCACAGGGAAGGGGAAGTAGTTCTGAGCATCTTGGTGGTGAATGTGTGCTCTGCCCAGGAGATGGGTCAGTCTTATGTGCTGAGAACAGTGGGTGCCCCCGTGACCTTGGAGGGTGTTCGTTTGTCACAGAGGTTCATGTTTGTATCAGCTGTTCTTGTTGCCCTGTCATCCAACCCATAGGGCCTTCAGCATTGCTGCTGTTCCTCCTGGCCTGCCCCTTGTTGTTAGACAATGTGGGGTGGCGATGGGGGCAGCACTGCTGGCCACTTTGTGGTTCTTTGTGCAGTTGATCACTACAGAGGTGATGTAAATCTCCTGCTCCAGACAGACTCGCAGTTGCCTGGATGACAGAATCCGCCAGCTGCAGTCTTGGCCCTTACCCTGCCAAAAAAATATATGCTGCAAAATCTGGCATCGGTTCTTGGGTTCCCGTCTCCATGGAGCCGTCCCGCGTGCTGGTTCCTATGTGACGGTGAGGGGTGGTAGGAGCATACATGGCGCTGGAGGCAGCTGCGCATGTGGCTCTTTCCAAGGGCTGTGGGTGGACGTTGGCCACTCTGCATTTAGCTGTTGAGTGTTTGAACTGTCCGATTTCCGCCCTTGTGCCCTTCTGCAGGAATCAAATCTGAAACGAGCCAAGCCAGGAGACCTGAAGGTCAGCATCCACCGCATGGAGATTGAGAGGATCCGCTATGTCCTCAGCAGCTACTTGCGCTGCAGGCTTGTGAAGGTAGCGCCCTGCTGTGCTGTGCCGTGCCGTGCCATGGGAATTGACGATCAGCAGCATGGCTGGAGTGTTCTGGCCATGAGGAAAGCATATTGCTTGGCCTGAGGCTCTGAGCCACAGGCCCTTGGCATATTTGGTGAGAGTGACCAGGAGGTTCACCTGGGGGATCCATTCCTCACGGGTGACTTCGGAGGTCACAGTGCTGCAGTGAGCACATTTATTACCCTATGACTGCACTGTCAGGACAGTGCAATCTTCCTCTCATGCGCAGACCACCCTGCACGGTTCAGGAACTAGTCCAAGAACTGATGCGTGGAAGGGGCTGGCAGCTACAACCACCTCTGCACCTCACCAATCTGCCGTGACAGATTCCCTCTTGCTGTTGAAGCCTGAACTCAGAGGGGGAGGGTTCTGGGAGCTGCCTTGCACATAGGGGAGCTCTCGGTTTCAATCCCAGCTGACACTGCATTGGGGTTTTTCTTCCCCTGGCAGATCGAGAAGTTTTTCCCCCATATCCTGGAGAAGGAGAAGTCCCGAGCGGAAGGAGAGCCTTCTGTCCTCTCTCCAGAGGAGTTTGCCTTTGCTAAAGAGTGAGTAGGAGTGGAAGGAGGGCTGGCAGCGGGGTGAGCCAAGCAGGCCCAGATTTGGAGAACGGGTTGTCTGCACCATGGCTCTCCCCTTGAGCTTCTGCGGCACAAACTGTAGATCCTCCCTTGGCAAACTTGGGCAGTGGCAGCTTGGAGGGAAAAACCTTGTCCTCTGGTGGCCAGCTAACAAGTCTCTCTTGCTCTGTTGGGGCTGTAGTGAAATTAGACGCTTGGCCCTGAATGCTCCTGACTGCCTGGGAAGGGATTGACAAAAGAGATCCCCACTCAGCCTCCATCCTTCTTGGTGTCTGGGTCACCTGCCTCCTCCTGTGTGCATGGCAGAGTTATGACAGGAGCCGCTTCCTCTCCCGTCTCCATGCATCCCTCTCCTGGCAGTGTGTGGCCAGGCTATGGGTCTAGGAGGTATCTAGGGGCAGTCTCACTTCAGTCACCCCTAAGCTATGCCAGAAAAGTTCCTGGTGCTGCCAGAGTTCCTGCCTGTGGGAAGAGCCTTGGCTGCTTTTCGTGGCACCCTCCCATGGAGATAGGCTGTGCCCTTGGAAGGATGTACCAGGGGCCTGTAGGCTAAGAAATCCGAGCTAGTTCATCCTGGCTAACCCTGACACTGTGGACACTGTTTTGCTGGAGCAGAGAAGCCTTCATTTCAACTTCTGCCCTTCCAGACCAAGCCACTGCCGCTGTGTTCCCATTGTGCTTGCAGGTTCAGCATGTGGTGCTGCCTGGCACTTTCAGTCAGTTTTGTCCCAGCAGCTTTTGCCACTGATGTGACTGACAGTAAGGGCTGTTTGTTTCAGGTACATGGCGAATACAGAAACCTATCTGAGAACCGTGGCCCTGAGACACATGCCTCCTAACTTGCAGAAAGTGGATCTCCTGAAATTGGGTAAGGGAAGCCCAGCTCCAGCACAGGTGGTAGAATTCTAGCAGAGGCTCCCCAGGGAGTAACCCAACGTCCTGGAGAGCATGCAGTGTAAGTGCGAGAGCTGCAGCGAGTGCTTGGAAGAAGCAGGTGTGCGAGTTCAGCCTCTCCACACTGATAACCTTTCTAGAAGGTGGTGGGGATATGTTTGCATGACTCTCCCCTAGGATTTCCCCCTGGGGATCACCAGGCTATTCACACTGTATTCTGGCTCTCCTGCCATCTCGAGTACATGTTGGCCGGTGTGTTCAGGGTTGGCCAATCACCTGTGATGTCCCCACTGCTGGTACTGTTGACCAGCATTGCTCTGTGTCCTCAAGAGCAACCCAGCTCCTCGTGAAGGTACTGGACAAGAGCAGAGGCTGCTCACAGGAGTGGCTTGTGCAGCACAGAGTGCCGTGTGCTCAATCACTTGTGCCAGGTATCTGTGCTCTGAGTGAGTCACTTTCCTTGCAGTTCCCAAACCCAACCTGGACTCCTTTGTATTCCTGAGGGTGCAGGAGAGGCAGGAAAATATACTGGTGGAGCCAGAGACAGATGAGCAGAGGTAGGTGGCCTGTTGCTTTGCTGTGCGCTGATACATGCATGCCTTAGAAATGCCGTCCTGACTGCGCTCTGCTCAGCTTCCCACCATGGTGAGCACATGGAGTTGTCTGTGCAGCTATGTGTGGGTGGGCTGGCTGGAGCAGCACCCCTTCTCCTTGCCTAATGTGGTCACATTGCCACTGCAACCCTGAAAAGCAAGCAGAAGCCCCAGGAGAATGCAGCATGTTTAGATTGGGTGCCTGAACTTGCAGCTTCAGTTCCATCTGAACCTGTGTTTGTCTCTCCCCTTCAGGGAATATGCGATTGACCTGGAGGAGGGGTCTCAGCATCTGATCAGATACAAAACCATCGCCCCTCTGGTGGCCTCGGGAGCAGTTCAGCTCATTTAAAACATCACAAGACTGAAGGGGGCAAGGCAGGCGGCCCGGCTGTCTGGGGGGGCGAGTCCATGCACAGGACCATCTGACAGCATTGCTATGCCAGTCGGTGCATGGACACACAACAGCTGTGAACATTTGCAAATCGCCCCAGCCCAGCCTGGGGACCCAACAGCTCAGTTTTTCTGTGCTCAGTGCAGTCTGAGGATAGGAAATCAAACAGCCAGAGACAGGTGCCATCAGCACGTGCCCCAGTCTGGGCCATGGGGACACTGCAGGAGCCTGATGTTCCAGCCCGCTGCAGCCTCTAGGAAGCTGCTGCTCCGTCGCAGAGCCAGCAGGTGGCACCATTGCCCTGCTTACACTCCAGGTATGGCAGCCCGCCGGCCAGATCCTCCCTCCTACCAGGAGCTAGCGAGTGCTGGAGGAGGATGCACCGCTGTGCGGGGGGCGCATGCATTACAAAGACCACTGCAAAATCTCCCTGCCTGCCTCACAGGGCACCACTACCCTCCGCCAGGACCCAGGCCAAGCCTCCTGGGCCGTTGGGTTCTGAGCGGGGAGGGGATTAGACAAGAGATCAACTTCACAAGCCAGCCTGCATGCTTCGTGGCAGGTACCAGCCCTGCATGGCCTGGGTTGGGGCTGGTCATGTGCGGGAGCTGTGGAGCGGGTGCAGGCCTGGGGATGGCACGCAGAATGAGAGGCCCGAGAGCACAAATAAATTAGCAGAGCGTCTCTGGCGCTCATCCTCAATGAGGAGGAGATGGCGTTGGTGTATCTGTAGCATCCATTAAACAATCCCTGGCTCTTCCGGAGCTCCTGCGTTCCACTGCAGCTTCCAGCACGGCCCATGCATGGGCTGCTCAGCCTTGCCTGTTTTCCCCCGAGGAGCAGGCAGGTTGGAAGCCCACAGAGGAGTGCAACCTGGTTTGATGTGTCATGTTCATTGTCATGTTCACCCCTTGTGACCGGCCCACCTCCCCTGTAAGCACTGCCCAGCATTTTCCTTTGCCAGGGAATCCAGGCAGCCAGCCAAAACCCGTTCTCCATTGCAGATAGTAGATGGGGAGCACTGTCCACCCATCCTAGCTATGTTGCCCCTTCAGGGGACAGCCCCTTGCCTGGGGTGGGTGGGGAGACGACAGATTAAATGTTCAGAATGTGCTAAATACCAGTTACCTCATGTGCTGTGCCACTGCGTGAGCAAATACAGTTGCACAGAGGATTTAGTGGCTGGCGTTTTACCTCTTGAAATCCTGTATGACTTTGCTTTGGAGCCACTTGCTGCTGGTAGTGACCAGTGGGGGGGTCCGGGACCTTCTCTTAGCTTCCAGCTGTACTGATGTGCGTTACAGAGAGGACTGTGCCAGCTAATCCCCAAACCACGTGCTTCAGGACACACACGCTGCCTGCCAGGCCTAGGAAGAAATTCCCTTAGGAAGATGTTCTGCCACATCAGCCCATGGCAGGATTTGTGTGTCCCTCTGAAACACCTGGTCTGACCATTGCTGGAGTTGGGATACTGGGCTAGAGGGACCATTGAGTCAGGCAATTCCTTTGTCCCTGTTGGCTATAGAAGAAAAGCTCCTCCTTCCTTGCTGATTTCCGCCTGAGCAGCCTCAGTACCTTCTAGGGCTCTGTTCCCCAGTGCAGTGGCCATGTGTCTGTCCTTTGCATCCAAAGGAACATGCCTGCAGTCCTCTAGTGGCATGGTCTCCCCTGCACGTGCTCTCTGAGGACATGAAGGAGTAGCTCCTGTGTAGCAGGAGACATGTAGAAGGCACGTGCTGCGGTTTATAGCATCCCGTTGAATCCATTTATGTAAAGAAGATTCATTAAGCACCAATGTGAAGAGGAAGCTGGGTTTAATCCTAAAGAAATGGCACCAAATGCTGATCTCTGCAATCCCCACAGCGGGGGGTCTGGACTGTGTTTTGCCCCCACAGACAGCCCCTTTGAGAATCCCCCCATGCAGCTGTTCAGAGGGGGTCTGCAGCTTCCTGACCAAATCACCATTGAGTTTCCCCTGGAGAAACAAATGCGGAGAGAGACTTTCCGGCGTTTCTCTCTGCAGCATGTTTTCACTGGACCCCTTTGCCCTTCACCATGTTGGGTTTAATCAAACAGCTGCTTTGTAGAGCTGCCAAGTCTCAGATGGGGGAGAGGGGCAGGACAACTCTGCTGTCACAGGCAGGAGAGAGAGATCTTTCCACCTACAGCAGAATATGTCCAGTGGCGCTACTGGAGTTTGCTCCCCATAGCCCTCTCTTGCTTTGGAAATGCAGCACCATATTTCTGTGTCCCAGAGACACCCTCCCTCCATTGTGCACTCGTTTGCCTGTACGCATGCATCTTCGGCGATAATCGCTGGGCAGCACTGCCACAGGCTGCAGGAGGAGGACTGTGAGTGGTCGGAGCAGGGTGCCGACAGCCAGCACCTGGGGTCAGATCCGAAGCTGCAGAGAGGCACCTAGTAGGATTTTTCAAAAGAACCGGGATGCCTACTCTGCCAATGAGGCAGGTGCTTAACTGCCATAGGCACACCTGAAATCCCACTAGCTGCCTGTTTATAGCTTTAAAAACCTGGCCCTGCGGCTTTTCGCCACGCTCTGCCCCTGACTGATTTATAGTGTGGCCTTGGGCAAGTCAGGGCCCCATTCTGTGCCTTGGTTCGCCCCCCGTACAAGCAGGGGCTGGTGTGATGGCTCCATTAATGGATGTTTGCCAAGTGCTGTCAGAGGAGAGGAGCTATACACTGCTTTCTTGCTGCCCTTGCACTAGCAGTCAGCGGGGCGTCTCCTTAGCATCCTTAGTATCCCACACACTCCCCCACCACAGCACAGGATGCTATTGATCGCCGGAGGAGAAAGCAGGGCCTGGAAATGACCATCCCAGGTACACTGAGCCCTGGTGCAGGAGCCAGGGCTCTCAGATCTTGCTCAAGCTCTCTGCTTTATCTGTCTAATGAGTTCATAACCCAGAGCAGGAGGCTGGGGAGTGAGGGCAGCGGTGGAGTACTGATTTGCCCAGCCTGCAGTCTGAGCTGAAACCCTTCCCCGCAGGAGGCAGGAGAGTGGGGGCAGATGCTTTCGTTGCTGGGAAATGCCCAGTGGTGGTGATCTGCCTGTCACTAAAGCAGGGGCAGGAAGTGGCAGCCCAAGGGGATGTGATGAAAGGGTGATTTCTCTGTTGCTTTCTGCACAGAGCTGCTGACCCAAGCTATTGGCTTAGTCACTGCTGAGAAGTTGTCTGCTGCCATGTGGTGCAATGGGAGAGAGATGTGAGCACTGCATGCCCTCCAGCACGCCAACAGAGCACAGCTTTTTACAGGTCACGGAACCACAGAGTCACTCCCAGGAGCCCTTTCCCATTAACAGGAGCAGAGAGCGAAAGGCCTTACACCACTGCCTGCACTAACAGGGAGCTGCACATCTCAGAGCCCTGGGCTGCCCTGCCGCCCATGGAAGGGAGCTGCGGGGTCCCAGCTTTGGGCTCCCCCCAAGGCAGCTAAGAACTCCAAGCTCCCGCTGCCATCATGGTGCCTAGGAACTCTGGGTACCCCCTGCCACCATCGAGCTGCAGGGCCCCTGTCGCCCGCCCCAGCTCACAGCAATGGGGGCCCCACGGCTCTGAGCTGCAGAGTCCCTGCCGCTCGTAGTGGCTCGGAGCCAGGATCCCACCACCCAGTAGCAGGTTGAAGCTGCAGAATTGCTGCCGCTGCTGGGGACTCTGAGCCGTGGGGTCTCTGCCGGCCATCCACACGGACAGCAACCAGACCTGCGAAGGAAGGATTTGAAGAAGGGCAATGAAGGGGCTTTTAGCCCTGGGTTGTCATGACCTGGGGTGAGCAATGACAACCAGAAAGGCTTGGTTTGTTTTTTTCCTCCTGAGACTTGTCTACACCTGCTGCCCTGTGAAAGGGACAGACCCTCTCTGGCCTCCTGGGATCTGAGGCTAGTCCTGATTCCGCTGATTTACCCTCTCGTTAACCCAAATCAGACCTTTTCATCTAAGGTGCCTTTCCAGAGCCCACACACGAGTGACTTCTGGGACGGTGTCCTGTGGTCCACTGCTGCTAACGTCCCTGAAATGACTGCTCCTCCCTTAGCCCTGCAGTAAAATGCGAGCCAAAGGCAAATTTCACCTTCTCTACTGTCCCCCCACACTCTGCACGTCCCCTAAGGCCAGGCCGGGAAGCCGCAGGAAGGAGGCATCTGCAGCATCTGCTGTCTGTCCACATCACGCAGGATGGGTGCATGATCCTCCGGCTTGTGGCTTCTAGTTCAAAGGTCCCTCTCAAACCCAGCAGCATTGTAGCACTTTACATATTAATAGTAACCCTCTTCTACCCCCGACACCCCTGCTCCCCATAGCTAGCTCCTAGTTTGCGTCTGCTGGCCAGGCAGAGCGTGCGATTTCTGTTTACTTTTTATGGAAGGGTCTCAGCTACCATGCTGATGGGCAGCCATGTAAAAACCTCAATAGCTGAGTTGTGCCAGTGGCTGATGAAGATCTGTGCTGTCAGCAGGTCGAATCGTTCGTGATTAACGTAAGTGGCTAGCCAGTTCTAGAGAGATTAGCAGGCACAGGGAGCGGGTGAACTGATTTAGCTGGTGTGGTTTTCTGCCAGCAGCCCTGTGACAGCTGAACAGGAAAGGTGGACCTGAATATCATTTTCAGAGATGCTGGATCGATCATTTTTACTGGGCAGTCTGAAAGGGTCTCTCCCATTTTAGGACTCATCTGCTCAAGATATAGGTGTGTTTCTGTGCTCGAGCAGGGAACACAGGTCCAGTTGCATGTGGTGGTGAGGCCAGAGAATCTGGGATTATACCTTTGTGCTTAGAAACCGCAGAACTAAGTACTGGGAGAGAGGGGCTTAGAATGAGCCATTTTTACCCCTCTCTCCTAGCCAGAGTCCTTGAGCAATATGGCTGCTATCTTGCCCTTGGATTCATCAGTTAGGTCTTTCCATGGCTATTATTACTGAGGGTTGTCACTTAAAAAGGAAACTGATGCTGTGAAACTCATTCCTGAGCCTTTGTTGCTGTAGGGAGCCACTCATGGGCAGGTGTCATGTTAACCCAGCCTCGGGGCTATAGAAAAGCAAAGCTGGGATTGTATCCGTCCCATGGTCAAGGAGGTGAGACCTGCCCTGCCCAGATGGGATTATCTAAATACTAAGGAGGAAAGCCTGGTTTTAGCGGTAAGGCCCTAGACCGGGACTGAGGAAATCGTGGTTCAGTTCCGGGCTCTGACACTGACCTGGGACAACTCATTTCCTCTGGCTGTGTGCCGGTTTCCCATCTGTCACAGGACACTTGCCCAACCTCGCCCCGGCAGCAGGAGGCTAAATCCGGCCATGACTGCAGGGTGCTCAGCTGTTCCCATGCTAGGCCACGGTGGTATCTAGCTAGATACCAGGGAGCCCTGACTTCCGAGGGCCCGGACAGCGTGCTAGCTGCAGTCATCAGCCCGGACACTGCCGGGCCGCTCCCGCCCTGCCAGCCGCACCCCTCCGCGCAGATCTGCATCGCGGGCCCAGCAACCACCGGCCAGCTCTGCTCACGGCGCCGGTGACCGGGCGGCCCAGCTGCGTCCGGCGGCGGGCGGGGGACGGGACGGGACGGGACGGGGCAGCGACCTGTTCTGGCCTCTCCACGCCCCGTGCAGACCGGCTGCGGCGGGCTCTGCCCCCGGGCCGGCTCCTGCTCACACCGCTGCGCCGGCCCGACCCCTGCTTCCCACAGTCCCGGGCGCGGGCGGCGGAGAGGGCGGGGGTGCCCCGGGCCGGCAGCGCTCGCCGCGCGGGGATTGGCCGCGGGGCGGGGCCGGGGGCGGGGACGGACGGACGGACGGCGGCTGTCCCTGTCCCCTGCCCAGCCGGAGCCGGGAGCCGAGCGGAGCGGAGCCATGAGCTGCAGCGAGTGAGCGCGGGGCGGGGGCGCGGCCGGACGCCGGCTGGGGTGGCGGGGCGGGGCGGGGCGGGCCGGTGGCTGGGTCCGCGGCGGGCGGGGGAGACGCTGCTCCAGGGGCCGGGCGGGTCTCCCGGGGCCGGGCGGGTCTCCCGGGGCCGGCTCTCGGCCCGGCCCCGCTCCCGTCCCCCGCTCATCTCTCCGCTTCCCCGCAGGCTGCTGCAGGGGTTCACCGCCCCGGCCATGCCCGTGGACTTCGCCATGCGGCTCTGCCTGACGCACTCGCCGCCCATCCGCAAGCTGCTGAACTCCTACGAGGAGCTGCGGGCCGGCCGGGGCCGCCAACCGCTCCGCTCCTGCCTGAACCCGCAGCCCAGCGCCCAGCCGGAGCGGCGGGAGGCGGCGCAGGGCGGCCGGCGCCCGAAGAAGAAGGTGGTGTTCGCCGACATGAAGGGGCTCTCGCTGACCGCCGTGCGCTTCTTCTCCAAGATCGAGGAGGACCTGTGCGACCTGCAGCAGGCCCTGTGCGACCTGAGCCGCTTCAGGCCCACGCTGCGGGACCTGGGCCTGGAGACCAAGCGGTACTCGCTCGACTTCCCCCAGCCGGCCGCCAACTACGCGGCCTTCCGCAGCCGCCTGCACGGCAACCTGGTCTGCCTGGAGCACTGTCTGATCCAGGAGCGCTCGCTGGCCGGCACCGTCCAGGTCCGGAACATCGGCTACGAGAAGAAGGTGCAGCTACGCATCACCTTTGACTCCTGGAGGAGTTTCCGGGACGTCTGCTGCCAATACATGCACAACACCTACGGCGCGGCTGATGGGGACACGGACACGTTCTCCTTCGAGGTCGCCCTGCCCAAAGCGCCCAGCCTCTGCGCACCCATCGAGTTCTGCATTGCCTTCCAGTGTGGACAGAGAACCTACTGGGACAACAACGGTGGCAGCAACTACAAGATACGCCACACAAGTTCCCTGTCCCTCTCCCAGCTAGTGAAGAGCTCCAGTGCGGCTGGGGAGCAGCTGGGCACCTCCAAGGCAGCAGCTTTGGTCCTCTCTCACTTGCAGACCTGGAGGCGTCTGGAAAGCCATGGTCCGTACTGGTAGGGACCAGGCCTTTTAGGGGTGGTTCATCGCTCCGTGCAAATGCTCCTCCCCTGCTGGCTACTTCACTAACTTCTCTGTCCACCCTGATCGTCACAGCTCAGCGTTAATCCCGTCGGGGTTCCCAGTGCAAAACACATCACTAGCCGAGTCTGTGCCAGGGCGGCTGGGCAGGGCTTTCAGGGGGCATCTCTCGCTGTTGTTCCATCATTTCTGAGCGTCGGTGGAAAAGGGCGACGCCAGACCTTGGCTTCTTTGCAGAGGCTGGCAAAGCTGCTGGTGAGTCAAACTGAGTTACCAAACCTCAGTACAAGCTTTCCAGCCAGCCGAGCACCCAGGGCCTTTGAACTCAGCGGGGCTGGGCACAGAGCTGTGCGGGTCAGAGTGGCAGCGCTGGCAGGCACACGGGAAGGAGGATGGGAGAGGCTGCTGAAGTGCCTTGGACCGGGCATGGCTTTCCTGTGTGGGGAAGGGGCTTAGAGCAAATAGGCCTCAATGGCCCTGCTGCATGCCCGTCCCGGCCCCAGAGGTCTTACGCCGCAGATCATAGCGGGAATGTCTCAGCATCGCCCCGTGGGATGCAAGTGCCCATTCCATGAGCTGTGCCTGCATCCCACCCGAAGGGAACCAGTTGCGTGGAGTAGAGTGGATGTGTCACTTCAAATCCCCTGGAAATGGCAGGGGGACAATGTACTGGCCTGGCTGCTGGGGCGTCTGTCCCACCTGGCTCGGGGGGTTGACGGGCTGGTTCTTCACACTGACAATACTGACTGCGGGAGGCCCAGCCCGTGGCTGACAGGCTCATTTGGACGTGCTCCTTCAGGACCTGCTGCTGTGGGAGGAAGGCTGGCCTTGGCACAGCTGGCTTTAGCTGAGGCCACTCGGGACCTAGCCCGCTGGTCACTGCTTCGGTTCGTATGGGACCATGCTCGTGTGTGTCTGGTGGGGCTGGCCCGTCCTGCGGGACTGCCGTGAGCCAGCCCGGGGCAGTGGCTGTGCAATAGCAGCTTGGCTCACTTCTGAGTGACGTCTGCGTTTCTGCGCCCCAGGCAGTGCAAAGGCTGGGCTGGGCTGGCTGTCCGTGGTCATCTGGGCAACCTGGGCTGTCCCAAACGTGCTACTGCAGCGATGCCAGGCCTGGGCCACTGGGAAACCTCCTGTTGGTAGCTGTTGTGCATAGATTCAGAACCTCAATAAAGTCTGTATTTTGTGAACCCTGCTCTCCTGTCTCTCCTGCTGATGGACATCACCTCGCACCCCTCTAGCATTCGCCACGCTGTGCACGAGGCAGTCTCCGCCATAGGTGCATCCTCCACAGGCTATCCTGCTCTCTGGTGTCTGGCTGTAGCTTGGCTAAAGGGCACAAGAGCACGTAGCTGCCCTGCAAACTGGCCCCACCTGCGCAAAGCTGCAGAGTTTGTGATTACTTGAACTTTTTTCAGAATTTGAGTTTAAATCTGTTAATCTATAGCCCCCTTCAGAATACAGCCTGAACAGACAAATGCGGATGGTTTCCAGGCACAAGGAACAGGGGCTACAGTTGCACGAATTATTCGAAGGCCTTAGGCCGGATCTGTTCCGGAGCTCAGGGCAGGAAAGAATCTGTTTCATGATGTCCTATCACTTCAGTTTCCTACCCTCCCTTTTCACAGCCACTGTGTTCCTCTGATGACAGGTAGAGGCCTAGGCAAACACTGCAGATGCTAGGAAAGCAGCCCACTGTGGGAGCCAAAGGTGCTTTGGTCTGGATCCAGACTAATGCACAACTGCAAAAAGGGGAATAACTGGCTTGGTGGCAATACTGCTGAAAGGATCTGGGGGTCAGAGTGGATCACAAACTGAATGAGTCAACAGCGTGATGTAATTGCAGAAAAGGCTCCTCTCAGTCTGGGCTGTATTAACAGGAGTGTTGTGGGTAAGACACAGCAAGGAATTGCCTTGCTCTACTCAGCACTGGTGAGGCCTCTCTGGTGTCCAGTTCTGGGTGCCCCACTTTAGGAAAGACGTGAACAAACTGGACAGAATCCAGTGGAAAGCAACAAAAATGGCAAAAGGTTTAGAAACCGTGACCTAGGAGGAAAGGTAAAAAGAACTGGGCCTGTTTAGTCATGAGAAAAGAAAACTGGAGGGAACAGGGCCCTGATAAAAACCTTCAGCTATGTTAAGAGCTGTTATAAAGAAGACGGGGATCAACTGTCCTGCCTTCAGTAAGCAGAGAGAAGAGGTAACTGCAGCAAGGGAGATTTAGGTCAGATATTAGGAAAACTTTCTAAAGGTAGGTAAGCTCTGGAATGTGCTGCCGTGGCAGATTACAGTACCCTGGCCACTGGAGGATGGGCTAGCTTCACTGGTCCTGCCATAGCTCAGGGGGCTGGATTCGATGGCTTTGTGAGGTCCCTGCATTTCTAGGATAACACAGTGGGGGAAGCCCAGCTGCCAATGGCGGGTCTTCTCTCAGCTACAAAAGCAAATGGCCCATAACTGCCTGATGTTGTAGGAGTGTGCCCAAGTCTGAAAATGAAGGTCAGAGGATTGGGCTGGAACTTCTGGCTGCTTTATGGTGAACTGAGAAGGCCTGGAAGATTTGATCTCTTTCCTTGTCTGACTCCACAGGTGGCTAGAGAGGAAGTGGGATTGTGACCTTTCAGGAGTGTGATGTGCTGGAGGGAGAGGGAGAGGGTGTCGTCCGTCCGTCCGTCGTCCCCCCCCCCCCCCCCCCCGTTTATAATCTGAATATCAATTTAACTCCATGACTGCTCAACGGCAGGGTAGAAGCTTGCTCCCCCCAAAAGGTCCAGCACACGCTGCTCCTTCAATAATGGGCTGGAAAAGCTGCCCCTCCCTCAAACACAGGCTGTGGAGATGTGCCCGCCCTGAGATTTCTAAGGTAGCCCACCTCCCTCAGGGAGTCACATGGAAGCAAAGTCACAAACCTCCTGCCTGCAGGGGCTGTGCTGTCTCCCTGCTGGGTTACTTCTGGGAGGAGCTGCCCTGCCAATGTCTTTGGTGATGGGGCAAGCCTGCCTTTAGCTGCTGGGTTTCCTGTCCCTCCCCTAAACAGAGCTCATCCCATTTCACCCAGGGAAGGAGCAATTCTGCAAGCCAGAGAAAGAGCAGCACTTTGCTGTCCATCCCTCCAAGTGCAGCTCCTGCTGGGAGCTCTGACTGCAGCTCAGCAGCTACCTCTGAGAGAAGCTTCGCAGTAGCAATGAATCTTCCCCTGCCCACCTGTGAGCCTCCATCTGCCCTGCCTCCCCCTTCTGCTCAGTGCTAGGTGCCTGGAGACACAAGGAGCTGGGACCAAAATCACCCTGCTCTCCCCTGCTGCTATGGGAAGAAATGCAAACCCACTGCCTCCTGGAGTTTCCACCCCGCTGCCACGTGCCAGTAACTTAAGTGGTGTAACGGTCTATGGCTGTCTACCAGGCTTTCCTGTGTTGCCTGGTTGCAGCCCCTGGGTCTCGTCCCCCTCGGTGGGACATGTCTGTGTAGGGTCCCTGTTTCTTATGCCCTTCTCAGCTCCTCTACCATCATGTGGCAAGCTGCCCCAAGGAGCCAGGATTTCAAGTGCCTGCGTCATGGAACTGAAAGCCCATTAGCTCCTGTGCCCCTTGCCAGTGATTAGCAGGCAGCTGGGCTTGGAAGGTGACACGGCAGTGATATCTATAGCTCCTAAGTCCTGAGTCCATTAGAGCAGAAGCCTCTTTGGTTGGACTGTGGCCCAGTGGGCACTCTGCAGCAGCCCCAGGCAGCTGCTCAGATCCCAGGTGACTCACCTGCTTTGTACAGCCCCAGCTCACAGCACCCAATACTGTCCCTTTTAGCTCCCTGCATACCCCTCTGCTGCGTGCAGGTTTCAGAGAGACTGGCAGGTGTGGGACGGTCAGTGCCAGGGAGTCCCCCACAGCTAGACGCTCCTCCCAGCTCTGCCTGCCTGCAGTGTGCTGGTGGAAGGCAGAGCAACACCGAAAGCAACACCTCAAGCTTTGCCCTGGCCCTCACGGCCCCTAAGGCAGGCAGCCCCCGTTCCTCTCAGCAACTGCCCTGCCAGAGCTCCCTGTGCCACTGGGAGGAGCCGCGCAAGTTTGGGGTGTTGCAAGGCCTTCCCCGGGGGGGTCAGTGGGGCTAGGAAGAGCCACAGGTCTGCCATGACTCCACCCACCTCCCACGTTACTCCTGCATCCCCCTCAGCTGGGAAACCTGACGTCACTTGCAATTTTGTAAGGAAACGAAAGCGCCTCTAGCTGGACTGTCCTGAACACTATCAGGGAGCGTTGCAGGCTGGGAGACTTGCAATCTGCAGGCTAGCGAAGCCAAAGCGTCAGGTGGCATGTGCCTACCAAGTTAGGCTTAAAAACGCAGAGACAACCCAACCTTAACCCCTAGTCGGAAGGTACAAGAGAGCAGCTATGTTCTCCTGTGCAGCTTCCCCCCTGCCAAGCGTGTGTCCTGGATGGGGGCTCAGGATTAAAGTGGTTTTCTGTGTGTCCTAGGCCATACCATAGAACAGTGGTTCCCAGCCTTTCTGAGTGAAAGCCCCACTGGTTAACAGCAGGTAAAACAGGCCCTCCCCGACCCAGCCATAAACACACGAGAGTAATGATACCACTAAATGACACAAATAATCATAACAAAGGTCTCTTACCTGAGTAAGAAGCTAGTCCTTCCCTGCTGCAGCTGCCACCACATGCCCCTTGTGGCCCCACCTCTTCCATCCCTCATGGACTGAGGGTAATGGAGGTGGCGGGCTGCTCCAGACTCCCACCGGCACAGGGCGGCTCTGCTCTGGCCAGGCACCCGGCCACCTTGGGGCTGGGAGCCTGCTCCCCCACTCCAGCCGGCGCAGGGCTTGAGGTTGCTGTGCCCAGCCAGCCCAGGGGGCTAAATGACCTCAATAGCACTGAAGCCCCACAGAGCCCTGTACTCTCTGGTGCCCCCCCCACAAAGGGTTCTAGAACGCCAGGTCGGGAACCCTTGCCATAGAACAAACAATTGGTCCCTTAGCCTCAATGAGATGTCATTAAACCTCTTCCCTCACCCACCCCTTCATCCCTTTTACAGACCAGAGGAAGAAATGGAGGCATGAGGCAGGGAAAGGGCTTGCTGCAGGTCTGGCAGAGCCTGAAGAGCAGAAGTGTGGAACAGGATTTAAGACCTGTACTGCACGTCTCCCAGTGCACCCAGTAAAAGGAAAGAGGGCTGCAGACAGTTCATAAAATTGCATTTCCTGCGGGTGGAGTTTCCCTAGCTGTCTGGAAAATAGGACTGGACTGAACAGGATTGTGGCTATGAAAGGGAAGCACTGGCTCTGGCCTGGAAAGCATCCAGCATAAGCCATTCCCAGCGAGGCCGGGCAGGGAGTGTGGAAAGACCCACGCTGCCACTCCAAGAGGTCATTTTCGCCAGTGCTCGCGTCGTATGGCCACAAGCCAGTGACTGGATTCTGTTTTCTTATACATCAAAAGCTTGAGGTGACAAAGGTTTCTGGGAGCGACTTGTCAAGCATCTGCCCCTTGTCCATGAAAATTCCTTCCTGAACATGTCTTGGCTCCTACCCCTGCCTCCCTCCAGCCCCATCTTCCCTGTGCTGCTCACATGCTGGCTGGGCGGCGGGGACTGCCGACACTGGCTTTATAAGGACGGGTTACCCAAATAGCACAGCACAGTGTGTGTCACTACAATGGTGTCTCTGTGACTGCGTCCCTCCCGCGTGTCTGTGTGCGGCTTACCTTCCGAGAGCGGCCACTCCCCAGGACAGACCCAGCCTTCCTCTTCTCAGACACCGCCCAGCACAACACCACAGCCTGTCGCCCTCCTGCAACGCCCGCTCCGGGGGTCTGCAGCCCTGCAGACACGGCTCCGTCCTTGCAACCTGCTGTGGAAGGAGACGGCGTGAGACAGGACACGGCAGGTGCACGGCGGAAATGGCCTGCCGGGGGTCCCAGCATCCGTGACAGACCGCAGAGTCCTGGCCCCGGGCCCCTGCTCGCACCACCACGCCAGGGACCTGCGCCGCAGCTGCGGGCGAGGCACCGCAGCGCCCTCTGGCGGCGTGTGACGGACACGCAGGCGCTGGACGGAGCCCGCCCGCGGCTGGAGGCGAACGCGGCTGCCCCCTGTCCCCTCGCCGGGCACTGGCAGGCGCGGCCGCCGTCGCCCTCTGCTGGGGAGAGGCGTTACTGCAGCGCCCGGCGCCCCGGGCAGCGCCGCTCCCGCTCTGCGGACCCGTGTCCGGGCTGAGCACCGCGGGACCCGCCGTGTGCGAGACCCGCTCGGGGCCGTGCCCGCCGGGGCTGCTCGGCCGCTAGGGCCGCTCTGCGGATCCCCCCCCCCCGGCAGCCGGTGCCTGCTGCCTGCGCCCGAACCGCGCTCACCGGGGGCGGCCGGGCTGCGGGGGCGGCGGGGCGGGAGGAGCGGCCTGGGTCCGGCACCGCGCGGCAGAGCGCAGCAGCCCCTCCGCGGGCGCCGCGGGGCACGGACGGCTCCAGACAGGCCGGGCCGGGGGCAGTGGGCGAGCGGCGCGGTGCGGTGCGGTGCGGTTCACGTCACGGGACACGCGCGCGCCTGCCGCCTTTCCCGCCTTGCCGCCTTTCCCGCCTTTCCGCGGGCGGCCCCGGCCCAGGCGGCGCGAGGCGGGCAGGCTCAGGGCTCCGCGGGCGGCCCACGAGACAAGAGCGGGCACTTCCGCCCAAACAAGCCCGCCCATATTTCCTCTCAACCCTGTACTGCCAACATGGCGGGTTTCAGATTTCCGATTCCCTGAGCGAACATGGCCGATTTAGCACTTTCTGGTTCCGGTTCCCTGAACAAACATGGCGGATCCACACTGTGATTTTCCCTGACAAAACATGGCTGCTTTGCACTTTCCGGTTCCGGTTCCCTGAACAAATATGGCGGATGCCATACTTCCGGCTCCCTGAGATAACATGGCTGCTTTGCACTTTCCGGTTCCTGTTCCCTGAACAAACATGGCGGATACCACATTTCCGATTCCCTGAGTGAATATCCGGGCCCGCAGGCTGCGCGGTGACGTACTACGTGACGTAGCGGGCCGGCGGGCACACGCACGGGTCGGTACTTGGGGGGGCGGAGCTGGAGCCCGGCGGCCGCACTGAGGTGGTGGGTGAGTGACAGCGGCCCGATTCCGCCCGGCTTCATCCTCATCATCCTCCTCCTCCCCCCCGCCGCGAGCCCCCCGGCCGGGCTGCGACGGGAGCCGTTACCCCTGCCCCGCTCCAGGCCCGGACCGCCGTGCGCGAGATGGGCCCGTCCGCGCAGCGCCCCCCCCATCGGCGGAGATGGGCCATTCCCTCCCCGCGAGGCGGGGTCTGTGCCCGGGGGCGGCAGAGGTGCGATCCCCCCCCCCGATCCCCGGCCCGATCCCCGCCCCGGGCCCGCCCCGCCGGCTGAGCGCCCTGGCCCGGCTGAGCTCACACCGCGCCTCCTTGCCGGAGCCTGCCGTGAGCGGGGCCAGTAGGCCGGGGCAGGGCTAGGTGCGGACTGCGCTAATGACGGCCTGCACCTTCTCCCCTCTGCCCCGGGCACCGCCCGCCAGTCCGTCCGCCAGTCCGTCAGTCAGTCGGTCAGTCAGGCTGCTGCCTGCTGCCTGGTCTGGCTGGTGAGTGCGCCGTGTGGGTCCTGAGTGCGCCGTGTGGGTCCTGAGTCCGCTGCAGCGGGGCTCTGACGCGCTGGGCACTGGTGCCGCAGGGGAAGCTCTTTCCCAGTCAGAAGTGCGCCCGTGCGAAGGGTGCTGTGCGCCTCTTGGCCTGGCCAGGTCCCGTTTGGTTCATCACCTTTCGCCTCCCTTAATTCTCGCTGCCGGTTACTTCACGTCCTGTCTCCGACTCCATTGCAGCGCCGCCTGTGTTTGACAGCTGCCAAACCTGACCCGCAGATGGCTGTGTTTGTGGTGGAGGGAACGGCCCCTGGGCGTAGCTGCTCAAGTGCTCTGGGATCCCTCAGCAGATGAGGTACTTCGTGATGATATCCGTATCCGTAGGGGGAGTCGTCCCTCACGCCATGTGCCCCTGTCCTGCTCCGGAGACTCACTGGCCTTGTACAGAACAGCTCTGATCCCGGGCAGGGTACAGAAGGCTCCTGCACTGATCTGAACTGCAGACCTGGACTGAAAATCCAGGGACCAGGAGGGTGGAGGGCCCACTTCCCAGCTCGTCATGCTGGGCTACCAGAGCTGAGGAGTCCGTGAGATCCCTGCTGACTCCAGAGCCCTGCGCCGTGCAGGGTGTGCCCTCAGCCTGCCCTCTCAGATCCAGCCCTCGCTGTTCCATGGCCTCAGGAGACCCCGTCGTGTACGTCTCTCTGCCTGATTTGCCTGACTCTGTTTTTTCTTTCCTCCCCTAGCACCAGTGGCATGTGAGGAGCTCTCTTGCCAAGAAGGCGGCGCACAGCTCGGGGGCCCTCACAGGGGCAGAGGTACCGTCCCTTTCTGCGAGCACTCCAGCGTGGGTGTGTGCCAGCGGTCTCTGGAATGACACTTGTTACAGGCAGCGCGAGCGGCTCTGAACTCGTGTCGGTGTCCTGGAGACGAGGACAGTAGCTCCGCACACAGCAGGCTCCTGGCAATACGGATTTTCCGGAGCTTCCCAATGCGGGATCAGGGGTGGGTCCCACCTCACCCTTGTGAAGAGACCTTTCCTGCGCTCAGCACCCCACGGAGAATTCCACTGCCTGGCCCCTCGGGAGCCACCCCGCAGCAAGACTTGCTTGGCGAGCTGCAGGGGGGGTCCCCACTCACACAGCTGCCTTGTTACAGTGCGTCCTCCCTGCTCCAGCTGCGCTGAGCCCACGCCACTCGATCTCGCCTGGTTCCCTCGCATTCCTCCTCCCGCAGGCAGCTAGGAAAGGATGTGAACTTTGGAATGGAGTCCGTGACCGGCGGAGGACTTGGGACATGCATGGGACTGCTGCCGAATAGCAGGAGGGCCGGCTGATCTGATCACTGCGGGCAGCCCTTCTCTCCTGGCCCCAGCGTCGCAGGGCATTGGCCTTGCCTGGGCCCTCCATCATGTTCCTCCTGCTCCCCTTTAACAGCCTGATTGTTAACCTGCTGGGCATCTCCCTGACCGTCCTCTTCACCCTGCTCCTGGTCTTCATCATTGTGCCTGCCATTTTCGGGGTCTCCTTTGGCATCCGCAGGGTTTACATGAAAACACTCTTGAAGATTTTCCGGGTGAGTCATGCTTCTGGGACGCACTGGACAGGAGCTTCGGGGCCCTGGACCACTGTCCGTCTGCCTGGGGGAGATCCCCTCTGGGGCATGTGCCTTCGAGTAGGGGAGTCCCTGCCCCTGGAGGGTGGTGCTGTGCGTTGGTAAGCGAGGGCTGGGCAATTGGTGATGCCAGGAACCTCTCTTTTGCCATCTCCTCTACACTCAGTAGCGAAGTCCAGGCAGGGCCTGCTCTGAGGGAACCTCCCCGCTCCCAGGCCCCAGCGCTCAGTGGTGCTGTGCTCATGCACAGCCATCAGGCTCTGTATAGGAAGGAAGGGTGCTGCCCTGGAGTGAAGGGTCTCAGGACTGGCCAGTCCCAGGCAGCTGCACTGGGCGTGCTGTGCTCAGCCCTGCAAACTCTGAGCATCTCTGAAGCCTGGGGACAGGTAGGTCATTCCCCCAAGTCAGACTGTTGGTCCGGCCAGGTCCATCCAGTCCTGTGCTTGCCTCTGGCAGTGGTGGGGCTCCAGGAGGTACCTAGCCACTAGTGTGAGAGACTCCTCCCAAAGAGGCAGTGTTTCCATGACCCCTGGCGGGGCCTGGGCAGGATGTAGCCCCTGGAGACTGCCCTTGTACATCTCTGCCTGGCAACGAAAGGGCTTTCACCCAGCCTTTCAGGATCTAAGGCTGGCGGCTCAGCAGGAGTGAGGGGAGCTCTGCAAGGGCCTTTCTCCCCAAAACCTTGGCAACAGGGACTGAGCTCATAGACTGGCACCTCCCCAACGGCTGCCACAGCGCCAGTTCCTGCAGGAATTGCGCCATTCTCCCAGTGCTTTCCGCCCAGGCTGCAGTAGCTGGGAGCTCCCTGCCCTGCTTCACGACTGGGGCTGGAGGAAGTGTGCAGCTTTTCTTCTCCGTGGGGCTGGTGTCCTAGGCCTGCGCTGAGAAGGCGGGTGTGAGATTGACAGACTTGGCAGGATTCTGTTGTCGTTTTTTAGCATTTTGGCAGATATTGATGTTTGTTTTAAGCATTTTTTAGTTTTTATTCATTTAAATCTCACCGTTACGGGACATGGGGGCGGGGGTCAGACAGGAATGATATAATTACAGTAGACATTGAGAAATGGGCATTTCGGTGACAATCTAATCCTTCCATGCCTGGCTGGGGAGAAGGTTACAGGGAGGGCAGGCTGACCGGCTGGAAATCCAGCCTATACTTTATCTGGTGCCCTTGGGGAGCAGCTGAGAGGGGAGAGATTTCTGTGAATAATGGGTGATCTGGGCATTGCCTCTGGCAGTTGCTGCCCAACAGCTGCTGGGGGCTGCTGTTTGTGAGCCATGGTGCGCAGAGAAGTAGCAGCAGCTGTTAGCCCAGTGAGAGGAGGGCGGGGTCCCAGCCCCTCACACTATTGGCCTGCTGGTTGCGTCAGCAACCTTGAAATGCAACCTCTGATTCCAGGAGGGAAGAAATGAGAACCGGGAAATAGTGCTGGGTTGGTCACCCGCCCACCCTGTGATGGAGCCCCCGGCAAGGACAAGAGATCAGGGTCCGTATGGAGGCCAGCCAGTGCTGAGGGAGCAGCAGAGCGACCCGGGACTGTCTGAAACAGCAGGCTGCTCTCCCTGGGCTGGGGCCCATAACGCCCGCTCTCCCTCTGCTCTGGGTAGTGCTGCTGTTCTCCAAAGTGCCTCAGCTCTGTCAGCATCTCTTGGGTAAGACAGTGCCCAGAACAAAATGCAGATGCCTTCACAGCTGTCTCCCCCAGCGGGGCTCTTACCCTCGCTCCAGCAGCCTCCTCATTAGCAGCCATGTCCCGCAGCAGACAGGTGTCCTTCTTGCTAGCCTGTCCCAGCCCAGTCTCCCCGCTCAGTCTGCGCTGCCCTCGCCGCAGTGCTGTGTGATTACTCCTTCTCCGGCTCCTCAGCTGAGCCCAGCCCTGAGAGCGCGACCTCTATCCCCACAGCCAGGGACCTGTAGGGCTTTGACGGTAGAGGAGGGTGCATGAAGGGCTGAGGTACAGCCCTTGGGAGGCCTGCTCACCTGGTGTCTCTCTTTCAGTGGGCAACGCTGAGGATAGAGCGTGGCGCCAAGGAGAAGAACCACCTACTGTACAAGCCCTATGTCAATGGTGAGAGCAGCATGCGTGTCTGTGTGCGCACGCGGGGGTTCAAGGTCGCTGGTCGCTGGCATGGCGGCAGCTGGGCTGGGAATGCCTCATCTCTGGATACGTGGGGGTGTGGGGCACACCTCATCTCTGGGCTGGCAAGTGGAAGGAAGTCGGCAGGTGTCCCATGGCTAGGAGAGACGGGGCCCGGCCCAGGGCTCATCCAGCCTGCAGTTAGGTGCAGGGAGGGTGGGCGTGGGGCTTGCCCCAGCTGCGGGTGGAGGGGCCCGTCAGGCTGCCCTCACTGGAGCATGCAGCACATGTTGCAGGTATCATCGCCAAGGAGCCCACGTCCCTGGAGGAGGAGATCAAAGAGATTCGCCGGAGCGGCAGCAGCAAAGCCCTGGACACTCCTGAGTTCGAGCTCTCTGACATCTTCTACTTCTGCCGCAAGGGCATCGAGACCATCATGGACGACGAGGTGACCAAGCGGTTCTCGGCTGAGGAGCTGGAGTCCTGGAACCTGCTCAGCAGGACCAACTACAACTTCCAGTACATAAGCCTGCGCCTCACTGTGCTGTGGGGGCTGGGCGTGCTGGTCCGGTACTGCTTCCTGCTGCCGCTCAGGTGAGAGGCCGTCCCGCCCCGCCGGGCACACCTGGCACTGCACCAACCGGTGGGGTCTTGCCCACAGCAGGAGAGGGGCCTGGGGCCGATGGCTAGAGCTGGGACTCGGGACTCCTGACTCTGTCGTTGGCTGTAGGAGAGCAGTGGGGTCTGGAGGTTAGAGCAGTGTGGGGGAGCTGTGGGAGGTGGAGGGGGGTTTCCACTAGCCAGTCCCAAGATGGCCCCATGCACTCCTAGTGGCCCATCTTTTCTGCAGCAATTCTAGCTGGCTCCAGGCAGCCAGAGGTGCTGGGTCCTCCTGGAGAGCACGAGGACACGGTGAGACACCTGTCCCCCCCCCTGCAGCGGGATCCATGCAGAGACTGATACCTGGCAGGCAGGGGCTGCATGGGGCTTGTTTGCTGGCCGGTAACTTCCCTCTCCCTCCTGCAGGATTGCCCTGGCCTTCACAGGCATCAGCTTGTTGGTGATTGGCACCACAGTGGTGGGATATTTGCCCAGTGGCAGGTGAGTTGAGCCTTCATTGAACATGGAGGAGTATGGGTATGGGGGCAGGAAGGGAAGTCTCTCCCTGTGCATCCCAGCTACTCCAGAGATTTAGGTGTGTGGGTGAGGGGCCATGGGGGGTGATGGACACAGCAGGATCTATGCCGCCACCAAGCCCCTGGCAAATCTCACAGCCCTGAACTCTCCAAAGGAGCAAAACACAAAGCCCAGCTCAGATGAGCAAAGCGTCACTCTCGGTTCATGGGTTTCTCTCTCAGCTTGGGATCGGATCAGGGATCGGATCAGACGGACAGGATGGGGGGGGGAAATCCAGTCTGCATGGCCTGGTGCCATCTGTTCCCCTTGGGCTGGGTTAGTGCCGTTACAGACACATCTGCCCTTCGCATGCTGCAGGGGCAGGGCAGTCATTGGTTCCCTCTAACAACGGTACACAGTCAGGTCAGCCTTGTGACTCCCCTGTCCTGTGTGTCCCCACGTGGCCCTGGGAGGGGACTCCGGGCTCAGGGCTGGGCGCTGCAGTGTGGGTGGGCTGTGGCTGGCTGGGGTAAGGATCTCTGCTCTGCCCCTGCAGGTGGAAGGAGTTCCTGAGCAAGCACATTCACCTGATGTGTTACCGGATCTGCGTGCGTGCCCTCACCGCCATCATCACCTACCATGACCGGTAAGGCGGCAGCACTGGCTCCCTGCCTGGCCTCGCCACTGCTGTTCCCTGGCTGGGGCAGGGCTCACGCTTTGTTCTGTCCCCTCATCTCGGTTTTGTTTTAAATGTAGGGAAAACCGACCCCAGAATGGAGGCATCTGCGTGGCTAATCACACCTCCCCCATTGACGTGATCATCCTGGCCAGCGACGGCTACTACGCTATGGTAAGGACCACTCCCTCCAGCCGCCCCTGGCCCCAGCTTGCCTGTCCGGGTCGCTGGGCTGCTGGAAGATGGAGCAGATGCTCTCCGGCCTGGGCAGATAGCGTGTTTGCAAAGCGCTGGGACCTGAGTGCGTTTCTCGGGGGCTCGGGGCCTGGCTGCATAGCTCTGCCTGTGTACACGGCCCCTCACATCTGGCTGATCCCCCGCAGTGATTCCGCAGCCACTGGGCACCCAGCAGAGGCCAGCGCTGCTTTGGTGCGGGCATGCAGGGCTACCAGAGGCCCCAGGACACTTGCCATTAGTGCAGTGGGCTTTGCTGACTGTGGAAAGGGCAGGTCGCATTCTCAGCTTGGCCTCCCTGGCATGGAATATATGAGGGGGTGTCTGTGCCTTGTCACGCAGGCCCCTCCCAAACCACTGCCTCCAGTGTTACCTTTCCATAGCAGCCTCCTGGTGGGGCAGGGCTGCCCCCAGCGCTCTGATGGGCATGGGGCAGAGGGGGAAATCTCCCTCTGGTTCTGGGGCAAGGAGCCATCCCTGAGGCCAAGGCCCTAACCTGCATCTTCTCCCTCTGGCTCAGGTGGGTCAGATCCACGGGGGGCTCATGGGCGTGATCCAGCGGGCCGTGGTGAAAGCATGCCCCCACGTCTGGTTCGAGCGCTCAGAGGTCAAAGATCGCCACCTCGTGGCCAAAAGGTATGACAGCAGCCAATAGCTTCCTCCCTGGCGGGGAACGGGCCTGCTGGAGACAGCGGATTCTCCTGAATCCCTGCCGGCCTGGCTGGGGTGGGGGAGCCAGGACAGTCCAGCACCAGTGGAGGAGAAAACTGCTTCCTGTCGGGTCGCTCGCTGGGAGCTGCCCCATCCCAGGGGCATGACTTGCACCCAGATAGTGCACCTGGACTGAAGGTGAATGGGCGCATGCTGTGTGTTTGAGGCTGCAGGGTGTCCAGTCACCCATCAGTGACTCTTTCTTCCCTGCAGGCTGACGGAGCACGTCCAGGACAAGAGCAAACTGCCCATCCTCATCTTCCCTGAAGGTGAGCTACAGGGCCAGGCCATGCTCGCCCCTGGGGGAGGGAAAGGCAGCTTCTGGCTGGTGCCAGTACATGTCACATCTCCTCCCCTCCAGGGTAAAGCAAGGGGGCCAGAGTTCTGAGACTGTCCCTCCAGGTCTGGGGCTGAGCTGCGTGGGCCCTTGTCAGTGTGGGCGCTCGATGCCCCACATCCTGGGGCACCAGGAAAGGCCGTGGCAGGAATGACCCCATGGCACTCGTCCTGGAGGAGCCTTGTGGCCCAGGCCCCTCATTTCCTGCCAAGACTCCTGGATGTGCTCCCAGGGGGAGGCTGAGACAGCTGCACACGTCTTTTTACAGGCACTTGCATCAACAACACCTCCGTGATGATGTTCAAGAAGGGAAGCTTTGAAATTGGAGCCACTGTTTACCCTGTAGCCATCAAGGTAAGAGTGGACTCCGTAGGCTGGGGGCAAGGGAATGGGGCCCTTCCGAGGGGCTGTGGCAGACCTGGAGGTGCAAAGACCTGGTTGGTGGGAGGGGCTGTTCTCCGCTTTGAATCCTGGGCAGGAGAGAGACGGTGGTGAATCTCTGGGGCCTGTGCTGTGAGTGTGGGGAAGCCAAGATCTGTCCGTGGAGTCTGGGGAGCTGGAGATAGAGGCCTTGCCTGTAGCCAGGGGCAAGGTGTGTGGGGATGCACCGGACGGCCCTGCTGAGGGTCTCGGTCTCATGGACGCTCTCCTCTGCAGTATGACCCTCAGTTCGGAGATGCCTTCTGGAACAGCAGCAAGTACGGCATGGTGACCTACCTGCTGCGGATGATGACCAGCTGGGCCATTGTCTGCAGCGTCTGGTACCTGCCCCCCATGACCAGGCAGGTGAGCGATGGCTGGGCCAGGCCGGTGGGGAGCAGCCTAGAACCGGGCACCCTACCTCATGCTAAACAGCTCTGCTCTCCCACAGCCTGAAGAAGACGCTGTCCAGTTTGCCAACCGGGTGAAGTCAGCCATTGCCAGGCAGGGAGGCCTAGTGGATCTGCTGTGGTGAGTCAAAACCAGAAATTCCCCTCCCAGCGGTGGCTCTGAGCCCTCAGAGGTGCCCGGCTTGCCCAGGGTCAAGGCTCCAGCCCACTGGAGGGAGGCCCAGCGTCGGCCTGATAGCTGCCTTGGTTCCTGTGAGGCTGGCAGCACCTCAACGTGTGCATACTGTGGAGGGGCCGAGGGCCCCCAGGGCCCCACTGAGCTGTGCAGGAGCACTGGCAAAGCATGTGGCATTCTCTGGGGGCTCCTCAGAAGGGCAGGCTGTCTGGGGTGTTTGGAAGCTGTGCACAGAGCCCTGTCAGGGGCATGTGTAGGCCGCAGATCCATGCAGTAGAGAGCATGTGCTGAGCATGCCCTTGTGGAACCTACAGCTGTGAGTGCAGCCTAGCCCAGCCGCCTCTTGCCCATGCTGGGTGGGCCTCACTCTTCAATGCCAGTTTGTGGTGGGGCACCCTGCTTCTACCCAGGTCTTCCCGGGGGCTGTCCTGGAGGAGCCAGCCCAGGAAGCTCCTTTTTCCAATCTTGGGGGCTTTGCAGACAGAGAATCAAGTCTTGCACCTAGGCTCCTGTCTTGTGGCCAGTGGCTGAGCACAGCGCAAGGAGCCCGGGTCTCCTGCGTTCTGGCCCTGGACCAGCAAGTCACTGTGAAATGAGGATGGCTCCGTGCTGTCCTGGGGGGTTAGTCAGTTTGGGACGTGCTCTGTCAGTTTGAGTTGTGAATGCTCCCACCCCGAGCGTGTGAGCTGGCCGGGGCAGCCCAATGCCAGCAGGGCTTGGGGAATGCTGCTGGGTGTCCAGGAGCAGCCGATCTGATGGCCTGACTCTCTCTCCAGGGATGGGGGCCTGAAGAGGGAGAAAGTGAAGGACACGTTCAAGGAGGAGCAGCAGAAACTCTACAGCAAGACGATCGTGGGCAACCATGAGGACCGCAGCCGCTCTTGAGCTCTGTGCCTGCACGCCGCCCCCAGGCCCATCCGGAGTGCTCTGCCTTCAGCCCTGCTCCGGCCCACTCAGAGCCACTGTGTGTCCTCGGACTCAGGCTGCTCCAGAGATGCTCAGCCCCACTCCTCCATCCTCCGTTTCTTTGCCCCAGAGGCACTGTGCTGCCTGGAGCCTGCTGGCCCTGAGCGGCTGCTGGCAACGATGCCTTCTCGTCCCTGTTACGGCTTGGCCCCTAGCAGGGCAGCATTAAAGGGAACATTGACAGCCGTGCCGTGTCTGCAGAGCCCAGCGGGAGAGCTGGGTGGATTTTTGTGACGTGTTCCTTGGCCAGTGGGGCTGTTCTGACAGGATAGAGGCCGTGCGCGCTGCCGATGTTCCTAGACTGGCTGAGGGCTGCAGGCCATGATGAGTAAATTAGGTGTCTCCCCACAGCGTGACTTCCAGCAGTGCTGATTCAGCTGCATGCAGGCCAGTGGGTGCCCCTGGGCTCAGCACACGTGTGGCACGGGGAAAGCTGGCGCTGCAGGCATCCTGGGCTCGGAGCCTTAGAGCCATTCCCAGCTACCCACACCATCTGCCCACCAGTGAAAGGTCAGCGTGGGCTGTGGCTCTAGCACACCTTTGTGCTACGAGCCTGGGCCCAGGCCATGTTAGTCCTGAATTCACTGCTGCCTCCTGTGCTGTGCTTCAGCCCCATTGCTCTTAGGCCAGCTGCAGCGGGTCCTGGTTGGGCTGCCCCCAACCCATTCACCTCTCTGGGGATTGGACTGGGTTCTTGCTCCCCCCACCCTGGGGCTGGAGGCTGTGCCCCGGCTGCCTTTCTGTCTCCGGGGCGGGGGCTAGTCCCCTGCAGCCAGGCAACCAAGTGGTGAGGCCTGGAGCCCTGCCGTGGGTCCTTGCTGTGCTGGGAGCCTCTCCTCCAGGTGCGGCTCCAGCCAGCCTCGCAGACGGACGGGGAAGAGGGGCTTTGTGACCCAGGCCCTCCTTACCTTGCCCTTCCCCAAGAGCTGAGGGTGGGATCTGCTCCAGCACCCCAGGGGTTGGACACGGCATGAATCCACCAGCCAGCTGGAGCCAGCCCTGGAGTCTCTCCAGGGAGAAGCTAGGCCCCCGGGCCTCGCTGGGTGAGACTGGAAGAGAAGGAGGCTCCTCATGCTGCCTGGCTCCCTGCCTTGAGGTAGAACCATATTCATCCGCCTGCTGCCGGCTGTACACGGTACATGGCTGTACACGGCAGGGCCTGGCTTCACAGACGGGTTCCTGGCTTCTGCTCCCCAGGGCATGGGTACATGGGGGGGGGGGGGGTTAACATGAGCCTTGGGCCCCCCCATCCCTGGCCCATGGACACGGGATGCCCTGGGAGTCCCCGGCCAGGGCTCGTGTTTTCTATGCTAGGGGAGGAAATGTATGTAAGACAAGCTGCTAAGGCTGGGCTGTCGGCTCACCCACCATGGGGCCCGGTAGGGGCTGAGCCAGTCTCTCGGTCAGGCTGTGGACGGGGCAGGGCGGGGCCCTGTTGGCCGGGCAGCTCACAACCCTTTGCTGAGCAGGGCCCGTGCCCGCAGTGGCTGCTGGGGTGTGAGCCGCACTGGCTCCTGCCTCACAAAGGTGCAACCCGCCCCCCACTCCAGGCAGAAAATTATGGCAGTTGCATCCCCCATCAGCATGGAGGCCCTGCCCCTCTGCTTTGTCCAGTCCCGCTTCCCCTCAGTGAAGTGCCAGCCCTGCTTCCTCCCTTCCACGGCCCGGTCTGGTCATCGTGGGGGCAGCTACAGCACCCGCCTGCTGCGTGGGGCCCTAGGGCTGTGGCCGCTCCTCAGCTCCCATACCCCCTTCCACTGCTGGCAGCCGCCCGGGGGGGGAGGTGGTTCCGGGGCGAACACATCCCTATGGAAGCAGGAAGCGTGGGGGGCAGGCCCCAGGAGCCCCGGCCAGAGCAGGTCAGGGCAAGATCCTATGCAGAGCCCTGGATCCTGCCCCTGCCCTGAGCAGCGCAGCCTAGTGGGGAGAGACACTGGGCAGGAGCTCTTCCTAGACCACCCGTTCATGTGGTCTGAAGCAGGCCAGAGTAGGACTAAGGTGCAATGACCAGAGGATCTCACCCAGAGATCTCTGCACAGAGGGCGTGTCCTGGAGCAGTGGTGCGCAGTGTGGCCGCTCCATGTACTGCACTGAGCATGTGTGTCCATTCACGGTACTGCACTGAGCGGTTGTGTCCGGAACCAGTGGTGCTGCCGTCTGCCTGTCCCAGGTACTGCACTGAGAACGTGTCTGGGAGCAGTGGCGCCGCCGTGTGGCCGTTCCAGGTACTGCACTGAGGCCATGTCTCGTAGCAGACGTGTACCGCTTGGGATACTGCACTGAGGCCATGTCTCGTAGCAGTGGCGCCGCCGTGTGGCTATTGGAGATACTGCACTGAGGCCATGTGTCTCATAGCAGTGGCGCTGCCGTGTGGCTATTGGAGGTACTGCACTGAGGGGGGGTGTCCATTCACAGTACTGCACTGAGTGGGGGGTGTCCATTCACAGTACTGCACTGAGGGGGGGGTGTCTGGGAGCCGTGGTGCTGCCATCTGGCCCTTGGAGATACTGCACTGAGGCTGTGTCTCGTAGCAGTGGCGCCGCCGTGTGGCTATTGGAGGTACTGAACTGAGGGCGTGTGTCCATTCACGGTACTGCACTGAGGGGGGGTGTCTGGGAGCAGTGGCGCCGCCGTGTGGCTATTGGAGGTACTGAACTGAGGGCGTGTGTCCATTCACGGTGCTGCACTGAGGGGGGGGGGTGTCTGGGAGCAGTGGCGCCGCCGTGTGGCCGTTGGAGATACTGCACTGAGGCCATTTGTCTCGTAGCAGTGGCGCTGCCGTGTAGCTATTGAAGGTACTGCACTGAGGGTGTGTGTCCATTCACAGTACTGCACTGAGGGGGGTGTGTCCGGGACTAGTGGTGGTGCCGTGTGGCCGTTCGAGATACTGCACTGAGACAGTTTGTCTCGTAGCAGACGTGTACCGTTTGGGATACTGCACTGAGGCCATGTCTCGTAGCAGTGGCGCCGCCGTGTGGCTATTGGAGGTACTGCACTGAGGGTGTGTGTCCATTCACAGTACTGCACTGAGGGGGGGGTGTCCGGGAGCAGTGGCGCCGCCGTGTGGCCGTTCCAGATACTGCACTGAGGCCATGTCTCGTAGCAGACGTGTACCGCTTGGGATACTGCACTGAGGCTGTGTCTCGTAGCAGTGGCGCCGCCGTGTGACTATTGGAGGTACTGCACTGAGGGTGTGTGTCCATTCACAGTACTGCACTGACGGGGGGGTGTCTGGGAGCCGTGGTGCTGCCATCTGGCCGTTGGAGATACTGCACTGAGGCCATGTCTCGTAGCAGTGGCGCTGCCGTGTGGCTATTGGAGGTACTGACTGAGGGTCTGTGAGGCCATTTGTGCCATCGCCGTTGGAGATACTGCACTGAGGCCATGTCTGGCAGTGGCGCCGCCGTGTGGCTATTGGAGGTACTGAACTGAGGGTGTGTGTCCATTCACGGTGCTGCACTGAGGGGGGGGTGTCTGGGAGCAGTGGCGCCGCCGTGTGGCCGTTCCAGATACTGCACTGAGGCCATGTCTCGTAGCAGACGTGTACCGCTTGGGATACTGCACTGAGGCTGTGTCTCGTAGCAGTGGCGCCGCCGTGTGACTATTGGAGGTACTGCACTGAGGTGTGTGTGTCCATTCACGGTACTGAGGGTGTGTGCACTGACTGAGGGGGGTGTCTGGGAGCCGTGGTGCTGCCATCTGGCCGTTGGAGATACTGCACTGAGGCCATGTCTCGTAGCAGTGGCGCCGCCGTGTGGCTATTGGAGGTACTGAACTGAGGGTGTGTCCATTCACGTTACTACACTGAGGGGGGTTGTTTGGGAGCCGTGGTGCCGTGTGGCTGTTCCAGGTACTGCACTGAGGCAGTCTGTCTCATAGCAGTGGCGCCGCCGTGTGGCTATTGGAGGTACTGAACTGAGGGGGTGTGTCCATTCACGGTACTGCACTGAGAGGGGGGTGTCGGGTGGCCGTGGTGCTGCCATCTGGCCATTGGAGATACTGCACTGAGGCCATGTCTCGTAGCAGTGGCGCCGCCGTGTGGCTATTGGAGGTACTGAACTGAGGGTGTGTGTCCATTCACAGTACTGCACTGAGGGGGGGTTGTTTGGGAGCCGTGGTAATGCCATCTGGCCGTTGGAGATACTGCACTGAGGCCATTTGTCTCGTAGCAGTGGCGCCGCCGTGTGGCTCTTGGAGGTACTGCACTGATGATGTGTGTCCATTCACGGTACTGCACTGAGGGGGGTGTGTGTCTGGGAGCCGTGGTGCCGTGTGGCCGTTCCAGGTACTGCACTGAGGCCGTCTGTCTCGTAGCAGTGGCGCCGCCATGTGGCCGTTCGAGGTACTGCACTGAGGCCATTTGTCTCGTAGCAGTGGCGCCGCCGTGTGGCTATTGGAGGTACTGAACTGAGGGGGTGTGTCCATTCACGGTACTGCACTGAGAGTGGGGTGTCGGGGGGCCGTGGTGCTGCCATCTGGCCATTGGAGATACTGCACTGAGGCCATGTCTCGTAGCAGTGGCGCCGCCGTGTGGCTATTGGAGGTATTGAACTGAGGGCGTGTCCATTCACGTTACTGCACTGAGGGGGGGGGTGTCTGGGAGCAGTGGCGCTGCCATGTGGCCTTTCGAGATACTGCACTGAGGCCGTTTGTCTCGTAGCAGACATGTACCGCTTGGGATACTGCACTGAGGCCATGTCTCGTAGCAGTGGCGCCGCCGTGTGGCTATTGGAGGTACTGAACTGAGGGTCTGTGTCCATTCACAGTACTGCACTGAGGGGGGGGTGTCTGGGAGCCGTGGTGCTGCCATCTGGCCGTTGGAGATACTGCACTGAGGCCATTTGTCTCGTAGTAGTGGCGCCGCCGTGTGGCTCTTGGAGGTACTGCACTGATGGTGTGTGTCTGTTCACCGTTACTGCACTGAGGGGGGGTGTCTGGGAGCAGTGGCGCCGCCGTGTGGCTATTGGAGGTACTGAACTGAGGGTGTGTGTCCATTCACGGTACTGCACTGAGGGGGTGTGTCCGGGACTAGTGGTGGTGCCGTGTGGCCGTTCGAGATACTGCACTGAGGCCATGTCTCGTAGCAGTGGCGCAGCCGTGTGGCTATTGGAGGTACTGAACTGAGGGTCTGTGTCCATTCACAGTACTGCACTGACGGGGGGGTGTCTGGGAGCCGTGGTGCTGCCATCTGGCCGTTGGAGATACTGCACTGAGGCCATGTCTCTACAGCAGTGGCACTGCCGTGTGGCTATTGGAGGTACTGCACTGATGCCATTTGTCTCGTAGCAGTGGCGCCGCCGTGTGGCTATTGGAGGTACTGAACTGAGGGTGTGTGTCCATTCACGGTACTGCACTGAGGGTGTGTGTCCATTCACAGTACTGCACTGAGGGGGGGTGTCTGGGAGCAGTGGCGCCGCCGTGTGGCTATTGGAGGTACTGAACTGAGGGTGTGTGTCCATTCACAGTACTGCATTGAGGGGGGGTGTCTGGGAGCCGTGGTGCTGCCATCTGGCCGTTGGAGATACTGCACTGAGGCCGTTTGTCTCGTAGCAGTGGCGCCGCCGTGTGGCCGTTCCAGATACTGCACTGAGGCCATGTCTCGTAGCAGACGTGTACCGCTTGGGATACTGCACTGAGGCTGTGTCTCGTAGCAGTGGCGCCGCCGTGTGGCTATTGGAGGTACTGCACTGAGGGCGTGTGTCCATTCATGGTACTGCACTGAAGGGGGTGTCTGGGAGCAGTGGCGCCGCCGTGTGGCTATTGGAGGTACTGAACTGAGGGTGTGTGTCCATTCATGTTACTACACTGAGGGGGGTTGTTTGGGAGCCGTGGTGCTGCCATCTGGCCGTTGGAGATACTGCACTGAGGCCATTTGTCTCGTAGCAGTGGCGCCGCCGTGTGGCCGTTCGAGATACTGCACTGAGGGCGTAGCAGACGTGTACCGCTTGGGATACTGCACTGAGGCTGTGTCTCGTAGCAGTGGCGCCGCCGTGTGGCTATTGGAGGTACTGAACTGAGGGTGTGTGTCCATTCACCTTACTGCACTGAGGGGGGGGTGTCTGGGAGCAGTGGCGCCGCCGTGTGGCTATTGGAGGTACTGAACTGAGGGTGTGTGTCCATTCACAGTACTGCACTGAGGGTGTGTGTCCATTCACAGTACTGCACTGAGGGGGGGGTGTCTGGGAGCCGTGGTGCTGCCATCTGGCCGTTGGAGATACTGCACTGAGGCCATTTGTCTCGTAGCAGTGGCGCTGCCGTGTGGCTATTGGAGGTACTGCACTGAGGGTGTGTGTCCATTCACGGTACTGCACTGAGGGGGGTGTGTGTCTGGGAGCCGTGGTGCCGTGTGGCCGTTCCAGGTACTGCACTGAGGCCGTCTGTCTCGTAGCAGTGGCGCCGCCATGTGGCCGTTCGAGGTACTGCACTGAGGCCATTTGTCTCGTAGCAGTGGCGCCGCCGTGTGGCTATTGGAGGTACTGAACTGAGGGGGTGTGTCCATTCACGGTGCTGCACTGAGAGGGGGGTGTCGGGGGGCCGTGGTGCTGCCATCTGGCCATTGGAGATACTGCACTGAGGTGTGTCTCGTAGCAGTGGCGCCGCCGTGTGGCTATTGGAGGTACTGAACTGAGGGTGTGTGTCTGTTCACCGTTACTGCACTGAGGGGGGGTGTCTGGGAGCAGTGGCGCCGCCGTGTGGCTATTGGAGGTACTGAACTGAGGGGGTGTGTCCATTCACGGTACTGCACTGAGGGGGGTGTGTCCGGGACTCGTGGTGGTGCCGTGTGGCCGTTCGAGATACTGCACTGAGGCCATGTCTCGTAGCAGACGTGTACCGCTTGGGATACTGCACTGAGGCTGTGTCTCGTAGCAGTGGCGCCGCAGTGTGACTATTGGAGGTACTGCACTGAGGGTGTGTGTCCATTCACAGTACTGCACTGACGGGGGGGTGTCTGGGAGCCGTGGTGCTGCCATCTGGCCGTTGGAGATACTGCACTGAGGCCATGTCTCGTAGCAGTGGCGCCGCCGTGTGGCTATTGGAGGTACTGAACTGAGGGTCTGTGTCCATTCACAGTACTGCACTGACGGGGGGGTGTCTGGGAGCCGTGGTGCTGCCATCTGGCCGTTGGAGATACTGCACTGAGGCCATGTCTCGTAGCAGTGGCGCTGCCGTGTGGCTATTGGAGGTACTGAACTGAGGGTGTGTGTCCATTCACGGTGCTGCACTGAGGGGGGGGTGTCTGGGAGCAGTGGCGCCGCCGTGTGGCCGTTCCAGATACTGCACTGAGGCCATGTCTCGTAGCAGACGTGTACCGCTTGGGATACTGCACTGAGGCTGTGTCTCGTAGCAGTGGCGCCGCCGTGTGACTATTGGAGGTACTGCACTGAGGGTGTGTGTCCATTCACAGTACTGCACTGACGGGGGGGTGTCTGGGAGCCGTGGTGCTGCCACGTTGGAGATACTGCACTGAGGCCATGGTAGCAGTGGCGCTCTATTGGAGGTACTGAACTGAGGCCATTTGTCTCGTAGCAGTGGCGCCGCCGTGTGGCTATTGGAGGTACTGAACTGAGGGTGTGTGTCCATTCACGGTACTGCACTGAGGGGGGGGGGTCTGGGAGCCGTGGTGCAGCCCTGTGGCCGGTGGAGATACTGCACTGAGGCCATGTCTCGTCTTGGGATACTGCACTGAGGCTGTGTCTCGTAGCAGTGGCGCCGCCGTGTGACTATTGGAGGTACTGAACTGAGGGTTTGTGTCCATTCACGTTACTGCACTGAGGGGGGGGGGGGTGTCTGGGAGCAGTGGTGCTGCCATCCGGCCATTGGAGATACTGCACTGAGGCCATGTCTCGTAGCAGTGGCGCCGCCGTGTGGCTATTGGAGGTACTGAACTGAGGGTGTGTGTCCATTCACGTTACTACACTGAGGGGGGGTTGTTTGGGAGCCGTGGTGCCGTGTGGCCGTTCCAGGTACTGCACTGAGGCAGTCTGTCTCATAGCAGTGGCGCCGCCGTGTGGCTATTGGAGGTACTGAACTGAGGGGGTGTGTCCATTCACGGTACTGCACTGAGAGGGGGGTGTCGGGTGGCCGTGGTGCTGCCATCTGGCCATTGGAGATACTGCACTGAGGCCATGTCTCGTAGCAGTGGCGCCGCCGTGTGGCTATTGGAGGTACTGAACTGAGGGTCTGTGTCCATTCACAGTACTGCACTGAGGGGGGGTTGTTTGGGAGCCGTGGTGCTGCCATCTGGCCGTTGGAGATACTGCACTGAGGCCATTTGTCTCGTAGCAGTGGCGCTGCCGTGTGGCTATTGGAGGTACTGCACTGAGGGTGTGTGTCCATTCACGGTACTGCACTGAGGGGGGTGTGTGTCTGGGAGCCGTGGTGCCGTGTGGCCGTTCCAGGTACTGCACTGAGGCCGTCTGTCTCGTAGCAGTGGCGCCGCCATGTGGCCGTTCGAGGTACTGCACTGAGGCCATTTGTCTCGTAGCAGTGGCGCCGCCGTGTGGCTATTGGAGGTACTGAACTGAGGGGGTGTGTCCATTCACGGTACTGCACTGAGAGGGGGTGTCGGGGGGCCGTGGTGCTGCCATCTGGCCATTGGAGATACTGCACTGAGGCCATGTCTCGTAGCAGTGGCGCGCCGTGTGGCTATTGGAGGTATTGAACTGAGGGCGTGTCCATTCACGTTACTGCACTGAGGGGGGGGGGTGTCTGGGAGCAGTGGCGCTGCCATGTGGCCTTTCGAGATACTGCACTGAGGCCGTTTGTCTCGTAGCAGACCTGTACCGCTTGGGATACTGCACTGAGGCCATGTCTCGTAGCAGTGGCGCCGCCGTGTGGCTATTGGAGGTACTGAACTGAGGGTGTGTGTCCATTCACAGTACTGCACTGACGGGGGGGTGTCTGCGAACCGTGGTGCTGCCATCTGGCGTTGGAGATACTGCACTGAGGCCATGTCCGTAGCAGTGGCGCCGCCGTGTGGCTATTGGAGGTACTGAACTGAGGGTGTGTGTCCATTCACAGTACTGCACTGAGGGGGGTGTCTGGGAGCCGTGGTGCTGCCATCTGGCCGTTGGAGATACTGCACTGAGGCCATGTCTCGTAGCAGTGGCACTGCCGTGTGGCTATTGGAGGTACTGAACTGAGGGTGTGTGTCCATTCACGGTGCTGCACTGAGGGGGGTGTCTGGGAGCAGTGGCGCCGCCGTGTGGCCTGAGGGTGTGTGTTCCAGATACTGCACTGAGGCCATGTCTCGTAGCAGAGTGTACCGCTTGGGATACTGCACTGAGGCTGTGTCTCGTAGCAGTGGCGCCGCCGTGTGGCTATTGGAGGTACTGCACTGAGGGGGTGTGTGCATTCATGGTACTGCACTGAAGGGGGTGTCTGGGAGCAGTGGCGCCGCCGTGTGGCTATTGGAGGTACTGAACTGAGGGTGTGTGTCCATTCATGTTACTACACTGAGGGGGGGTTGTTTGGGAGCCGTGGTGCTGCCATCTGGCCGTTGGAGATACTGCACTGAGGCCATTTGTCTCGTAGCAGTGGCGCTGCCGTGTGGCCGTTCCAGGTACTGCACTGAGGCCATGTCTCGTAGCAGACGTGTACCACTTGGGATACTGCACTGAGGCTGTGTCTCGTAGCAGTGGCGCCGCCGTGTGGCTATTGGAGGTACTGAACTGAGGGTGTGTGTCCATTCACAGTACGGCACGGAGTGGGGTGTCTGGGAGCCGTGGTGCTGCCATCTGGCCGTTGGAGATACTGCACTGAGGCCGTTTGTCTCGTAGCAGTGGCGCCGCCGTGTGGCCGTTCCAGATACTGCACTGAGGCCATGTCTGTAGCAGACGTGTACCGCTTGGGATACTGCACTGAGGCTGTGTCTCGTAGCAGTGGCGCCGCCGTGTGGCTATTGGAGGTACTGCACTGAGGGCGTGTGTCCATTCACGGTACTGCACTGAAGGGGCTGTCTGGGAGCAGTGGCGCCGCCGTGTGGCCGTTCCAGGTACTGCACTGAGGCCATGTGTCTCGTAGCAGTGGCGCCGCCGTGTGGGTATTGGAGGTACTGCACTGAGGCCATTTGTCTCGTAGCAGTGGCGCCGCCGTGTGGCTATTGGAGGTACTGAACTGAGGGTGTGTGTCCATTCACGGTGCTGCACTGAGGGGGGTGTCTGGGAGCAGTGGTGCTGCCGTGTGGCCGTTCCAGATACTGCACTGAGGCCTGTGTCTCGTAGCAGTGGCGCTGCCCTGTGGCTATTGGAGGTACTGCACTGAGGGTGTGTGTCCATTCACGGTACTGCACTGAGGGGGGTGTGTGTCTGGGAGCAGTGGTGCCGTGTGGCCGTTCCAGGTACTGCACTGAGGCCGTCTGTCTCGTAGCAGTGGCGCCGCCATGTGGCCGTTCGAGGTACTGCACTGAGGCCATTTGTCTCGTAGCAGTGGCGCCGCCGTGTGGCTATTGGAGGTACTGAACTGAGAGGGGGGTGTCGGGGGGCCGTGGTGCTGCCATCTGGCCATTGGAGATACTGCACTGAGGCCATGTCTCGTAGCAGTGGCGCCGCCGTGTGGCTATTGGAGGTACTGAACTGAGGGTGTGTGTCCATTCACAGTACTGCACTGAGGGGGGGTGTCCGGGACTAGTGGTGGTGCCGTGTGGCCGTTCGAGATACTGCACTGAGGCCGTTTGTCTCGTAGCAGACGTGCACCGTTTGGGATACTGCACTGAGGCCATGTCTCGTAGCAGTGGCACCGCTGTGTGGCTATTGGAGGTACTGCACTGAGGGTCTGTGTCCATTCACAGTACTGCACTGAGGGGGGGTGTCTGGGAGCCGTGGTGCTGCCATCTGGCCGTTGGAGATACTGCACTGAGGCCATTTGTCTCGTAGTAGTGGCGCCGCCGTGTGTCTATTTGAGGTACTGAACTGAGGGCGTGTGTCCATTCACGGTACTGCACTGAGGGGGGGGTGTCTGGGAGCCGTGGTTCTGCCATCTGGCCGTTGGAGATACTGCACTGAGGCCATGTCTCGTAGCAGTGGCGCTGACGTGTGGGTATTGCACTGAGGCCATTTGTCTCGTAGCAGTGGCGCTGCCGTGTGGCTATTGGAGGTACTGAACTGAGGGTGTGTGTCCATTCACGTTACTACACTGAGGGGGGTGTGTCTGGGAGCAGTGGCGCCGCCGTGTGGCCGTTCCAGGTACTGCACTGAGGCCATGTGTCTCGTAGCAGTGGCGCCGCCGTGTGGGTATTGGAGGTACTGCACTGAGGGTGTGTCCCCATTCACGGTACTGCATTGGGGGGGGGTGTCTTGTAGCAGTGGCGCCGCCGTGTGGCTCTTGGAGGTACTGCACTGAGGCCATTTGTCTCGTAGCAGACGTGTACCGCTTGGGATACTGCACTGAAGCTGTGTGTCTCGTAGCAGTGGCGCCGCCGTGTGGCTATTGGAGGTACTGAACTGAGGGTGTGTGTCCATTCACAGTACTGCACTGAGGGGGGGTGTCTGGGAGCAGTGGTGCTGCCATCTGGCCATTGGAGATACTGCTCTGAGGCCATGTGTCTCGTAGCAGTGGCGCCGCCGTGTGGCTATTGGAGGTACTGAACTGAGGGTGTGTGTCCATTCATTTTACTGCACTGAGGGGGGGTGTCTCGTAGCAGTTGCCATGTGGCTCTTGGAGGTACTGCACTGAGGCCATTTGTCTCGTAGCAGACGTGTACCGCTTGGGATACTGCACTGAAGCTGTGTGTCTCGTAGCAGTGGCGCCGCCGTGTGGCTATTGGAGGTACTGAACTGAGGGTGTGTGTCCATTCACAGTACTGCACTGAGGGGGGGTGTCTGGGAGCAGTGGTACTGCCATCTGGCCATTGGAGATACTGCTCTGAGGCCATGTGTCTCGTAGCAGTGGCGCCGCCGTGTGGCTATTGGAGGTACTGAACTGAGGGTGTGTGTCCATTCATGTTACTGCACTGAGGGGGGTGTGTCCGGGAGCAGTGGCGCCACCGTGTGGCCGTTCCACGTACTGCATTGAGGCCATGTCTCGTAGCAGACGTGTACCGCTTGGGATACTGCACTGAGGCTGTGTCTCGTAGCAGTGGCGCCGCCGTGTGGCTATTGGTGGTACTGAACTGAGGGTGTGTGTCCATTCACGGAACTGCACTGAGGGGGGGGTGTCTGGGAGCAGTGGCGCCGCCGTGTGGCTATTGGAGGTACTGAACTGAGGGTGTGTGTCCATTCACAGTACTGCACTGAGGGGGGGGGGTGTCTGGGAGCCGTGGTGCTGCCATCTGGCCGTTGGAGATACTGCACTGAGGCTGTGTCTCGTAGAAGTGGCGCCGCCGTGTGGCTATTGGAGGTACTGCACTGAGGGTGTGTGTCCATTCACAGTACTGCACTGAGGGGGGGGGGGGTGTCTGGGAGCCGTGGTGCTGCCATCTGGCCGTTGGAGATACTGCACTGAGGCTGTGTCTCGTAGCAGTGGCGCCGCCGTGTGGCTATTGGAGGTACTGCACTGAGGGTGTGTGTCCATTCACAGTACTGCACTGAGGGGGGTGTGTCCGGGACTAGTGGTGGTGCCGTGTGGCCGTTCGAGATACTGTACTGAGGCCATTTGTCTCGTAGCAGTGTCGCCGCCGTGTGGCAATTGGAGGTACTGCACTGAGGGTGTGTGTCCATTCACAGTACTGCACTAAGTACAAAAAGCCACACTGTGCAATGTAATGTGTCTATCTAATAATGTCTTTCACAATCAAAAATGAAATAAGGTTTGCTCTAAAAATAATATGTAAGTTCTTCAGCTAGGAGTTGGCCCTGAATGATTGAAGTGTGAATGGCCGAGCAATTGAGTTGGGTGTAGACAAAAAGAGTGATTGAACAATTTGGTCTGAGTAAGGGATATCGAAACAGACATGAAGAAAACACCAGCCTCACCTAAAACGCTTGAGGGAAGAAGAAAGAAGCAAAGATGATCAACTGGCCGAAGAGGAGCCCACCCTGATAACTTTGGAGCCAGCACATTTCAAAGAACAAAATCTGATCAGGCTTGCAACAATGTGGGTGATTAAGGATCACACCAAGAATGCAGTTGCAACATGACAATGCAAAACCCATAGACCGACATAGGGTCCTTTCCCTATAAAATGGGACAAGAAGATGAAGGCTGGAGGTTCGGGTCTACAACATCACATCAGCCAGGAGTACCGGTGCGCATCGGCAGAACCTTGCTCCTCATCCTCATGCTCTAGTCACCTGGCCAGTGACTATCATGAGCACCAAGAGGCTGGTAACTATGACATCTGGAAGATCCCTATGTATGGTTTGTCTGTCTCCCTGTCTGTGTATGCGTGTCAGTGTGTGTGAGTATGAATGAAAGCATCAATTGAAACGTGTGTCTCTGTAATTGTAGTATTGATATAATGTTAGTACTGTTTTCCTAGTGTTTACATTATTATTAACGCTATTTCACTAAGTAAAGCACAATATTAATGTTATTACAGTGTTGATACTTTTCTGTTCTTTGATACTATCTACAGAAGTTTCTGTGTTCACAATAAATGCGGCTTGTTGCCTTATCCCCTAAGAAAATCCTGTGATATTTGTGTAACTGTGTGGCCGTTCCAGGTACTGCACTGAGGCTGTGTGTGTCGTAGCAGTGGCGCCGCCGTGTGGCTATTCACAGTACTGCACTGGGGGGGGGATGTCTGGGAGCATTGCTGGGGACTGCAGGGGGCTGTTCACTCGCTCAGAGAGGCTGGGACCCCCTGCTGTAGGTTCTGGCCTGTGGCGCTGGGGCCCATGGTGCTTGGCCCTGTCCCTCCCCATCCTGGGCTGGGCTCTTGGCGGCCAGAGCCTGCCAGCTGCCGGACTGCAGGGTGAGTGAGGTGCCCCCCGTATCCAGCCTGGGGCATAGCATGGCCTAGGCTTGGGCTAGTGTGGGGCTGTGCATGGCACGGGCTGGGTGCTGGGCGGGCCTGTTGGCTGTGGCAGGAGGCGCTGGGCAGGCCAGGCTGATGACAGGCTTCGTTCGTGCTCCTCAGCGTCACGGGGCCTATCCCTGCTCTCCCAGCACAAATGGGGGCAGGATGTGGGGGGGTGAGCCCTAGTGGCCCCCTCAGCGCTCCGGGGCTGCTAGCACCTAGGCTGCTCCATCTATCCCAGCCGGCTGGGCTGGCCGTGCCCTCTGGCGGGCAGGCAGGGCAGGCAAGGTGCGTGACAGGCAGGTTACCATTCATCTTGCCACGCGCCCCGGCCCGCGGCGCCCAGTCAATACGGCTCTGTCCGATGGGAAAGTTAATAAATTTAGCTCTAGATTAAAAGTATCGATCATTTCATTTGTAAACGATAAATAAAAGGGGGCACTCTGGGCAGCCCACAGGCAGCTGGTGCTCGCTCTGGCTGGTGCGGCGGTGGGGAGACCGGGAGGGGGACGCCAGGCCCCTCATATGCATTCTGCCCTGATGCTGGCATTGATTTCCTATTAGTCTCCCTGCACCACCCCACAGCCCATCATTCCCCAAGCCGCTATTAATGGCCTTTTGATAAATAATCACTTGTAAGTCAATAAATTTTTATTAAACAGCGTGGCGCTTTGATTTATGAAAATCTGACGGGGTTTGTCTGGGAGAAAAGAGATGTGGAATTGAAGTGGAGACGCCATCCATCTGCCTGCCAGGCTGGCCTGCCCGCGCGCACCGGCTGCAAACAATCGCCTTTTAACACAACCCGAGCAGCCGGCCAGGGAGCTGGGACCCCGGGAAGCTTTGTCTCCGTCAGGGCTCCGCTCGGAGCAGCTGCCAGGCTGAGTTTCTAACTCGGGCCGTGTCTGCATCCTTCCGCCCTGCGCCGAGGGCTGCGGAGCAATGGCTGCAGCATTGGAGCTGGAGCCAACGTGGGCGCGACAGCCTACGCTGCGCGTCGCCAGCGTGGTGCCCGGCCCCGCCCAGCTTGTGCACTGTAGAGCAGTGTCCTGGCTGTGCCCAGGCAGCCCCAGTGCTGCGCTGTCAGTGCCAGTCTGGATTCGAGCGTGCTGGGCGCCCCAGGTGCCCCGCCACAGGGTGCAGCATGGGCCGCCGCAGCCTGAGCTCCAGTCCGGTAACCAGTGCAGGAGGAGGGGGCCAGGGACTGGAAGGGGCAGTGGCTTCCTCCCTGGCAGGGCGCTGCCTGGCCATCAGGCACTGCCTGAGGCGCGCGGACTGGGGGGAAGCTGTACTCTGCCGCCCGGCTGTGACCAAGGGCCTGTGCCCAGTGGTGGCTCGTTGGCATTTGCAGGGTCCAGTCGATGAGCTGAGTTGGGGATGGGGGGCAGACTCCTGGCCCATTGTGTCTTCTGGCCTGGAGACATGAGTATGGGCTAGGCTGGGGGGCAGGGGGAGGCCTCCGTGGTAGCACAGGGGCCCGTGGCGCAGAGCCGGCCCCGCTGGAAGGGCTGGGGCAGAGGCTGCGAGCCAGCCGAGGCGGGCAGGCTGGCTCCAGCTGCTATTTGTCACTCTCCCTGGTGGCAGGCGGCCCTTTGCCACCTGCCGTATTTGTCTCCGGTGCTGACGTGGCAGCAGACAGGTGTTAAACTACTTAATCACTTTAAAATGGTTTTAATTTTCTGTTTTGTATTGATCCGCCCAGCACCAATTAATCAGCTCACTGGACCAGGCAGTTAGTACATTAAAAATTGTCAGCCACCCCGGGCAGCTTAGAAAATGTCAAAAAAATATCCCGCCCGCTTCCCCTGCCGCACAGCGCCCCGGCACCCGCCCACGGGGCTAGCACAGGTGCGTTTTGGGGGGGGGGGGGGGTGGGCGGGCTGCCAAGAACCCCTTGCCCAGCAGTGTTTGCAGGGGGGCACCCCGTATTCCTGGGGTCTGGCACCAACCCCCCCAGCTCCACCGAGTCCCTGCCCAGGCTGTGATGGTCTTGGCATGGTGGTGTGAGGCTGCCAGCCAGCCTGTCCCGCCCCCCCCCCCCCCCCAAGCTCTCCTTCATTTGCAGGCGGGTGGCAGGCCAGGGCTGCAGCCAGCAGGGAGCTGGGGGGGCTTGGCACCCAGGGCGGGGTCGGGGTCGGGCAGCCTGCGGCTCAGGACATTTCAAGCTGCCTGTCCGAGGGGGCCCTGCGGCCTGCTAGACCCTCAGCAGGGGTAGCCAGCGTGCGTGTGGGGAACCAGCCGCCAGCACCGCAGCCTGGCGGGGCCGGACGCTGCCGTCACGGCCTGCCAGTGGGGTGGGCGCCTGTGGCATGGGGCCTGGGGCCCAGCTCATGGGTCCCTGGCAGTGTCCATGGCACAGGCCTTGGCCTGTTGCCTAGCAACCAGCCCCTGCCCACAGCAGAGGCCCCCAGGCTGCCCGCCATCCCTATGGGCAGGCGTCTGCTCTGCCCCATGGAGTCTCTCACACCCCGTGCTGTGCTGGGCCGTGCTGTGCTGTGGCTTGGGAGCGGGGCGGGCGGGGAGGCTGGGATGTGTTGGGGGGTCATGCTATGGTTGCATGGTGGGGTGTGCTGTGATGTCAGGGGCCGTGCTTTGCCATGGGGCCAGCAGACAGGCTGCGTTGGGCCCCCATGGCTGTGGCGGGGTGGGGGGGACTGCACTGCAGTGCGGCGCAGAGGAAGGGGGGGCAGCGCTGGGCTTTGAAGCCAAGGGGCGGCTGCTGGTGGTGTGTGGAGGGTCCAGCCCCCCCCAATGTGCTGGGCTTGGCAGCTGGTCTGTGCTGCCGGCTGAAAGGTGCCCTCCCCCCCCCCCCACTAATCGCTATATGATGGGACCACAACACCTTATCTCCTATCGATTTCCTCCCTGGGACGCCGCAGCCTTGTTTGCGCACGGCTGCCTGCCATTTAATGGGCTCGCGCCTTTGCAAACTGGGTGAGCTTATCGGGGTTGGGTTCTGTGCCTGGCGCTCAGGGCCGTGCGCACAGGGCTCCCAAGGCGGGGATCCCAGGCTCATTGCACACGCCTGGCGAGGGTACACCAGCCCCGCTCACTGGCCTGGCCAGAACAGGGCGGCCCCAGGCTTTTCACTAAGGCGACACCACCTGCATTTTTGCAACTATTCAGAGGCAAAAGTATTTCTGGAGCAGTGGTGCACCTAAAATCAGCCTGGCGGCCTCCTCCCCCCCTGCCTTTTCCTCCTTGCATGGGACAGCGACCTTCTGCCCTGGCGTGACAGCCGCAAGCCCTCCAGTGCAGCGGGGCGGTGTGGCGGGAGCCTGCCCCACCCTCGCGCTGCAACAGCAGCCCCTGTGGGGCTGGGTCCAGCGCCCAACCGCAACCTGGCAGGTTTGGGGCAGCTGTGACGCAGAGCAAGCATGGCTGCGACTCTGCGAGCAGGACAGCCCAGCCCCTTGGGGCAGCACCTACGTGCTCTGGGCAAGCCCCCCCCGGTCAGATGCTGTGACGCTGGCTGGGCGGTGTGGGCGCCTGTGTGGGCGAGGCCACGCACGCAGAGCCGCCTGGGCTGGGCGTGCCCGCTTGTGTCCCGTGTGCAGGGCCAGCAGAGGGAGTGAGCAGGCTGGAGTGGCCGTAAACGTGGCCGCGCTATTGCTGCAGCATCAATCGTGTGGCCGCGACAGCTGAATGGGCTTTCACGCCCGCTCCAAGATAAATGATATTTATTCGAGGCTAATATGTTCCACCGTGGGGCCTAATGAGCGACTTTTGAACTGACGCCTCCTGCAGCGGCTCAGGGTGCGCTGAGCACCTAGCGCTAAACGCTGCAAAGGAAACAGCCAGGGAGAGGCTGCTGTACAACAGCGGCTCGGGCCGTTTCTGCGTTTACACACCGGGTGGGCCCCGGAAAAGCTCCTGGATGCTTGAGGTGCCCATCCTGTTCCCAGGCCCCTCCCTCTAGCCTGTGCGTCCAAGTCACTTGGGCACCTTTGCCCATCCCCGCAGCTGTGTCTTGCGTTAGCTGTAACTGCGCCGGCTGTGCGCCGAGCCCCTGCAGCCAGGGACGTAACCGCACGCCTGACGCTGGGCAGCCTGCTCCCGGCAGCCCTTGCCAGCGCCCCTGCCCGCAGGCCCCTGACTCAGCTGCAGGCTGCACCCGCCCTGCCCGGCGCCTGTCTCTCCCCGTGAAGGGCCCTGACACAGGCGGCGAGCAGGGGTGTGAGCCTGCCCGCAGGCCCCGCTGAGTCCATGGGGCAGAGATCAGGGCTGGGCTCATGAGGAAAGATGACGGCAACGCCCTGGGTCAAACTTCACATAACTGAACTAATAAATAAAAGTACCAGGGTGACGCCAGCCCTGCAGTGCTGGCAGGAGCCCGGCGCTGGGGCCGTCGCCATGGCGGTGCCAGCTTCCTTCTGGCTGCTGCCCCCACTCCGTGTGTGTGGCTCACCCTCAGCATCGTCACTGTGCCTGAGGCCACCCTGCCGCCCACACTAGCCCCAGGCTGGCAGCATCTCGGCGCAGCCCCTGCAGGCACCACTTGGCGCCCTTGCTCAGCAGGGGGTGCACCGGGTTATGCCTTATCCCCCCTTCCCATCAGGCGGCCCAGCCGCCTACACTCTGCAGCCCTCCCGCCGCGCCTCCCTGAAATAACCGCCCAGATGCAGACGGGGCAGGGACCTTTATTTCATCACTGCTCATGGCACAGCAGAGTCTGTAACACCACCACCCCAGGACATGCTGGAGCACGGCTCCCCCACCCCGCGTGGAGCAGGGGACGCTGGCTGGTGAGAGAGGCAGAGCCCCCGGTCCCATTCGCAGCCCTGCTCTGTGCTTCACAGCGGCGCTGGCAGCGCTGGGCTCAGGGCTGCTCCCGGCCCGTCGCAGCCAGGGAGGGGACAGGCTCCTGTAGCCCCGCTCTCGGACTGTGCGTCACACTCCACCTCCCCGGAGCAGCTCCTCCCCGCCCGGGTGCTGCTCTGGGGGTCTCTGGCTCCGAGCAGCCAGGGTGCAGGCCGGTGCCTAGGTGGGCTGGGCACAGGGCCGCTGCCAGGCGCTGCAGGAGGCCGGGGCCTCAGCCGCTGTGGGTTCCCAAGCTGAGCACCGAGAAGGCCGCCCGATGCTTCCTCAGCAGCAGGCGGATCTTCTCGTCGTCCGAGTCGGGGTCCAGGGGCTTGTTGTACTCGTCATCCTCGCTCTGCGAGGCGGCCCGCTCCCCGGCGCGCTGCGAGGACGAGGAGGGCTCCCGGGCGCTCTTCTTCCGCCACTTGGTCCGCCGGTTCTGGAACCACACCTGGCAGGGGATGCGGAGTGGGTTAGAGCAGGGTGCAGCCCCCGCAGCCCAGAGAGCAGGGTCCTGCCCCACCCCACTGCTGCCTGCGCAGCACCGCTGCGGCCGGAGGGTAACCAGGCCCCTCAGCACCAGGGCACTGGTGCCCCCACAACGACAGGCTGCCTGGGGCCCAGACCATTACCAGGCATGGCGCCGAGCGGCCCTGCGGGGCAGGTGCACTCACCTTCACCTGCGACTCCGTCATGCCGAGGGAATAGGCCAGGCGTGCCCGCTCGGGCCCGGCCAGGTACTTGGTCTGCTCAAAGGTTTTCTCCAGCGCAAAGATCTGGTGGCCAGTGAAGGTGGGGCGCGTGTGCTTCTTCTTGTGGATGCTGTCGGCCGGGTGAGCGGGGGCTGGCAGAGGGAGGGCAGCGGTCAGGGGGGAGGCCCAGGGCTCAGCAGGCAGCTGGACAGCCTGGCACCTGCTCCGAGAACAGCCCTGCCCACATTGAGCCCTAAGGGAGCCAAGTGGGAGAGGCACCTGCTGCCCCCCCAAACGGGCAACACCAGCTGCCCCCCGAGGGGCATGTGCCCAGCGAGCTTGTCGACCCCCCGAGGAGGCCATTCCCTGCCCCCCCCAGCAAGACGTGGCTCCCTGGGGTGATGGTCAGAAACCCCCTCGGGGGTGATAGTAACACCCCTCTGGGCTGGGACCCCCCCCCAAGCTGGACACTCCCCATGGTCTCTCCGGGTGACATCAAGTCCCCCCTCCCCCGACCTCGCTGGCAGCCCCTCCCGCTGGGACAGGGCGCCCCCCCACATGCAGGCCACTGGGGACCAGGGGGAGGGGGGGGTGGTAGTTCTGGGACAGAGGCTGCAGGGCCAGGCTTTCTGGTGCGCCCACATGCTGGGTGTCTGTTGGGGGCTGAGCCCCACCCCAAGGACATCTCAGCCAGCCTGTGCCCAGCCCCCCCTCGCCTATCAGGCAAGGCACCCCGGGGGGGGGCTGCCCCCAGCTCAGGGGGACTGGGGCTCAGCCCCTCTCCCTGGGCGGTGCAGCGCTGGTGCTGGGGGAAGCGGGGACGTGATTTCTGCCCTGCCCGCGTATGGCTCTAACCTCCCCCCCGCGGCTGCATAATGGTGACTTGGGCCCTGGTAGGAGTGGCTCAGGAGATCAGTCGTGCCGCCACCTCGCCAGCCTTCCCCGTACCCGCCATGTCGCACCCACAGGCAGTCGCCAGCGTCTGCACGCAGCTAGCTCTGCCACTGCTGGGGGCATGGCCAGGCTGCAGGTGTGGCAGGGGGCAGCAGCCTGGCTTGGACGCTGGTCCCTGGTAAGCTGCAGTCTCTGACCACCACTGGGGACTGAGGGGGGCAGATCTGGGACAGAGGCTGCAGGGTTTCCGGCGCGCCCCCACGCTGGCTGCCTCCCCCGCCAGTGCGTCGCTGAGCCCAGTACTTACTGCTGCCGCAGGGTCGGCCGCCGTGCCAGTCCTGGCTGGTGTCTGCCCAGCAGCTCCTGCCCCGCGGGGGGTACTCGCTCCCGGCCTTGGCGAAGCTCCCCACCTGCGGCCCGTAGTAGACGGGCTGGGCGCCCAGTCCGTTAAAGCTGCCCACGGGCGGGTAGGCGGTGAGCAGGGCGCCGGCTGGCGCGGCCAGCGGCCTGCTCAGGATGTCGGTGATGCCGTGCGGCGTGCCGGCGGCCAGCTGGGCGCTGAGGGCTGGTGGGCTGAGCTTGTAGAAGGAGTTCTGCACCGAGTACTGGCACATGGAGGCCTTCGGCTCCGGGAAGGGGGCCAGCGAGGGGCTGTTGAGCAGGAAGGGCCCCTGCAGGCTGGAGTCCATGGCGCCGCGTCCCACCAGCCGCGTCCGGCGACTGCACCAGGCCAGCCCCTAGCGCCCCAGCACGGTGCCGGGGACTAGCAAAGCCATCCCAGGCAGCCTGGCCTCGAGAGACGGGGCTGCTCCCGCTGGCCACAAGCCCGTCCTTGCCTATGGCACAGCCCAGGCAGCGGGCACCGAGGGGGCCACGCGCCCCACGCAGCCTCCTGGCAGTGCCGCGCCAGGCGCTGTCCAGGGCTGGGGCTGGCGCCCATGCAGGGCTGGCCTGGGCTGGCCTGGCTGACCCCGTGCCCCAGAGCAGCTGCACCCAGGTCCCTGCCCCAGAAGTTTAACTTCAGGAGAGGCAACATTTCTCTGATAAAGATGCGGCCTATTAGAATACTGGGCCCCGATTGGCTGCGGGGCTGGGCCCGCCGCTGCCATTGGCTAGCTGGCAGGCCCGGCCCCGGATTGGCTCGGCCCAGACAAATTGCACTTTGAAAGGCCGGCCGTGCAGGAAAACCAGCGGCGGGCGCCCAGCGCCGGGTCAGCGGCTCCCTGCGGCAGCGCCGCGCACCTGAGCCGGGCCGGGCCGGCACAGCACAGCACAGCGCGGGACACCCCTGCAGGTGTGTGTGTGCGTGCGTGCGTGTGTGCGCGGGGGGTGCGGGGCCTTCATCTCGGCCTACCTGGGCCAGAGGGTGCAGCCGTGCCTGTGCACTGCGGGTGTGAGTGCCCGTGAGTGTGTACACCTGCCTCCCACGCCCTCGGCTGGGGTGCAGTACTGGCATGGCTGGTGTGCACCCGCGGGGGGCTGCGTGTGCTAGAAGGCGTGCGAGAGCTGTTGTGTGTCTGTGTTGTGTATGGGATGGGCCGGGGGGGCTGTTGTGTGTCTGTGCTTGTATGGGTGGGGGGGGGGCTGTTGTGTGTCTGTGCTGTGTATGGGATGGGCAGGGGGGCGGGGGGGGGGGGCTGTTGTGTGTCTGTGTTGTGTATGGGATGGGCGGGGGGGGGGCTGTTGTGTGTCTGTGTTGTGTATGGGATGGGCAGGGGGGGGGGGGGGGGGGCTGTTGTGTGTCTGTGTTGTGTATGGGATGGGTGGGGGGGGCTGTTGTGTGTCTGTGTTGTGTATGGGATGGGCGGGGGGGGGGCTGTTGTGTGTCTGTGTTGTGTATGGGATGGGCGGGGGGGGCTGTTGTGTGTCTGTGTTGTGTATGGGATGGGCGGGGGGGGGCTGTTGTGTGTCTGTGCTGTGCATTCGTCCTCTCTACTCGCTTTACGAGCAGTGGGTCCCCCCGCCACAGCGTCCCAGTACACACATGCACAAAGCTGCACCCCCCCTGCACCCACCCACAATTCACAAACAGAGCTGACCCAATGGGGGGAGCTATGTCCCACCCCCCTCCCCGGAGCCCCTGCTGTTCAAGCTAGCAGGACTGGCTGCTGTTGTCTCCGGCTGGGTGTTTATGCCGTATTCCCCTCCAGCACGGCGAGCCTCCTGCCTCACCTGTGCCCAGCGCCTGCCGCGGCTGGGTCCCACCTGCCAGGGCAAAGTGCTGGCTGGGCCAGCAGCCCCGAGTCTTTGCCCCCGGGACACTTTTCTCAGGGCAGCTCTCCCTCTCTGTCTCTAGCTGTGGTGAGCAGGGAAGGCAGCAGTGTGCATGCAGGGCAGGACACGGCCCCAGACGCCTGATCTGCAGCTCTGTCACCCTCCCACCCCCGTAGCCAGGGTGCTGGAGCGCCCAGGGAGGGCTCCGCTGCCTGCCCAGGGCAGTTGGGGGTGCCCAGGACGCCCCGACCCCACGCCAAGAAGCGGAGACGGGGCCCAGCTGGTGGTGGTTTCTTTATTAAGTTGTAGTCTGGTAGCTGGTGTACAGGGAGGCTGGGCTATACATCAGGGGCTAAGATGGGGACAGGGAGAGCCAAAAGGCTCATTGTCATAACAGTAAAAAAAGGAAATAAAAGTAATTTTAAAACTTCTAAAAAGCGTCTAGTGCACAGACTGCAGCATTCCCGCGGCTCCCTGGCAAGCGCCTCCCTACCAGCTCCCACTAGCAATCAGAGCGCGAAGCGCAGCACCCGCGGTGCCTGGCTGCGGGCGGGCGGCAGTGCGTAACATTCCCTACGGAGTATAAGGCCGAAGCATGGGACCCACGCTAGACTCTACGGAGACGCTGCCAGAGTCAGGGGCATCAGCCATTCTAGGGCGGTGGTTTACGGAGGGGGGGGGGGGTGTGGGTGGACGGTCCGTGCCCGACGTGGGTTTCAGTGGTGCTGCTTTTTGCAGCTTTTCTCCCAGACGCAGCCCCAGCCAGGGCCTGCTGGGCTCAGCCAGCTGCCGGTCCCTGGACACGGTGGTGGGCTTGGCGTTTGTGTCACCGCCAGGAAACACAACAGCCCTTTGGAGATGGGGGAGAGCAGGAATGTCTGCCTGGCCGGGATCCCTGCACACATGCCGTGCTGCACCCTGGGGGACGTGCCAGCTAGCACCCCCTCCTGCAGACAGCGCTCCTGGGGTCACGCCTCACGACAGCTTCCATCCACTAAGGGCCTTGAAATAGCCCAGGAAGCTTGGCCCACCCCTGGCCTGCTGCCAGGCCCCAGAGATTGGCACCAACAGCTGAGCCAAGGGGCCAGCCAGGGGCAGAGCTCAGCTGTCCCACGTCAAGCCGCAGGGGCTGAGATTCCAGCTCCAAGGGCGACACGGTGCCGGCCTGCAGCAGCACGCCGTGTGGTGCAGACGCAGTGCGCCAGCCTGGGAGAGCTGCTCTGACGCGCCTCCTCAGCCCAGCGCACTGGGGCTGACCTGGAAAGGTTGGGGAAGGGGGGCTGTGCTAATGTTGACCTTTCAGAGCGGCCGAGGGACCCCGGGGAGCCGCCCACGCTGAGCGGTGATTGTGCTGGGCTGAGGCAAGTGCTGTCCCAGCTTCTCCCACCCCACTTGGCCCCTGCTCGTCACCTGCCCGTCCAGCCCTAGGGCTTGGTGTGAGATCCTCAGCTCTGTAACCCCTGTGGACAGGGGCTGGCACAGGGGCACCAGCCTCCTGCCCGGCCCTGGCTGGGGGGCAGGAAAAGAACAAAGCCAAGGAGCGTAAAAGTGCCAGGACGGCTCTGTCGCCCTTTGACTCCCCCAGTGTCCCAGCTGCACTCGCTAGAGCTCCTCCCTCCCGGGCTGAGGCCCGGCCCTGGCCGGCGGCCGGCAGAGAGATGCTGGCGCACACGGCGGAGGGCCCCAGGGGTTTGCATAGTATTTATTTGTTCATATACACAAGGCTGATTCCTGTACATTTACACTTTGAACACAAGCGATGCGCTGGCCCCTCCCGAGCTCACACTGGGAGAAACGGGCAGGGTAGCCAAGAGCCAATCCCACCCCCCTGCCCTTGCCAGGCGCGGGGGGCGCTCCCCCAGAGCTGCGGTCCTGCCCTCCCCTGCCGCACCTGAAGGCGCTGACAGCCCCCCCTCCAGATGCGCCCTGGAAGGGGATGCAGCAGCAAAACCCAGCAAAGAGACAACATGAGGGATAGGCGGGTGCTGGCCCCCCCCCACCCAGGCAGCTCTTCATAGCTGCAGCCTCCCCTCTGCAGTCAGGGTGCGCACAGCAGAGTCGCGTCCATGCCAGTCCAGCTCACTCCTTCCCCGTGAGGACGAGCTGCCCAGGGACAACGCAGCCCTGGGGCACTGCTGCTTCCTGGGTCCCTCACCTGTAGTAAGAAGGGCGGCTCATGCGTCTGCAGTCAGTCAGGCATGCGAATAGGACGGGAAGGAAGTCTCTGACAGAAATCATGCCATTAGCCTATAAAAACGTGCACAGCCGGTCCCGCTCCCGCCGCCTGTCCGCGCTCCTGGGGCTGGCAGCACGTGGCTTGAGTTCAGTGGTTTGGTGTTGAGGTGAGATCCTGAAGGACAGAGAAGACAGCGCATGGGTTACACACAGTGCCCGGAGCAGCCCAGAGCTGGGGGCGCGACCCGGCGCTCCACCTACAGGCACGGCCACGGGGCCAGAGGCAGCAGCTCAGAGGAGCAGGGACAAAGGAGGGGTGGCTAGACAAGCAGAAGCCCTGGTGCTTCCTCACGGGGCAAGAGAGGAGGGTGCTGGAGTCACAGCTGGGAAGAGCAGGATCAGCTACTGGCGCGAAGGGAGCAGGTCCAGCCCTCTGCAGAGGCAGCTGGCAGGGCAGGCGTGGGGAGCGGGGGTTACTGCCCTGTGGTGGTCCACGGGCAGGGTGGGATGGGGAGTGCACTGGGGTGAAGGATGCACAGTTTCACTGTTATTTGCAGCTCTGCCAGGCGGGGGAGCGCACGGTGTCTGGGGGGCTCAGCGCACAGACGGCTGGGACTGCAGTAAGAACAAAGGTGGCATTACCTCGACAGGGGCCATGGGGGGGGTCACTGCTTCCCCCTTTTCAGGCTGGCTCGTTTCACTATGTAAGCCCCCATCCTGCCCCCGATCAGCTCCGCCTCGGGGCTGTGTCCTTGCACCGCCTCCTGCAGAGAGCAGCAGAGACAGGAAAGCAGCAGGCGTCACAGGCAGCACAAGGAGGAGGACAGTCAGCTGTAAGCAGAAGGCTGCGGGCAGGGGGAAGTGTGCCCCTCGCAGCCCGAGCTGAGGCAGAAGAGAGCAGGAGACGGAGGTGGCCAGGGAGCCCTGCGTGGCCAGGCGCTCGGCTGTGCTCCCAGAGCTGCGGGGGCTGGCTCCGTACCTTGGCGCCCAGACTGTCCTGATGCAGGATGGCGTATTTCATAAAGTGATCCGCCTCAGCTTCCAGCTCCTGGGGCTCCTGTAGAGAGCCCTGCAGAATCACCTCCTCCTGCGCCCGCCCGTCCTCCTCCTCCTCCTCCTCCTCCCTCGCGCTGATCCGCCGCACCACCTTCCGGATGATCTGCGGAGAGCAGGCACTGGAGCCCTCTGCCACATGCCAGGCTGGGCCCCACACCCCACGGGGACATGGCCCTGGTCACCGCTGTCACTGAGACAGGGCTGAGGGAGGGGCATGGCTAGGACAGCCCCGAATACCCAGAAAAGGAAGGAAGCAGCCTGGGGGCAGGACCAGGGCTTCCCTCCTCCGGCCCCACTCACCTTCTTGGTGACCATGTTGCCTTGCTCATCTGTGAATTGCTCCTCGGTCACCTGCTCGCCCGGAATATCCCGAACCTGATTGCCCTGCAGCGCCAGAGGGGAGAGCAGAGCGAGGCCGTGAGAGCGAGGGCTGGGAGCCAGCGCCCCACGGCGACCCCCTGGTGTTCCTGCCAGGCACCAACTGCAAAAGCACCAGCCCCTGCATGAATGGCAACAAATCCGCCCCCGCCCCCCTCGCCAACCCGCCTCACCCCCCGCGCTGCCTGCCAGCCCCCCTCACTTCGAAGCAGCCGTTGCGGGAAGCGCAGGGGCCCAGGCTGTACATGCAGGAGCGCCAGGCTCAGAGCTGGAGCGGGAGGCACTGATCCAGGCTGGCTCTGCACAGGACTCCTGCGGCCAGCGACAGCCGCCCAGGCAGGGCAGCGCACGCCCCGCTGTGGCTCCTGCTCCCTGCCCAGGCTACCTTCACAATGACGCGCCGGCGGACCACCCTGGTGGAGACGGATTCCTCGTCGTCCGTCAGCCCCTCGCTCTCGCCCAGCTCCTTGTCCAGCTCGTGGTGGACGTGCTTGAGCAGGAAGCGCACGGAGCCCTTGACGATGTGCATGACATTCTGGCAGCTGACCAGGAAGAAGCCCAGCAGCACCAGGGTGATCAGCAGCTGGGTCAGGAAGGCCAACATGGTGCCTGTGCGACGGCCGCCTAGACCGCGGCCATGGCGCCAGCCTGAGGCAGGGAGCGCCCGAAGAGCAGCCTGCCTCTGGCTCAGCCGCCCCCGCTCTGTGCACAGCCGGGGCAGGCTGCTGTAACTGGAGCCGCTGCATACCAGCTGCTGCACCACTCCCGGGGCGCGCAGGGGTTGTCCTCTGCGCTCCGAGCTCTGTCAAAGTCACCTGGCCTCAGACTGATCCCGCGGCCCCCGCGGCGCCGCCACAGGCAGGGCAGGAGGGCAACAGGGGAAGTGTGAGAGCTGGGCTGCTCCTCTCAGACCACGCAGCCCAGCAGTGACTCCAGCCAGGGGGCACCCAGCCCCCTGTCACCACAGGGCTTGTCCCCTCCGCGGGGCTCCTGGGAAATCCTGAGAGAGCCTGCTGCGCCGTGTGCCCCCCTGGCACTGGCACAATTCCCACAGCCCCAGGCCTTCCCCTCAGCCAGCCCTATTTCTGGAGGCTCCACGCCGGGTGCTGGCAGAGCCGTGGGAGGCCAGGAGCCCAGGGAGCTGCCCAATTAGGAAGCGTGCGGGATGGCTGTCTGGATCATAAATGGAGAGCAGAGGCGCACACGTTACATAAAACCAGCTGGGCTATTCTGGTCCCCTGCCCCACAGGAGCTGGGGGGAGGCTGGCAGGGGACAGCACCCGGAGCCAGGCAGAGCAGTGGGAGGCACTTGCCCAGGAGTCTGTGCCAAAGCCTGGTTTATCCTGCTGAGGGACCTCAGCTGCACAGCCCAGCCGGCAGGGCTCCGGCTCCACGGCCTCTGCTCCGGCAGCGAGGCTCCTGTGCCGGGCTCTCCCGCCAGGCAGCGTGGCCCTCGCTCCTGCACGGCTCTGCGCGCCAGCCCGCACGCTCCAGCCCCGTACCTTCGTTGGCCTGAAGAAGCTGCTGTCCGCTTCCTCCAGCCACGTGCTGAAGCCCAGGCTCCTCGTGTGCTGGGGCGGCCAGTCGCTCTCCTCGGGGGAGTCGATCCGCAGATGCTCGGCCAGGGACCCCACGACCTGCTCGTGACCCTGGCCCCTCACCAGGAGGGCTGGGCCAGCGTCTGTGTGCAGCAGACGCGGGCTTCCGGGGACCACCTCCTGCCAGGAGCCCTCAGGCAGGTCCTGCAGGCCGGAGCCCTCCGCATTCCAGTCCCGCGCCCTGGGCAGCAGAGACAGAGACGCCGTCAGTTGCTGCCCGCGTGTGGCACCAGCCTCGCTCCACACACGCCCACTCCCCTGCGCGCCGAGCCCCGTGCGCTGGCCTTTCCCCTCGGCGCCCCCTTTGTAACGTGGGTTCCTAGCTTCCACCCCGCCCAGGGAGCAGCTGATTGCCCTGCGGAATCGCCCTGGCCTGGCCTGGCCGCAGGCTGATGTCACCAGAGGCGGGTGAGGAAGGGCAAGGAGCCAGCCTTGGGGCCAGCCCGCCAGGCCCCTCGTGCTACACGGGGTCAGCGATCCCCCCGGCACTATGGCGAGGAGTGGCAGGGACTAGCACAGCACCTCCCCGTGCAGCCGAGCTCCCTGCGAACGAGCGCACCCGAGCCTAACTCTGGGAGGCCCCCAAACCCCTGGCCTGGCACCCCAGGGTGCTGAGAGACTTCCCCAAAGCTGCGGGCAGCTCCCGGGCCGGCCCAGCGCGCTCGGGGCTCTTTGGGGCAGCGTGCTCAGACAGGGGAGCATTACCTGCCCTTGCTCCTCTCGACCACCTGCCTCACGGTCGGCGACTCCGTGATCCGGGCCTGCACCCTCTGCTGGCCTGAAAGAAAGGAGACTTCATCCTCCGAGCCCTGCTCCCCGGCCAGCCCAGCCTGGCGCTCGCAGCCTGCCACCTTCGCCTCCGACCTCGCACCTTCCTCCTGCTCAAGCAGGTCGATGAGGCCATTCATGGCATCTGAATCCACTGTGTCGTCCTCAGCCAGGTCCAGGGAACCCAAGTGGTCCGGGCCGGGCGTGTCGTCCAGCAGCGGCCCCGGGTAGCGGCCTTCGCTCATGGCGTCTGAGTCCTCGGCCTTGCTGCACTCCAGGGAGGAGTCTTCGGCCGTCACCAGCGAGGGGGTCAGCCCCGAGGACCAGATCTGCAGGTCGGACAGCTCCAGCAGGGCGTCCTGCTCGGTGGCAGCCATGGGAATGGCGTCCATGCTGGCCACCTCGTTCCAGTACTGGTCTGCACGCAGCGGGGACGGCAGCGTGTACTGCAGGGAGGCAGGCGAGAGAAGCTCGTCCTGCAGCGAGGCGTAACCTGCAGGGCAGACAGAGGCGACAGCTCCAGCCGCTGTGTCTGTGTCGTGCACAGACGAAGGAGCAGGCCCCGCCACCCCCAGCCCCTGGGGCAGCGCTGCGCTCAGGCCCAGGGCCCAAACGCTGCATGGCGGCGCAGGGGGGAGCTGCTCAGGGGAGTCCAAGTCAGAGCAGCGCCCGGAGCAGCTGCTCAGGGAAGGGCCAGGGCCGCTACTCCAAAGCCCTGCCATGCTCACCTAATAATGGCTTTGCGCCTGCTCTGCCCGTGCCCCCCAGCCCCTGCTATCCCCCCCCAGGTCCTGGCACGCTGCGCTTGGGTGCATGGAGCAGCCTGAGAGGCAGAGGTGGGACCCTGCAGGATCAGTCACAGGCAGTGCTAGAATGCCCTGCACATCACGCTCCCCTCCGAGACCGTGGCCCTGTCGCAGGCTGTTCATTCCCTGCTCTCCCGTGACAGGGACCCCGCCACTGGTTGAACAAGAGACAGCAGCACGGCTCTCACCAGCGCTGGCCAGGACGTGTCTGGGGTGTAGCCTGCTGTGCACAGCCGGACCAGACCTCCAGAGACACCAGGGCAGGACAGGGTCGCTCCCTACAGACTGGCCACTCTGCACAGCTCAGGCACTGGGGCTGCCCCAGGCTCCCCTGAGCCCCAGCCCCTCTGCACTGGTGTCAGCCCCTGGAGAACGGGCAACCACTTCCTGAGCCCGCAAGCCCCCTGCACTTCTGCTGCCCACCAAACCCCGGGCTCTCGGAGCTGGTGCTGCCAGGTGAACTCCCTTCTGAGGTCTGCAAAGAGCTGTGCTGGCAGCTCGCTGCTGACAGACAGAGCCGGGTCTCTCGCAGCTGTTCCAGGGCCTCCTGGCGGGGGCACGACTGAGACCCATTTGGTCATTAACCATTCGGTGCCAGGGGCTCAGTGAGTTAACGAGGGCCCTGGCACAGCACGGGCTGTACTGGTGGGCCCACAGGCTGAGCCAGCAGCCCCTGGGGCTCCTCGCAGGGAGGGTGGCTTTGCTCGGACACTGGTCCCTTTCCCACCACTGCAGGCTGCAGCCAGGCGGCTGGGGCTCTGCGTGGAGGGAGGGCCGTGTGGGAGACAGCCCTGCGCACTGCTGGGGGGCCCAGGCAGACACACACAGCCGTGAGGCAGGGGGCAGCCCCTTGGTGCCATGCACTGGCCGGAGCAGGACGGCAGCTCGGCTCGTATAGGGCTCAGCTGAGGTGGAGACAGTGGAGACAGGCGGTGGAGGAGGAGGAGAGAAGAGGTGGTCAGGATGAGGTCAGAGGAGAGAGGTGGCAGGATGTGATGACAGCCCTGGATGGCACGTATGAGAGAACACAGAACAAGGGGAGACGGGGGAGCATTCAGCATGCAGAGGTCATGACCATGCCCCGGTGCAAGGCACGGGCCCAAAGGGACGCCCCCGGCACCCAGCCTCACACCCCTGCCTGGGGCCCGAAGGATACTGCGCCCTGACACCCCACCGCGCCCGGTCACCCCAGGCTTCCTGCTGCGTACGTGGCTGCCCAGCACAGGCTCAGCACTGGCTACAAGAGAACAGCTGCGTGAGCACAGGCCAGGGGCACGTCCACGGCAACCCTGCTATTGTGAGCCGTGCTGGTGCGGGTCGCACGCACACCTGGACCGCAGCACAGAGCCTGGCCCTCGTAATGGCTACCGTGAGCTGGGCAGCCAGCCAGGCTCAGATTCCTGCCCCAGGCCCCACAGGCCTCCCTGCCTTTACTTCAGTGGGAGCTGCGCGTTCCTGTCCACGGCGGCGCAGGGCAGGGCCGCTGATCTCAGCGATGAGCCCGTCTCTGCTGCCCTGCCCTGGGCCAACGTTACGCTCACTCTGGCAAGGGGCTAACGGCTCAGGGTTCCCGGGGGGTCACAGCTGAGTGTCAGGGACTCACCATTCATCTGGGAGGGCCCCAGGGAGTAGTCCTTGTCCGCGTAATGCTGGTCGCCCTTCAGGCTGCGGCTCTGCTGGCCCAAGCCCTCCAGCATGTTGACGATTTCACCGCGGTCGATGCTCCTCAGGGCCGCGCACAGACTCTCCACTGTCAGGGCGGAGGAGCTGGTGTCAGCAGAAGGCAGCAGAGGCCAATTCCTGCCAGGCAGATCTGCCCCTGCTGTCCCCAGGCTCTAGAAAGGACCCAGGCCCCAGCCACACCCTGAAACTGCACAGCGCCCACGCCTGGGACCAGACACGCATGCACAGCCGTGACCCAGCATAGCCCGGCGTGTGGGGAGTTACGCATGGCGGCGGCCGCACAGCTCGTCACAGGCCAGGCAAACTGCCCCAGCCTCAGCTGGGAGGAAAGACTGGCAAGCCTACAGGAGGCCCCGCTTCCCCCGGCCCCGCCCGCGAGCCCCGTTGCGTGGGACCTGGCAGATACCCACTCTTGGCATTCTGGCCCTCACGGCTGACCCACAGGTTGAGCAGGGCCACACTCTGCTCCAGCAGGGAGTTGGGGTTCTCCACCCGGATCCTGTTGATCTCGTCCACCCCAAACATCAGCTCCCGGGCCAGTTCTGTAGGAAACACAGCACAGCGTGCGTTCGGCAGAGAGCAGGGCAGCCGCTGGATCGCCAGCGCCTTGGGCTCAGCTGCCTCGGCTCCAGACATTCTGCTCAAGTAGCCGTGGGGATGCCATGCAGATCCAGACACCCCTCCAGAGACCACGCTGACAGCCCGCTCGCTCCACAGATCCCTGGAAAGGTGGGGGGGGGAGGCCCAAAGGGTCTAGCTCAGCATCTCCGGAAGGGAAAGAGACCCACTGGGCTCAGGCCGGCTGCCTGCAGCTGGGCCACAGACTCCTCCGGCCAGGAAGAAGCTGGAAACAACAGTTCCTGAGCCTCCTGGTAGATGAGGCTATTTAACCAGCGCTGACATGACCAGGAACACGCCCCGCCACCTGCCGCAGCTTCATGCTGCGCGCCCAGGAGCCCAGCCCCACATGCTGATGCTGGGGTGCGCACAGAAGCCGGGGGCTGCCCAAGCCTGGTGGGGTGGGATGGCTCAGCCGCCAACTGCTCCACGTCCCCAGGCGCAGTCCCACAAACGCACTGCTGCCATCCGTCCAGACGCTGACTCCCCTGTCCAGGTCAGCGTGAGCCCCCCGCTGCATTGCACTGCACCGCCCGCAGCAAGGCGCAACATGCTCAAAGCCTGCCCCCAGAGAGCGCCACGCACAGACTCACCAGCCCAGCTGAGGCCCAGGTGCTCCGAGATAACAGCCATCTTCACATCAGCCTTTTCCATGCTGCTCGGAGAGCCTAGGGGAGACACGCATGTCACAGCTGTGTCTGCCCTGGCTCGCAGCCTGGGCACGGTCACAGGCAGGGCGGAGGTGCAGGGGACCTGGCTAGAACCCAGGGAAAAGGGGAGCTGCAAATACTGCATTCCCCTGGGAGTGGGGTAGGGCGAGGTCAGCTTAGCCACTGGGCCCGGCCCCTCTCTGGTCTCTCCCCCTAAGCAGCAGTGGGCCGGGGAGCCAGGCGGGGGGTGCACAGGTGGGGGCGTGGATAACTATCGGGGGAGCCAGGCTGGGGTGGATAGGCATGGCAGGCTGCATACCCAGAGTGGTCTCGCTGAGGATGCTGTATCTCTCTCGCAGAGCCAGCGGTGTCAGAGTCCTCCTTTGCTCCTCACTGCCACTCCCCTGGAAAAGAAGCTGCCATGGGTCACCTGCTGCCCCACGGGACAGGAAGCCATCCAGCCCCTCAGCCTGGTAGCTCCCTGGCGGGACTGGGCCGGGCCCAGGACATTCAGTGACTCTGGCTGGCTGGGCAAATGTCCCGTTTATGTGCAGCTCCTGCTCCTTTTGCCAGTCAGTTCTGCCCCGTCCCTGCCAACGGGCCGGCAGAGGATCACCAGGCCCTGCCCCCCGATCCTGCAGGAGGTGCCAATCCCGAAAAGCTGCAATGGGAGCTCTGGGAGTGAGCTGGCTCTGGGCAGCCCCTCTAACGGCCCGGCTCATCCCAGCGGGGCCATGGCGCCCGTGGGAGAACATCTGAGCCGGCCCTGGCTGTCTCTGACAGTGACACATTGAAGCCATGCCGCGGTAGAGCAGCAGCAGACCCAGGGCAGGTGCGTCCCCCGGGGCTCAGCTGTCCCCAGCTGGCGTGCCACAATGCATGGCGGGTGCGGGCTGGGGCACTGCAGCGCCACAAGGGCTGGGTTTGCGGGAGGCCAGGGTTCCCTGCCTGGAGGCTCAGGAACGCTGCACAGGCCCCAGGCCCCCGGCCCAGCGCTCACTGACCTTGGTGCACGGCGGCATGGTGACGTTCAGGTGGCACAGGACGTGCTGCGAGTCCTCGTACTTCATGGCCTTGCGCAGGAACGAGAGCGAGCCCCCTGCCTCCCTGCAGCTGTCTCGCACCTAGACGCAGGAAGACAGGTGGGCAGGGCAGGGCAGAGCAGAGACGGGCCGTACCGCGCCCCAGCCGCAGCCGCAGCCCCAGCCCCAGCCCCGCCGCACAGAGCCCAGCTGCTGTTACCTTGACGGGGATGGCAAGCCGGTTCTCCTGGAAGGAATGGAAGTGGAAGCTGCGCTGCTGCGTGGCCTTCTTGACAGGCACCAGGTTCCCCGAGAGCTCAACGTGCAGAGGCGTCCCCTCCAGCACCTGGGGAGAGTGGCGAGGGCTCAGGCTGCTTCCCCCTTCCCCGCCTAGAGGGGTCTGAGGCCTCAGAGCTCAGGCAAAGCTGGGCAAAGGTGCAGAGACTCGTCCCCGACGTCCCTAAGCCAGGGAGCAGGCGGGACCCAGAGCCCCAAGCCCCAGCACCGTGCAGGGACGTGCACAGGCCAGGCCTTGCTGTGCCCTGAGGCGTGTATCCAGGCGGGAGGGGGCTGGAACACCGACCCGAGGCGGGAGAGGGCGGGGGGGCTACCTCGATGTCCCTGCTGCGGGCCACCTCGTGGAAGTTCTCGTGCTGCTCCAGCGTCTTATCCACCTTGTCGTCAGTCATGCAGTAGCAGCGCAGCCGCCCCTCCCGGGCATCGTTCATCTTGGCGAACACCACGAACTTGGCCATGTAGGGCACAGCCGTCAGCTCCTTGTACAGTGTGCTGGCAAAATGGACAGCTTCGGCCGTGCGCGGGCAGTCTGCCAGCCAGAACCTGCCGGGCACAAGCCCTGAGCTTGTCACTCCAGCCCCGCCGGCCACACCTCGAGCCAGGCTCGCCCATGCCAGGCCTCCCCAGCGGAGCGCCACCGGCCTCCCTGACTGCCAATACCCACGTTCAGATCAGAGATTTCAGCTCTTCCGGCCGTCCCGGCGACAGGACAGGCAGAAGGGCTCCACGGAATATAAAACGGGAAAACCCAACAAGAGCAGCAGCTCCAAAGCGATCCCGAGCGCGAGTGCGGCCTCACACCCTGCTCAGACACCCACCCTGCTCGCAGCTGCCTTTGGCTGGGCGCCCACTGCGGGGCGTTGCTGTGTTCGTGGGAGACGGGGCAGGCCTGCATGAGCACATATGGTTTGCCAGGCCCTAGGTACGGGATCCTTGTTTAGATGCCATCAACCAGGGCTATGGTGCCGGGGTCCTGGAGTCACACGCTGGGAAATGATGCTGCCTTTCCCTTTGGATAGCAAGGTTGTGGCCCTGTGATCCAGGCTCTGGGCTGGGACTCAGGGGAGCTGGGTTCAGGTCCCCGCCCTGCCACAGCCTCCTCTCTGACCTTGGCGGAGTCACTCAACCATCTGGACCTCAGCCCCTTTCTGAGAGCTGGGGATGATAATCCCCCTGGGTGACAAAACAGGCTGGGTCTCCACTCCCCAGCCAGACAAGGCGCCGTGCGGATGCAGCTCACCTGGCAGACACATTCGTGGTGAAGTTAGCGCACTCGTTCACATAGACCAGCTTTGTGGTCCCCGTGATATCCTCCCACTGCGCTTGGGCGGTGCCTCCTGTAACAACACAACAGAGACTGACGCACGGCCCCGGCCTCCAGCGTCCGTTCCAGGCAAGGCTCTGTCCTCAGGTCCTCTCATCAACCGGGATATGACCCCCAGTGCCTTGCGATCGGCCCTCTACTCTACTGGGATTCTGCCCTCCAGCGTGGGGGGAGAAGGAGCTGGCGGAGCAGGCAGCGTGGAGGGGGAGCCCTAGCGTGTCCACACTGCACTGCCCGAACGAGCTGCGGCGTGGCAGGGCAGGGGTTCTCACCAATGACACTGCAGAGCAGGCGCAGGCTGGTGGTGTCACCCTCCCCGCTGTCCCGGGGATTGTCCTTCCAGGAAGGCGGGAGCGGGATGCGGAGACCAATGGGCCGGTGGAACTTCCTGCGGCGAGGCTCCACGGTGACGATGGGGCTGAAGGTCGCTTGGTTCCCCAGCAGCTTCGTCACCAGCTCATCTGGCACGGGCTGCGCCTGCGGGACAGAACAGGCAGGGCCATCAGGGGCTGCGGGGCGGGCTCCCCTCGCCCCGGGGAGATGACGCAGTCGTGCTGCCCCGCACTGCCTCTCTGCAGCGGGCACCTGCCTTGGCAGAGCCTGCCTAGCTTTTGTCCATCTGTCTGTCCACCCGCAGGGGCAGGGCGAGCTGGTATCTGCAGAGCCAGTTTGCCCAGCCTGCCTAGGCCCTGTCTCTGTCTGTCCTTCGGGGCAGGGAGGCCTGGTACCTGCAGAGCCAGTCTGACTCTCTTGGTGACGGCAGTCTCGGGGAAGGTGGCCTGCACCATGGGAACCAGCGTGCTCTCCAGACACCCCCCTTCGGGGCCAATCAGGTTGAAGTCCTGGCAGACGCGGGACATGACCACGAAGTAGAGAGGGAAATCGGTGCTGATGATGCGGCAAACCCTCTTCTTCTCCAGCTCTCCCAGGCTCTCCAGCTCTGCAACGGCAGCCGCACAGTGAGGAAGCAGGGTCCCAGTCCCACGCTGGCCACCCCCGACCCCACCCCCAGCGGGAGCCCCGCCGTGCCCCACCCTCGCCCGGCACCCTGGTCACCCGCAGCCAGGCAGAGCTGCCCTGCGCCCTCCCTGCAGCCTGTGCCCAGGACTCGCACGCTCACCTTCGTCCATGCCGTTGAGCACCTGGTCCAGGTAACTCTCCCCACAGCGGTTGCGGTGCTCCTTCCAGATGGAGCCGGTCTCGCTGCGCAGCACCACCAGCTCCCTGTCCCTCCGCCCGTACGAGGCGAAGTGCGGGATCTCCACGATCACGGGGCTGCAGGAGAGCACAGCCCGCGAGGGGCCTGAGCACGGCGGCTGAGGTACACCCTGGCCCAGCCGGGGAGCCCCGCGGGGAAAGCGCAGAAGAGGGAGCCAGGCCATCTGTGTTCTGGGACTTGCCCTAGGTCTCTCACACTGATCCTCAGCCTCCCGCTCTGTGCAGTGGGGCCAACGGCACAGACCCTCTACTGGGGTAATGGGATTGGCTGCTTGCAAACGGCTCCACAGGTCGTGCATGCTAGGGCCTGTCCGGGACCCCATACGAAGGCGTATGTGCCTGAGCAGTTCGCCCTGGCCAGCGCTGGGCCAGCCGCCTGCCCTGAGGCTGGAGCTCACACACTCGGCTCACGCACGGCACAGACCAGAAGGTGGGCCTGACCTACAGCTGGAGTACACTGGCCCCGCGCCATTGGCCAGGGCAGTGCCCGGGGCTACGGGGGGCTGTGCCACTGGACCCCAGCAGAGCCAGGCCCTTCTCTGCCAGTGCTGCCCCCAGACTGAAGCCGTGGCCTGGCTGTCACCCTCCCCTGCCCCCCAGGCGGCTGAGACGAGGGCTCTGCGAGCGGAGCCCTGAGGGAGCTGGCTGGGAACAGGCATCTCCCCACCCCACTGCTCACCTCAGGAACTGCGCCCCAGTGGGCCCCAGCGTGATGATCCTGCTGGCCAGACCCTCCTCCTCCGCCAGGGGCGGGGGGGTTGGCAGCTTGTGCGGCTTGACCAGGCGGCAGGTGATGCGGGTGGGCGCCGCACAGGTCCGGGGAGGGATGATGACTCGCAGCCCATTGTGTCGACTGCCCCTCATGGAGCCGCCGCGGGCATCCACCATGAAGCTCACCAGGAACCTGCAAGGACAGACAACTCTGGGTCCCGCGATGCCCACCACGGGCTGGCCCGCGCATGCATTCGAACTGGGCACTCACCCTGTGTGCACGGGGCTGGCCACCGGGCTGATGTTATCCGAGGTCTCTGTCGCGGGACTGCTGGGGATCAGGGAGTCTTCGTCGAACTCCTTGGGTGGCTGAACGAGACCAGGCACAGCTCGTCAGGCACAGCTCGTTTGCCCTTCCCAGCGTGCGACACCCCAGCATCCCAACCCCACGCCAAGCAAGACATCACTCAGGGGTGGGCCAGGGCCGCCAAACGCTGAGGTGAGCCAACGTCTCTCCTCATATGGCCATTAGGGAACGTCAGCCAAGGGCCTGGTACTGGGAGCTGGCGAGGGCTCAGAACCCACACGGGATGATCCGTGACACTGGAAACCTGAGGAACCAGGAGGTCCCTGGCCCAGCGGGATCTTGGACTCCCACAAGCCCTGTGGTGGAACCTCAGCACCCTCTTCTCTCTGCCTCTCGCCACCAGCCAGCCAGAAAGGGCCTGGCCTCAGCACCAGCCCTCCTCTGGGGTCCCTGGGATCCAGCACGCACACAGAGACAGACAGACAGATACACACACAGCAGCCCTGTCTTCCTGGGGCCCCTCAAAGCTGCCTCCAACACCTCCCAGTCTGGGCCCGCCCTGCTCACAGGAGATTGCTAGGGGTGGTGCTCGGGATGGTCCCTGTCCTGCATGGGTGGGAATGGGGACACGAGTGAGGGGGCCAGCCAGGCCCAGGCAGGCTGGGGAAAGCTCCTGCTCGGAGGACAGCTCTGAACCAGACCCCGGAACAGCTGGCGGCCGGCCCTGTGTGAGGGCTGGGACACTCTCTCCCCAGGGCAGCTGAAGGAGCTGGCTCCTCTGCAGCTCCTGTTCCACCCGCCCCAGCTGTTCTCTCGCTATCCAAGGCGGTTTGGGATGGACCAGGCCTGACCACTGCCATGCTGGGCGTCGCCCCCAGTGCAGCCAGCCCGGACTCGTTGGCCCCGGGCGGGGCAGGACCCACCAGCTCAGACTCCTCCGGTTTGATCACCACGGTCTCGGGCGTGACGCAGGGGATCCGCGGGATGGTTGGAAACTCCACCCTGTGCAGGTGACAAGGGAGATGGTCACGAGCCGCCTGTGACAGCAACGCTTGTGTGCAATGATTTCCCCTCTGGGCCCCAGAGCGCCCCCAGGCATGGCGTGTCCCTGAGAGCCGACACTCGCACCAGAGTAGGCCAGTGAGTGACCTGCACTCCCCGCGCCAGCCTGACCCATTGCGTGTGTGGGGAGTGGGCCCTGACACACAGGCAGGGCCGGGGCATCTCCATGCTCCCAGCACCCCCAGCTGGTGCCACTGGCTTAGGAGAGAAGGTTTGTCTCCATTACCCTGGAGACTGCAGCAGGGGTCATGCTCAGGCTGGAAAGGGGCTCGCAGGCTGAGCTGGGCCACAGCCCCACGCCTGCCCCACCACACCAGCTCTATCCCACAGCCCCACGCCTGCCACGGCCACCCCACGGCACCCACCTGCCCTGTCATGCCAGCTCTGCCCTAGAGCACTCCTCCCCACAGCAGCACCTCACTGCCTCACAGCGCCTGCCCCACTGTCCCATCACTGCCCACCCCACCCGGCGCGTGGTGCTTCTTACACTTGATCCAGCTTGGGGACAAACTCCATCTCCTGCTCATCCTGCCCCCCGGGCGCTGGCTTCTCAGGCGTGGCACCAAGCAGCTCTTCCCCTGGAAACAAGACGGCTCAGCCCAACGGGAGCAGAAAGGCCAGGGCAGAGCTCTGGTCCCCTCCCCGTCCCAGGCCTGGGCGGGGCAGAGCTGAGCTGACGGTGCCTCAGCTCCACTCCCAAGCCAGGGCTTGTTCCTTGGCCCGGCTGCCGCTGCCCTGCTCTCGGCCGGCCCGTCTCCAGGGCTCAGGCTGACATGGGCTGTGGCTGATGACAGGGCTACCTAGGCAGCACGCCGGCCTGTGCCGCCACAGCCATCCTTACCCATCCTCCGGCGGGGCTGCCCCAGCACACCGCCGAGGGCTCTGCAGCGGTACGGGCTCTCCTGGGAGGGACCGGTGCCAGCCATTCCCCAGCCGGTGCTCCCCGCTCACCAGTCCAAGTGACCGACCGTGGGGCTGGGGCTTGGCTCACTCTGACGGGATTCCCCCGGGCAACAAGCCAGCCTGTTGGTGTCGGAGAGGCCAGAAGCCCTGCAGCAGGAAGGGAGCCTGGAGACATCCCAGCAGCCAGGCACCCAGCCCACGAGGAGCCCTGCAGCGGGCAGTCCCTGCCGGGCAACGCTGGGCTCCTGTCTCCCACGCACCCCAGGCTCAGACCCTTCTCCCTTCCTCCAGCAAGCACCCCGTGCCCTGTGGGCTTGGCTGGCCCGGGAGCGCCTGGGAGTGAGACAACGCCTGCTCATGCAATCACCACCACAAGGGCACAGACAGATGGGTGGCACAATGGTGTTAGGACCCAGGCCCGGGTTGGCCGCAGCCCAGCAGCGACCCAGGCCGATGGGAAGCCAAGCCAGAGTGGGATGGGTTAGTGCCCACGGCGCGCTAGGGTGAAATGGGGCGGTGAAGCGGGGCCACAGTGACACACACAGTCCGTACCCATGAGAGTGACACGAGCGGTGCCTGCAAAGTAAGAAGAGTCAGAGTTGAGGAGCTGGCAGGAGGGGCGTGCGAGCCACCCGGGACGCTCACTGCGCTGCACGTACCAGGCACGGCTCGCGGGGCTGGCGTACCAGGGCTCCCTGCAGCAGGGAACGTGCTACAGACGGGACCCCAGACGGTGCAGACTGACTGGGGGCAGCGGCGTGTGCTGCCAGCACCCCCCTTCCAGGGCAGCCTCAGTCCGGGGCAGGTCTGCATCCACCACGAGGGCCCCTGGCCTCGGGTGGGGGCGACACCTGCATGTGGCAGGGCTCTTGGGGGTCTCTCCTTGGTGGTCTTGTGGCAAGTATGCAAATCCCTGATACAACGGACCCCACCTGGCAGAGCCACGCCCCAGGGAGACCCCACCCAGCACAGCCCCCCTACTTCCACTGCCATGACGCTGCCTGGCACAGCTCCACCCTCCAGGGACACTGTGCCTGGCAGAGCCCCGGGGGTGCTGGAGTTGGGTCTCCCTGGCCTGCAGGAGCTCTGCTCTCCTGCCCTCACCTTCATCCTCAGACACCTCCAGGATCTCATCCACCGTCTCAGGGAAGCTCATGTGGTGCTTGTCACTGACCAACTGCGAGAAGGAGAGACAGTCAGCCAGGCTGGCGCCTGAATCCCAGAGCCACAGCTGCGCCCACCCAGCCCGGTGCGCTGGGGCAGCCTGGGAGTGAACACAGACCGGCCTTTAGCTCAGCCCGCAATCGCAGACCCAGCAGTCCTGGGTTCAAACCGCTCCACTGACACCACGCCAGGGCAGCACGAGCCTCCAGGCCCCTGTGGCCTGACTGGACAACACAAGGTGGCAGCAGAGTCCACACAGCTGTGGCTGACACACACACACACACACACACACACTCACTCACCCCCAGACCCGCAGGCAGCGGGGCAGGGACTCACCGGGACACCGGTTTCTTCTGTGACTAGTTTTAGCACGTCTGTGACGGAAATGTAGCCAAGCCGCCTCGCGATGGCCAGGGGCGTGGTGCCGTACTGCACAGGGAGACAGGGGCAGGGTTAGCACCCAGCCACGGGCACGCCCCACAGGGCCACACGGGGCAGGATGGCCAGCCCGAAAGCAGCCCAGCGGTTGGTGGCGGGATCCTGGCGCCGGGCTCGGCATGCGAGGGGCGAGGGATGGCCGAGGTGGCCAGCGAGCGAGAGGATGTGTGAGCGAGGGCAGGCAGGGTGTGAGCCGCAAGGCTGGGGAAGCGTGAGTGGCACATCTGAGAGCAGACTTGGACACCATGTGACAGCAGGGCTGGGAATGAGGAGCGCCTATGCTCACGTACTCACCGTGCTGGGCTCATCGGGGGAGGCGCCATGCTTCAGCAGCAGCGTCACAACGTCCGTGTGGCCCTGCTGAGCGGCCTGGTACAGAGGGGTGTATCCCAGCTGCAAAGGGAGACAGAGGGCTGTGACAAAGCAGACATTTTTGTAATGTTTTCATAAACCCGGAGTGTGCCTCAGTTTCCCCACATGCTGCACTGTTCCCTGGTGGGCGGGAAAGGAGCGGGATGAAGGCAGAGGTGGCACAGGCGGCTCCAGGGTTACCCTGACACGCTGGATGGTCCCCGGGCTGCCCCTCCTCCTCTCACACACACACCGCACCCCCCAGCCACAAGCGGGCAGTGCGATGGGCTGCGAGGAGCTGCCTGGACACCCAAGGCGGCTCTGTCAGCCTTACTCTTTGCTGTGGCCCTGCAGACGAAAGCAGCCCCCAGCTCAGGGCGCTAGGTGTGCTCCGCTCCCCCTCAGCCTGCAGCGCCCCAGGCACGGCTCTCCCACAGCAGGGAAGCTGTGCACATGGTGGGTGCAGCTGCCCAGGTGGGCAGGCGCCGCCTGTGGGTGCGGGCGCAAAGGAGGTCGGGGCCTCTCCGTACCTTGCTCTTGGCATTAACGTCTGCCTGGTGCTGCAGCAAACATTTCACCAGCTTGATGTTGCCATAGTGGCTGGCCACGTGCAGCGGGGTGTAGCCCACCTGAGAGGCAGACAAGGGACATGGTCTCACCCGGCTGTCGCACGCCTCCCCGGCTCCAGGGGCACCATCCGCACCCCACAGCGCAGCAGGCACAAAGGGTGCGTGCCACTGCTGGCACCAACCGTGTGCCTCTGGCGGTGCCGGGACAAGAGCTCAGCGCCACGGCAGTGTCCCCGCCCCCGGCTGTGCCAGGCCCCCGCCCTATCAGCGCAGGTGGGGAATAGCGGCCACAGGACCCTGAGAGCTAAGCCGAGAGGGTCAGGAGAAGGGCCTCCCGCTGGCCGGCTTTCAGGAACAGCCCCGCCCCGCCCCGAGCGAGGGAGCTAGAGAACAGGGCTGGTGCCCAGGGCCGGGGCTAAGCACTGACAGCCTGGGCCAGCATGCCTCTTTACCCGGGTCGGCGCGTCCACCGTGACTCCGTGCTTGATGAGAACATCAGCGACTGGCATGTGCCCCTCTTGGGCTACCAGGTGCAGAGGTGTCAGGCCGCTCTGAAAAGAAAGCCAGGTCACATATGGCCAGCAACACCCGCAGCCGGCACGCGGGTCAGGGCGACGGGACGCGACGCGACGCAGAGGCCAGTCACCAACGCGTCACACACACACACGGCCGTGGGCACTGCCGCTCCAGATCAGCACGCCGCTGGAGGTGTCAGAGTCCGAGAGGAGCCCAGAAGAGCTGGCGCACTGGCTCTGGGCGTCGGGGCACAGCAGTTTGAATTTGGCATCCAAATGCAACTGTTCAAATGCAACACGCCCAGTGATGCCTCTAAGCTCCCCCAGGGTCTCCATTCAACACCAGCTGCGCACGGCGGCTGCCCCGTCCCAGGAGGGCGATGGGGAAACGGGCTCCCCACTGTACAAAGGTGACAGGACTTGCCCAGCGCCACCAGGGCAGAGCTGGGGTCAGACCGCAGGGGCCCTGCTCGCCAGCCACTAGACCTTGCTGCCTCCTTCGTGCTTCTCCACCCCTGGAGGGCTCACAGTGCGTCAGGACCTTTGCTACGTGAACTGCTCCCAGCCTGCCCGGCAGGGGCGCGTGTCCCTCACTCAGCGGGGAGGCACCGTGTCTGCTCACCTTGCTGCCCAGGTTCCCGTTGGCCTGTTTGGAGATGAGCAGCCCCACCATGTCTGCGTGCCCCTCTTGGGCGGCCAGGTGCAGAGGAGTCACCCCCTGCATGGACTCGGCGTTCGCAGAGGCTCCATACTGCAGCAGGCTGCTGGCCATCTCCATCTGGTTGTGCTTGGCAGCGATGTGCAGGGGGGTGTAGCCATTCTGCAAGGAGAGAGGACTCACTCACGCGACAGGCGGGGACGCCAGGGATGGGGCAGCCCCGCTAGGCCGTACCCAGGCCAGCCCCAGGCTCCAGAGGACTGCTCCCCTCAGCACACAGACCGGGCCCCGAGGCTTCCCGCACGCCGCTGGGAGACAGTGCCTCACTGAACCCATCTCCCGGACCCCGTGCAGGCGAAACGCCCCTCCCAGGTCCATCCGCTGCTCCCAGTCCTAACCCGGCAGGGATCTCAGAGACCGCCCACCTGCTCCAACGCTGACCGGCAGCAGCCGGCCTGTGCCCAGGAACCTGTGCTCATTGCTCCTGCTTCTTTGTCTCAGCCTTTGGCCAATGTTCCCAGGGGACGGGATGCAGACAGGGCCTGACACGCTCGCTCTCCGGTGCTCTTCCAGCTCCGAGCGTGGCGAGTGCAGAGCCCCTCGCCGAGACAGCCTGTGAGCTGTCGGTGGGGCAGTCAGGCCGGGAGGATGTCGGCGTGCGTGCCAGGCAGCGGGAGAGGCTAGGCTGCTTCTGAACTGACCCGGTAACCGAGGTGGCTGGAGAGGTCTATAGGGCTGAGCTCCTTCCAGGCCCCGCCAGCGGCACAGGGCATGGGCGAGCCTGGCCCACCGCCTGCCAGCCTGGGGGTTTCCAACACTCACCGTTTCCCCGGAACGTGCAAATGTCCACGTGCCATTCCCAAACTGCCAGACGGCAGCACTCCTCGCCGCGCTCACCATGGAAACACCTCCCGCGCTGACGCGCTGCACCAGGCTCTACACGGCGTCAGCGGGCAGGCCCTCCGACACAGCCGGCTCCCAGCCCACCCACGCACACGGAGGAGGAGACACCCGCCCGCCGCGGAGCCCAGAGGCAGCCGACTGCTCAGCAACTTTGCCTGCTCCGCAGGTTGGCGTGAGCGGCACAGCTGCGCAGGCTGGGAGGGAATGGGATGCCACGGGGCTGGCAGAGGGACAGGGCATGTTCGGGGTTACTTGGGGCCGCACGCTTTGCCCACAAGTGGGCCTGGCGTTCACAGCGGAGCGGCTGCGTGGGCCAATCACAACGGAAGGGCAGTGGGCAGTTGGAGGAGGCAGGGCTGCATGACGTGGGTTTTTCCCAGCTATGAGCGAGTGGCTCCCAACCACATCCCAGGTAGCACGCAGAGCAGAGGGCCCACAGCCACGCCTAGCCTATGCCATGCCGGTGCCTTACCCAGGCCGAGCTGTGTGGGGAGCTTCCCTTGGGCAGCAGCAGCCTCACGATCTCCAGGTTATTGTGGTGGACGGCCACGTGCAGTGGGGTCTGGCCGTTCTGGGGGGGGAAGCACAGACAGGTCAGTCGCAGCCCAGCCCCATGGCTCCCCGGCTCCCATGCAGCACTCACCTTCCCTGCTGCGTTGGGCTGAGCATCGTGCTCCAGCAGCAGCTTAGCCACGTCCACTTTCCCGTATTTGGCTGCGACATGGAGAGGGGTAAATCCTTTCTGAGGAGAAAGGCAGGGGGTCAGGGCCCGGCGGGGCAGCGACAGCGCGCTGGGGCGGACACCCGAGAGGCAGGATGCAGACGAGCCTGGGCGTGAGGGACAACTCCTCTCTTTCCTCTCGGGCAGGTGCTGAGGAGACACGGCAACGCCAAGGTGCCTGACCCAGCCCTACGTCAGCAGCGCCCAGGGACTGTGCCAGCCTACCTTGGTCATGCAGGCCTGCGAGGCCTCCTTCTTCAGCAGCGCCAGGGCGGTGTCCATGTGCCCCTCTCGGACAGCGATGTGCAAGGGCGTGTGGCCGGCGGTGGTGGCCAGGTTGGGGTTGGCGTTATTTTCCAGCAGAAGCTTCACCATGCTCGTGTGACCAGTGCGTGCGGCGCAGTGCAACGGGGTCTGGTCATCCTGGGAGGAGCAGAGAGGGCTCATGGAGGGACTTCACCCCATCCAGGTGTACGATGGGGAGCCCTCCCTCCCCAGCTCAGCAGGAACTAGCCAAAGCCAGAGCAGAGAGGCCACAGAGCTCTCTGCCTCTTCAGGCTGCTGGGGCCACAGGCTGAGGGGTGCTCAGGGGCAGCTCTCGCTTGTCCTGCAGTTTCCCAGCCCCAGGGGCACCCACAGGACGTTTCCTGCCGTGTGGCCCAGCTGCCCCAGGCATGCAGAAGGAGAGAGGGTCCCCAGCTGGCCAGAGCCCTTGCCCTCCCACACGTACCTTGGCTTTGGCGTTTACTTTGGCTTTGTTCTGCAGCAGGTACTTGGCCACTTCTGTGTGCCCGGCTCTGGCCGCCACGTGCAGGGGCGTCTCCACCTTCTGCGTCCAGGGACAAGGAAGAAGAGTGTGAATTGGGGCCCCCTGCTCCCGTCAGGTCCCTGCATGCAGGCTGCACCCAGCAGAGAGCCTGAGGCCAGACTCTTGCTGGCTCCTTGCCACCACCGTGAGGGAGCGTCCAGGGAGACAGAGACCAAGACCCCTCGGGAGCCTCTGCAGCCTGGAAGTCCAAATGGGGCTTGAGGACCCCACACGACATGCTCCTCGCCCCGGGAAGGAGGGGGTGCTGGGACTCACCACATTGGAGACGTTGGGGGATGCTCCACGCTGCAGCAAGATCTTGACGATGGACAAGTGTCCCATGAAGGCGGCCACGTGCAGAGGAGTCAGGCCAGACTGCAAGAGACACAGGCGGGAGTCAGCACAGCCGGTGCGGTGCCTGCGTACGGGGGACAAGAGTCCTTCTCCATGGGGAACACTGTCACCGACAGACCAGGCTCGCTTCCGGCACTGACACCCGAACCAGCTGAGAGGCGCCAGACCAGGGAAGGGCTGGGGTGTGGGTTTATCCCCCGTGTGCCTCTGCTGGGCCTGGGAGAGGGTGTGGGGACTTCTCCGTTCCCGAGGGAAGAGGCCGGGCAGAACGCATCTGCACACAGCTCTGCTCCAGGCCGCCATGGAGCCAGGCCTCTTCCCAGCTTTGCAGTGAGCAGAGAGTTACCCACATGCCCGAGATCGCGCCTCAGTCCCAGAAACTGGAGGTGTCTCACGCTGGGTGGGCAAACTCACAGGCCGCGAGGCAGAAGGCTGTCCCGGTTTCCAGATCCAGGGGAGGGTGCGACCCTTCCCATGCAGCCAGTGCCAAAGGCCGGGCCGGCTCCCAGGGCCCCCTGGCCAGGGGAGAGCTCCCGGTTCCCCCACACGTGGTGCTGCGCCAAGGTCCTGCTCAGCAATGGCCGTTCTGCTCACTGCACTGGAGACAGCAGCGCCCCCAGAGCAGGCACTGGCTGGGGCTGGGGCCTCCCCTCCTGCTGCACGCAGGCGTGTGGGGCTGTGTGCTGAGCACAGGAAGGGGGACAGCCAAAGCGCGTGCGTCCCCGCAGCTGCGACGCCGCATACCTCTGTGACAGCATCGATGGAGGCGCCAGTCTTCAGCAGCAGCTCCATCACCCGGATGTGGTTCTTCTTACAGGCGATGTGCAGGGGCGTGAAGCCATTCTACGGACAGACAGGGAGGCCGCCGGTCAGCCCCTCAGCACGCAGCCCGCCCACCAGCCCCCCGCCCGTGCTACTCACCAGTGCTCGGGCACTGGGCTTGGCCTCCTGCTCCAGCAGCAGCTTGGCCACGCGGTGGTGCCCGCAGTGCGCGGCCACGTGCAGCGGCGTGAGGTGGTCCAGCGTGATGTCGTCAATCTCGGCGTTGTACTGGAGCAGCAGCCGCACGCAGTCCAGGTGATCTCCCTGCGCCGCCATGTGAATTGGCGACAGGCCGTTCTGAGGGCAGGGAACAGCCTGGGCATTAGGACAGGGGCTCCCCCCGGGCCACCGGCACCCAAATCTGGCCCCTGCTCAGGCTGCTCCAAGCCAGAGACCCCGGGCAGGACAAGGCCCTGAGATCCATGCAAAGGGACGGAGGATCTGTGCTGCTGCGGGGCTCAGACAGGCTGCAGAGCCGCTGCCCGCTGGGCGCGCTGTGGGGTCTGTGCCTTTCTCAGCGGCACTGGGCCCTTGCTGCAGGGGACGCCCCAGAAGGCAGTGGGCAGGGCGCCGAGCGTGGGGCGCTGCTTGGGGTGGGGCAGGGAAGCCTTGAGTGTCCGCTCAGAGCTGCTGTTCCCCACCTTGGAGCACTGAGCGCAGCCCGGCTGGCAGAGCGGATCCAAGAGCACACTGGGGTTCAGGGAACTTGTGCAGCGGGGGTGTTCCCAGGTCTCTGCCCGCTATCACATGTGGGCAGGGCTCCGCCGGACATGGTTCCCAGCATGGCCTGGGAGCAGAGCAGTCTCCCGAGGCAGAGCAGACTAGCGAGGCAACGCTCAGAGCCCCACAGACCCAGGACAGGCACCTTGGTTTTGGCTTGGATGGGAGCGCCGTGGTCCAGCAGGATCTCCGTGATTCGCATGTGTCCGTTCCTGGCTGCACAGTGGAGAGGAGTCAGCTCGTCCTAGAGAGCAGAGAGGGAGATCAGGGCTCGCGCCGGGTGGGGAGGGGCAGCCACATGGCCCAGGGGAGGGTGGCCAGGTGCTCTGGGGGCCTGAGAGATGTGAAATCAAGCGCACAGAGTGCTGGAGGCTTGCGTGCCAGCCACACCTCTCATTCACTCAGCCCCTTCCCACGGGCCCAGGACACGCTTGCTGACCAGCCCGTCTGCTCACCACATGCACGCGGCCAATGGCTCCCTGCGCACATTTGCTAGCTGCCACACGCACCCACAGCGCTGAGACAAGCTGGGGACAGGATAAGAGTCTCACCTTGGTCCTTGTGTCTATCTGGGCCCCTCGGTCCAGCAGCAGCCGCACCATGATGACATTGCCCCGGCGGGAGGCAACATGCAGTGGGGTGATCCCGTTCTATGGGGAGAGAAACAGCAGCCGGTCAGCGCCCACGGCCCCGCAGAGCTGGGGAGGGGGGACGCTCAGCGCCCACGGCCCCGCAGAGCTGGAGGGGCAGCAGGTGCCCTGCAGGCCTGGTAGGCCGCAGCCCAGGCCTGACTGAGAGGAAAGACTTGCAGCGCCCGGCAGGCTCTGCTGGGCATGTGATGGTGAGAGGCTCTCCAGTCACAAAGCTCAGGCTTATCCGCTGCCCCTTCCGGCAAGTCCAGCAACGGGGCCGGGTCCTGCTCCCCAGGCAGCTGCAGGTGGGGCTGTGGGCTGCACTGCCAGGATCCCCAGCAAGGCAAAAGTGGCTGCGACAGGCTCCTCATGCCAGCAAAGATACCATCGGGCACTAACTGCCGACTGCCCTTAGGAGCCCCGGTGAGGTGGTCGCCCACACAGCACACGCGGTCTCTGCCCTCCGCACACCCCTGCCTCGCCGGGCTCCAGGCGGATGGCGCCATCCCTGCAGCGCAGCGAGACGCTCCTGAGCCCTGTCCCTCTTGGCCAAGCGCGTAGGAGCACGGCCGGGCGCCGGGCTGCCTCTGACCCACCTGTGGAGTGAAGTTGACGCTAGCGCCGCGGTTCAGCAGCAGGTGGGCCACGTTGAGGTTCTCGTAGTGAGCCGCGATGTGCAGGGGAGTGAATCCAGTCTGGGGGAGAGAAAGGGCAGGTGAGTGCAGCCCCAGACAGACAGACTGACTGACCGCAGACCCACTCTGACCCTGACTAAAACATCCTATCCCCAGAGGCCCAGGACAGCTGCCACCAGCCTGCTCCGCGGTGCAGGGCCAGCAAGAACAAGACCTGGGAGGAAACGGGGTTTGCAAAGCCTTCAGCAGGAGAGGAGAGTCTCTAGAGGAGCAGGGTGCAGGACTCCTGGCCTTGGACAGGAATGCCGGGAGACACCGCCCCTTGCCAAGGACCCCGGTACCTTGGAGAGGACGTCGGCGTTGGGGTCGTTCTGCAGGAGCACCGCAGCCGTCCTGGTGTCATCGTTGCGGGCAGCGATGTGCAGGGCGGGCAGACGGACCTTGCCCTTTGTCCCATAGTTGATCAGGTGGGCGACCACGTTCTCATGGCCCTGCTGTAGAGCAACGGCCAGTGGTGTGAAGCCATCCTGCCGGAGACAGAGCGGGCAGGTGAGATGCAGAGCAAGGGGCAGTCTGGGTGGGACACGACGTGGCAGCACGGACGGCTCTGAGGACCAGCCCCAGGGGGGTCTCACCTCGGTGGCGACATTCTGGTTGGCTCCGCTCTCCAGCAGGAATTTAACGACTTCCAAGTGGTTCTCCTGCGCCGCCATGTAGAGGGGCGTGAAGCCTTTCTGCGAACACAGAGCCATGCGTGACCATCACCGATTGTGCTCCGTACCCTGGAGGGCCCAGAGCTCCTTGTAAACCTGCAACCACCCCCACCCCAGATGGCCGCACCCACCTCTGGGGTGAAACCCAGCGAGACCACACAGCAGGGTTAGGAGAAGTGAAACCCCAATGCGAACGCCAGGGTATTTGGGGGGCAGAATGTATGCTGGAAGTGCCCAGAGAGCGGGTTTTACCTGTGACTGCGCGTTGACGTTTGCCCCATAGTTCACCAGCTCCCGGACCACATCTTCCTGTCCCGCCAGGGCAGCGATGTGCAGGGCCGTGTTCCCCTTCTGAAAGACACCACAACGGGGGAGTCAGGGCACCGGACAGAGCAGCCTGCAGAGGGATGGGCTGGCCCAGCGCACGGGGCAGGGACTGGCGGCTGCGCGTGGGGAAGGCCAGGGAGGTGCGCGTGGAGCTGTTGTTTCAGGCTGCGAACGCTGAGGAGTTCACACATTAGCCTTGCAGGCCCTGGCTACACTCAGCGTGCTAGCTCACAGCTAACTAAGATGGGCGAAGTACCGGGTGCGGACTGGAGAGAGGGGGCACCGTGACGTTAACGCCCTGGAGTTAATTGGCAAACAAGCGCTCCTGGGTAGGCATACCCAGTGTGTGCGGGTCAGTGAGAGCATGCACTGGCTGTGCGCTAGCACATGTGCATGGACTCAGTGCCAGAGCGGGGCATGAGGCATGTCTGAGGCACTGGTCCTGGGGGGCTAGTGTCCATTTCCCTGCTGGAGAGGAGCATAGAGGGTGATTGGGGGTGACTGACTGCACGGAGGTGGCCGTGGAGGCCCTGCTTTCTGCAGAAGAACCACGTGGGGCAGGGGCTGCCTGAGCTGGGTTCGCTAGCAAGCAGGGCTGCCCCTGTTCTCCCAGCCCCTCCCACTGCCCTGACGGCATCTGCTCTGTGAGCAGCTCTGCAGAGCCGACCGTGCCTGAGTCCCCGGGACAGAGCCATGTGCCCCGCTGTCCCCGGGCTGGCGTGGGAGCAGGGGCTGCAGCAGGGGAGTGGGACGCCAAGGCGCGTGGGTGGGAGACAGGCGGCACAAACAGGGACCAAGGTGGGGGGTGGAGAAGCAGGGAACAAGGCAGAGAAAGGCAGACAATAGACAAGAGAACGAATGACTGGAATCCACCGAGCAGCACAGACACCAGTGACACGGAGGAAAGCCAGGAGGCCTGCAAGCAGCGGGACTAGGAGTGATTGCTGGAGCAGACAGGGCCCAGCCCCCCACAGCTGGGGCTGGAGCAGAGCAGGGTCTGCCCCCTGCAGAGCAGGCTCCTGAACCCCATGGCCCTGCGGCTCTTGCAGCATGCACGGGATGCCTGGGCCACGCTCTCTGCAGCAAAAGGAGGAAGATGCTTTTTTACTCCACTTGAAACTAATGGCAGCGAAGCCAGACAGCCCTGAGTCAGGCTCTCAGCTGCCAGAGCCCGAGCAGGGGGAGAGGCAGTAGCTGTGCTGAACCCGGCCCCTCTGCGGGTCTCACGCCACGGATCTCAGCCACCTTCAGCCAGCAATGCTGGCAAGGAGCTGGCAGGGAGATGCAGACGCCTGCCGTGTTCGCCTCTGGGCGACAGGGCCCGACGCTCTGCTGGCGCCACCTCCACGGACACTGTGCAGTGAGCCATGTCGGCGCGCGCGCACACACACACCAGGGAGCCAGGCAGCCTCGCAGGCCCAGCTCACTTCCGACTGCTGGGGCTTGCTCATTCATCAGCCCGTTTGCTAATGCCTCTGCCCGCCTGTCACAGAGCGAGCGCTGCTCTCCTCCGCGCTGACGTCGCCTGAAGCCAGGTGACAATGACTCATGATTTAGCGAGAGCCGCAACTCTGCCCAGCACTTTACGGCCCGCAGTGTCGCAGGCTCAAGCCGAAAGGGACAAGCTGGGAGGAAGGGCCTGGGGGGTTCTGCTGGCGGACCTGGGACAGGAGACAGACCAGAGAGAGCTCGGGCAGGGTCAGGACCTGCTGCTGCCCTTCTCCTGCCCTCCTCTTCCCCAGCCTAGGAAAGCCCCTCCCTGCTCCCCGGGCAGCTTGTCTAGAGTTCCCACCTTCACACCTGTCCCGGGGGCTCCTGATGGCCGTGACCAGCGAGTCCAGGCCCTGTGAAGCTCCGGGCACATCCTCAGTGACCCCTCAGCATTTCCGTTTAGGAGTGCTGTTTCCCCAGCTGTGCTAAGTGCCCTGATGCTGCGGGACCGGAGCATGGCACAACGCCCGTTGTAGCACACCCGTCCAGGAGGAGTCCCGCTAGCTACCTGGCAAGTGACTCCAGAGACACGCAAAGCCACCAATCCCCACCCGTCCAGCCTGGCCTCCAGGACCCGGCCGTGAGGCTGGCCCTGCACTCCCACAGGAGGCCCAGTAAGTGCTGGCGAACGGCGGCTCGGGGAAGGCTGCTGGGCTCTGAGCACAGGTCAGCGGCTGTTACGAGACGCTTTGAACCGAGGCGTGGAAACGGCTGCAGCACATTGGCTGCAGAGGAGGAGAACTTCGCTGAGGAGTGGCACTGGGACAGGGCAAGAGAGGTGGCCCTGTGGGGCAGCTGGGACATGCACAGCGTGAAAACAACTGTTACGGGGGGAGCAGCCTGCAGCCCCAACCTGTTGTGTGGGGCCCAGTCCTGCCAGCACTAGCCACGAGTGACTAGCGGTCCCCTGAAGTCTACGGGGCAGCTCCGACGGTGTGAAGAGAGCTGTGAATGTCAGTGTGGAAGCTGGGCTGGCGGGGTGCAAAGAGCAGTAATTCACCAGTCCTGGGCTCGCCAGGGGGCATGGCAGGAAAGGCCAGGACACACGTGGAATGTGAAGTGGTGCAGTGACACCACTGCAGCGCTTAGCCCCATTTCCCAGCCAGCTCCCAGCCATGGCTGTGTGAGGCCCAGGGACACCCAGGACAGGAACAGAGAAGGGAAGGAACCTGACCAAGGCTGCAGAGAGAGTCTGTGGTAGAGACAGAGACAGAACCCAAAGTCTCCTGAGTGCCAGCCCAGTGCCATCGCGCCAAGCCCAGCCTTCCCCCAGGGGCAATATGGGCAAATGATGTGATGAGCTCACCCGTCTCCTGGCCCGCACCGGCCCATACCTTGGTTGTTGTTTCTAACACGATTTCCTTGTGCAGCAGCTCGGCCACCATCTTCACATGGCCTTCCTTGGAGGCCAGATGCAAGGCATTCAGCCCGTTCTGGAGAGAGCAGAGAGGCGGGTGGTTAATGCGACTGGGGGCTGCAGAGGGGAGTCTCACTGCCGTGCAAGCCCACGCAGACAGGACTGCCAGCGCAGAGCTCACAAGGCTGTACAAAGCTCTGGGCCACCAGCTGCCCCCGTGCTGAGTCTTTAGAGGTCAGCTGCTTCAGCCCAGCCCCCAGGGCAGAGCAGTCTGGTCGCCCCCGATACAGAGGGGAAAACGAGCTGGGGAACTTGCTCAGGGCTGGGACTCGGATTCTGCCGTTCTCGTGCTCTGTGAAATGCTCCTCTCCAAGGAGGGTCAAATACTAGAGCAGAAAAAACTCCGAATCCTAGAGCCATAAACCCTGTGAGGGAGCCGCCGCCTCAGGAGATCAGCTCCCACCTCCAGCCGGATGGAGCGGGGAGAATCCACCAGAACCTGGTACTCTGGTGCCTGCCACTTGCCCACCCACGGTGCTCCAGTGCCAGACAACGTGCTTTGAACGGACCCAGGGAAGCATTTCGATGCCAGCGCCAGCCCAGGCTGCTCTTCCAGCAACGCCCCAGGGCCAGCGCTCTGCACAGAAAAGCCCACCAAACCAGGTCAACCCCAGACCTCCCAGCAACATCCACCGCCCCAGCCGGGATGAATGCCTCATGGCATTGCTCTGACTAGCGCAGCGCACACCTGCCTGCCCCACGCACGCGGCCTAAAGCGCTGCCCATGATGGCGCCCCTGCCCCAGCCAAAGGCCTCTTGCTGCTAGACAGGGGTTGAGGCAGGAAGATCCTGAATTTAGGTCTGAGCCTGCAGATGCCATCCCCATGTGCGCAGCCCTTCTCCTTCAGATGCTGCTGCAATCAGTATGTGCTGAGGGCCCAGAGCAGGCAGTGTGGCCCACACTCCGGTCCCCCCCAGCCCTCCGTGACGCTGGGATGCCATTGGCTGCTGCAGGGGAAACACAAGAGCCCTGGCAGGTTCCCCTTTCCCAACACAATGCTCGACTCCTCCACGCATTAGCTCTTAGTCCCTGCACAGCAGCAGCGCCGAGGGGCCCCACTCAGAAACCAGGAACACTGGTGCCAGGCATGGTACAACCCAATACACGGGGCCCGGAGCCGGGGGCGCCAAGGCCTCAGCTGGAAGCAGCCCCTCCCACCCCAGGAGCCCTGCCAGACAGCCCCTTCCCAGCGGCTACCTACAAACACAGGCCAAGGGCAGGCTCCACAGCAGGGGAGCGTTTGCCGCACCAGGGTGACACCGGAAGCAGCTGCTGCAGTTTCCCCCTGCAGGGGCACCTGGCACTGGATGATGAATGTTTTAGTGCTTAGTGCTGGGGCCATGGTCACCGTGCGGGGCGTATGCTACGGACTGTACCCAGCAAACTCAGCAGCAGCAGCTCCATGAGACAAACAATGACTTCGCAACAGTGCAGCTCTCCCGGCCAACACAGGCCCCACGGCTTGTTCGCTCACTGCGGAGGGTCCTGCAAACTTCCATCCTGGCACGACGATGTTAATATTATGGTCTCAGCTCAATCCCCCATCAGCGTCTGCCCACAATGACTTACTGTCCCCGCCGCAGGCCCCAGCGCTAGACTAGCACTAGTGCTGGAGGTCAGCATCCACTGCACTGGCAGAGCGAAGCCATGCGCCTGCAGGCGCATGCCCGGAGCTCAGCTAGACGGGGCTGCAGGTCAGGACTGAGCTGCCTCAGACTCGCCTGCACAAGCCTTACTGTTCACCGACGTTGTTAGAGAAGTAAAACGCAGCACGCAGCTCTGTCTGCGCCAGGGTCTCATCACAGGCAGCAGGTGCACTGAACACAAACCTGCCATCTACCAGAGGAAATGCCCAGGGGAACATTTTTCTCTGAAGTTACCGTACAAAACATTAGGTGCAAATATGATGTCATTTTTTTCATTTTCCTGCTGCTCAATGGAAGAGGCCGTGTCCAATGGCAACAGCTGCTTCCCTCAGTCCGTGATGTTACCAGCAGTGCCCCGACGATTCACATCTCATTCACCTTTCGCCTTCGCTGAGCCCCTGGCTAGCCCGCCTTCTCGAAACCAGAGAAAGGGCACTTCAGGGGACTGATCTGTCTCCACTGAAATCTAGCTGCCAGGGGGAGGGGGACGGGGGACGACACACAAGGAAGTGCACCCAGCACCCTCAGGTTCCAGGTCTGATCAGCTTCCAGGAAATCCTAGACACTGACATTCAAACTAAAAGAATCCTGACGGTTGAGTAATTTTACTAAAAAAGAGACTTTCCTTCTATTTCTCGCTAGAAATGCCACCTTGCAAAGTACCAGATCCACGAGATACATTTACTCCTGGTAAAATATTCTTCGGTTCAGCTCCGGTGACAATCCCAGTCACACCAGAGTACAACCTACAAATCCACACACATCCTCTGAAAATTGACTCAAAAGACTTTCAGATCCCACGAGGGGAGAGGCATCATGCCAAGTGGAAATGCATCTAGCCTGGGAGGATGCAAAGCTCCTAGAAAACACAAGATGAAATGGAGAGACGGATATTATGCAATGACAGCAGGTTCTGTATCACACACGCACAGCACATGGCCACAGACACACACAGATTCTCTCTCTGTAACACACACACACACGCACACAGAGCACATGGCTATAGACACACACATTCTCTAACATTTACATACCGGGCACGTGGATATAGACACACAGACTCTGTCCGTCACACACACACACGGCGATAAACACACTCAGATTCTCTCTCTAGCACACCCATCCTTTCACTGAAAGGGTTAGTAAATATCCTCTCAGATGCCGGAAAACCTGTGAAAAATCATTATTCTCTGGCCCTCGAGTGATAAACTCAGTGTTTACAGAAGGCTGTGTCCGAGTGCTCCGTGAGAACAATGCAGTCTGTTCTATACCTTTGCCTCAGCTTGCCAGTTCATTTGACCCAAAATAATCGACAGGACTGGAGCCTGTGCAGTGCCCTAATTCGAGAGGTGTCACATTCCCAGCCCTAAATGCTGTGAACACCACCCAGAAATACTATGGCCAGTGGCTACATACACAAGAAACCCAACCACTCAGAAAACACTTTGCTCTCCATAGGGGTCAAGACGCAGAGCCTGTGCGAGTTGGAGTTCTGCTCCAGATTACAGACTAGCATGTTGAATCGGCTGCACGACACCAGGGAAGCCTTTCCTGGACAGCCAAGATGGCAGCAGGCAATGCTAATTCCTACTGACTAGGGAGTTGGCAGCAATAGACTTGGTGTGTTCTCAGGTCTCTAACCCAAGCGAGGGCAGTGAAGTCCATAGGAATGTAGGAGACACATGGAAGAAGGAGATGGACAATGAAGATGCTGGTGCCGGTGCCAACGATGAGGATGGACTCAGAAGGATGGCGATGAAGATCAGATGGCATGTTAAGGTCTCTGCATTTGTGTAAGAATACAGGTCCTGTGGGATAGGTCTGACCACATATATCCCTCTTTATTTTATACAGGACATGTGAGGTTGGACCTTTCCCACAGCTCTGATATTCCCCAGGATGAAAACCCAAAAGTGCCATCTAACCACAGCACGATGGCCAAAAGCAAATGGGAACCGGTTTGAAGACATCACGGACGGAGGCACGTCTCGGCTGCCGCAGTCACATGCTCCCAATCCAGGCACTGCCTCTCACCAGCGGCAGGACTTGGCAGGGCTCCCTGCACATCACTGAGTGGAGACGCTGGCATTCCCCACCGGGCTAGGGAACCAACAGCCCACGCTCTGCTCTCTCCACCTGCAGATCCCGCCCCAGGCCCAGGCATGCTTGTTTTCTGGGGCTGGGTGCAGCAGTTTTCAGTTATTCTCAGCAGCGCTGTTCAGGTCACCGCTCACACCTGAGAAATGGCCAGTGCAAGCGGGGCTCAGCACAGCCCCTCAGCTCACCTTGCCTGCTGCCCCCAGGCCGTGGGGACACGAAGCGGAGTGTAGAGCAGGCAGAATGGACTCCAGCCTCCCTTGGCATCCAGTGACGACCTGCTGCAATGGGGGCGCTCCAGAACTCGCTGGAGAAGAATGGGACTCAGCCTGAAGCTTCCCTCACGCCCCATCTGAGAGAGCAGCGGCCACAGTACATATCCTTCTTTCTCTCTGGTCACCGACGGGTGAGTGAACGTACCCAAGAGCAGTGTGAGTGCTCCAAGTAACGCACCTCATGCTGCAGTTCAGTGACAGGGGCTCTGCGCTCCTGGGGGAGCCCACACAGGAGAAAGCAGCAGTGGGGATCAACGGGCAGGCTGGATTCGCTCAGGAGATCCTACCTGGATTTGGGGTAAGTCTGTGATCTCCTCAGTGCTGAACCTGGCACAGAGCCCAGGGGTCTGGAGCTAAGGCAAGGGTGAACTGCGAACTGTTCTTATCTACAAATCCTTCCCAGGCCACAGAATCAATAACAGCATCCCCATTGGAGACCTAAACCCTGGAGCAAAATATACAATCAGCTCCTGCTTCGTTTACCTGCCCGGAGCTATGCAGGGCTCCGAGTCGCCGTCCCAGAGTAAGGGGAACCCCAAGGGAAAAGCTCTCAGTCAAAGAGTTTAACGGGACAGTGAAGACAGACTTTCTACAGGTCAACTCTGGACCACCCCTGCAAGCCCCGTGCAGTCACAAGCGCATGTGAACCTGAGCTCGATGGCTGAAGGCTCAGATACCATGGGGGACAACCTGAGCAGAAGAGAGCATCTGCTCTAGAAGCCCCTGTATGTCATGAGGCAGCTCTGGAGGCCAGGTCCAGCTGCAGCTGGTTCACACCAAAAAAATGGCAGTGACGATGCACAAAATGTTCCCACAGCCCCTGCGAGAAATCCCAGCTTCCTGGAGCGGGGGGCTGCTCGTCTGATACTCCCCTTGCTGCGGCAAGCCCATCACAGTGCAAGAAGGGTGCACCTGATGGACTCCTCACCCTGTGCCAGATGCTGGGAGCAGAGGAGAGACCCCATGGTACAGAGAGCTGGGGCTGGGCTCTGCTCTCAGTGACAAGAATTACCCTCCTGCAATCAGTGGATTTCCCCCCTTGCAGTGCCCCCCAGCATCTCATGGGAGCCGGGAGCACTGCAGGTGTGCCTCCATGGCATCGCACCCAGCCTGTGTGGTGAGATGAAGGCAGACTAAGATGTTAATCTTAGGTTAAGATACGAGTGAGCTTTTAGTTAATGGTGATTAACTCCTGGACTTATTAATAACCGGACGTAGATTCACTTAAAACCTTGCTGTAGCCAATAGACTTCTTTCTTTCTTTGATCTAAAACAGTGCGTGGGGACTGAGTGGGCGTGGGCTGGCTGCTGCAGCCCTGTGCAGCGGCTGGGAGGGTTCAAAGGCTCTGTCCATGGAGGGCGGGGATAACGAGGGATGCTGTGATTGCAGGGCTGCCAAGGGATTTCCCATCTGCACTGAATGCTGAGCACCTTCAATAGCCAAAGCTCAAGGCCATGTGCCCTGCTCCTGTTGCCAGCGATGGTCTCCCCCGGATGGCTAACATGGCTCAGCCCTCTGCTGTCTGAGCAGCATGCTGCCCACAGTCCTCAGCGCCACATTCTCCCTGGCCACTGCACCATACCCAGCATTCGAGGTTCTGCAATTCGCAACTCACTGCACTCAGCACGCAGTGACCCTCTTCCATCTGAGCCGTCACTAGCACCCAGGGAGCCAGGACATGCATTAACACCAACCCTTACGACAAACCCTGCCTCCTACCAACCAGCCGTGAGTATACCCTGCCCCTCCCAGCACGGGCACTGGAGGGAGGGAGGGAGGCAGGCGCGCTGGCTGTGTCCTGGCCTCTCCCAGCAGGGTGCACTGCAGGAAGCAGGGCAGGAGTGCTGGCTGTGGGTGGGGCTCCCTGAAGGGGTTCTGGGGCAGTCACACGTGGGCTAAGCGGGCACATTATTACATGACCTCAGGGTATGGCACCAGAACCCTGGTGACCTTAACCTACCTGATTGCAGGTGTTAATATCTACCCCATTCCTCAGGTGATCCAAGGCTTTGTCCAGGTTCCCGGATCTCGCAGCCCGCAGAAAACTGGTGGCAGCATCGGCCTTGGGGGGAAAAGAACACATGAGTCAGTGTGCGCCCCCATGGCTCCCCCGTCCCAATGACAGGGCAGGCGTGACTCAGCACGGGGCACACGCTGTAGGGGATGAGCCAGGGGACCTAGCACGGATCCTCCAGCACCAGTGGGCTGAAACACACGGCATCCCCCAATTCCCCCATGCACCAGGAACTGGCGTTGGCAGGCTGCATTTGCACTGCTGGAGCCTGGCTGGGGCTCTGCGGCGAAGCAGAAGAGACAGCGGCCGACGGGCCATTTCTATGTAGACCCAGCTCAGGAACACGAGGGAACCGGCTTCCTTCCCAGAGGGTCGCCCAGCCTGGCTCTCGCCTGCACTGAAAGGGCCCGAGCCAGCAGGTGGGCACAGCCCCACAGCACGCAAACCGGCCCACAAGGCATACCAGTCAGCAGCATGTCCTGCGGGAGCCGCTGGAGAGCAGCACGGCCGTAACACGTAGCACATTCAGCACTACGGGGAACAGGTGCTGAGGGCAGCGCAGTGGGTTCCTATCACAGCAGAGCAGTTTCCTCAGGCCAGAGGGAACATGCGCTGCCTGCATGAACCCCCTGCCTGCTGCTCCCTACAACCGGCTGGGGAAGACCCCAACTCCAAGGGACTGAGCTGCGGGTTCTGGTTGCGAGCACTGAGGGAGGCATGCTTTCTGCTCAGTCAGGACACACCCCGACGCCGGGCTGGGAAGTGCACCCTTTGCACTGTGAGCTCGGGGTGCTGGCTGGGGAGCCGACGATTCCCAGCAGGAGAGAGCGGACAGGTTTAAGTTGCAGCCTCAGGCAGTGGGAATCTCTCTAGCTCTGCATCCTGCTACAAGCCTCTTTTGCTCAGTCCAGCGCAGTGAAAGGGCAGCACTGCAGCTTGCCGTGGGCATTTCAAGCACTGCACGGGGCCCTTGCACAGAAAGCCCCTTGGAAGCTCAGAGCACAGTCCAGCTTCCCCTGTCCACAGACACACACAGCACTGCAAAGATTGAAAGGAGATAACTTCATGGGCTGCCAAGCCCTCAGCACAGAGAGGAGCAGGGAGGTGGCCAGGAATGCAGCTCGAATCAAACAGAAAAGCAAAGGAGAAGCGGGTGGTATACTCACAGCAGCGCCTGGACCCGACCTGCCCTGTCGCACTGCCATCGTCCAGCACTTGAGCTGAAACTCGAGCCTGGTCTCCCCTCTCCCAGTCCTCTCCCCGCTCTGGTGAGCCAGTCCGTTACATTGCACTCGGGCTAAAAATACAGGCTCCCTCCTCACTCCAGCGCAGCCCTGCAGGGATCGCCAGATGCTAACAGAATTTGTTCATTTTCTCACCATTATGATGTCAGACGGGTTATTTACTACCGAGCCTCCTCCGGAGAGCAGCTGGCTGCGGCCAAGTGCAGGGTCTGAGTGGGAGCTGCAGGTGCCCTCCTGAGAATGGCAGAGAGGATGAGCTCACAAGACATGCCCAGGAGCCTAATGTCTCATGGGGAACACATGCTACCAAGAAAGGGAGCTGCTGTGTCCTCAGGGCCTCCAACTGCTGGGGGAGATGGCCCTGCAGACCAGGCTGCGCCAACCAGGCATGCACATAGCGTCCTAGGGCGTCAGACAGCAGCAGCCAGACAACGCCTGCAGCCTGAGAAGAGGGGATGGCTCAGCTTAGATGGGAGCAGCAGAGGAAACAGGTCTGTGACTCTACTGTTTTCTTGGCATTCGAGTGTGTCTCTCTGTCTGTCTGCTACTTCTCTGAGTCACAATGCCAGAGAGGCCAGAGCAGATGAACTCAGCCATTGAAAAAGTACCAAGAGCACAGCTGATTTCCAACAAAAGAGCCTTCTGCGTCCGTCTGTGAAGGAAGGGCATGCAGGGCGAGAGGCGCGCACGGGGGGGTCTGCCACACGCACGTGCACACACGCACACCCCCACCCGCTCTAGTCACAGAGAGCCAGTCGGCATCCTGGGAGTTTAGTCCAATGGGAGGAGATGTTCTTCCTTCCGTCCTGTCTGGCACCGCTTGCGCTCTTAAAAAGCTACCAGATTCCTCCCCAGAGAGGCACCATGTGCCAGGGGCTCGTGTGTAGACAGGCCCTGATCCTCTGGGATGCTGGACGTGGCATTACCCCCTGAAGGCAAAGACGAAAGAGACTCAGTGGGAGAAGCTCAGACCCAGACTTTGCCAAGGGCTTTGCGACGCCCAGGATGAAAGGCCAGAGCGGAGCACCAGGCCCTACTCACAGGCCGAAGCATCATCCCTACCTGCTTTCTGCTGACAATTTACTTCCCCCTCCAATCCCGAGCGCTGGGCTCTTCCCGGCCGTCCAGACCAATGCAACACGCACATTAGGCTCTCGGCTCAGCCTCGCTTTGCACTCCCTGCATCAGCCTCGGAGGGGCTCGCTCAAACTTGGAGCCACTTTTAAAAACGCAGGCCCACCTGACCAGCCAAGAGCTCCCAGCAAGCAGCCGGGGGAGCCCCCGTTAGAACCTGCTCTTCTGTATAACCACTGCTCTGGAGCACTGCTGAAGTGATTTGCAAACAGAGAGGCTAGAAACTTCTTTTATTTAACAGATGCCAACTGAGAGACTGGGCAAATCCCTAAACATGGACTCAGGCTGGCTTCCACCCCTGTGGTCAGAGGATCAATATCTCAGCTCACTGCTCATCAGTACAATGGACAGACAGAGCCCTGCTCTCATCTTCTCCCCTTCAGTCCAGCCTTCCCCACGCCCACCAGGAAGCTCTGCACAACGCTGATAAAGGAAGGGAGGTTCCTAGTAACTCCACCTTGTTCCATGAAACACAGACACGTTTCTATCAGCCCCAGGGAGCCCGCTGCTGCGTGTGGATAACACCCAGCACTGAGTTCAGCCCCCTGGCGAGGCAGCTAGTAGTGATCGCAGCTCCTGATTGGCTACAGAGCATGCACATGCAGGACATTTGTTACCCCAGTCTGCCTGCCTCCTTGTCTTTTAGACTGTATGCAGCTTGGGACAGGGAGTGTCGTCTTCTATGTTTGTACAGATGGCGGGATCCACGCGCAGCGCGGCTGCCTCTAACAGAGGAGCTGCTGAGCGGAGTTTTCCTGGGAAGCTCTGAAGTGGAGAACTTGAGGCATTCAGGCCAGTGAAACCACTAAAGGCACGTCTGTCTCTGGAGTTTTACCACTGGTGGTAACATTAGCACTTCAAACGCCTGTCTCCTCCGTGTCCTTTTGAAAGCTGTGTGCTCCTATCAGCAAGGTACTTAGCAGCTCCTGCTGACATCTGCTTGCAATTCCACATATCTGAGACTCAGGAGCAGCACGTGCCATGCTTCATCTTGGCTAATCAAACACAAGACAGGATGTAAAGCTGCTCCAGTCACAGGAATGATTCACCCTGGAGGAACCAGGTCAGGCCAGTCTCCCTCCCCAAACCCACCTTGTCCATGCCCTGTAAGCTGCTTCGCAGACAGACGGTGCCTGCTAGCAAAGGACTAGGCATGTAATGGAGTCACCAACAGCACGGCAGCATCCTCAGCCCAGGGACAAGCTGCCGTGCTAAGGGGAAGGGACAGATTCGCCTTTGCCTCCATGTGGGTATCCTCAGTGCTCAGAAGCACCGGGGGTGAGTGATGGCAGTCAACAGAACCAAGCTGAAGGAGAGCCAACCCTGCGTGCTGTTGGATATTACTGGCCTTGGAATTTACAAAGGTGCCAGAGAAGCCTGTTAATGACATGAAACAAAGCCAGAGAGTCGCAGACTCTTGGAGTTAGCAGTGGAGCAGGACTCCAGGCCAGTCCCTGGAGACCAGTGCGAAACTCTTCCTTCCAGCACATTAGTCAGTGCTTCATGCCATGCAGGATGGCTCGGCGCCCACACAGTGCTCCTAGCTGCACCCTGAACAATTCCTCTCGCCCTGCGTCCACACCCTTCACACACCTCGTCAGGCATCACAGATCCCATAGGCTGGGTCTATCTGCTTCTTTCCCTCCAGATCTTCCACTTCTGCTTCTGCCAATGCAGCTCCCCAGTGACAGCAGCAGTGGAGGTCCAGACGACCGGCATGTACTAACAGCTGCTGCCTTTCTGGTATCAAGGTGCCCACATCAGCAAGTGAGGCCTTTCCCATCCGGCTCTACATCACATCAGAACACGGGCTGGCTAGCACTCACGAGAGACACGAGCTGTCCGGTCGAACAGTCGGCTGGCATGGCTTGACCTCTACACACAGCCAGCTGACACGACGTGAAACAGATCAGCCCCGTCTATGCTTCCTGCTCAGTCAGGTTTTACACAGAGCCACACTTCCAGGTAGGCACAGTCGGCACGTGCCCAGGGTTGCCAGTGTTCTAGGCGCGCCTAAGCAGGCGAGGAGCTCCTGGAGCCCCAGCCAATTTGGGAGCCCCACCCCCTGCTCCTCCTCTTCCCCTGAGGCCCTGCACCCCTGTTCTGGCAGGAAGCTGGAGTCGAGAGATGAGCATATTTCCCCTGCCCCAAGCCGGTCGCCCCAGCCCCTCTCCCCTGGCTACCCCCAGTGCAGATGTGAGAGAGGAAACCATTTTTCAGATATTTTAGGTTTTTACAGGGTATGTCATTTTGGGGCCAAATTCTCAGGAAACGCCTCAATTGTACATGTGGAGCCGCTTGCACCCACAGATAACTACTCCGAAAGCTGCTGGTCGCTGCCGTCAGGCGGCAAAGTGGCCACAGCCTGCCATTCACAGATGCACAGCGCAGCTCGAGCCCAGTTAGCTGATCCTTGGTTAGCAATTTGAGATTTTAAACAGCTTCTGTGGCTGATGATCAGAAATGCTCTTCAGCACCACCTGTGGGTGGGCCCCACTTGGCTGGCAGATGCAGCCAGAGCAGGTTTGGGTACACATGGAGGACGGGTGCCAGAAGCAGCAATTTGGAGGGAACAGCCCTCATGAGGCAGGCGCCAGATGCTTTTGATGAAGGAGCCCCTTATGTGTAAATCCTACTGTTGTGAGCACATTTGTTCCCAGACTACTCCGCTGGATACTCATGGATTTTCTAAGTAGCAGGATTAAGAGTCTGGTCTGTTATTTGCAAATCATGATCAGTCTTGATCAAGAGCTGGGCAGCCAGCAACAAGCAGAGCTGTTACGATAACACCATCCCATGCGGGCTGGACAGGGAGCTGCAGCCTGCAGTGCCCCATCCATGCAGACCCACGGCTATGAAAGAGTTAACACGCTGCAGCTCATGTCAGCATGGGCCCACACACCTCAGTGAAACCTGTCACTCCCTCTTGATGTGAGCAGGAGCCTCTGCTCTTTGTGCATCCTGAGCGGGAATGCTATTTTTATATCACCAGCAAGTATATTCGGTTCCGACTTAAGACAATGCTCCAGAGCTTGCTGTTCATGCATCACACCTCTTATTGCAATAGAGCAGATGTATAGCTGGCTAGAGAAGCACGGCAGCAATGTGGTTACTTGGTTTTTACCTCTCACTCTCCTAATGCACTTTCTTCCTAGACCATGACAGCAAATAAATATAGCGGAGTCTTTGCACAGACTGGGGTCTGCAGAGAACACACCAGGAAAGCCCAGTGCACAGAAGGTATGTGACCGACTGCCACTTGCCAGTAAAAAACGGACAAATTCTGAGCCTGGTGCGGCTCAGATTGTGGGGGCAGCCTTTCCAAAGAAGGCCACATACGGCAAAGCCAGCCTCCAGGCTATCCCAGACGCTGCACACTGCCCCAGCCCTGAGGAGAGAGCACCACCAACAGCGCCCCAGACCCAAATTCGATTCCTTCCACAGAGTCGTTCTGTGGCCAGGGGAAGGCTTTTAGAAGCTCCTCACAAGCCAGTTCATTTCTACGATCTGTTCCCACTCATTTTTTCAAGCCCCGCTTCAGCAGGACTAATTCACACCTGCGCTGCCTGCATGCAGTGGGCAAAAGCCCTGAGCAGGGAACTGTCCATTAGGATCTGTCCAACTGTGACTGATCAGTGTGCTGAAACGGCGAGAGGCAGGCACTGGCTGGGCTGCTGACACGGCCTGGCTGCTCTTCAATGGGGAGTGCTCTCTAAGCCTTGCAGGGAAGAAGGCAGGCAAGGAGGTTGCCAGTAGCACAGCTCTTAGAAAATATCCCTGATTGCACTGGGAATGGGAGCAACACATGCGCCTAGTGACGGACAATAGCTGTGAGCATGGCTTCATGGAAACCCAGCCTAAGAGCCTGACCCAGTGCTTTAGGCGGGCAGCAAAGATGACAACTTGGCGAGATTGCTGTTTACCGCTACAAACCAAAACCGGCCCCAATCCCTCTCCCCTCAGCTCTATCAGCTCCGAATTAGCCATCATGAAGAGGAGGGATGGTCTTGCTATTGAGTCTCCAGCCTGGAAATAAGGCATTGGGGTCAGTTCCTGGCTCTGCCACTGACTCCCTGTCTGACCATGGGCAGGTCCCCCCTCTGGAAATCTATTCATCCTGTGTCTCTCGTCTGTTGGGTCTGCAAGCTCCCTGGGGCAGCGACTGTCTCATCGTGCATGCACCACAAGGCCCTGATCCCATGCTACCAGCTCAGACAGACACACACATACACACACCAAGCAGGACAGGTAAAGAGCCTCCTGCAGGAACTGAGCCATGAGAGCCCCCCCACTACCTTTAGCAGCGACCCAAACACTCACTTTCCATAGGTGCAGCAGGACTGGCACACCTGTTGGTGAAAGGAAAGCCTCCATCTCTATGGTCCAGGTCAGGGTCTGCACAGTGAGCTCTGCCTCCAAAACAAGTGCCCGTACTCCCCGCAGCCACTGGGTGTTATCAGCAGCAGCCTCCGCCCTATCACCACACGCATGTGCCGATGCCGAGGGGAGGCTCCTGCCTGGGGACTGGAGATTACAGGGGCAGCCCCATGGTAAACAGCTGCTGGGCAGAGTGTCTGGAACAGGCTTTCCAAACACGTCTGCAGGCTGGTGCATGGGGCTCAGACCGTGGGCGCCCAAACCCTGCTTTTCAAACAGGAGAAGTGCAGGGCAGGCCTCAGAAATGTCAGACACAATAAGGACAGAGTTCTTCAGCAAACAGCTCGTCAGGGCCTGGACTGCCTCTGACCTTGTGCGTGTGTAGCACCCATCTCAATGGGACCTGATCCCTAGGGGCTGCTGCAATGCAATGAAACAGTTAAAAAGAATCCATTTCAAATACACATGTTGGTATTTTCTTAAAGCAAGTCAGAAGCAGCTGGGATGGTGACTCCCCATTTGAGTCAGGCTGCCTGAAAGTCTATAGCAAGGGGACAGACCTCAGTGTGAAATGGAAGGGTACCAAATACATATGGATTTTTGGTCTGAAGTTTGAATCGGTTTTTCATTAATTTTTATTTTTGGATGTGTGTGTTCGGTTTCATTTTGGGACAGTGGTTGGGCTCCTGACCAGTACCTGGTTGTTGATAAATTATGGCATGTTATACCAATTGGGGTGGCTGATAGCTCCATAGCCAAAGAAATTATCCTAGAAACAAGCAAATAATTCACAACGCCCCACTTCCTGGTGCATCGTGCTCCTTTTGGTATCTGTTCATGAACCAATCACAAGCAGAGGGTGAAATTTTCCAACACATAAAATAGTCTATGTTCTCTGTGAATTTCTCTAGCAGATAGTTCTTGGTCTGGGGATTGTACATATCTATGGCACATTGAGAACAGGCGCTGCATTGACTTGTTACATGAGTCACATTGTTATTCTTTTCATTCCCTGACTGAATGACTTAGGAAACGAAAACTGCCAATTTTACCACCGCACGTACCATCTGGTTCACATGCATTTTGTGCAAGTAAAGCTCAAGCACTCAAATGTTCACAGAACGTAAACATGATAGGACGCAAATACAGCTGCTTCCTGAGGCGAATGAATGTTAACGGATAAGTCTTTATGCTGCTGGCTCATCTCTAGAACCACCTGTCAGCGGGGAAAGCAGTTTTCCCTCTCCCATCCACCCAGAGCAGGTTTCGCAGATAGAGGCCAAGCTGGTCAGAGAGCAGAGTGGCACTTATCTCAGTCTGAGTCTCCTGAAAAATCCCAGCTCTGTGACTTTGCAGAGCTTGGCACTGTACCAGCAGCCTGGGCCAAGGGCAAACTGCTTCTTAATTACTGCTTACAGTGCAGGGTTATGCTTCCACTTGGGCTGCCGCTGATCTTAAAGACATGCTGAACCCCTCATCAGCCTCCAGTTAATCAATCCCAGCTATTGATCCTGGTTGCATCCATTGATCCTATTGTGACTGGAGAAATTACAGCTGCACTGGGGTGCTCAGACAGGTATGCACCTGTCTGGGGAACTCAATACGAATGGAAGGCCAGTGCCTTCCTCTCGGTGGCCAGGAATGTTGTATGCCGGCGTGCAGGACAGACTGGGAGACCCTGAAAGTGCAGAAGGAATGGGAGACTCCACCTGGCATTCCTTCCTGCAGGAGCAAGAGTGCAGCGAGTGACGGGACAGCAAGGGTTCAGGACTAGTGCCATAGGTGTCCTCAGGCCCTTCCTAGCATGCCTTTATTCTCTGCACAGCCACCTGGATTCCCCAGAGCGGCAACATACCAGGATCTGTTGAATTAGATACTTTGCAATCTGCAGGAGCATGTCTCAACTGTGCCCTCACATGCAATGCAGATAGAACACTGCTTCCAGAAAGGCTACGCGCTTGAGTGTTTTGTACTGCAAAGGGTGACGCTGCTGAAGGATTAGAGTAATTGGCTCTAGGCGCCTTCCTCTCCTCTCTGCTCAGAAACCTACATGAGAAATGCTGGTGCCCGTACAGATCTGACTGTGATTGGGTAGCAAATGGCTGTAGCATCCCTTTCAACACAGCACACAGGCATGCACAAGAGCAGGTGACTTGCTTTTTTATTTTGGTAACATAAAATCCAAGGAGACAAAGCTGCCAGCTACTAACTGGAAACAGCACTGTCACAACTTTCTGGTCCCTGAGTTCTGCACAGTCCTCACTCCCATTAAGGGCCTGATCCAAAGCACACCACTCACTGCCCTGAGGTCTGATGTGCAGCTGTATATCATGACTTAGAAAAGAGCAGTGACTCAGGAGTGGGGAAACCCATCCAAAGTCCCCAGTCCACACATGTATAAAGGGAGACGAATGCTTTCCCACTAGAGGCAGATCCATCCCATGCACTGATGGTTGTGCACAACTTTCAGGCTGAATTAACTTTCCCATATAATGCCGATTTTCTTTTAGCCAGGGCCTTCTCGTGTATCACATGGTATAAACATTACTGCACGAGTCCAGCCTTGTGTTACAAAATTCCACTTCAATAGACACTAGCCTGGGCCCTCCTCCAATTACTGCTACATTCTGGAGGGAAAAATGGTTCCAATATGGAGAAAATCTACTTTAAATCTTGTTAAACCCAGTGAGTTCTGTATAATGCAGGATAATTAATGAATGATCGGAGAGAGAAGTGCACATTTCTGCAGCATACCCACGGCCCTGCTCACACTGATCAGCATTGAGGATGATTTCATCTCGTGGTAGCTTTTCCTAAGATCTAATTCAATTACATGAGATGCCTCCGGATGTGAGCAGCAGAGTCCCAGAGTCCCTGAAACACTCACTCATACGCTACTTTGGAAAGTGAGCAATTCTGATGAATAAAAGTGAGTACAAAGCTCTACTGACCCAGCTGAGCTACCGGGAGTCTTGCTATTGTTCTAAAATGGAAGGAGATCAACTATGTGATTTCCCCTTGCAGCATCAGTGCTCTTCTCTGACTTCAGGAACAGGGGCTGGGGTGTCAGGGTACACTGGTAAGGACCAGGGCTCACAGGCCAGTGGCCGGAGCAGTGGTAGCAGTGAAAGATGGAGAACGGAGGACTTCCAACCATTTGCACGCTTACACAGTCCCCATTCCTGCTTCACACACGATACCCTTTAAAACCATCACTTCCCTCACCTCAGTAAACAAACAGGCCCACTCAGAGCACAGCCCTCTAAGGCCTCTCGCAGCCTGGCCTGTGCTCGTTTTGATCCAAGTGTAAAAGGCCTCAATCAGAGCCTTGAGGGAGCCGAGAAAAGGAAGCTGGCTCTCAGACTGCTGGATAAATTGCCTTTGTCCACATGCCCCTTCTTCCCCTCTTGCAGCCTAGAACCCTGGCTGAGAACCAGTGTGTCCAGATCACTTGGAAGTCAGTGATGCCTTCTGAAGGGAAGCATTTCTCTCCCCATTTTTGTTCTGGACTCGGGTTCGGGGAGTGAGCAGGCCAGGCACTGTACTTAATTGTCACTCGTCTGTCCCCATTTCACAGATGGGAAAATTGAAGGGCACAAAGGAAAAAAGACTTGCCCAAAAGAAAGTCAGAGGCAGAGTCCTGGCTCTCGCTCTAACCTCTAGTGACTACTTGCTCAGGACAGCGTACGTCATGATTAGAACACCTCGTTCTATCCCCTCACCGGAGCGCTCCATTTCAGTGCAGGGGCAGGGTTTGTGTGTCACAGGAACCGATGAGGCTTCCAGCAGAGAGAAATGAAGGACCCAAAAGGGCTCTGATTAAGTCACGTTGCATACACGTGGCCAGGTTCTGATCTCCACTATGTCTCATGCAACTCCACTGCAACCAAAACCAGTTCATGCCTGTCACCAGTGGGACTGGATGGGGGTATGGCTATGTAGCTTGTGTATCTCCTGATGACTGCCAACGAATTTGGCAGCAAGTGTGGACATAGGCTACCAGTTATGAGGATTTGAGCCCTTCTATTCAGAACCTGCTCCACATAAAATATGTTCATGTGTTCAGTGTCGATTTCCCTTTCTTTAATTTCTTCTCCTTACTCAGACATGGCCCTTTGGATAAACCTAAATAATTCCTATACCTCCTCTACACCTTCACATACACAGCTTCCAATGACCTGGACACACGCAGGCACGCACGCGTGTGCACTCACTCTCCCCCACATCTCTCTGTATATATATATAGAAACCGTGGCTGTTCTCTAAAGACTCTGCGCTCCTGCTGCTATGTTCTCTCCCTCCACCTCCCCAGACTCCTGGCTGAATACCTGGTGTTTTGGTTCTGTTGTAGATTGTGTTTCATTAACAATCCCAGGAACCAGGGCGTTTGGAAACCCCAGATTTAACAGGCAGTTCCCCCAACTCTCCCAGTCCTTGCACAGGCAGAGACAATGAGATTTATGGATCTTGCTTGCATATTTCTGCCACTCAGCAAAATCTGCCAGCATCCTGGTCCCTGAATGGAAAGGGAGTTGGAATTTTGCTGCTCCCAGCAGCATTACGGCTGAAAACAGTACATGGCTTAGCGGTGGCAAGGGAGCGTGAATGTGCACAGTGCTCTGGAGATTTGTGCAGTCCCATTATACTGAGGTGTTTGTCAGACACTTCCCAGCCCCCCAGATGCTGTGAGCTCCAGAGTGAGCATTGAAGCACTGAAGCTCTATGCCCACAGGAGTGTCTAACATCTATGATTGCCGGGGCAGGACGTTATCAGGCTCTTATCAGGAGCCACAGGCAAGGGCGGCTGCCTAGATGTAAGTGGGGCAGAGCCCAAAACCTGACCCACGCCTGCACCAAGCTCTCCATGGGGCTCCAGACTGGCAGAGCAGGTCGATTTCCGAAGAACCTTGACATACTTCGGCAATTAAACCAAAGGAGCATAATTCAAACCTCACTTCTAATTTTAGCATACGGTAAAGGCTTCCTGAGAGCTGTACTCCGCTGCACGGCTCTGCAGCAGCAGCAGCAGCCATGACCTGCAGCCAGCTGCCTACAGCACACACGCAGTCAGAGCCCTGCGCATGCAGGCAGCATGGGACACCAGGGACTGCGGGTAGGAGGGGGGTGATATCCTGGCCCTGCTGCCTGGGAGTGGAGCATGTGGGCAAGTACCTGGCTGTGATGGGAGCTGCCGATGGGACCCTTGGGGAATCAGGCCCTCTGGACAAGAGTCAGATTTCCGTTCTTTCCCTCACTGTCCAATCCTTCCTCTCTGGCAGGCTCACCCGGCGCATACCAGAGCCCATTATTACCTGAATAATTTAACAGCCCGCATAGCAGCAATGCAGCTTGGCACCACAACCCATCCCTACACCCTCCTCCTCCCAAACACTGGCTGAGTCCTGCAGTGTGGGGGGTCAGGTGTGAGCTGACATCCCTCCAAGCCGAACACCTATATTCTGCTCAGGCTCTACCCACCAGCAGGGTCCTCTCTCCCCCCACAACCCGCCATTCCATCTTGTGCACTCTGTCTCACTGCTGACTGGAACTGCCAGGAAAGGACAAAGGAGCCGGCTCCTAGCCCTTTACTGCTCTGAAATGCCTTGCGAGCTAAGTACGGTGCAAGCTACTTTCCACTTAGAACAGATCTCAGCATTGGCAGACAACAGGTCACCTGAAAAGAGACTGAGCTCCTAAGTAAAACGTATCCCATTATACCGAGAGAGAGAAAAGTGCTGTTCTAAGGGCACGTTCCAGGCCCCACCAGCACTGCGCAGAGCAGGGAAAGGGTGGAGAAGAGAGCCGGCGAACAGCAGCGAGGTTTGTGCTGCTACAGAATCGCAAAGAAGCTGTGTTTATCTTCTGAACAAACAGCCTCGGAAAGAGGCCAGTGTCCTATGCGCAGTGCAATATTCACAGCACCATGCACGCGTCCTGAATTGCTACGAGCCTAACCAAAGCAGCTGCCGAGGAGGACAGAGAGAGCGGCCTAGTTTCTCCACTGCTTCCCCTTCCGGCACACAGCAAAGCCACATTTCGTTCTTGGCCATCCCTGCCCGTACTTACCGCAGCGCTGGATAGAACGTGCAAAGGTGGGGAGCACAGACGTTTCCATTATAGCCCCTGCGCACTGTATTGCAGCCTAATGGAAACGGCCAGAGGGTGATTGTGAGCAGCAGCGAGTGAAATCGCACAGAGTTTAGCTGAAGGTGAGTTTGAGAGCAGGCCCCTCCTGCACATTCTGCACCACAGAGAGACAGAGCTGGGGAGGGGAAGCAGGGGCCCTTTATAGGACTCAGTTTGCAGTGGAAGGTAATAGAACAGAGCACTGATGAGATGTTTAATCCTGACAGCATCGCCATTTGTACAGGACTCCAGTGGCGGGTCAGATAACCTCATCAGAGCAAATCATCATTCCACACAGAGCCCCTTTGCTCCCCAGCCCATCCTGAAAGACAGACTACATATTTACTAAGCCTCTCCTGTCAAAGGGTCTAATCGTCCTACAGTCCCCCAGCCAGCACAACCCACACACGGCACCAGCACTAGGTGCCTGTGAATAAGATCTCCTCTGTGGCAGGATCCACTGCCACCCAGCACAGAGCCCAGCACACGGGCAGTTCTCTAGGCCTAACATCCATTGGGGGAGCACGTAAACTGTTGAAGGCCCAGACTCGCCCTGGGAGAGTGGTGTCTCCTTTGAGCAGGGAGCAGTCCCAACTCCACTGAAATCCCCTTCCTTCTTGCTTTGGCCACTGCGGCTGTTTCCTCCAAGGTCTTCTTAACCCCACCCAGCACATGGCAGACTGCCCCAGGAGATGTAAATCCAAGCACATACAGGAACAGGTCCAATGACATTTGATTGCCAGCGCTCCAGCTGCCAGCTTCACACTCCGATAGCTCGTGCACTCACCAACCCATCATGTCAAGGGTGTCTGGTTCTCCTGTTACAGTTGTATGATGGCCTGAAAGGACAACTCTCCCATGCAGCTTCTCACATACACAAAGAATGAGCACCTCCCAGGCTCCCCCTGGACCTCACAGCTTTGAACTGCCCGCTGACACCTCTGGCCTGGCCCCAAGTTACCTCTCATACCTCAGACTGGAGTCTTCACGCACTGTTTGCCCCCAGCCTTGATTTATGCTAATGAACACAAGAGCCACTGTCTCTTGCCCCTCGGCCCTTTTCCATCAAACACTGGGCTCCTTTCTGTTCCTTCCCATAGCCTCATCCTTGTTTCTGGAAGAGGTTTCTCCTGCCACATGGAGCAGACTCTCTGTATCTCTGCCTATTTCAGATCCCAGCTGACAATCTCTTGTCCCCCTTGTCTGCTGCATCCCTCTTTGTTTCTCCTGCTGCGATTTCTTTTGGGTTGTAGCTGCATCGGCCAACTCTCTAAAGCATTGATTGCTACAGCCTGCACAAAGGACACAACATAAAACATGGAGGCCAGTGGAGCGTGTACACAGAATGCAGCTACGGGCCCCCACGCTGCACTGTTTTGTTCCCAGGAAGCAGAAAGTTAGGAGTGTGGGTGCCAGAGAGTTTTGTGCTGTGAGTTTTTTGGGGGGCTTTATTAGGAGTAGCTTACATTTGCATCTAGAACCCCACCGAGGCCCCGTTGTGCTGGATGCTGTACAAATCCATGGTGACAGACACTCCCTGCACCGAAGAGTTTAGCATCTAAATAGATAAGACAAAGAGCAGAAGGAGAAACAGAGGCACAGCGAGGAGAAGTGGCTTGCCCAAGGTCACACAGCAGGTTAATGGCTAAGGTGGGAACAGAACCCAGGCCCGACTCCCAGACCAATGCCCTATCCACTGGCCCATGCTGCCTCTCTTTATGTTTTAAGGATGATGTATACAGAATATGAACTTTTAAGAAGTCTCTCCCTTTGCCAGCAATTCCTGGGAATTGCCTGTTTCAAACTAGATGGAAGAATCTCAGATACCAAGGAGGAATTGTTTGTGTTAACTATCAACTCCTTGCTAACTGGGGATAAACTTAAAAGATAACGGGAGAGTCAGGGCTGAGGGAATTGTAGGTACAGGATCTTAAATAAAAACTGGACAAAATACAGCCCTGATGTTACTGGAATTCCACTGACTTCAATGGGAGCTGTGGGTGCTCAGCACCTCTAAAAGTCAGCCCACTTATTTAGGTGCCCAACTTTAGGCACCCACATGTTTAAGCTTTTCTCTAGTTGGAAAAGAAGGTGGGTGATGTTGCAGAAAGTCTTAGAGAAACAGGCGACAAAAATTGGTTTTGTATGAGGATAAAATTACAAAATCCCTTTCTGGAGTCTTTACTCAAGAGAATATTTTACTCCACTGTATTAGAGTTTATGCAGGATACTAGCAGGAATGGCTAATCTAATCATTTTTTCCACTTTTAGAAAAGAAATTGAGTCTGAAGTTAAAGCCACATTTCCTTGTTCTGAGAGATTTTAGAATTCCCTTGGCTCCCTCTGCTTGGCCTCAATAACCTCGTAGAACACTTACTGTTACTTGACTGGTAAAGAAAGGGTCTTGAGGGTAGCCTGGGATCAAAAGGGACTGCTCTTAAACATTGTGATTAAAACAATATTTTCTTTGATCTAAGGAAGGAACACTTTGCATTTCTCCTTGCTAAATTTCATCCTATTTACTTCAGACCATTTCTCCAATTTGTCCAGATCATTTTGAATTTCAATCCTGTCCTCCAAAGCACTTGCAACCCTCCCAGCCTGGTATCATCCACAAACTTAATAAGTGAACGCTCTATGCCATTATCTATATCATTGATGAAGATATTAAACACAACTGGAACCAGAACTGATCCCTGCGGACCCCCACTCAATATGCTCTTCCAACTTGACTGTGAACCACTGATAACCACTCTCTGGGAATGGTTTTTCAACCAATTATGTACCCACCGTATAGTAGCTCCATCTAGTTTGTATTTCCCTAGTTTATGAGAAGGTCATGCGGGACGGTATCAAAAGCCTTACTAAAGTCAAGATATACCACATGTACTGCATCCCCCCAGCCACAAGTCTTGTTATCCTGTCAAAGAAAGCTATCAGCTTGGTTTGACATGATTTGTTCTAAACAAATCCATGCTGACTGTTACTTATCACCTTATTATCTTCTAGGTGTTTGCAAACTGATTGCTTAATTATTTGCTACATTATCTTTCTGGGCACTGAAGTCAATCTGACTGGTCTGTAATTCCCCAGGTTGTCCTTATTTCCCTTTGTTGTAGTTATCCTCCACCTTCACACAAAGCTGCTTCTTTTTGCTCTTCAGATTGAATCCCCTGCTCCCTCAACACAGCAATGTGGGATTTGGGTAGCGGTGGCATCAGTAACTTTTAATGGGGTGAACAATTTGTTGAAAACATAAATAGAATATTTTTAAAATTACTCTCAGTCAAAGAAACACAAAATCGTTTAGCAATAGCCATTAGTTGCCAGCACTGATGGCCCTCAGCTTCCCTGTCATCTGTGTTGAATCACATCACAACTCATTCACAGAGACACACACTTTAGATAAAGGACTGACAAGCACAACAGGGTCCCAATCAGATTTGAAAAGTTAGAGTCAAATTACATCATTTGTACCCTTTTAAGCAACTAGTTTGCTGACATCACATCGTCTTTGGGACGCCCTTGAAAAAGGGGGCCCACTCCATTTGCTCTCTTTTCAATATACAGCCACAATAAAAAGTCATGCTTGAATTTAATAAGACTTGCTAACAGTCTGTCGTACTACAACTGAACCCACAGAGATACTGGACTCAGACTCACCAATCATCTCAAAACATTACATTGATTCAATTCTTACAAGTGGGTGATTTAAAACATGCTGGCTTGGGGCCATGAGCCATCTCCCACAAGCCACTGGAAGAGGCAAGAGATATACAGCTATCCCGTACCTCCTAAATCCTGGCGGTTATTTCACATTTACCTCTCAAGATACCTTTCCCTGCTGGGCACAGTGAAAAAGCAATGATGGGAAGGGGGCTTTTCCATTCACCTCTATCACGGCCCACTCAGATTCCTTGAAAATCACCTGTAGAACTGAATGTGTAACTGGGTCCTAGCTGGGGGCACAAATATGCCGGTCACCTCCTCGCCCCATGGCTATAGCCGTCCAAATATAGAGATTGCACGCATGGCCCAGCCACCAGAGTCTGATGGACATAAATCTCTATATTCCAGCCCTTCCACTGAATTTTGCAAATAGAGAATTCTAGGAAATCTGGAGCTGGATTACAATGCAGGAGTAGTAGAAAGCTACCCCAGCCAGCCTGATCAGCCAGTGCTTGGTGCCTTCTCCAGTGGAGATTAATTTATATTTATTGTTTAATTCGCAGCCTCCCCTGCTCACAGGTCTCTCTGTGTGAAACACCTGTCTGTCAGCAAAGCCTACAGTCAAACGACGGGCACTTTGGCAGGACCTCAAGACGCCTTGCAATTCAACACTTCAGCTAAATGTGTGAATGGAACAGGCTGCTTGGAAATCCAGCTCTCCAGGGCCATACTCAGACTCCCAGGAAGATACCAACTGAAACCCCAAGCCACCAGGCTGGAATCATCCTCTCAGAGCAGCCCAGCTGTTTACAGAAAGTTCAGCTAAAACCTCTGCTCCAGGCACAGCTGGGTCAGGATGTATAAAGAATGGGATAGAGAATAATAGCGGGAATGTTAGAATGCCATTACATAAATCCATGGTACACCTGCTGCAGGAATAGCATGCTCAGCAAGAGTCATCCTAACTCCCAAAGGATGCGGAGAGGAGAGAAGGGAGGGAATCTGGGAGAGGTGACAGTCTGGCCTCGATCACCGATGCTACCATTAACCACCACTGCTAGGCACTGTGCAAACACACACCAGGACAGTCCCCATCCCAAGGGGTTCTGACCTACCCATAACCCAAGAGACAACAAGTGGATGCAGACAGAGACGGGTGAGCACAAGGACATAAGGCGGCGATACTGGTCAGCAGAACTGGCAGTGGTAACAGCACACCCACTTGTCAACTGATTTGTAGGCATCGCTACAGAAGGCAGTTTGAAGGAGGGCAATGAGTGGCCTTGCAGATCGTTGGGCTGGAATCCAAGACTCCCAGAAACCCCAGCACAGACTCAAAAGGCAGGAATTCTGATACCCCGGCAGACACTGCAAAAACTTAAGCATGAACCAGAAACCCAGAATGACTTCAAGAGCCTCCGGCCCAGCTTCACTGAGCTGCGAACGGACACCTGGTCCCATGTCTCTGGACATGCTGTGGTTACAGGAGGCAGAGTCTGGCGATGGGGCGGATGGACTTCGTAACATGCGTTACATCAGAATCACCTGGCCCTGATTCGCATTTGCACCACGGCCCCTTTCACAGCACTCTGGCAACTTCAAGGGCACAAACTGCACTGCCAGCGTGCCACAAAGAAACCTTGCCTCCTGCTACACACCGAGCAGTCACCATGTGAAAGGGCCTGGTAGACAGAGAGACCCCACCACCACCCGGGCCCTGGGTCTCCCAACTGTAAGGATGAGGTCTGCTATAAAAGCCTCCATTGACCTCCTAAAAGCTAAGTGCCCGCCACAGGGCCACAACTGCTCACAGCTGCTACTCGCTGCTTGGCAGGTTGACTTGCATTCAGTTCTGCACAGAAAACAGCTTTGCACCTGCGCTGGCCTCTGAGAGACCCAGTGACGGTAACCAGGGACGCCCTTCAGAGGCCTAGCACCAGCCAGCAATCACAGACCCACAGGCCAAGCACTTCCAACCGCCTGACAGCACCTACTAGAACTACTGCCTACAGAAGGGTACCTAGAGAGCCCGTTAACTGCCTTAGCGATGGTAACCGCTACAGGGAGCCTCTTCCAGCGGGGAAGCCTTTGAAGCTGAGCAGTGTAGTGGACAGAGTAAAAGCCAAGCCGTAGCTGCCCCTTCCACATCAGCCAGGTGATTGTCAGGAGCTGCTGCTGCCTTTCTGGGAACAGCTACTGACAAGCTGTGAGCTCTGGGATTGTCACCAAGGGGGGCACAGGGATGTCTCTGAGCCCAACCTCACAGAGCACCCTGGGACCTCTTCCCCCAGCCTTGCCTCTCCTCACGGCTGCTCTCTGCGTTTGTGCAGTGCGGACATGCCAGGGCCCTTCTTTACAAGCTCTTTTCATTTCCAAGGGGCATTAAAGTGCTCGTCCCACATTCCCTCTTCTGCAGGCAGATTCAGGCAGGCAACTTTTCAGAGAGAAGCTGCAGCCAGGCACATCTCTGGGACTGCTGGGTGTGCATGGGGGAGGCAGAGCTAGCTAGTCTGCACTGATCCAGGGCCCCCATGCACCCCATTGTGCCTGAAGCCAGATGGTGAAGGTGCCTTTGCTGTGATGGGCCCTTTGGTGTGGGATTCGCTCTCCCCTCGGGTGCTGTTAGAAGGAACCCAGCACTGCCCTACCTGTCACCATCCCTCTCAAGCCCTGTCTGCTGGTTTTAGCCATGGGCCCCCTTTTGTTTTTCTCTGGTACCAGCGTGCTGGTAGCACCCTGGGAAGGGGAGTTGGCACATTATAAATACAGTTCTTACAGTGGGAAGGGATACACATCTCCAGCCCCCTCTGTTCTGCAAACAGACGGCAGTTTTCAGGTGCCTGCATGAAGCTATAAGCCAGAATTTCCACCCTGGAGAGCAAATCTGTCACTGGCAGCTAATGAAAGTCTTGACTTGGAATTAGACCCAATGTGACTTGCAAGACCCCTGAGAGCAAGAATCCTTAGGGCAAATAGCAAATGCCTGCCCTCAAAAGTTGCTCTGTGTTTTGGCAAATGGCCCCTGCTCCTGACAACTCAGGGATCCATGCAGAGAACTGCCTACCGCAGCCCCACTCACCTTTTTCTTCCGGTCCCGGGAGCGATTCCTGCGTTTGCGGTTTGATTCTTCTTTCTCCTTTTGCTCCTGCTGAGCCTGAGCCTCAATATCTTTAATCTTCTTCAGTTGTTTGGCTGCCTGAGCCATGGTGGGTCCAGGCTGGAATCCTTCCCAGCGCTCACACCTGCCCTTCCTGTAAGATACCTTCCAACCCCTGACAGAACAAGTCCCTTCACCTGGCTTGAATGCTGACAACCCAGAGTGCAGCACCAGCAATGACAGGAAGATGAAGAGCAGACTGCAAGCCCCAAAGGAAAGCGAATGCCTCCAGCTAGTTGCTAGACGAAGTCCAGGGCACCTTTATGAAGCATTAATAATCCTAAATCCAGCTGTTCCAGACGTTCTGTGCACCATTGCAGCAGAGCCCGACAGTACTGGCACATCATTCAGAGTCCTCCTTGTGGGACAGGAAACCTGGCTGGTGCTGTGCCCTCTCCCCTTCACTGTCTCTCCTGCAGCACAAGGGGAGGTGCAGACAGCTGGCCACAGAAAGGAAAATAACTCTCAGCAATTAATGCATGATGACAATAGAAAGGCAGTGAGAAGAGGAGGCCGGTGTGTTTCATCTTGACTCCTCGGCTCCCCGGAGCAATGCATTGCGAGCACTAACATGCATATAGTCAGTCGATGGCTTTCCCACTGCAATGCTGCTGATGCAGGCACATTTTCCAGTCTCTCCCTCTCAGTCACTCTCTGTGCAGCAGCAGCATCACTCACTCTCTAGGTTACGATTCTAGCTCTTTTCAAGGAGAGGGATGGGGAAATCACTGCACACGCTCAGGAGACACAGGCAGCATCTCTGCCTGGAAAACAGAGGATACTGTGCCACGTACCAGAGCAAAGTACAGCCCAGCAGCTTCCTTCTCGCCTCACAATCCCTCCACCAAGCGAGCGGCAAGGAGAGGGGAGGGGTCTTGGCTGTGAATGGGAGTTAGAAACCATGGTTTCTATCTGCTCTTTGGCTACACACCATCAGGAAAGTAAACTGCAGTCCCCAGGCTGGCTCCTGCCCTGCCAGGTACCCAGCAGAGCCTGAGCCCTGGCAATGAGCATGCTGGGGAGCATTCAGGGATCCGCCAGTGAGCTCCAAATGGGCCAGACCCCTTCACACCATTCACAGATTCTGAGGCCAGGAGGGACCCCTGTGAACTGCTAGTCTGGCCTCCTGCACAACACAAGTCAGAGAACTTCCCCCCAATAATTACCAGATCAGGTCTATGAGCAAATCATCCAGTCCTGATTTACACAGGGCCAGTGAGGGAGAATCCACTGCAGCCCTCAGTAAATTGTTCTGTGTGCAGGCTCCCCTCTATTCACCTCCCAGAGCTCACAACTGCAAACATCCCCATGTGGGGAGCGGGTCTCCAAGCCAGTCAGGCTTAGGACCTCCTGAACTCAAGGCCTTGCAAACATTCCATAGTCTGGATTCACTTAACAGACAGGCTGTCTCACGAGCATCTCTGCTCCCAGGCACCTGTCATACCTCCACTCAAAGCTTCCCCAGCCCAGCCCATTGGCTCCCCCTTTGCTTCCCTGCTCCCTCAGCCCAGCTCTCCGCAACAGTATGTGCCCCCCACCCCAATCTGGCCTCTACACACCATCACCCGGGCCCCCCCAAACAATACAGCCTCTCCTCCTGGTCCTGTCACCCCACCATGCAGCTTCCCTACGTGTTCCTGCTACCCAGCCCCTCTCTGTTTGCCATCACATTGGTCATGGAAGAGTGGATGGAAAGATGCATAACTATGCGTTTTCCAGATGGTCCCTGCACTGCATGGGTACCTAGACTGCACTAATGACCACCTCCCAGAATCCTATCCCCGCCTGCCCAGCGATCAGTGGAAAACCTGGGATGGACCCTTTGAGGCAGCCTCGTGGGTTAGGAACATGGCAGCGACATCGCACACAGGAATGCATGCTTCAGTGGCAGTTAGACACTACTGCACACCACCACCGGATACCCTGCTCTCAGTGCACACACCTCCCCATCACTGCCACCACGGTACACAACCACACACATTGCCCAGTCTGATGGGATCTGGCTCACCCTGCCCTCGTCACAAACACCACCGAGAAAGGAAATAGCTTCAATGTTTAGAGAGGTCCCTTTCCATGCCAAAGTCCTTGGTAAGTTTGGGTTGCTGGCTATTTCTCAGAGATTTTTTCTGTCAATTACTCACAGCCTATTCATGCTGCTGGGAAGTGAATCTGGGAGTCTGCAGAATAATACTGAGCTTCCAACTTCCTTGACTCAGCTTTCTGTGGAGAACGTTAATGTCTTGGCAGAACAGATTTTCCGGTATGGAGTTGCATCTTCTGCTGAGTTCTCTTCACTTTCAGGTCCTACTGATTCCCTCCCTCCATACATGATGGTGGGTTAAAAGCAGAAAAAAGGACTCTGCTTCCAGGTTCTCAGACTGCAGTAGGTTAGGTAGGGGCAGCTCAAGATTGTGAAGAACAGGAATCTGGCTCTTGGTGTACAGGGCTTTGGGAGAACAGCTTGTATCATTTGTGCAGTGCTCACAAGGATAAAAGATACACTTAAATCTAGATAAGGCTGTGAATCCTTATATAGCAACACAAAGCATTATGTAGATTACATACCACATACAAGTTGAACGTTAATTAAGGTTGCAAAGTCAAGCACTTGAAAGTTAGGAAATGTTAGATGCAGTGTTGTCCATGCAACCTTAATTCTGGCCCGTGTGTGTTCACCGTATGCACTGAATGGAAAAACCAATACGTGAGCATGTAATTAAAGACTCCATAAACCCTAAACAGAGATGGATTAAAAGGTGAGCTGCAAGCAGAAGAAATTTTGTTCTTTGCTGCCTCAAAGCTCATTTCTTGTGTTTGACGTGAGATTGTCTGGCTGTGCTGTCTCAGACCTGTGGGCCAGGAGTGAGTCACTTCAGCACCGAAGGTTAAGCCGCAGCTTCCCCAGCACACAGGGAGAAACCTCTGTCAATCTCCTCTCTGGGTGAGCTGTCCCTGTCCAGGACTTCAGCTGGCGAATTGAGACCTGTTCTCAGTACTACGCCACCAACAAGCAGCACCTGCTTGTGCATTTAAGCAAGGGACCAGCTTCCATCTTTATCTCTCCAGAAGGGATTTTTCAGGGACCCTCTAAAGAAAAATATCACCTGGGAAAAGTGACACATTAACCCTTCCCTGCACAGAACCCAGCAGCTCGCACCCTGCCACGCCTGTCACTACAGCTCCTGGGTTCAAACCCCTTTATCCAATAGGCCTGGGCTCTGCTCTCCTAGAGGCACTGGCCGCAGGCCAGCTCCCCCTCCAGGCTGCTCAACATTTAGTCTATGCCAGTTCATTACATCCTTCCCATGCTTGAGGGAGCAGAGGGGCACCACAGACTGGTCCGAGCCATGGGGGCTTTGTGTACTGCACAGAGAGGAGATGTCAAGCCCTGCGGTCCCTGCACCTGCCTCCTCATTACACTTGACTTGTGCAGGGCACTTCACAAATAAAGGACAGGCCCCTGCCCAACCAGGAAATGTCATCCTTGAGCCCACTGCTACAACAGCCAGTGAAAAATCCACTCTCCGCCAGGCTAATCCGGCCTCCTCACTTGGGTGCTGCCTGGCTCCTTTGCCTACCCTCAGAGCATGGGTCACGGCATCCACAGCCCCACATCCACTCTCCCTGGAGCAGTCATGGCCTCTGCAAGCTAAGAACCCATTCATCAGTAAAGTGGAGAGAATCACTTTCCCATGACCCCGCCGAGGTCCCACCACAGCCTCCACAGTGAAATCACCCATGCAGGGCTAGAGAGGAGAAGCAGCTGCTTGTGACTGGAACTAGTAGCAGCTGCAGTGGCAGGCTGCTGCAAAGAATAATTCAGAGGCCTTTTGAAGAAGGTAAAGCAGAGCAAACCAATCCCATACTGATTCAGTGCCTCACTGTGCTCCGCAAATGGGGTTATCTGGCATTGTCCCTGCATTAGCACTGGCCACTTCCTCTTAACTGTTTACATGAGGGAGAGAGAGAGTTAAATTGCTGCTGCAGCCACCATCCCCTGGGCCCTACTACAGTGTGAAGCTGGAGCAGCAGCTGAACCATTCTCCCTTGCTCCCATCTCCTGCAGCAGCTACCTGGAGCCAATCCAGAGTTCACTACAGGAGTCACTGAGCAGGCAAATGTTAACAGCAATGTTGCAAGAGAACAAATGGCCCCAGTGAGGCACCTGGCCAGGCTGAATTGCAGCTCCCCTCCCTCCCTGGGGTTCCACAGTTCCTCTCCCCATCAACCCGAAGCAGCAATTTGGAGGGCTGCATTGGTTACAGAACAATCCCACAGTGTATCATTCCACAATAACAGAGAGAGAAAAAGTCACCTTAGCTAGTTTCCACCTGCACTGACCTATCGATATCTCTGTGAACGCTGGCACTAGTGCAGTGGGGCGTGGCTTCTTGCACATTCAGAGGTGGCAGCGTGAATCGGGGCAGTGGGGGGCTGTGATTGGACAAGGACAGAAATAGAATTCTGGAGACTCAGCAGGAGGCAGGGCTCAAACTGCTGATGTCAGAAGCATGAAACTCAAGATTTGTGCTCTGTAGTGCTTGTCCTAGGTTTTTCCTTCACTGGCAAATAACCAGCAAACAATGAAGGAGGCAGCGGCAGCAGCAGCAGCAGCAGGCAGGCCGTGCGTGCTTACGGCCTCTCCTGGGGCTGGCTCATTATGCACACTCATCACATCCCACCAGCTGCAGTACTCACTCCCCTGTGCTTGGGGAGGTGCTTCCTGAGCTGCCTGTTACAGAGGAAAATTCCAAAGTTCTTTCCTGGCATCCAGGGGACGAGGAGCGCCCTCTCTCCTGACCTAGGGATAGGATGGGAGGGAGCCCCCCAGCTCTGGACACCTGCTGCGAGCTTTGTACATCGGTGAGAATGGGAGAAAAGCGAAGCCAGGTTCAGCTTGAGGCTCCTGCCACAGCAAGACTGTGGACAAAGAGCTACAGAGAATCTTATTCACCCTCTCACGATATAAGAGCAACAGGGACGTCTCAGGAACTTAAATTTGAACTTCAAGGGCAGCAAATTTAAAATGAATGAAAGGCAACATTTTAAACTCAACCATTACTCTGTGGAACTCATTGCTACAAAATAGCATGGAGGCCCAGAACTCTGTAGGATTCAAGAGGGGACTGGACATTCATGCAGATAATGGGAAAACCCAAAATGGCATAATAGGATATTTTATAGAACAGAAAAAAAAGTCTTCTGCATCAGGGCAGGATCAAACCACTAATTGACATGGGCTACTTACTAGTTGGGCAGGTTACACCATAATTCAGAGCATGTGGCATCTTGGATCTGCTTGCTGGCCACGATTAGAGACAAGAGACTGGCCTGGATGAATCCCTGGTGAGACTGGGATAGCAGGTCTTATGCTTGGTGCACCTATGTCTTGGCTCCAGTTTCACATCTCCAGAGGCCTCTAGCCACCTCTCCTCAGATGCTGAGCCACCGTTGCACTGTCCAAAGGAGAATAAAAAATTAACTCAAATAAAAAACAGGAAAAACACAAATTAAAAGAGTAGATCTAAAATAATTAGAGCCAGGCAAGGGGAATCTCCCACACAGGGGTATAAGGGGCTAACAGACAGGCTTTCATGGGATGAGGCTTATGACTGAGGAGGTACAGAAATACCAGGACACCATCCCAACACACTGACAGCTGACCAGATTAGAGAGCTGTCCCCTGACCAGCAGTGTCACCAGAATCCTAATCTAGTTCTGTCAATGGGCTGAAGCCTTGGACATGACCAAGCACATGAATTCACAAACCACAGCATACATCTACACTGCAGAAATAGGTGTGCTCGTAACTTGGATTAAAAAATGTCATTAAAGACACAGCAACTCAGTTTTACCTTGGGTTAGCCCAACCCCAGATCCCCAATAAGCCTTAACTGGAGTCCCTAACTCAAATCAGAAGCAGATTTGCTGTTTCTTCCCTGCTACTTTAACTTGAATTAGCTAAACTGAGTTGAGAACACACCTTTTTTTTTTTTTGTTGCAGGGCGACATGCCCACAGCAGAGTTTCCATCCACACTGTGCATATCTTCATACTGTCCAGGCTTCGGGCCAGCTGTTGTGTAGCCTGTGCTCTCACCCAGCTTCGGTAGCATGCACTTGGATCAGCAATTAGCACCAGCTAATCCATTGCTAGCAAAGGAGTGCAGCAGCTGAAAAGTCTCATTTGCTCCCTGTCCTGATCCTGACAGTCCCTCCTGGAAAGGAGAGGGACTCAGGGGACCCTGCTGGGAGCTTTTCAACAGCACTAATTAACCTGAAATATGAAAGAGAAGGTGATGTGGGGAAGCATTACAGAAATCTTCCTGGGTGTGCAGCATGGGGCTGGGATGAGGGGCACAGTAACAGCAGCTTTGGTGTTAGAGGAAGCATGGGGTGATGGTTAGAAGTTGTGAGAGCAGGTAGCTCGGCTCTTGACTGCTGAGCCATCTCCCTTTCCTGTGCCTCAGTTTCCCCTCTGTGAGCAGCACTGGCCCACCTCACTCAGGTGGTGGGGAGAGAGGGATTGGAAATGCATTTTATTAAATGTCTGCAAAGTAATTTGGGCTTGCTCCTCAGGGAGCAGAGGGCTAGCAAAGTATTTATGGTTAAGTATTGTCCCCGAGGCAGCCCTTGGGGCTGACAGGCCCCATTCCGAGCTTGCCCCCCTGGACTGGCTGGCTCTGCAGGTGCAGCCTGCTCTCCCCGGACTGGCTGGCTCTGCAGCGCCACGGCTCCATGGGCCTTGGGCGAGACTGTCCGCGCATGCGCGCCGGGAGAGCTCTCGGTCCCCGGGCACAGGGACAGCGGCTGTGCGGCAGGTGCCAAAGGTCAGAGAGAGGCGCCTCGGGCCCATGCAGAGACCGGACCCGCCCCGCCCCGCCCCTGGGGCCTGGCCCAGTTGGGCCCGTCCCCCAACAGGTCCCCCATCTCCAGTCAGGCCCCCCCCACCGCCGCTGCCGGGCGCACAGACCCCGCTGGAACTGAAGAGACGCCGGCCCCAGGGCCCAGCGGGTCTGCCGGCGCGGAGGACAGCGCCTGACTCCTGCTCCCGCCATCGCAGCCCTGGCTCCCCGCCCGCTTCCCTCGTGCCTGGCGTGAGCCGAGGCAGCCGCGCGCCCTGCCTGCCGCCCGCCCCCCGGCGCTCGCTGAGGCGAGGCCTGCGCCTCTGGGGCCGGCATCACCGCCAGGGGCCCTCGGCCTGCACTCAAACTGCCTGGGGCTCTGATTGGCTCTCCCACCGCCCGGAGCAAGCAGGACCCTGAGACTGACAGCCCCGAGGGCCAATGGAGAGAGCCAGGGCTCCAGGTCAGTCTGATTGACAGGTCCCAGTCAGGCCAATGAGAGAGCCAGGAGGCCAGAAGTCCCGTCCTCCGTGTGAGGGGAGCTGAGCTTGGGCAGAGTGGGCCGAGCTAAGGAGAGCGCGGTAGGCAGGGCGGGTGAGGCGAGGCCGGGGCTGAGGCCAGGGCAGGACGGGGCTGGAGGGAGCCGGGTGCGGTGAGCGGGCGACGGGAGGGGGCCCGGGGCAGGGCGACGCCACCAGCCCACAGGCCGCGCAAGCCGGACGGGGAGGGGGGTCGTGACCCTGACAGGGGCGGACGCTGAGGGGAAGGGCCCTGCCCCCTATCGCCTGAGGGCGGGTGGCCACCCCAGAGCAAGTGTCCGACCCAGACCCCCGGCGTCCCTGCCGCGCAGCCAGGGCCCGGGCCGTGCGGGGAGCAGGCTGAGAGCATCCCTCACACCCCAGAGACAGGGCGTGGGGTCCCGGGGCGGCCTTAGGCGCTTGCCTTTAACCTCTCCCCTTTTCCCCTTGTTTTTAAGCGGTGGCTGTTTAATACAAAGGTCAGGGAGGCATCCCCTGCGGAGAGACCCCCGGAGCAGGGCACCCTGGCCCCTGGCCTACATGACCACCAGCAGGGTGGGTGTCAGCCACCCCAGGGATCTTGGGCCCAGCCCTGGGGGAGTTACAAGGACTCTGCCACACAGGGGAGTGGAAGGGGAGCGCCGTGGTCAGGCAGGCCTCTGGGTAAAGGGAATGGAAGCAAGGACTCAGATCCTTTGGCTAACCCGCTCCACCTGGGTAGTGCATGAACCAGGAAAGTGCCCCACCCTAGGAGGGCCTTCCCCCTGCTGACAATCAGAACACAAACTGTGATGCTACAAGGCTGCTAAGCCGCAGGTAAGAGGCCTGTGAGGGCCACCAGCAACACTTTTGACACACCTGCCCTTTTCACTTGCAGCTGGGCAATCCTGCTCACACACTGATTAACTGGGCTTGGAAATGTGGTGCCAATTGTTTTCTCACACAAGCCGCAAAAGGACAGTGAGGCTCCCACAGCCACTGCATAGCACTGGCTCAGCCCACACCAGAGATGCCTGTATCAGCAGGCAAAACCATGGTGGCTTAGGACAGCCATTCTGTTGAGGAATGGACACCTCATGGGCACAGCAGGCGACAGCCACAGGTGAGGAAATCTGGAGAGTTATATCTTGGGCCCTCTCAGTTAGAGCTGAGCAGTGCGTCAAGTGCTCTGGGTCCAACAGGCCTTGCACGTGTGCATCCCCCCAGTTCTCCAGGATCGGGGTGCACCTATTGTTAAACTTACAAGGCATAAGCCCAGAGGAGATTGCTTGAGTGGCCAAAGGGCTGGCAGCATCTGGAATCCAGCCATAACAAGAATGAATCCCCCTTGCTGGAGGTAGGAGGTAACAGTGTCTCATGGCCTTCAGTAGGCCCAGAACCATCACACTTACTTCCTAATGAGCAGAGATAAGAGCAGGCTAAAGTGCGGGTGTGTGGAGGGTAGAGGGGGAGCAGTTAGGAGGTGACAAACAAGCTTCTCTCCCTAACCCAAACACACAATGTGCAAAAATAGCAATCTGGGGGTGGCAGTAGGAAGTTATTTTTCAGGAACATTTTAGGCTCTAAATCAAAATAAAACTTTTACCATTTTTTCCCCAAAATACAAAGTTTTATTATTTTTATTGCAGTGGCACCTAGGGGATCCTAATCAGCGGTCACTAGGATCTCTGCCAGACACAGGACAAAAGACAACAGTGTAAGGAGCTCTACTTACCACTGTAGCACTTCTTTCCCTTGCGCTACCTTCTCTTTAGCTACATCTTCTGTGACCCAGTCTCCTTTTTTGTTCAGTTCCTTCAGGAGTAATGATTCCAACTAAAAAATCCACACTAACATCAAAACAGAAGATCCTTCTGCCTCTCGTGGGTTACCTGGAGATTTCCTGCTCTTCATCATTACTCCTGAAGTACGGTGCCCTGAACTGGACACAGTACTCCAGCTGAGCCACCTCAGTGCTGAGTCAAATGGAATAATTATTTCTCATCTTGCTTGCAACACACCTGCCAATACATCCCAGAATGATGTTCACTCTTTTGCAGCAGTATTACATTGTTGTCTCATATTTAGTTTGTGATTCACTATAAACCCAGATCTTTTCATGCAGTACTCTTTCCTAGGCAGTCATTTCCCATTTTGTATTTGTGCACTTGATTAGTCCATCTTAAGTGTAGTACTTGGCATTTGTCCATATTGAATTATTGCCTTTTTGTGTCAGACCATTTCTCCAGTTTAAGATCATTTTGAATTCTAATCCTGTCCTCCAAAACACTGGAAGTCCCTCCCAGCGTGGCATTATCCACACATTTTATAGGGGTACTCTCTCTGCCATTATCCAAATAACGTATGAAGATATTGAATAGAATTGGACCCAGGTCAGATCCCTGTGGGACCCCCATTTGCTATGCCCTTCCAGCTTGACTATGAAGCATTAGTAACTACTCTCTGAATATCATTTTCCAACCTACCTTATATAGTAAGGTTCACCTGGGCTGCATTTCCCTAGTTTGCTTAGGAGGTCATGTAAGATAATATCAAAAACCTTGGGAAGCCTCCAGTCCTTCCTTCCAGGGTCATCAACTCCCATGCCCCTGAATGTAATTATCAAGAAGCAGTCCCTTCAGCTGAGAGTCCATTAAAACCACTTACTCTGTTATTTACAGACTGAAGCCATAGCAGCCCACTGGAGCAAATAATGTCCTTTCTAAACATTTGGAAGTAGCAGTTAATGTTTATCAACTCATTAACTCTGGAAATACACATTTCTATAGTTCTATTTCAAAGATGTCCATAAACACTTATTTTTATATTGGGGACCACAAAGCTGGCAGGGAAGTTGTTACAAACTATTATGTCAAATATAAATATTGCTTTTCTTTGATTGAACCACTTTGAAAACTGGGAAACATAGGAGCAGCTGAATTTAAATTCACCATTAGCACTGACCCTACTTATCCCTAACCTGATTGTTTCTGATTAAGTATTGAATGGATCACATAAAATGAGGTAAGGGGTATCATGTACCAACGCATATGGTAATACATCTCCTAGACACAGGGAAAGTAGTAAGGACTTGGAATGTCTTTAGGTGTGTCAGTTTTTGCTACAACTTGTTACTTAAAAATAACTGCATGTGTGACTTTCAGAAAGTGATGAAGTTACAAAAGAAGATGTTAATCTTGGCCATTTTAATTTAAAACACCCACCTACAGCAATCAGAACATGTTTTTACCTGTAAAAGATCCCCTGTAGGGGGCGGCGCCGGTTGCTATCCCTCACTGTCAATCTCTGAGGGAGGCCACACCTCCCGGCACCTACGCCCTTCAGGGAGTCCAACTTAAAGGGGCCACCTCCAGCTGTTAGTAGGGCGAGCCTTGGGTTCAGGCCACTCCTGAGGAGTAATTTCTCGCCCTCACAAAGCGGGCAAACAGTCTATGGCCCAGCCCTCAGCCAGGGGCTGGCCAGCAGCAGAAAGAGCAGTTTCTAGCCCCAGAGGGGCGAGGAACCAGTCTCAGGCCTAGCCCTTTGGCAGGGCAGGCTGGCAAACACCATCTCAAGCTCTGGGCAGGGCAATTAAGTAATCTATAGCCTAGCCCTGCTGAAGGGCAGGCAGGCAAACACAGTCTCAAGCCCTGGGCAGGGCGAGTAAGCAGTCTCTGACCCGAGAGGGTGAGGAAATGGGCCAACGCCCTGGCCCTTAGGCAGGGCAGAGGGACAGCAGTCTCTAGCTCTTAGTAGGGCAAGTTGCTAATCCACACCTGGCCCTTCGTCAGGGCGTGGAAGGCAACAAGGGACAGGTTCTGGCCCTCAACGGGCACTCACCCCTAGGTCAGAGTAGGAAGGGAGGGAGGGTGATGCAAGCCCACCCGTCTCCACTGCGTCCCAGCCCAGGGCCCTGTCAGTGACGGGGTGTCCTGTCAATGGGTCAGTGGTGCTCCAGTCGAAACACGCTGACTCAGAGCAAGTGCAAGCTCAGCCGGACTATAGTCGGCTTCCCTGGGCTTCTTCCTCCCACCCTCTCCCTAGAGTACCTGGTCTCCTGAGCCGTACCCTGGTTCCTCGTCGCTTGACGGCAGGTCTGGGAACTGTACAGGGTCCTCTGCAGAGGGCAGCTCCTCTAGGTCCCAGGGTCCATGTGTCCAGAGTCTGGCTCATCAGGGGTTGGCAGCTCAGGTAGCTCCTCCAGGTCTTCAGGGCCCCAGGCAATAGGCAGCTCCGGCAGCCTTTCTTCTGCGTCATAGGATCCGAGGGTCTCCTTTAGCTCATCCGGGTCAGGCAGCTCCTCCAGATCCTCAGGGCCCCACGCCATAGGTAGATCCGGCAGCCTCTACTCCAGGTAGAGGTCGGGTGTGGCCATACACTCGAGCACCAAGGAAGAGGCATCCTTCTCCCTTGGACAGTGGCCTCTGACTGAGTAGTCAGGCCTGGGTTTTATAGGCCTAGCCCCGACTACCTGCTTCCGGTCAGGTGCTGCAGTCCTGGGTTCCAACCCCCGGGCCACACCTCCTGGCTACATGGCCTAATCATTCATCACATTTAATTATTGAAGGAAAAGCCATTGTGAGTTGCTAGAAGGCAAATAAGTGTCCCCAATTGATAATTATTTTTAGATTTGAATTATGGCTTTGAAAATTGATAATAAATAAAAGTGCTCCCAGGGAGAGTTCTTTGCAAACAACCATTCAACCCAAAGCACATTTGAACAGTCAAATTATAAACCCTATGAATTCACATGATGCTTCATATACAGTGCAAAACCTGCAATCAAGTAAACAGAAAAATCAGGACATTTTTAAAAACAGTGTCTTGTGTACTTCACTCAAAAGGTCTGGAATCAGTTTTGTTCAAAAGATTTGCCATAGGGTTGGACAAAGACTGAGATGTTTTCTATACATTTTTTGAAAAAGTGATGAAGGATTGAAAAGAGTGCTTTAGAATATAATGGCTCTTTCAACCTTAACACTTGCATTGATACTGGGACACATGGGAGACATTGTCAGAAAACCATGTACAGGGGAGAAATGCTGCATCTGAGACTGTTGAAAAGGTAGAAGAAAAATGATTAGCAACTTATAAGCATCAACATCAGCTAAGACACAACATGGGTCGAAAGCAATAGACATCTACCTTCGATGTGGCCGATGTTTCCGTTCAACAGCTGGATTTGCATCTCATCAGCATGCGGGAAAGTGCTAGTTTCTCTCTACAGTCATTGTTTGCGATTGACAGCCGAAGATGATACTGGGACACTAAATATACATCTCCACACACACTCTCTCTCTCCCCCCCCAGGAGAAATTCTGACAGCCCTTAGTTGTAAAATTATTGGAGCACCTTGCTATGTACGAGGAATTACGGACAGCTGCAGTGAGAATCTTTAACATAGGTCACCTGTTTCTCTCAAATCAGCTTCATGCTTGATTAACCTAAAAACGCTTGGAAAAAATTTGAACAAATCATTGAGTGTCCTGTTGGATTAGTCTTTATCTATATCTTTAATTTATAGCTTACCACCATTGTAACCAGTTTAAGGAGACAACCTGTGACTTCAGGGAGCAGAAGCAATGCCTCATCCTATGTAGTCCATGTTTGTTCTTATTAGACCCGTTACAGATACTGGAAAGTTTGATTTGAACAGTTTGAAAAAAAAAACCTCACAAATCAGTTTACTGACCCTCCAAAGCCCTTTTTGTTGGGCATGCACATGAGGGATTTTTTATTTTTGGTTTGTGGAAAAAAATCACTCAAATAGCAAATGTGTTGAAAGGGTGGCGGTGTAAGTGTCTGAGCAGCCATTCTGCAATCTCAGATTTTCCTACTTCCGATTTATGAACGGTTGGCATCCACTTAGGGTACAGAATCCATAAATCATGCCATGTATGACCAATCAATCACAAAAGTAACAAATCGCACATCACTGAAGTCAATAGCGAACAACTCATCAGCAGAAATCTGTTCACACAGGAAGTTCCAACAATTTGAACAAAAATTTGTGGATAAAATTAACAAACAGAAAAAAAGCCTAAATTAGTAAAATTATTTGCTACAAAGTTTGCACCTAGGTGAAATTTTCATTATAACCACAAAAGCAGTCACTGAAACTTTGCCTCCATCTAGTGTTTTAAAAGCTCCTTAAATCTGCATGGTGCTCATGAACAGAGCTCTTCCTATATGGCCAACAAAGCTCGTACTACACAAACAGGGACAGACACTTGATTGAGGCTCAGCACTCTTGGACTGATCTAATTCTGCCTTACTGTGTTAGGATCATTATGCACAGCACATGTACAATGCCAGTGGTTTGCCTGGACAGGATTTCTGGTTTTCATATCCCAATTATTGTCAGTGTAAATCACCAAAGAAAACTTAGAACTTCACGAAAAGCTTGGATCACAGGTATTTCTCTATTTTGAGACTATTTTTCTTTTCTCTCCTTTATTTTGTAAACACAAATCAAACACCTCAGGATGATTTTACAATTTAAAACTGGTTCTTTACCTCATTTTAAAACCCATTATATGCAAGCTTGTTTGCATCCTCAACACTATCTGCTTGTTATCACAAAACCCCAGCAATGCTCAGTTTAAAATCAGCAGTACCCAGAGAGCTGAGAGGGGGAGAATCAGTCAAGAATCAGGTACTGTTAATTGAGGATTGCGGTTAAGAGACAGCTCAGGGCAGAAATTTGGCTCCTACTGCTACACTAATTTTTAACATGTTAACTTTTAGTAATAGGCAGGAAATCCCAGAGGCCCCCATTATAGCAGCAGAACCTTCCCCATCTTTCCAAAGTTTATGAAGATCTAACTGCTGACCAGACACAAAAAGGACTTCCCAAGCTGCAAAAAGGTCTAAATGCAAAGTGAGGAAGGTACAAAAAATGGCAAAGCATCAGTCAGGAGGTTATGTCCAGATAATCTTCCTGAAGAGGGAGCACTGGGCCCTGTCTGCACTACAGAAATAGTCAGATTTAATACACTTGTAAAAATATGGTCAAATGACAGACGGGTCTGCTGTTGTGGTAAAAACACTGGGCTGTATTGCTGATTTGGGTTCAGTTTCTGGCTGTCACAGACATCCTATGTATAATCTCTGTGCTTCAGCTCCCACTTCTGCAAACTAGAGGATAACACTTCCCTACTTTGTAGGGATGTTTTCAGGATAACTTCATTAGTGCTCGAAGGTGCTCAGATACCCTGCTGATGGGGGCTACATAAGCAGAGAGAGGTCTGACTGGTTTATAACGAGTTCATAGATGTACCAGAAAAACATAACCAAGTTTCCTAAGTAATTTATAGGATTAAAACACGGTTTCCAACATCAGATTTTTTTGTTCACGCAGGCAACAACAACAAAAAAAAACATGTAACACAAGTGGGCCACACCCATATTTTCAAACTGTGTAATCCTTATTTTATAGAGGAGAGATTCTAATACCAGGCAGCATGGATTACCAGGAAAACAAGAACAGACAGTTTTGATCTCAATTTTATCACACCTGTACTGAATCAAGTTATTGTGGCTGACATCAAATGTTTCTCCAAATAAAGCGAAGTTGCCCATTGTTCTGGTTATTGCTTTTTTGGGATGCAAATGCCTGTGCAGATAGGCAGCTGGGATGAACCCCTCTCATACATCCAAACATACATACATCCCTTTGGGCAGGATGAAAGAATCTGATGATTTAGCTGAAGCTTTGGACAAGCTTCCAGTGAAGGGGATTTAAAGGAAATGATTTCCTAGAGCAGGCCTTACATTCCTGAGAAAAATGTTGAGTCTTCTTTGATGTGCAGCTTTTAATCAGACAATGTAACATTTTGGGCAGAGAAAGTTCTTGGATTTAGGTGCCCAGTCTCCCTAAGATACTGTACCTCTTCTGGATCAACAGTCATGCAAAAGGGAATTAAATCTACAGACTGTGGGCCACACTGACAGGATTAAATTCTCAAATGCTCTGGAGCAAGAAAAATTCCACATGCACAACAGACATCCAAAATGGCTCAACATAATTTATTTTTTTATGTTAAAATGTACAGAGTTCTTTTGAAAGTACTTGCTAGAAAGGGGAAAAAAAAGTGATATTACATACAAGGAGAGGAAGGGAGGCCAACGGGCCAGGAGCGCATGACATGGAGAATTACAAAGGCATCTAGGCCCCCCTTCCCCTTAGCTTACGAGTCACCATGAACAAAGTACAAAGAGGTTACAAAACAGGAAAAGCAAATATAAACAGACAGGAATAGACTTAGCTTCATTTGTACATGCGGCTTTTAGAGGCATCTGGAGCTCTATTCACACACTCTAGAGATCTCTTTAAAGAGAATTTTTATCTTTCTTAAAATAGTTTTTAATATTCTACAACAAAGATAAAAAATTTTAAAGATGGAATGAAATGAAAAAGCTCTTATTTTAAAAGGCATCAAAGTCACTAACAGTGATTTTTTTAAATTTCTTTTAGAAGATTACCCAAGTTATCTTGCTAAAAATACATTTTTTTTAAACAGAAGTGAAAAAATGGTAGGTACCAATATTACTGCGTTGGATAATTTCTTTTTATAATATAGAAAAGAACATTTTTTCTACAATAGTTCTACAGTCACAAAGGCTTGTGGAAAAGGGAGCTGCCCAATTGTTAAAAAAATACAAAAACCAAACCAAACATAACAGCAAACAAACTAAATTCACAACCCTCATTTCAACAGCTTCTCCTGTCTTTAACCCTATCTGCCCATCCATCCCATTCCACCCCCTCCCCACATTCCCCCCTGCAGCCAATAAGCAATGACACAGCTGAAGATCTAGGAAGGAGAGGGCAGCACAGTGCGCTTTCTACATGGATGATTTAGAACCGGAATAGTATATACAGAGAAACAGGGCCGTATGCAGCCTTGCACATGCTCAAAACAAAGAAATAAGGATTGGAAGTCCTTGGAATTCTGCCTTTTTTATATTTGGCAGTTATTGGAGAAAGATCCGTTTTAGTGCATCTGAAGAAACCTCAAACCTTCATTTGGATTGTGTTTGTTTGTTTACAACTAGTTGCTTTTATTACTGTCTGCATCTCTACAGAATATACAATAAAAGAGAGAGCTTTACACTAAAGGGTAAATAATGTCCCTTCCTTTTGTATTTGATGGCATTCCAACAGGTGCAGTCACTCTCTTTTATGCTACACAGTATTTTAGCAGAAAGAGAACGGGAACTGCAGTGTGCACAAGCACACTACAAAATCCTGCTGACTAGGTCCCACTATGGTGTGCTGACTGTCCCACTCCCCTTTCCTCCCTTGAGAGAAGTTGAAGTTCCCTTCACTTGCCACACACTGACTCAGAGGTGATGAACTTACTAAGAAATGATCTCAGAATAAACGGACAGCAGCAATGTGCCTGTTTTAATACCATGACTCTCCTGGAGGAAGGGCACACCCAGCAATTTCTCCCCACATGCATAGGAATGGAATAGTGACAAAGACTCTGTAGGTTTCTTGTCAAGTCACTTAAACGCACACTTCATCTTCCAAGATTATGTGAGTAAAGGAACTTAGAGGCAGACCACTGGCAATGGCTGATCTTGAGCTCAGTCAAATTCCAAGGCTCAGAACCAAGACCCTTAGCATTTCAAAGCAGATATTAAAGGAAGAATTTGGGATCTCAGAGTTATGGCTGATTTGCAAGTTGTCAAAACAAGACCCTATAGCCATTTTCTTCTCTTTCTGCTGCACAATAACCATCTCTTATCCTTCTAGTGGCTTAATTAGGGTTACACACAGTTCTCCTTTGAGATGCTAATGCTAGTTCCGACTGACTGTGTGTGTCTGTGTGTGCTGGATGGGAATATTTTAAAGTGACATTATACTTTCAGCATGAAACAGACTGTATTTTAATTAATTAATCTATGAAGACATCTGTGTGAGAAGAATTTATTGTTTACATAGAACTCCAAATTTTGGAGAGGGGTGAAAGGGTCAGAAAAGGTTAAGAGGGGAAATTTTCCTGCCTCATTGGAATAAAAAGCTTAGTTTGTCCTCCATGTCCCCTTCTGAGTCTCCCATAAGTGCCTCCTGCTGGATTTAATTAGGAAATGCAAGGTGGGGACTACAAGGATGGGTTCTGTTACCCTTTGAGATGTCTGACATTTTAATGACTGCAGTGTTGAGCGCTGCACACAGAGGGGCATAGGGAGGAAGGGGTGGGACTATACATTTGAAAATAAAATTTAAAAAGACGATTCACTGTTAAACATACTGTGTCCGTGCGGTCAGCAAAGTAAGGCTTTTTAAAATTATGATAAGAGTTTTGTGCACATTTCCCCCCTAAAACCATTTTAAAAGGATTTCAGCTGTAAAATGTTTCAGGATTCTGAAGGAAACAAAAACCCAAAATGAACAAACAAAAAAAGAATAAAGACCAGCCTTCCTAAAAAATAAAATAAACCAAAGAAAAACCCTCTAAATCTACAGCAATATTTTTAACTGGAAAAAGGTCCATTTTCTCTGGTTTGTCAGTATAAAAGGTTCCTTTATTTATATATATTTAAGTTTTTTAGGTTGCAAGTTCATCTCGCTCATCTTCTCATGTATGGTCCATTGAGCGACTGCTTGGGCACCCCAGCAGCATTCATGTAGCTGTGATGGGAGGGGCCAGTATACATCATGTTTCCATGAGGGTTTGGCTGCATAGGCTGCTGGGTATAGGCCTGGCTCCCCATCATTCCCATCTGCATCTGCATAGGATACTGTGCTGTCTGGTTCATGTAGGCAGGGTTACTATGGTAACTGCTGTTCATCATGGGCTGTGTCATCCTGTAGCTGTTCATGGCATTCAGGGTGTTCATATTCATGGAATTGACATTATAGGGGGGAGTTGGCATCAAGTTAACCCCCATGTTCATGCCCCGCTGAACAGCTAGTGCACGAGGGCCAGCCTGCATGGCAACTGCCGGTGGGCTGCGACCATAGAGCTGCTGCTGGTGTGCAGTTGCAGAGGGCAGTGGCGCTGATTTAGAACGAATGGAAATATGCCCCTTAACTGGCATTTGCCCCTGCAACCTTTGTGTGTGGGGGATACCAATGTTGGTAGCAGACATGTTACACTGAAGCAGAGGTGATGAGAGGTTCATGGTGGTGGATGCCAAGTTCGGTGGGGGTGTCATGGTGGCTTGTGCTTGCGGCGTCCCAGCTAATGGATGAGATGGAGCTAGCTGAGCCAATCCTGTGTTGGACAGAGAAACACTGGTTGCATAGGAAGTCACAGCAGGAGAATGGCTATAAGGCATGGCATGAGGGTCCATAATGGTGTTTGTCAGCTGTTGCAACTTGGCTAAACTGAATGTGGCTGATGGTTGAGAGTAGCTCCCAGCACCAAAATCTCCTGGAATCCTCTCATAGATACTGATGTTGCCAGTGCTTCCTGATTCAGGTATTTCCATGATCATAGGTGCTGGGGTGAAACTATTATTCATGCTACACTGAGACAGTGGAGGTTGCTGCTGGGGTGGAGGTGGTGGCTGAGGCTGTTGTGACTGAGGCGGTTGCTGCTGCTGCTGCTGCTGCTGAGGCTGTGTTGCTGGTTGCTGGTTGCTTGGAGGCCTTTCTACCACACAGCTCTGAGGTGACTTAATGTTGCAATTCGCAGCAGGCTGGACAGTGCTCTGTTGCATCATGCTGCAGCTGTTGCCAATGTTTGCCATTTGCTGAGTGACAACACAACTGTTCTGAGTGAGGCTACTAGAGGAGGACAATCCCCCATAGGAGCAGCTGCTCTGGGAAGAGTTGTTTCCACAAATGCTGCCTCCCATAGTGGAGTCATAACTGCTGGGGTTTTCGTAGTTCTCTGTGGTGCTCTCAATGCTGCCAAGGTCACTGAAGCCACTATCCACCACCTGCTGAGAGTGGTCTGATACAGAAGGCACATCCATCATGGGGCTGGTCTCCATGTTCTGCATAGAGGGTGCGGACAGGGATCCTTGTTCAGGGCTTATCTGGGTGTAACCACTCTCCAGAGCAGGCACGTTAGGACTGCTGACAGAACGTACTGATTGGCTAGGATGGGACTGAACAGAGGACATTGGACTGTTATGTTCCGAGGCATGGCAATCTTCAACCATCGATATTTGAGGGTCCTCATCAGCTTGAGTGTAACTCTGCAACGTCTGACAAGCTGCAAGAGTTTCTTCACAGTCCTGGTACGCTACGTCATGTTCATTACTTTCCTCCTGTGTCAAGGACTGGACTGCTTGGACAGTTTCTAGATCTAGTTCACTATGAGGAATCTCTTCTTCTTCTTTTAATTCAATTAACCTTTCTTTAGTATTTTGCTCTTCTTCATGATCATCTTCAGAACCAGGGACATGCTCCGAGCCCACTGATGTCTCATGGGAAGCCTGTTCTTCCTCAGAATCTGCCTCTGCTTCATTTTTGCCCTTTACCTCTTCTCTACTGCTCTGTATGCTTGTTTCTAAAAAAGACTCCTGGACATTAGGCTCCTCCTTCACATCTTCTCTAATTGGCAGTTCCTCCAATTCTTTCTTCTTTGTAGATTCCAGATGACCATCATCTTCATCATCTGCATCATGGTCTTCATTTTGGTTTATAACTACTGCAACCTCATCCTCTTCTTCCTCATGGTCATGCTCAGTTTCTTCCAGTTCTTGCTGTTCTTCTTCTGATTGCCTTTGTTCTTCTAATACCCGTGGCTTCTCCTCTACTTCTTCCTCTATCTCAGGATCCTTAACATCTGCTGCTGGACTGCTGCTGCTGTCCATAGGAGAAACTGCTCTCACTTCACTACTAGTTGTATCCTCCTCTTCTCCCTCTCCCACCTCTTCTGTTTCCATATGCACATCTTCCTCCTTCTTTTCCTCAGCAAGGGGCAACTCTTCTTTCTTCTCAAGAGGCTCTTCTTTCTCCTGCATTTTGGGTTTACGTCCTGGTTTTGAACTAATTATCATGTCATCAACTCCCTCATCCTGAGCAGATGCTGGCACCTTTTCCCGGTTCAGTTTAAATCCTGGTTTCCGACCAGGTCTTTTCTTCCAATGGATTGGTTTGCGGCTTTTGCCTTTTGGCCATCCCTTCTTCTTTTTCATGGGTGTGGAAGTATTTGGCTCAAATGGAGAAATCTTTGCTTCACATTTTCTGAGCACAGACACTGGCTTCAAGGTAGGGGTGCCTGGAAACACAAAACAAAAATACCGCTTAAACTTTTCATAATTACTTGAATGTTTCTTCCTCCTCTTTGCGTTCAAAGAATTCTCCTCCCCTTTCAAAATCCCAAGCATTCCACCCCATTTATTATTTGATGTTTATAAACAATACAGAACAGAGAATTCTTAACCCTTTCCCCCATTTCAACATTTGCTCATTAATAACGCATGAAATGAACTGCATTTGCTAAGAACATCTCTTCAGTGTTTTGAGCCTTTAATATATAATCCAAATTCAGCGACATACTGTACATTAGAAGAACTAGGAAGAACCACTCTGACTTTGAAGTACCATTAATGTAATGTGTTTTTAATAGGAAAATATTCCACTTGAACAAGATACTCCCCACACCCATGGAAGTACATTGCAGGTATGTTTACATTTAGTTCTGTTCTTCAGCAGAGATCTAAGATCCAAAATTATTTCCCTGTCCAGTCATTGCTGAAATGTATTAAAAAAATTGAAGTAATTACATAAATAATTTAATTTGGCAACTGAAGAACATGTTTCTGCAAAAATAATAAAAGGAAACCAAAATTTTCTCTCTCTCATCTTTTCTGTTTGGGTCAATATTTACATTTAAGCTACTTTCTAAATTTTATTATAGATTCATAGATTATAAGGCCAGACAGGACCATTGTGATCATCTAGTCTGACGCCTGTGTACCACAGGACCTAGAACTTCCTTGAATTAATTCCTGTTTGAATTAGAGCATTTATCTTACAAAAATATCCAATCCTGATTTCCAGTTTTCGAGTGATAAAGAATCTAACACAACACTTTGTAAATTGTTCCAATGATTACAAATGTGCACCTTATTTCTAGTTTGAATGTGTCAAGCTTCAACTTCCAGCTATGGATCACGTTATACCTTTCTCCGCTAGACTGAAGAGCCCTCTATTTCTGTTCCCCCCATAGGTACTTAGCAACTGTGATCAAGTCACTCAACATTCTCTTTGTTAACTTAAACCGATTGAGCTCTTAAGTCTCACTATAATGATGTTTTTAAATATTTTAATAATTCTTGTCTAACTGGTTGCCATGTTTGGGCTTGGGAAGGAATTTTCCCCTGGTTCAGATTGGCAGAGACCCTGGGATTTTCTTCATTTTCCTCTGCAGCATGGAGCACGGGTCAGTTGCAGGTTTAAATCAGTGTAAATGGTGAATTCCCTGTAACTTGAAGTCTTTAAATCATAATATGAGGACTTCAGTAACTCAGCCAGAGGTTAGAGTCTATTACAGGAGTGGGTGGGTGAGATTCTGTGGCCGGCAATGTGCAGGAGGTCAGGCTAGATGATCTTGTTGGTTCCTTCTAACCGTAAGGTCTATGAATCTTGTGGCCCTATAGACATCAGACCTGGAAATAATACTCCAGTTGTGGTTGCAGTACCACATACACATTAGATCTTCTGGCCATAGCATCACACTGAGAGCTCATGTTCACCATGAGCCCCAAGTACTTTTCAGAGTCACTGCATTCCAGATCAGACTTCTTCATACTGTAAGTATGGCCTACTGCTGGACCTACAAAGACATCAGTATCAAAAGATACGGGAATACACAGTATATGATTTCAGGTGAAACAATACCTGACGTAGTGTGCTCATTTCGGGGAACATATTACCTGAAAGATACTGACAAATTTGAGGCAATTTGGAGAAAAGCAACAGAAATGAGTAGGGGGCAAGAGGGATTAAGTCATATGGGGAGATTAAGAAAAATAAATATATGTAGCTTGGTTAAGAAACAACTGGAAGGAGAGGAATTATTCGGTATGGTAAACACAGCCAAAACTAGAAGACGAGATAAAATTAAGAGGAGTAAAATGTAGATCAAATATCAGGGAAAACCTGGAAGCATGGTGTATTAGTTTATATAATAGTTTCCCAGGGAAAGCAGTGGAAGTCTCATTGCTTAGAATGGACTAGATAGAAATTAGAGATGGGAAAAGATCTATCACCACAAAACAATGTTCAAGCTGTAAAATGAATTCCATAAAACATACCTGATGTGCAACATGGTCAAGTTATTTTTTTTAAAATCTTAATTACTGCATGTTATATCTTTTTGTTATTCTTAAGGCGCAATCACATTTTTTTTGCATTTAATTTTAATGTAAGTGGACGTCAGCACCACAGGAATACAATGGTGATTGGTGTTATATAAATAGCAAAGGTAGAATTACATCATTACCTCTTCAGCATTTAAGTACCTTTAGGGATGATTCTCCTCTGTTAATGAGAGGCCAATGAGTGCTATGAATTAGTTAGGTAGTTCCAGTAAGAATCATTGAAGGTGGACTGAAAACACCAAACATTTTTTTCTTATGGTCCTCTATTTTTATTTGACTATTTGCCCTCATACAATGTAGTCAATCAAAGAGTTCCCATGGGGTATATGTGATGTATTAGGCAATCACGGAGCACATAACAACTGTGAAATAGGTTGTTAATGAAATACTTGAACGAGAGAGATGCTACTTCTATAATGTTGCAACACACTAACTGCCCCAGTTCAGACCAAATGTATTTTTGTTGTTGGTATTAAAGGTTTAGGCCCAGAGCACTTGGGGGTGTGTGTGAAAAGTTGAGGACAAGTATACCCAATACAAATGAGGAACAGATTCCAAAATAGACCATTTACAGTCTATTCCTTAGTCCCTGTAGGGGGAGGCTGAGTAAGGGGTCTCTGATTTGTTTCGCTTTTATTACTCAAGTGACTCCTTTATATAACCATTCTTGCAGCCACACATACTTCCTTCACTAAGGAACTTGAACAGGTAAAATGTGAAGATGACCTGTTATCTGTTCATATGCTGATATGATGTTTAAATATAGAAACATTTTGCATATGGGTTGTAAATATCTGAGTTTGGTTTGATTGGTAATCTATGCCTAGTTAGGTATTTTGTTTTGAAGTTACATGGCAGTGTAGTCAACTAGTTCCTGAGAGATACAGGCTATTATTCATTCAGATACCCTCAACTTTATCAAAGTGCCAATTCACAGCATGCTCATGAAACATACCGTTAGTATCATCAGACTCCTCTTCATCTTTGGACTTCCTCTTAGAGGAGGGTCTGCGCCTGAGGGTTTCCTGTGGGGGTAAGTGGCGAAAGTATCCCCTGGTAAATAGTTCGCTCTCGTCCTCTTCCTCCTCGATCTCAAACGTAGGCTCTAATCGGGGCATTGGTCTCTCAGAGTCTGAGTCCTCAAAAGGTTCAGCCAGTACCTCTGTGGTCTCAGAGATTGTTTCAGTGACAACACTGCTGTTGTGGTGCTTACGCTTACGGACTCGCCTCTTCCGGTGGAGAATTGGTTTCTGGGTGGGGGGAAGAAAAGCATTTGATCATATGGAGCAAAAATAAAACATTGAACAATGGAAAAAAAAAAAAAAAAAAAAACTTCTGAATTCAACAGTCTGCATGGAATCAGGATAGCCTCCCTCCAGAATCTAGACACTACTGAAACCATGGCCCAAACTCTGCCCTCAGTTTACATAGGTGAAAATATAGAGGAATAATGCTACAACTACTGCTGCCCAGTTCTTGTGTAGCACTTGTCAGCAGATCTCAAAGCACTTTGCAAATGAGATCAGTGTCATTATCCCCATTTCATAGATGGCGAAACAGACACAGAGCGGTGACATTAGCTGCCCAAGCTTACCCTACAGGCTAGCAGCACAGATAGGGATAGAACCCAGCTCTTCTGAGTCCCACTCCAGTGTTTTATCCGCTTGGCCACACTTCTATGAAGGTAAGTGGATTTATACCACTGTAACAGAACAGGATCTGTTTGTAGGAGCTGAGGATCAAAAATCCAGCAATGACCCACTATATAACTGTTTGGCAGGTTTAGTGTCCAAAAGGATCACAGCTACCTAATATTGTTTCAGAACAAATACATGTGAATTAAAACCAACTATACAGGTCATGCAGGAAACTTTTTCTTGGCAGCACACTGCCACTAACACAACATTTTCTTGGTCATGTTTATGGAATTCATATCTCCAAAATCAGGCATTGTGAATCCCTTATACTGCAGTTTATTTTAAGCTTGCTGTTAAGTTAACATTTGTGTTTTGTGAAGCTTCTTTTCCAATGAATGCTATTTCCATTTTTATTGTATTGTATGTGACATGAAATAGATTATTTTGTAACAGAAGTGAGTGGAAAACGTGGGGGAACGGGAGAAAACGTCACTTCCTGATACAACAGAAAGTGTCACAATTGAAAGAGTTGGCAATAGTGATCTCCAGCCATTGCCTTCTTTACACACTAGAGAAACAAGGACAGTCTCTCAGATTCTTTGAAAAAAGGCAGATGAGATGCTATATATTAACTTATGTAGCTTTAAAACAAGTATCTTCAGCAATGGACCCCCAAATAGTATGAATCCAGGGAGAACATGTCCTGCAGCATGCAGCCAGAAAGGAAGGAACACAAGGAGCACGTACCTTTCGTTTTAATGTTGGTTTGGTGAGAACAGGTGGAGAATTTGAACGAGGACTCTCAGGCTCATCCTCCTCCTCTTCACTACTCTCACTAAAGCACCTCAGGAGAGTCCTATCACCATCACTATATCGCCTGGATATTCTGTCACACTCCTCTGTGAATCTGCATTTCAGGGGCTCAGTGCTGTTCTTTAGCTGCCCCCTCCACATTTCCATGCCTTCACTGTATCGCCTCCGGGGTGCTGATGACATTTCACCTTTGCCATACTGTCCGTGAGGGACTGCAGACTTTTCCTCATCTTCACCGTAGCGCCCCCGTGGGGCTGGAGATTTCTCCTCACATTCTCCACATCGCCCCTGGGAGGCTGCTGACTTCTCCTCACATTCACCACATCGCCCCCGCGAGGCTGCTGACTTCTCCTCACATTCACTACATCGCCCACTGGGGACTGCTGACTTTTCCTCCATGAGCAGTTTCTGTTCCTTCTCACAAAAGGGCTCCTGCAGCTTTTTGCCTTTCCGGCTCCATCGACCTCTCCGTGATGGCTGGTTGTTTGCAGGAAGACTATCCAGAGGGAGAACTTGTTTATTTGGCCGTGTGGAATTGTCTGGAATTACGTCTGGCTTTTTTTCACTCTCTGTAGGAGAATAAGGCTCTTGCTCCTTCTTCTCCCACAATACAGATTTTACCACCTGAATGAAACAAGAACAAATACATTTCACATTTTCCATTTAAATTTTATTTCCATCCTGAACTTCCCCCCAAAAAAACTCTTGACCAAGACAAGGGACAGTATTGGAAACTAAAGGACTGAGCAACAAGGTATCAGGGTTGACTCCTAGGAACTGCAGAATGGCATATGGGTAGAACTTTGAAGGGCCACAAAATGGTTCCAAAATCCCAATTTGATAATGTTCTCCCACAAACTTCCTGCCATCTTATTTCTGTTAGCAGTGGCCATTAGTTTACTGATACCTGCTGGAATGAAAATATGGAGGAAGGGGGGACGTAAAAGCCTTTTTTCCAGCTATTGCACATGATCAAAGACAACAGAAGTAATTTTCTGCAGCAATGTAGAGTCAAGTGCATTTCACAGTTTAAATGCTATAGCAGTGTGCAGTCAGCTTGTCAACAAGAGTAAGGTAAATCTATTTGGGTTATTCCTCAATGCTGTTACTGATGTGACAAAGTGCATGACAAAGAGGATATGATGGCCTCCTGGTTTCCAATTGCTTTGTGGGCAGTAATACATGGGCAGAGTTACATTATTTTGTTGCTCTTCACTGTGTGTTTTCATACTGGCTAATGTCTTCTAAGTGTAAACTTAACTTTGAATATCTAGGTTCTCTAATGCTTTTGAAAAAACAAATATTGTTTAAGGAAAAAAATCCATAAGAGAATTTTTAAATTACAACAACTTGGTTCCATTTTTACAGTATGTGCCCTGGGCATTTCTGTAGATTAAAAAAAATTAGTAATTGTTCAGTGACAGCAGTCCCTGTGGAATTTGCAACAGAGCTGCACAAGGCTGGGCTCTACATCCCTCCAGACTATGCTCCATGTGGCTTCCACTTTTCTGGTTTGTGATCTGAAAATAGACAAGTAGCCTAGCCATGATTCTAATGTCTTCTACCATTAAATAAATCGCCATCACTTCCCATTCAAACATCTTGACTGGAAACAAAACATCTGTTTTGTCTGGGGAGGTACAAAAGCTGAGTAGATTTCAAATGGCACACTATGGTCTATATAAAGAGAATAGATTCACTCTTACATTGACCTCTCTTTCCTTCTGCTGCTGTTGCTCTTCATTTTCTCCTTCCTCAGTCTCTTCTTCATCTTCAGAGACAACAGAGTTGGAAACAATAACAGGTGTCCAACGCAGACATTCTGGGTCTACATCTACAGGCCGGAGATTCACCTGGAGCTTTGCCATATGATCCTGGATAAGTTTCTCCCGACGAACAATAACAAATCTGGGAATAGAGAAAAATCCTTCAGTCTGCCATACATGGGATGTGCACTGTAGACACAGATGTGAGAAACTGATGCAAAGCAAGATATGACAGGACTCTGTATCCTCAATCAATGCCCACCATGCCAGGCTTCAGGAAGGAAAGGTAGAAGAAGGAAGTCTGACAGGACAATATTCCATCATCTGAGATATCCTAAAATTTGGAGGGAGGGCACCTTCAATCTTTAAGAGAGTCAGTACTAATGTCTTTCCATTCCTTGCCACTGGTAACAGTGTCACTTGTTGGCTACAGACTAGCCTGCAAGATAAATGTTTAAACCACATCTGTCATTAGGGATAAACAGTGAGGTGGCAAAATTTGCAGATGATACAAAATTACTCAAAATAGTTAAAGTTCAAAGCTGACCGTGAAGAGTTACAAAGAGATCTCACAAAACTGGGTGATTGGACAACAAACTGGCAGATGAAATTCAATGTTGATAAGTGCAAAGGAATGCACATTGAAAAACATAACCCTAACTATACACACAAAATGAGGGGGTCTAAGTTAGCTGTTTCCATCCAGGAAAGAGATCTTGGACTCATCGTGGATAGTTCTCTGAAAACATATGCTCGGTGTGCAGCTGCAGACAAAAAAGCTAACAACCTTAGGAACCATTAGGAAAGGGATAGATAAGATTACACAAAATATAATGACTCTATATAAATTCATGGTATGGCCACACCTTCAATACTGTGTGCAGTTCTGGTCACCCCATCTAAAAATATATATATTAATTATAATTGGAAAAAGTACAAAGAAGGGCAACAATGATTAGGGGTATAGAACAGCTTCCACAGGAAGAGATTAAAAAGACTTAGGCAGTTCATCTTAGAAAAGAGATGACTGGGGGATCAGGGGGAAATATCATATTTTCCCCTTCACATAACACAAGAAACGGGTCATGCAATGAAATTAATAGTCAGCAGGTTTAAAACAAAGAAAAAGATATACATCACACAGTGAACAGTCAACCTGTGGAACTTACTGCCTGGAGATGTTGTGAAGGCCAAAAATATAACTAGGTTAAAAAAAATTAGATAAGTTTATGGAAGATAGGTCCATCAATGAGTATTAGCCAGGATGGTCAGGGATGTAACCCCATGCTCTGACTGCTGGAATTTGGGACTGGATGATGGGATGGATAATTCCCCTGTTCTGTTCGTTACCTCTGAAGCATTTGACATCGGCCACTGTCAGAAGACAGGATACTGAGCTAGCTGGACCATTGGTCTGACCCAGTATAGCCATTCTTATGCTTTTAGATGAGGGTATTAAGAGAAGACTGTGGGATTGAGTGTATGTAAATTGGGGGAGAGCCAGCCTAAAATGAAGGGTAGGGAAGGGTGAGACACACACACTGATTACTTAGGGTACATGTCAAAGACTTATTGTTATTCAAGGACACAGTTAAAAGGCTAAATCCCAACTACAGAAATGTGGAGAACACCAGTGTTATAACCTGAGAAGCTGACATGGTCCGTTTTATAATGTAAACAAGACCTCTGCTGCAGGACAAGGAGTACCTTTGCTCATGTGACTCTGAACTACACCATACCATACAATCCCCTAAAGAAATAGGAAAAGTAAAAAAACAACACAAAAAACCCCAACACCACTGTATTGTGTGAGAGCTGACAGCAATGATCCCTGGTATTTGACTTGGCTTTGATGTTCCGATTATATATTTACCCTTCTCAACATGCATCCTGATTATTAGCATGTTCCTGTGTGATCTGTCCTGCTAGTGCTGTCTGAGCAGTCAGAGCTGGACCCTGTGAAGCAGGGGGGATGTTACACCATCAGAGTCTATCAATGTGATCCCTCCCCCTGCTCTACACAAATGCATCTGGATCTGTCTGGAAAGAAGTGGGATTGCTATACTCACTGATCCTTGCGGAAGTCAAGCATTCGCAGATGATGCAGAGTGGAAGTGATGTCTTGAGGACAGATTCCAGTGAGTTTGCTTAGCTTTTTGATGCTGATTTGCTTGTCATTTTGATGATAAAGGCACTCCAATATTACACTTTTCCAATAAGCCATGTATGAGAGACGGCCCAGATCGGACAACGGCTTCTCTGGGGACCCTGCTTGGCCCTCACGCTTTGATAGCAGATAGCCTAAGGAAACACAAAGCAACTTCTCACAAGGACTGGTATATGTAGATACCAACTATTACATCCTATCCCAATGCCAACATTATAGAGAAGTTTCTACAGTGGCATTCTTCCAAAAAATGGATGGAAAGTGTTTAAAAACCAGGACTATATCCTGCGTCTGCAGGAGACACTGAATGATTTGGCAGGTCTTTTCCATCTCTAACTTCCACTATTCTATAGTAGATTGAGGGTATGTCTACATTGTCGGCTCCTTGGGAATCGATGCAGCGGGATCAATTGAGTGGGTCATGGAGATCTGCTCAATTGATCCCAGAAGTTCTCTCTGGTCAACGCCATTATTCCACCGCCCCAAAAGGAGTAAGGCTGCATCGACTGGAGGGCATTTCTCATCGATGCAGTGCAGTGAAGACGCCACTGTATGGCAACGTAAGTAAGTCGACAGGAGTGTAGACCAACCCTCAGAGATTTATAAACTGCATCCTGCTTTGATTATGAGCAACCACCACTAGATGGCACCATCTGCCTATTTTGAACCTAGAGAGACAAGGTGGGTGAGGTAATGTATTTTATTTTATTTGACCAACTTCTGTTGGTAAGAAACACAAGCTTTTGAGTTTACACAGAGCTCTTCTTCAGATCAAGAAGAAGAATACAATGAGAAAGTGCCTTGGAATTATTCTCTGGATATTGAGCATGCAAAGAAGGGCAGAAAGCCTTCTAAATAGCCTTTTTGAATTCACTTCAGACTACATTAATATAGTAATTACAAAACACTACTGTTATTCTACTGTTTTTAATCACTAATAAAAGGCAAGGAGGAAAAGAAATATGTAATAAACTGACTTCAGCCTAAAAGAGCAGCAACTTTCTCCTCAGAGCGCACAAATATTTTTGTGCTTGTGAAATTGATTATTCAGGCACAAATTTGATTGAAATGATGGATTTGAGAATTTCAAGGGGAAGCACATATTTCCACCACTTAGCTGAACTAAAAAAAAAAAAGAACCCAAACCTTTTAGAAATACTATGTTGGGAAACTTCAGTTGGAGCCCTGAGCTTCTCATATTCTAGTACTGACACATAGAGCTCTAACGGGCCGGAGACTGCCTATCTCCCTGTGATACACTGCCATAGGTTGATCAGAGGAAGCAAGGACGCTACCTATAACCAAGAGGCAGTGGCTGGCAGACAAGTCATTCATTCCCTGCAAGAGGCTGGGGCTGTGGAACACCCTCCCTCTTCTGGTCTGAAATAATCCAGATTTATTGATTTTCAGGGCATTTTGTAGAGCCCATTTGTTTCTCCTCGTCCTTTAAGAGAGTTAGGGCTTGTCTACCCAGGGAAATTTATTTGCAGAATTAATCCAGTATAGTTATACCACTATAACAACCCGTGTAGACACTAATTCCCAGAATAAGAGTGGCCACAGAGGGAGTTACCTCAGTATAATTAGAGTTGTTTAATCATACCAATATCGTTCTGCTGGTAGGTGTAGACAAGCCAAAAATGGAGACTGAGGTACCAGCCAATGTTTTGGGGTGTTATTGTTTGTACGTAGACTTATCAGTCAGTAGAAGGAGCTGACTGCAATTTGTTTTTGAGTTTGTAATTTTATATAATTGACAGAGTTCTCAGAGCCTTTATATAAGGCATTTTTGATTATTCTAAATCAAAAGATAAAATAAACTATTATTAGCATCTGTTGGAGAAACCATAAGTCACTTAGTTTAGCTGCTGACAGTTTCAACAAGCAGTGTAGTTTTAGGATTTACTTTACTTCAGAAAGACCTACTAAAGTAGGATAAGCTTTTACCAGGAATTCTGCACTGAGCAACTCTACAGCTTTTAGCATGAGGTACTTATGTGTTAAACATGGGAATCAGAGGGAGAATGATATATTTGTGTTCAGCATTTAGTTTTCCATCATTTAAAAAGCAGAGCTAATTCTGGAGGAGGTATTTCACCCAAGAAAGTTCCTGGAAACCTGCCCATCTTCCCCATCTAGTCCCTTCTAGAAATATGAAAGGCCAAACAAATTAGAAAAGGGGAAAAAAAGTGAATGTGAAAGTGATCCTTACTGAAGTCAATGAGGAACCTGCCATAGCCCTTACGCTGGTACTGGGGAAGAATCATTATACAGGAAACGTTGTACTTCTGTTGGCAGTGCTTCTCCTGGTAGAGAAAAGAGAAAAACTTGAAAACAATGGTTTAGTAAGATAGAAGAAAAGCTGCTGTGTATGAGCTAGTAATTAATCCTGAACTAAAGACTAAGACTGAAAGCCCCAGTCAGAGCTCCTTGGGGACAGCAAAGGACAATCCCCAAGGAGTTAAGATGGAACAGTACCAAGCCATTGTCATTACTACTGAACAACCGCCCCTGGAGGATGAAAAGAATGAGACAGTGACATCTGCTACCCTCTTTGACTTAGAAACAACGATAAAAATGAGGGTCAGCGTAGGAATCCAACTCCCCACTAGTCATTCAAAAGCACCAGAATGGAGATACTAAAGACAATGAGATAAATTCTAATATCCAAGTAACACGAGTATAAATCTGGAGTGACCCAAGATTCACACCACTGTAACTGAAGCCAAAATCCAGGCCACTGTGTGCTGGTCTAGAAGTTAGAAGATGACCACTGATTACAGCAATTAGCGTTTTTTTGTTTGTTTTTACTTGGCTGCTCTGATGGTTAGGATTGCAAGCAAAAACACTACTGCTGGGACAAAGAGACTTGAAAATGTAGCTGTTTGTAATCTTACGTTTGGGTTTATATGCCTGGATTCTATGTGGGAATACTAAAACGTATTCAGCATCAATGGAATCTCTGCATTCCCAGCATACAAAATAAAGGGTTTGAAATGAGTCTCAAATTGCAGACGAAGACAAGATTTTATCTGCTGAGGAAGAGCTCAGATAGCTTTGTATGGGTAACAATGTTTACTTCACAAGCAAACCTACCCATCACCACCAAGGGAATAGGAAGTCATTTAAAAATTTCTCCCTTTGAGCTAAGTGCAATACAAGTTCCTTTGAGGATAATACTCTGTTCAACAATATTAAGAGGAAATTTGGCTTTATTGGTTGCTCCATGTCCCTGAATTTTTCATACATAATCTAAAGCCAGGACCTCCACAATTAATGAAAGATCCTTTGACAGCATTATATCTCAAACTGACACAAAGCCGGTACAGCTCCAAGTCTGAATGCAAGATTACTCGATGCTAAAATACTTACTTTTGAGAAATAGCCTACAAGGTGGCAGCCCTTTACATCATTCTGAGTCAGCACATAGAACAGAAATGGCTCCACATCATAATAGAGTGTTTTATGGTCCAGGAAGAGTTTTGCCAGCAAGCACAAGTTCTGGCAGTAAATGGTACTGACGTTGCCATCAACCTTACAGAAATAGAGAACAAATGAAATCCTTACACTTATCACAGTATAATTACCTGATTCTGTTGGATATCTCAATGCATTCTAACCCTCAAACATTAAAGAAAGAATTTCCAGATAATGCAGAGTGACTCGGATGATACTCAATGAGATAGGGTACAATGCTGGGGGCACTGATAACTCTGTTATGTTAATCAGCCTGAAGGAGAAATTAAAACCCATTTTTGAAGGCTCAGCATGTGTTTAGGGGAAACATGGCTTTTCAGATATTTTGGGATTACTGATCTACTCGTGAACTCGGCAATATAACACTCATGGCTATCATTCACTTCTCCATTCTTTATATAGAGAGCTGAATGATGTAAGGACAAAGGGAGGCCAAGATTTTTAACGGTATATGAATCCCCACATGAGCTATATGAATGTTGTAAAGGCATCAGTGTCACATTTTAAAACCACACATGAAAGCAGCAGTTATCAATCATTTTCCTAACTTACCTCAAAGACTGAAATATTGTTCTTTCTGTAAATTTCATTGGCTGGAGGATGAAACCAGCCACATTTCTTCATGTGCTGCTGGAGGATAGTTCTACTTTTCATATACTTTAGACAGAATTCACAAAGGTACAATTTAGGTAGCCTGTAAGTAAAGGTAAAGAAAATGAAAAACCAACAAATACACTGTATGCTTTTCCTTGTTAATTATAACAAAAGTACTAAATTCTTCAGTCCTGCTAACTTGAGGGAAAAGAAAATGGTAAAAACAGTCTCACTAACCAAACAACTTAACCTAATATCTATTTCAGCCAAAAACTAAAATATACCTCAAGCCACCCCATTTGCTTATTCTATTATGAAAACACACTTAACGTATATTCAGTGTTACTCATACTGAGCTCTGCTAAACTGTGAAATAGTATTCCAATGGAAGTGGTGAAAGCCCCACTGTGTGTGTCAGTTAAAACTCTGGAGAAATATTGTAAGGAACAGTTTTGCATTGGATTGGGGGATGGACTAGATGAGGGTTTTGTAATTTTCTTTCAGTCTCTAACTTCTCTGAAGCCTTTTTCTGTTTTTGTCATTCACAGTGTTGTGATCGATGATGAGCTGCTAATACTGATTTGATTCCAATTACTCTCTTCAGGTACAGTGTTAATTATATTTATTTTTAACTAATCCCACAGTATTTAGCAGAGTAGGGATTATTTTTTATGGTGACCTCCTTGCCCCATGACTGGGTGGGAGAGGATATTTTGTGGTTTCAATCTTTCCTTTTTATGGTCCTATTTAAAGCTGGTTCACATTCTAAACAGACTTTTTTTTCTGAATGTTGGGACCACTTGTGGTTTAGACAATTTGCAAAGTTCTCACTGAATAAAAAACAACATAAAAACGGCCAAATACATTTTACTCTCTCTTACATGGCAGTCTCTTAGGTCAGGAAACAGATGTATCATATTAGTGTTTGGTAAATGTGAAGCAGTATGCTGATGACAACTGTAAATAAATATCTGGAAATGGAAATAATTTAGGTCTGGTTCATATAGTTTTAAATAAATTAGTCTTAGCAATTTTTCTACTTAGTTCTTTTTCCATCTCCTTCAAAAATATATACAGCCATTTCACAGCTCCAAATCAAATTATTTCAAAGTTCACCTCAGAACAAGCTTTAACAGTTTATGTTGTAATGTAGCTAAACCTAAACAACCAATGAGACTTCACACTCAACCTCTCCAGTCCATGTTTAGTAACAATGTAGTGCCAGATCACTTAGCGAGGGAGTGCTCTCTCCCTAGGGAACCAGGCATCACAATTCTCTGCATATCCATCTCATGACACCTTTTGAAAGCATTTATTATACTTGCAGTATATAGGGACTGTGATAGAATTTATCAATTCTTTGACTAGATCGAAACAGACCACAAGACACTCATTCCATTAGATAACATAAAGAGCATTTAAATATATGTATGTGGTTTATATGCTGAAATTCAAGTTGCATCAGCCTGTAACTATCGCACAAATGGTAAACACCAATGAAGGTGAAGAGCTTGCACAGTGTACCTTGAGTATTCCTGTGGGTATGGGGAGGAGTACCAGGTGTGGATTTCATACTTCCCAAACTCGATAACTGAAGGGCAACGGACTTGTGGATCAGTGGGCCCCGTCACCCCTACTTTCTGTGCAGGAAAAAATATTTTTGTAAGTTTGAAAATCAAACAGTTTATCGGTTTCAGGAATACAGGGTGGGAGAAACAGGTTTATATCCAGCTAGTCTGTTGTCTTGTATGTGGAACCATAGAGAAACAGGAAGATGCTGACATTTGCTTTTAAAGCCAGCACCAATACCACTTATTCTTCATGCATGGCACCCAGTCCAGAGACAGGAGAACTAGCAAATGTCTCCATGCCAATCAGATGCATGTAATATTATCCTCACTTCCTGCAGGTCACAGCCCCAGATATAGCCAGCACACAACAAACACTTTCATAAAGCACTCCGTCTAATATTCTTTCAATCTAGGTGCTTATGTATCCACATTATAGCAATATCTAAGCAGAGAAAGAGTTAACTGCTAATGGTGTTAGGACATATGGCATACATATATCCAATGAAACACTAATGTATACCCGCACACATCACATGCCCTGTTGTGGGTTACAACTGGCAAACAAATCTCTGTTCAGGGTGTGGTCACTGGTTTAGGACAGGATCATCAAGGGATTAGAGGAATTTTAAAACAAAACTGCTCATCTCCGGAGAAACAAGTTAGAAAAAAGGGTCCCAGGTTCCTACAAAAACCCCTTTCTAGTGATCTTGGGGATCAGCTGGTGGCTACAACATTTTCATACACTTCCCCGAATACATTTGCAAACCTCACATCAAAAGTGAACATGAAGTTTCTATTTAGTCACATTCACGCACTGCTGTTTGGCACAGGATTAGGTCAGGGCATAAAGAGCAGCTCTTCTATCGGTGCTTTCTATTGAGAACTCTTGAGAACTCTTTAAAGGCAATATTTAAAAAAAAAAAAATCAATACCAGTGCGTAGTTGCATTCTCCTGATCGGACTCTTAAAAGTCCCTAAATTTCCTGTGACTAACTCTCCCCAGAGCTTTGGGAACATATCCTAACCCAGACATATTTCAAGACTGTCCTTTTCCTCCTCAAGAGGGATGTTAGCCAAACTCCTAAATGACATATCCCCCTCTGAGTTTGCAGGCAAACATTTTTTAGGATAGAACGCTTGGAATATGGTCATTGCACGCCCTCTCAATTTTTTTAAACCTGCCAGTCATTACCACAATACTTCAAAAGATTCTGACACTCACATGGTTAAAATCCAAAGGTTTTCAGTGGCTTTGCATTGTCACATGACTCAGCCTGGACTGCACAGCTATTAATAAATTAGACCACTTCTCAGTAGATGGTCAGATATTAATGAGAACAGTGTCAGTGAAATGTCAATAAATAAATATATTCCAGTAGAATTAAATAGCTAAAAACATCCTTGGCTACTGGGTTATGGAATGAGATGCTAACATCCCAAATCCAGATTTTTCCATTTAGTATAACTCTGCTAAGTCGGACTAATGCAGAAGGAGGAAGTCTCGGGATATTATTCATTCAGCTCTCCTAGGCACACACCCCTGAACAAAATACCTCAAGATACAGAAAAAAGCAAATGCCTCCTGTCCTAGAGCTCTCTCCAAAAGCACCACATGGGTTAATCAGTAATGGAAATGCTCCATTCATATTTTCTTCCATTCTTACCAAAGTTGGCAGAAAACAAAAGGCTAAGTTTCTTCAGAGGTTGACCCCCCTTTCCCCCAGCAAAAAAAATTAATCTAAAAAATTATAGTGTGGTATCTGTGTAGATACAAAGTTCCACTATTTGAAAAAATGCCTTTTTTCCTTGGCTTATTGATTGATTCCACAGGCCCTTCCTTTTTAGGAAAAGACCTGGTCGTTTGTCTTAGATTCCCGAATGTGAAGGGAGCTAAATGAAGGAGTGAGTTTACCTTCATTTGAACTGTAAAAATGTTTAAATGAAAAAGAAAACCAAAACCCATCACTAGCTGAATTTTTTAAAACAACCTCCAGCGCTAACAGTTAACATTAGTGTTAAGATAGTATTTGGATCCCAGGGTGAAATAAAAGTGCAATCATACAAAACACTTCAGAATGAGATATATGCAATGTGAGAATTTCACCTCTTGACAAAAAGCCAGTTTATGAGGAAAGGAGTAGGGAGCTTTTTATATCTATGCAAATCCATAGTGAAGCATTTCCTACACTGTATTTTGATAGGAATCTCTATTCTTGTCTAGTAGAACAGCATTGCATACTCTTCCTTCACTGCTCCTGAGAGCAATAATGCAGAGATGGCAGTCAGTCACCAGCACAATCACCCCAGGCATCCCCAGGCAAGTTACAAGGAGGAAGAACAAAGAGTAATGTGCACCTGTGGCAATGTCTCCTGCATCCGTGCCCTCCCATCGGCAACCAACCTCTCCTCCAAATGAATGCCCAGTGTAAATGTGGAGACCCAGCTCCAGTACAGCTGCTTGCACATTGCAGCGATCAGGAGAAAGCCCCCACCAAGAAACGTATTGAACAACTTGCCCACTTGCTGCGGTCTGCCCCCTCTCTACTTTCTTCTCAGACACTCACAAACTCAGTCTCTTCCCCATGCTACATCATTCTGCTTGTGCATTTCCGTTTAATCAGGTGCAGCATTTAGCTCAGCTCTACACAGGCACCCGGCATCAACTACATCTCAACCACTGTTTAACCCAATCCTTGCCAAAACCAATCAACCAGCTACTCCACTTTAAAATGACTTGTTAGCCTTCATGAGGTTATTTGCAATATTAAATACATCGAAATACATCCAAAATATGTTTTTCCAAAACTTGTTCCTTTTCTGGCCAGCAGCTGTTTGACAAGGGCATTTGTTTACTAAATTTCTGTCCAAACTCCTGGAAGATTAGTTTCAGATTTTCATTTCCTTTTCCAAGCCAAAATTCTCTGACTGAAAAAGCTAGTCATTACTAAACTTTATTATGGGGTTGTTGTTTTTTTAAATCACCTAGTTAATAGTATCAGAAATAAGCAATCCTGTACAGCACTGCTGTGTTTGTGCCAGGATCAGAAGGGTTAATAGCTCTTTTCATATTTTGGTTTATTGGTTTCCTGCAGACTTATCACTACCCATTATTCATTAACTCTCTTTGTATACAGTGACTTATTTAGGTTGGGTTCCTTCCAATTACTATGGTATAACACCAAAGGTAAACCAACAGAAGCCCAAATATCTGGAGAAAGAGGAATAAACTGCATAGGGATAGTTATACTTAAGGAAAGGGCAAAGCACCAGACAACTAGGTATTTCAAATGACAGTTGCAGTTTTAGAAGGAACAGATCATTCAAGATTATAAAAATGGACAGAATAAGGCACAAGCCCATAGGCAGATGGTGATTTTCTATAGGCTAATGCAATTTTTATACAGGAAAAAGGAATTGAGGAAAACTGGCAATTTCTCCAGGAGACAATATCGAAGGGACAAATACAAACTATCTCCATACAAAGGAAAACTAGGAAGAACAGTAAGTGGCCAATATGGCTCCATTAGAAGCTTTTTAATGACCTGAGAATTAAAAAGGAATTCTACAAAAAGTGGAAACATGAATGAACTGCTAAGGAGCAGTACAAAAGAACAGCAAAAGCATGTAGAGACAAAATCAGAAAGGTTAAAGCACAAAGTGAGTTACACCCTAACAAGAGAGATAAAAGGCAATATGAAGAGGTTCTTTAAATACAATAGGAGCAAGAGAAAGATGAAGGAAAGCTAGTTTCCCTACTTAGTGGGAAGGAGAGCTAATAACTGAAGACACCAGGAAGGCTGAGGTGTTTACTGCCTATTTTGCTCCAATCTTCATTAAAAAGGTTAATGATCACCATATACTTAACACAATCAATATTAATTACAAGGGGGAAGGGACACAAGCCAAAGCAGGGAAAAAACAGGTTAAAGACTATTTAAGATGTATTCAAGTTGGCAGGGCCTGATGAAATTCATCATAGGGTACTTAAGAAACTAGCTGAAGCAATCTTAGAACATGTTTGAGAACATATGAAGGATGGATGAGAGCTCAAAGGACTGGAAAAGGGCAAACATAGTATGTATCTTTAAAAAGGAACAAAGATGACCCAAGGAATTATATAACAGTCAGCATAACTTTGATAACTGAAAACATATGGAACAAATTATTAATCAATCAATTTGTAGGCATCTGGAGGATAACAGGATTATAAAGAATAGCCAGCATGGACTTGTTAGATCAACCTAATTTCCTTCTTTGACAGGGTTATTGATCTACTGAATGGGGGGAAAGCAGTATGTGATATATCTTGATTTTAGTAAGGTTTTTGACACAATCCCACATGACATTCTCATAAGCCAACTAGGGAAATGAAGTCTAGATGAAATTACTATAAGGTGAATGCACAACTGATTGAAAGACTGTACTGAAAAAGTAGTTATCAATCATTCACTGTCCAACTGAGAGGATATATCTAGTGGGGTCCCACCATAAGGGTCAGTACTGGGTCCAGTTTTATTCAGTATATTAATTAATTACTGGGATAATGGAGTGGAGAGTATGCTTATAAAATTTTCAGATAAAATGGGAGGGGGTTGCAAGCACTTTGAAAGGCAGGATTAGAATTCAAAACAACCTTGACAAATTGGAGAACTGATCTGAAATCAACAAAATGAAATCCAATATAGACATGTTCAAAGTACTTTATTTAGGAAGGAAAAAATCAAATGCATGACTACTAAATGGGGAACAAATAGCGTGACCTACCACTACTGAAAAGGATTGAGGGGTTATAATGGATCACAAATTGAATATGAGTCAACAATATGATACAGTTGTGAAATAGACTAATATTCTCGGGAGCATTAGCAGGAGTAAACATAAGACATGGGAGGTAATTGTCCTGCTCTACTCTGAACTTGGTGAGGCCTCAGTTTGAGTACTGTGCCCAATTCCTGGCACCACACTTTAGGAAACATATGGACAAATTGGAGAGAGTCCAGAGGAGATCAACTATAAAAGGCTTAGAAAACCTGACTTAGGAGAAAGGTTAAAAAAATATGAGGCATATTTAGTCTTGAGAAAAAAAGACTGAGGTGGACCTGATAACAGTCTTCAAATATGTTCAGGGCTGTTATACAAAGGGTGGGGATCAACTGTTCTCCATGGCCTCTGAAGGTAGGACAAGAAGTAGTGGGCTCAATCTGCAGCAAGGCTGATTTAGGTTAGATATTAGACAACATTTCCTAACTAAGTGTTGTTAAGTTCTGGAACAGACTTCCAAGAAAGATTGTGGAATCCCCATCATTGGAGAGTTTTTAACAACAGGTTGGACAAATCTCTAGGTCTAGGTTTACTTGGTCCTGCCTCAGTGCAGGGGGCTGGACTTGATGACATCTCAAGGTCCCTTCCAGCCCTACATTTCCATGATTCTGCCATCACCCTGGGCCAGAACTAGGGAAATTACTTAGAAAATACTATTGTAAGTAGCTAGAGGCTCCAGACAATCCATGCAGCCAGCTAATAGCTCCCACTTCCTACTATTTAGGCAGTCCAAATATACGACAGCTTCCGTCAGCCAGTCCTGCTCTATCTACTCTGACTCTTCTAATGCAACAGCCTTCAAGGCTCTCCACAGTTCTGTTGCAACCTGCTGCTCATCTTGTCCTCTAATATTCTTATGTTCATGTCATATGATCTGATAGCTCAGTGCACTTTTAGCTCCCTCAAACATGAAATGAAATATAAAAAACCAAATGTATGCATCAAAAGCATTTTATCTTCTCCAGAGCTCCCCATTTTGTTTGCTGCCTCCATCTGACCTTTGTCTAACAGATTGTAAGTTACTCATGGCAGGGATCTGTCCTTTCCGTTTACCTATAAAATGCTATGCATGCCTAATGATGCTGTAGGAATAACTGCACTACATTCCGTTGCAGATAAACTGCATATATGGACAAAGGTCATTGAACTAACAGCCCAATGGAGATCTCATGACAAAATCAGATGGGACAGGGCAGTGCTTGATAGACACAAACCCCCAAAGCACTTAGGCCCAGATCTCAGAAATTTTGCATAGAATGAAGAAGGGGATATGCAGGAAAAAAATACTACTAAAAATGTTCACAGGTATTTTGAGGCACTTGGAAGAGTGGAAGTTGATCAGGAACAGTCAGCATGGATTCACCAAGGGCAAGTCATGCCTGACCAGCCTGATTGCTTTCTATGATGAGGTGACTGGCTCTGTGGATGGGGGGAAAGCGGTGGATGTGATATACCTTGACTTTAAAAAAGCTTGTGATACAGTCTCCCACAGTGTTCTTGCCAGCAAGTTAAAGAAGTATGGGTTTGATGTATGGAAATATAAGGTGGCTAGAAAGCTGGCTAGATCATTGGGATCCATGGGTAATGATCAAGAGCTTAATGTCTAGTTGGCAGCTGGTAACAAGTGGAGTGCCCCAGGGGTCAGTCCTGGGGCTGGTTTTGTTCAACATCTTCATTAATGATCTGGAGGATGGAATGAATTGCACCCTTGGCAAATTTGCGGATGACACTAAGCACGGGGGGGAGCGGTAGGATATGCTGGTGGGGAAGGATAGGATGCAAAGCGACCTAGACCCCTTGGAGGCTTGGGCCAAAAAAAAATCTGATGAGGTTCAGCAAGGACAAGTGCAGAGTCCTGCACTTAGGACAGAAGAATCCCATGCACAGCTACAGACTGGGGACCAATGGGCTGGGCAGCAGTTCTGTAGAAAAGGACCTGGGAGTTACAGCAGTGTGCCCTGGTTGCCAAGAAGGCTAACAGCATATTGGGCTGCATTAGTAGATTGCCAGCAGATCAAGGGAAGTGGTTATTCCCCTCTATTTGGTACTAGTGAGGCCACATTTGGAGTATTGGGTCAAGTTTTGGGCCCCCTGCTACAGGAAAGATGTGGACAAATTGGAGAAAGTCCAGCAGAGGGCAAGGAAAATGATTAGGGGGCTGGAGCACATGACTTATGAGGAGAGGCTGAGGGAACTAGGCTTCTTTAATCTGCAGAAGAGATGGGTGAGGGGGGATTGGATAGCGACCTTCAACTACCTGAAAGGGGGTTCCAGGGAGGATGGAGCTAGGCTGTTCTCAATGGTGGTAGATGACAGAACAAGGAGCAATGGTCTCAAGTTGCAGTGGGGGAGGTCTAGGTTGAATATTAGGAAAAATGTTTTCACTAGGAGGGTGGTGAAGCACTGGAATGGGTTACCTAGGGAGATGGTGGAATCTCCATTCTTAGAGGTTTTTAAGGCCTGGCTGGACCAATCTCTGGCTGGGATGATTTAGTTGGCATTGGTCCTGCTTTGAGCAGGTGGTTGGACTGGGTGACCTCCTGAGGTCCCTTCCAACCCTGATCTTCTATGATTCTATGATATTCTGCACAAGATCAGTTTTACAGTACAGGACAGACACTGCTTATATTTTTTTACATCAGTCACCAACTCTCGCACTCACTCTGCAGGGGATCTCTCTCAGTTTGACCAAAAATACCTAAAATATAATTGGAGAGAGAAGCTGGGAGAGGTAGTCTTTTACTGGGTCAACTTCTGTTGGTGGAGGACCAAGCTTTTGAGCTTACACACAGGTTTTTCTTCCCAAGCTCTGTGTAAACTTGAAAGCTTGTTTCTCTCACCAACAGAAGTTGGTCCAATAAAAGATATAGCCTCACCTACCTTTTCTTTCTAATATCCTGGGACCAACACAGCTACACCACCATTACATAAAACAATAAAAATCTAATGATTTAAGTCCAAAATAGCAAGATCGTCCAAAGATAGAAGCTATCATGCTCTCCCCTTTCCAATGCCATAATATTTCAGATTCCTGTGCTGCAAGGTCTGAAATAATAGACTTTTTAAAAAATGCTGTCATTGGACTTCAGCTGAGTCCTGACCACGTTGGGCTTCAGGCAGAGAGATTTTTTTGTTTTGTTTTCTCTCTCTGTGTGTGTGTGTGTGTGTGTGTGCGTGCGTGCGCGCGCGCGCGCACAAGAGAGAGAGAGAGAGAGAGGATTTCCATATTTGGGGAAGAAAACATTTATCTCGGGTTTGGTTTGTTTTTTAAATGATTGCTGGATCTTAGAATGTTAAAGTAAGTCAGGGAATATGCAGTAGTGAGTGGACAGAGGGCACATATGACGGTCAAGGGTGCACGATAAGCAATAGTATAACATATATTATTTTACAACACACACCTCTTCTTCTCATGAATGTTGCAGTTTGTGAAGCTGATCAGCCACAGCTTTCAACCTCCTTGAATCAACTATCCATTCTCTCAGTCAGAGGGGATGGGGCAATTAGCTGCTCTGACACCAGTAGGTGTGCTTTTTCTCCATGGTTTTATTTATAGCACAGGCTTAAGATTTCCCAGACGCTAATAATTTGACTTTACCTGCAGCGCTTGCTCCTGAATATCTTGGAACAACTCCATATCTTTTTCAGTCATGACATCCTGGCTCCCAAGAAGCCGCTCCTCGTTTTCCTGTTTTCCATCCCAGCCATCCTGATTGTCTGTGAATGAGAGAGAAATTCCTCACTGATCACTAGCATAGCTATAAGTGTATTCTTTCCTCTAGTAGGAAGAGATTCAACTGCATTTAATTACTTTGCCATGTTTCTGATGGGTATTTTTGGGTTGGGGCCATACAGGAATAGATGGTTCTGGATCAATGGCCCTGAAAGAGATAATGCAAACATGTTGGACCTGGTTAAATAGCTGGTCTCTTAAACTTTCATGTTATTGCAATGACAGGCACACAGTGAGAATTTAGAAACAAAGGAAATTACACATGGCTTACTGCTCTATTTCTGGTAAACAGAGATCCAGTCAGCCAAAACAGACTGGGATATACACCTCGCAACCAGCAGAAACAATACTTCACTACATGAACAACCTGAGTGAAAGTTAAAAGACTTGCATTTTGCAGGAAGCACCTTTTCCTCCTGTATCTCAACACCACCAGAAAAGGCACTTGAACTCCTTAGAGCCACCACATTCTCAATTCTCAACAAACCTCTGCAGCCACAACAGCACTTTGCAGCCTACTTGCTGGGATTACTTGAGAGTGATGGAGATTACAGCACTGCATGCCATCCCACAACCATCAAGTGCCCATTTTACACTTCCAGCGTCAACCAGTCTGATGTTCATAATTAAGGACATGATTTGGTCATGGAGGTCATGAATTCCGTGATGTTAACAGCTCTCTGTGACTTCTTGGGCTCCAGCTGTCAGCCCAACGCATGGCAGGGCTCTAGCTTAGTCCTTGATTTAGTCTTAGTCTTTGATTTTGTCCTTTTTTGTTCCATGAAGCTTGCTTAATTTTACCATGACTAATGGTAAGATTTTGTCATGGAAGTCACGGATTCTGTGACTTCCAGAGACCTCAGTGACATTATCCTTTTCAGCTTCTGGGGGCTGTAGGGACCCCGGAGCCATCAACTGCCACAGGGGGCGATGGCAGAGCTTCTAGCTATGGCGGGTGGACCCTGGAACCCTGATCCGCTGCCATCAGCAGAATCCATGCTGCTGTCTGCCGGGGTGAGCAGCAGTGACCCTCCAGCTCTGAGCTGCCGCAGGCAGCGGGAACCCCGCAGCCCCCAGCCACCACAGGTGGACCCACAATCACGATCTGGGGTGGGCGGTGACAGGACCCCAGAACCCCAAGCCTCTGCCGGCTGTGGGGACACCTTGCTGCCGTCCACCGTGGCGAGGGTTGGGGAACCCAAAGCCCCGTCGGCCCCCGCAGTTCCCAGCCATCATGGGGCCTCCCGCAACCTCCAGCCTCAGCGGCGGATCCCAGAGACGTCAGTTGTGGCTGGGGTGGACACTGGAGCCCTGAGCCACCACAGGGACCCCAGAGCTCGGAGCTGCAGCACTCGATGGGGGACCCGGAGCCACTCGCCATGATTGCTGCACACTCCCCCTCCTGCAGTGGGGGTAGGACTCTCATTCTTACCCCTTGGACATTTGGTTAGCCTCCTCCCCCCCACCATTATTTTTAGTACGAGTCACAGACAGGTCACAGCTTCCATGAATTTGTGTGTATTGCCCATGACCTCTCTATGACTTTTACTAAAAATAACCGTAACAAAATTGTATCCATATTCCTAATTTCTTCTAAACAGAGGTTTCCTGCACGGCATTGCTGAATATTATCCACTGGTTGTATAGGGAAAGTTAAAGCAATCAATGACTAAGTGATTAATCATCTTATTGGTGCTTTGGAAAAGGGGCTATTACTTGACATATAAAACAGGAAATTACCCAACAAGACTGAAAACAGCATAAAAACTGCCACTTGATTTGCAATCCATACTGCAATCTTCAGCTGAAAAAAGGGCTTGGAGACAGAGTGAGGGGAGTTAATGCCCTCCAGGGCAGTGTCCCTCAACCAGGGGTATGTGTACCCTGGGGGTATACAAAGGTCTTTCAGGGGATACATCAACTCATCTAGATCTTTGCCTAGTTTTACAATAGGCTACATAAAAAACACTAGTGAAGGCAGTACAAACTAAAATTTTATAGACAATGATTTGTTTATACTGCTCTATATGTCATACACTGAAATGTAAGTACAATATTTATATTCCAATCGATTTATTTTATAATTATATGGTAAAAATGAAAAAGCAAGCAATTTTTCAGTAAGTGTGCTGTGACACTCTTGTATTTTTATATCTGATTTTGGAAGCAAATAGTTTAAGTGAGGTGAAACTTGCAGTACACAAGACGAATCAGGCTCCTGAAGGGGTACAGTAGTCTGGGAAGTTGAGAACCACTGCTCCAGGGTGCCATCTAGTGGCATGTAGGAATGTGTGCAGGACTGCTCAAAGCAGGTCCTCTCACATTTCTGAACAGTACAGACCTTCTACACGTGGCCTACGCCACACAAAAGAAACTCACAATTTTCTATCACACAGGTTTGTTTTTAGTTGCTCCCGGTTTCATATTTCCATCTCCTTATTTGTAAGAGAACTGCTATGAAGTTAGATCCTTCATTAACTTCAGTCCACATCTTTTCCCATTGTTATGGCCTCTGAGTTACTCCATCTTCCCAAACAAGACTTGACATTACTTTACAGATTTCTCAGGCTACCCTTTAGCTTAGCCCCTTCATTTTGAGCTGGATTTTTATCCATCTGCAAACCTTAAGTTCCTCTTTGCTTCCATACAAGAGAAGTCAAGGTCTCCACCTCACTTCCATTTCCCAGCCTGCTACTCTATCATGACATCTATGAGTTGTAGTCATGTTGATCCTGGGATATTAGAGAGACAGTGTGAGTGAGGTAATTTCTTTTATTGGACCAACTGCTGTGGGTGACAGAGACAAGCTTTTGAGTTCACGCAGAACTCTTCTTCATGTCTAGGAAATGTACCACTCAGAGTGTCACAGCTAAATACAGATAGAGCAGATTGTTTAGCATAAGTAGTTAGCACACATTTCAAGGGACATTCAAGGTGAAGTGGCCCATTAACACCTCTCCAGTCACAGGAGGGAAAAGAAAACAAAAGCAACAAACAAAAGAACGGGAAGCACCTGCATAGCACCTTCAAAAGACAAAATTCATCACTTTGCTCAATACTAAAAACCATGGACTAAATAGACATTCTGTAATATGGCTTATTACAACAATCTATAACCCAGGTAACACCCCTCCACCGCTCTTTCCCCCTGTGACTGCAGAGGTGTTAACTGGCCACTTCACCAGGAACAGTCCCTTGAAATATGTCTTAACTACTTACGCTAAACAATCTGTTCTACCTTGTATTTAGCTGTGACACCGAGGCCATGTCTACACTAGAAAATAAGTGGACCTCACATAGGTTGCCCTACAGCCACTGCAGTAAATACTGCGATGGCTGATGTCCACACTGCCCTCTTTGGGTCACAGGAGTGTGTCATCACCAGGAGCACTTCCACCGACCTAAGAGGGGCAGTGTGGGGAGCTGAGAGCCTGGTCTCTCGGCACCCTACCACAAGCCCCACAAGCTCCCAGCGGGCTCTCTCACCCCTCACCTCCCCGGGGGGAACCACCCAGGGCTTCTCGCCCCTGAGGAGTGGAGTCCAGCTGCCCCCGTTTCTCGGGCCCCACTCCCCATTCCTGACTGCCAGCCTTGTCAATTTTCTCAGGGGGCCTTTCTTGACAGGAAATGGACAAGAATGACAGCTCCATAGCAGATGTGAGGGATGCAATGTCTACACTGATACTGAGTTGCCCTAATCCGACATAAACCTTACACCTCTTACTGAGGTGGTTTTATTATGTCAGCATAGCAATGGAGTTGCATCGGTGGGAGAAACATTTTAGTCTGTACACCGCCACTGTTTTGTCAACAAAAACTCTCTAGTGTAGACCACCATGGGTGCATTTTCCAGACCTAAAGAAGAGCTATGTAAGCGCAAAAGTTTGCCTCTCTCACCAACAGAAACAGGTCAAATAAAAATTACCACCTCGCCCACCTTGTCACTCTATTATCATGTCTAATTGATTTTTGCACTTGAATCTGTTACTCTCTAGATCAAATTTTTCTACCTCAGTGGACGCTCTCCTGGCTTAAAAGAGGCTGCCTTCATTGGCAAGAGGACAGATCTTTACCTGTGGGCCAGTCTGAAGTGCTACATCTTCTGGTGCCCTTTTTCCTCATCCTATATTGCTGAGAATAGTCCACCATTTCCCCTCGAGCTTTCCGCCCATCAGGGGAGGGAGTGAAGAATTTGGTAAGGCCATCAATGAGCCCTTTGGTTTTCTTGTTAAATTTCAAGGTCATGCTGCTGTCTCTGCAGAAGTCCAGGCTATCTATCCGTTCCAGATATCCTCCTTCTGCTGATGATGCTGATTGGCTGGATAGTGTGATCTTGCGCTTCCGGCCCCGACCAGGGCCAGTTCGAACTTTGCTGAAGGGGCCTTTAGATCTAAAGAGCCAGTAGGTTAAAAAAAGGCCAGTCAGTAGATGTGGCAGAGAGAGAGAGATTTAGGTAAAATAAACTGGTTAAACATATATGTATCATGCCAATCACCATGGTATCTAGGCATCACCTGCACAATTCAGTAAGTGATAATCACAGTCCAGTTTACTGCATGACAATCTGGGCCTAAGTTCCACAGCACAATTCCAAGACTATTCCTGCATACACTGGAAATTCTCTAGCAGATTCATTTAAATATAAAAATGTAGGTTTTTACTCAATGAAAAATGAAATTGAATGATGCAATCTGTACAGCATCCACAGTATTAGTAATCTTCATGTTTAAGTCAGTTTATTTATGTTGTCCCCACATCTTCAATTTTTGATATGCCAAAGATTTTGTATTGTCATACAAGTGCATTGTAGAAACCATCAGGAGGAAGCTGAAAGCTCTGACAGCTGAGGACTGTGAGATATGCATATTAGCTTGCTGCTTCTGCTAAAACCATCAGCAGTGAAATAATTAAGAATGTTGATATTGAAATTGTCATCTTTTAGATTTTAAACTTAAAAATCCATTGAAATAATTAAAGCAGTTCATGCTTCTCAGAGCTAGTGCTTCACAATGTCTGTTGACCCAGGCAGACATCAATGAAACAACTGCTATTCTCTTCACAGATTTACTTTGCAAACTAAGGATATGTCTACACAGCAAAGAAAATCTCGCAGCTGGCCTGGGCCAGCCAACTCAGGCTTGTGGGGCTTGGGCGGCAGGGCTTGTTGTGTAGACTTCTTGGCTCAGGCTGGAGCTAATCTGAGGTAACAAGTGCTAAGTAATTTAAATCTGAACATCTAGTGATGGCAAAAGGACGAAGAAGCACTAAACAAATGCCCCAACACTCCTGGACTGTACAAAGGAGTCTGAGAAATTCAATTCTGTGCAGAACAGTTCATGTTAGTACTGTGGATAAAATTATGTACTAAGGGCATGTCTACACTTCAAATGCTACCATGGCACAGCTGCACCACTGCAGCCGTAACACTGCTGCATTTCAGTGTAGACATTACACTACAAACCAAGGGGAGAGATTCTCCTTTCGGTGTAGATAATTCACTTCTGTGAGGGATGGTAGCTAAGTTGACAGAATTTTTTCGTCGACTTAGCACAGGCTACACTGGGGGGTTAGGTTGGAATACCTATGTCTCTAAGAGGTGTGGATACATACCTGAGAGACATAGCTAGGCCAATGTGAGGCCTGGTCTACACTAAAGAGTTTTGTCAACCAAAGTCAGCTTTGGTCAACAAAACAGAAGTGCTGTACACAGTGCAATCAATCCCCTGCCAACAAAACTGCCTTGTTTTTTCAACAAAATAAAGCCACCTTAATAAGAGGTGTAGGGCTCTTGTCAGCTCAGTTAGGGTGACGCAGTTTCAATGTAGATACTGCCTCTCCTTACATTGGCAGTGGGGTTCTCATTCTTGCAGGAGTGGTGAGATTGACAAGAAAGCCCAAGCCCTGGCTGCTGCAAGCCTGGGCGGCTGGTTCCTGCTCCTGGCTGAGTACTGGGGTGAGAAGTCCCGGTGCTTCTCCACCTGCTCCCCCACCCAGGGCAGCCTTGTCAATTACACAGCTGAACTGTGGAATTGACATGGCTGCGCTGCGCCCCCCCCCCCCCCCCACACACACACACACACACACACACACACCCGAGAGCAGGAACCAAGAAGCCCCAAGTGGCTTCCTCCAGCTCCCAGCAGGGAAAGGAGAGGGGAGAAGTCCCTGGCGGCTTCCCCAGGCTCCCACCTGGGACCAAGGATGGGGGGAAGTAGGGGTGTGGTGGAAGAAGAGACAACCCACAGGGAGCCCAGAGCAGAGAGACAGGGCTCTCAGCTCCCCAAACTGCCTCTTAGGTCGATGTGAGTGCTCCTGGTGAGGACGCACTCCACCGACCCAAGGAAGGCAGTGTGGACATCAGCTACCGTTGTAATTATAGCAGTCGCTGTAAGTTGACCTGTTAGGCCAATGTATTTTTTAAGTATAGACAAGGCCTAAGTTCCTAGTGTAGACCAGCGCTAATAGATATTCACTCTAGGTAGGACACTAAACCCTTCACAAGAGTCTTATTTATTCACTCTCTCCCTCCCGCACTTTCCTTTTCTCCTTAAGGCAACATACGCTGTATTTTGGTTCTTTAATCTGTTTTTGGGACGTCCTATTGGGTTGGCATAGCGTCGTTTTATCTGTGCCGCCTTCTTATGTAGAAGTTTTCTTCCCTTCTTCCGAGGCCGGCATATCTGACATATCCACATACCTATAAGACATAAAACCTCATCATAGGATGGAAGGAAGAAATAGAGGTAAGAGAGAGTACAGGTCCCTTCCACAGGGAGTGACGAAACAGTCTGACAGACCCGCAATTACCATAAGATTGTAAGAAAAATACCTTTTACTCCTACCAACCTAAACGCAAATCCTTCCTTGGTGGAAGCACTCACTCCAAAAAGGATCTTCCGGTAAGTTTTTAAGCATGCTTTCTGCAAGTATGGAGGAGCTCAGACAACAGATTATCAGAAGAATAGTACAGAATGAGTTCCTACTATACTTAAGGATAGGGCCTCCAAACTAGGTAAAGACATCACTACATCACCTCGAAAGACTCCCACATAGACTTCCCTTATATGTGGCCTTTGAGGTACAAAAAGAGCAGAATAAATAAAGCTTATGCTCCAGGAGCTACAAACTGCACAAACAGAAATATCTGCTGCCACTTCAAGGACTGTGTATCAGTTTCTTCCTTCTACACAAAGCTACTCTCTCACCCCAAGAAGCTGATCATGATAATCTGCTACCATCACCTCCATCCCCTCACAGCTCTCAAAAGTTTTGAACCAGGAATTTAACATTTTAATTCTTTCTACTGGAAGCAGGAGAGGAAAAAAACGAAGGCATCTCGTCTGCAGGTTACATGGAAAGTACAAGCTCTCCTCATTCTAAGGCTTTTAAAACCTGAAAAGTAGTGCAATGAGTGACATTTTCTGATATGAGGGTATTTTCAATTCACCTCCCCCCCAACATCTCTTAATTCCCCAGTTTGTTACACAGCGTCCTCACCTTTCGGCATCCTGGTGAGAGGTGGGTCACAGCACTCCATGTGAAAGCCTCGGTCACATGAGTCACAAAACAGCATGTTATCCTGTGGAAGAGACAGACGGTTCTGGTTAACATCACATCAGGCCCAGCTCCCAGTTGCCACTGGCGTCAGACAGGCTGTGCCCAGTTCTTAACCACAAACGTATACAGTACTGGTTAGTTCTGAATCTCACTAGGTAACCAAAGATAAGTCAAGCAGAAGCTGTAAATGTTTGGTTCCAGAAGCACTCACTGCATTTTTGCCCTGATCTCGACAGGAGCTGCAAGTTTTGCATTCAATGCACTGCCATCGTAAGGCCTTCACTCGAACAGTTAGCTCTGGAGAGAACTTCAAACAGGACGGATGACCTATGAAAAAAGGATAAACAACCCCAATGAAGCAATTCCACTGCTATCACTGCTCCGGGACAGACACAGAGGAAGTCTAATTCATCACATCTTTCACATATAGGTTCGGATACCCAGAAGCTCCTTTTAGTTCAACACAGATCTTGCCAGGACTTGGTGCTTGGTACAACTCAAAAATGGATACGTTGCATAAAGTTTGGCAGTCTCTCTGCTAGTTAAACACATTTGGATTTAATGAAGACATTTTTGTGTAACAATTTGTTCTCTCTCAGAAATGAATCAAGATCTTTCTTACAGCTGAATTGTCCTATGTTTACCATTTTGAACACATGAGCAGGTGACTCTCACGTGAGGTTTCTGCGTACAGTGATCTTCTAACTTGACATTTTCTGTAGCCATTTGTAACTAATTATAGACCAGAGCCCATAGCAGGCCCTTTATAACTACATAACAAAAAGACTATCCCCCTGCCGCCAACAGTTTACAATCTGAGTACAAGACAAGGTAAAGCTGGTGGATACCAATAGATGTAAGGAGCACAAGGAAACAAAGAGAGTACTAGTTGCTAAATTAAGTAGTGGTCATAGTACATCAGCTACTCAAGTTTTTTGTAGGCATCATGGCAGAACAGAGTTTTAAGCAGAGATTGGAAAGGGGTTTTGTAGATGTTTATGGGGAGGTTCTCCCAGGCAGAAGGATCAGCATAAGAGAAAAATTCTCAAATAAGCGTATCTGGGCTAATAAATGGACAATGAATCCTGGCATCACTTAGGCAGTGAAGGTAAGTAGTTTGCATGTGATGTGGTATAGAGAAGAAATAGGGGTGAGTCTGAAAACTGATGTTTGCAGCAAGCATTTTGAATGGATATAAAATTAGGAAAGATAGGATTAGTCAAACCCAGAGAGGAGGAGGTTGCAATAGACAAGAAACCAGGTAAGGAGAACCTGTGTGAGAGTTTTAGCTGTGTGGATGACAGGAAAGGATGGAGCTTAGAGAAGTTATGCAAAAAGAAGAAGTGGCAGGACTAAGGGCTAGTATACACTAGAAGCACCGCACCAATGCAGCTGCGCCGCTGCAGTATGTCTGGTGAAGATGCTATATGCCAACGGCGGCATAATAAATCCACCTCCGTGAGAGGCAGCAGCTCTGTCAGCAGGAAAAGCTCTCCTGCTGACATAGCGCTGTCTACACCAGCACTTAGGTAGGTGTAACTTATGTCGCTGAGGGAGTGGCTTATTCAGATCCCTGAGTGACATAAGCGACACCAAAGCATGTGGTAGTGTAGACCTGGCCTTAGAGTGGCCATTATGGTCAACGGGAGAGCTGATCCAGTGCTGCAGGTAAAATGAAGTGAGGCCAAGGAGATGAGCAGCTAAATGATGAAGGGAGTCATCAACATGGAACAAAGTCACAGAGGATGACTGTGGGAGACAGAGGCCCTCTCTACACTTACCTGTGAGATTCGGTGGCAGTCGACAGGAGTTACGCAAAGTACACAAAAAATTTGCGTAACTCCCATCGACTGCTGAGCTTCTCTTCTGCGCGCCGTCTGCCCTGCACTATGCTACTTTTGTAGCTGGTCTTAGTACGTCGATTTCTGAATCGACTGAGCAGGTCTGCACTGCCACAGAACTCTCGTTGTTTTAGCCTTCTAAAAAGTTTACCAAGGGTCTACTGAACTAGCTTTGTGACAGTTAAATCCAACTGTCCCCCAGGCTGAAAGAGCATAAAGATCAGCTAGCCAAACCCTATTGCTCCCCATCCAGGATGCTCATGTGAGGTCACCATACTAGATCTTCCTGTCCCAGATGTACAGTTGTTTCCAGGAGCACTATCAGTGGTCACCTACCACTGTTGCCACAATCAGCACAAGAGATGAGCTCCTCAGGTTTCTTCTCACGATTTTGTTCTTTCGTACCAAGGCAGAAACTGCAGATTGGGATTGGTTCAGCAACCGGCTGTGAGGGAAAAGCAGAGATCAAAGAGCTCAATAATTTCTCTACAACCTGTTGTCCAAATTTTCAAATAATTATACAAATTACATAGTATGCAGAGGAAAAATTACATAGAATTATATGCAACTTAGTACTAACCACATGATTCAACATACATTCTGTCTTTCTATGGATGTGTCTGGGGATTGTAGCTTTAAGAGCAATTAACATACAAGTAATATTCCAGTAAAAAACGATATCAAGAGAACATTAAGGTTGCAGGTTAAGCGCTCACCCTTAATTTTGGCATTTCCCAACTCTAATTCTGTACTTCCAGTGTACCTCTCCTTTCTACACCTGTATTTAATTTTTAATTACACGATCACACACCAAGTGCTCCAATATATTATACCCCTTAGATCTTTGTCACATGTATTACTGTAGGTAAGTCTATGCCAGAAAGAGATGTGTGGATTTCATTTATATACAAGATGCTTCAATGTGGCTGGATCAACCCAGCAGTGGTGTCACTGCAAGTGGAAGACTGATTTTATGTAGCAATAATGTCACGTGGAGGACTCTGCTGCTATGTCCTTCTCTCCGCCAGTGCAGACTTCGGTGCACACCATACACAGCACAGAGACTGATCGGTATTATCCACAGTGTCCACCAGATGGAAGCACTCAAGACAAATGCTGTAGAAAACTCCTACAGTGTGTATCATGGGGCTAGAAGCTAACTGCACAACAGGACCTGGAAAGGAATGACTTATTTGGAAAAGAAAACCCAAAAAACTTACGGATAAGACCAGAAGTTTTAACTCTCACCCTCAGGTTAAGAAGATTTTAAGAGTAACCTATTAACAAATCTCCAAGTGCCTGCCCCACTGGTTCTGAATCTAATTATATCCCTGGGATGAATTAGCTGAGGGATTCCCTTCCCTTTCTTTCATTCTGGGTTAGGATTCTGGCTAAGAGACAAAAACCCCACAGAAAGATGGACACAACACACAGACATCTCTCTTCTCTTGTTGGCAGGATCTGACATGTTTCTTGTTGGAAGTGAAAACTAGGCAGGATGATCCAGGTGTAAATTTCTCCATCCACAGTTCGGATGATGATGTCCTCATTTAAAATTGGGAGAGGAAAGAATATACTAGGCAAACACAAACCTCATCTTTTCATTCCTGGTTAGGCTTAGGATACCACACAGTTAGTTGTTCATGCCATAGGAACTATGAGATTTTCTGGTGCATTAATTTCTGTTATGTGAATTGAGATTTTAGGAACCTTTACTCTCTTCCTTTTGTAGTGTCCTGTCAGATGTTTTTAACTCACTGCCTCTCCTTAGCTGCAGTCTCCTCTTTCTATACAGCACTTATTCCTCCAAGTGCAAATTACCTTATTATTAAACAACATGATCTCTGCCACAACAACATGACCACCTAGCTCTTACAGAGCTATTTTCATCAAAAGATCTCATAGCACTTTATAAAGGAGGCAAAGTATCATTATCTGCATTTTACATATGGGGAAACGGAGGTAAAGCAGTGAAGTGACTTGCCCAAAAAATCACCCAGCAGGCCAGTGGTAAAGCCAGAAGCAGAACCCACATCTCTCCAGTCCTACTCTTGCCTCTGGGCCACAGCAGCTCCTTCTTGATAAGAAGCCCAGCAAGAACACGTCCTCCTCTTTCAAAGCAAAGGTACAAGCAGTACAATGGTTTTAGGGTTTAATCCAGAAGTCTTCAATCTGTGTGGCATGCCCCGCTAGGGGGTGCAGACGAACGTTGGGGAAGAGGGCGCTGCAGGGCCTGGGCCAGACACTCCCATGGGAGTGGGGAGGGAGCAGGGAGGGAGCACTGCTAAACTCTACCCCAAACTCTGCTCTGGCCTCATCCCCCAACTGAGACTCCCGTCTCAGCTCCTGGTCCCACGCCCAGCCCTGGCTGCCAGCCGCAGTTCCCCGGCTTTGCCCATGGGGCTGCTCCCAGCTTCAGGCACCTGGCTGCGGCTCCTAGCCACTGTTCCCGACTCAACCTACAGCTGCTGTTCCCAATTCGGTCCCGGGCTCCTGGCCGTTGCGGTCTGACTACCAGCCGCAGCCCCTGGCCCCCACTCCCAGACCCAGCTGGGTGGGCATATGGGGAGGGAGATGAGCTAAAAATTTTGAGGACCACTGGTTTAAACCCATCAAAACAACCTTTGCTGACATTTTAAATTAATTATTTCTAATCAGTGATCGATTAGATCAGTCATTAGAATTTTTTAGACAGAATTTATTTCTCATTCATGAGCTTCTTTTAAACATAGTATGTTAATCTGTTTTGATTTCTACCTGTCCAAGTCAGCCAGCAACCTGCTCACTAAATAAAACCATGTCACATCCTGGATTTTATTGTGCCCGTTCTCTCATCCCCCCTCCGAAGGGAGATTTTGTTTCAGCCTGGAGTTCTATGGTCCATTTTCATAACAAATCTGAACTACATCAGAATAATCTTTCAGAGACAAGTTAGTATATGAAACAATAGTGCAGTTAAAAAATTACTTTACATAACTGACCATTAGACAATAAATAACGGTATCTCTACATTTACATCTGAAACTGTATAGCTTTCCAATTTAGTCAGAATGAAGAGCTAACATGATGCTGATGTGCCTTTGGTTAAGTCCTATTTGAGAGAAGCAATGTAACCAGAAGAGAGCTGAACAATGACATCTAAGTTTGGAAATGTGATTTTATATTATGCTACTAATTTTCAAAGGTGGCAAAATACCACCAACTCAGAAAGCAGAATTTAAGCAATTAAGGGTACTTAGAGATTTGTTTTGAATATAAAAGCTCTGTTCGGTTACAAAAGAGCAGGGATAAAAGTACTCAATATAAACAATATACTTTTAGTCCTTTTAGGACTGAATTCTGTATCAGATCCTAGTCTCAGTCACTCACATATCTCAAGGAAAACTTTACAGGTTTGCTTTAGTGAAGCCTCATCATCTTTAAAGGACTGTAAGATAATACAATTACTCCATACATTCAAATAGGTCCAAAAGATTTCTGATCTACTCTTGAAAGCCACAAGAGTGTCCAAGTCTCACACTAAGCTGTCATTTAGAAATGAACCAGAGGTGACCCAATGAAATGAATAAGCAGCAGGTTTAAGACAAACAAAAGGAAGTACTTTGTCACACAACGCACAGTCAACCTGTGGATCACGTTGCCAGATGCTGTGAAGGCCAAAACTATAACTGGGCTCAAAAAAGATTTAGATAAGTTCATGGAGAATAGGTCCATCAATGCCTATTAGCCAAGATGGTCAGGGATACAAGCCCATGCTCTGAGTGTCCAAGCCTATCACTGCCAGATGATGGGACTGGATCATTTGATAATTGTTGTATTCTGTTCACTCCCTTTGAAGCACCTGGCATTGGCCACGGTTGGAAGACCAGATACTGGGCTAGCTGAACTATTGGTCTGACCCAGTATGGCCATTCTTATGTTCTTATGAATTTAGGCCAAATGAATTCCCAGTGAAATTCAAAATCTTAGCTGTCCAAGTTTTCCTTTTTCCACAATATATTTTTTTTGGGTCAGGTATATCTGACTAGGTGGCCTCTCACCACTTAACATTTATGTATTAATGAAAATACAGTATTCCAGAACTCCTATGTTGTATATTATATTAACACCATTCATATTTTCAGAGACAGGGTTTAACTGATCGCTATATTTGGGAATGGGAAGGAATTTTCCCCCAGGGCAGATTGGCAAAGGCTCTGGAGATTTTTTGCCTTCCTCTGTAGCATGGGGCACAGCTCACTTGCTGGTGGATTCTCTGTGCCTTGGGGTCTTCAAACCATGGTTTGATGACTTTAATGGCTCAGTCGTGGGTTGGAGGTTTGATGCAGGAGTGGGTGGGTGAAGTTCTGTGGCCTGCATTGTGCAGGAGGTCAGACTAGATGATCATATTGGTTCCTTCTGACCTTAGAGTCTATGAATTTATGAGACTGTGCCTTACACCTTCTTACACAGTGGGATGACTAATATCCACAACACAACATGGAAGATATTTCCTATTTGAGGGCCCAATGCCCAACAGCATTTTTATTCACAGAATTACACTTCCGTTTGATAACTCGTTTTAAACAAAGACATATAAAAATATGCTACCTTAAAATTTCAAATTATTCATATTGTTCTTTTCATAAGGCATCTGCGGAGGTGATATTTAAAATCAGCAAGAGGCTGTGAAAGTCCTGCCTTTCTGAAATTTTAAAATCCTACATAGGTGAGAACTGTACTCCTTCCTCTGCAAGGGTGAAATGGACATTAACCTTGCTAGAATCAATTATTTGCCAAATAATTGTGCTCTAGAATCTAAACTTTTGCTTAAAAACATTACTTTGTAAATTCACGATTGAGACAAAATCTGAATCTGTGACCTAAGGCAAAGTTTCCATCTAAGAATGCAAACAGTTTATCTGAAGCAATCATTGGCAGGTGAAATGTGCCAATTCATTTCAGTACAGTTTTTATGCTGAAACCTATGGACAGTTTAAAAGCTATTTCATCGTTCAACCATTTTAGCAGAAACAGGCAGTCAGTGTTTATCCACCATTGCAGAATGCAGTAGTGGAATTCTGGGTGGCATGGGGACAGCTGATTATGTCATTGGCTTCAGGGGCAGAGAGCTAGCTCAAGTCATCACTCAAGCGTCTAGTCCTCTATGCTCCTGCTCCAGGACAAAGGAAGACAGAGATGCATGTCTTCTACAGTGTAAGAAGCTCAAGCACATTCTAAGTGCTAAAATCCCAAGCCACTTCTCTCCAGGTCCCAAAAGCCCCAGTAGTCAGAAGCTACATCTTTGCGCTGACAAATTCCTGTGTTTCTTGACTGCTTTCCCCCATCAGCACTGTTGCCAATACAGGTCCAGTGGCACATTGTCAAGTGAATATTTGGAGGGGAAACACATTCATAAAAACATTACAAAAACTGATCTGAGATAAATTTACCACTGAAACAAACACATGGAATACTAAACTGATTGCAGTATTCATTTTCATTTTTAAATAAAAACCTGTTTCTGAATTTGTCAATATCTCATGATACCTAGTACAGTTAACCATTAAGAACTTGAGTGGGGTTACTGTGGAATTTAGGTTCAGCAGGCTACAGTATGGCACTCAGTAAGAAGGAGCAAATAAGAAAGGTACAAACCAATGAGCCAGGATCCAATTAAATGCTAGGTGGACGTGAGGGGCATACTGCAGTGAGGTTACTTCATTACATTGTTTATCCCAGCAGCCTCCTCCCAAGGAATCAACTTCCAAGATCACCTGCACAGCAGAGAATTTCCACTTTTACAAGTGCTTTTCTCATCCTTTACCCATCTACTGAGAACATTTCTCAGTGATGGGTAAACCTGCCTTTTTCTATGCTAGGGATACAACTTCGTTTTAAAATATTTCAAGAATACTAAAGATTTGGGATGAAATCCCGCCTCAAAATCCCAAAAATCCCAAAAAAAGATTTGGGAGTTTTGCCATGAACTTCAATGGGAATTTCATCCATGGATGAAATATAGTTGAAACGTCCTGTCAGAGAGCCAGAGACTATGTTAATGGGAGTTTCCTGAGAAGCTGAAAAGGACCAAACCGTATGTAGAGGACAAACGCTTCTGCTGCAGGATCTTGCTATCCTCTATATTACAGCTGGATCTAAAACTACTCGTTGCCATTAAAATGTGCATATGCATCACGCTTCTGTTTATCTCCTACAAGAACTCGCAGATACCTGAAGCACAGTGTAAGGTAACAGCTGAACCAACCCAGCATATTATTAAAGATGAACTGCAAAACTAAAATAAAAATTGACTCCTAGATGTGTGCGGAATACAACTAACCAGGTTTTAAGCGGCATCCCACAATACCTAACTTAAAATATTAACTATAGCTTCATTTTTACAGTTCACTTTTGAATGGTTTCAGACAGTCTCGTTAATGCTGTTTCAGATGTCAGATTTCCAGCTATTCTATTCAGTTTCCTATACCATGAATGAAGGGGGTATCTGCATGCTTTCCAGTGATGGCTAAAATGATGTGAGGTTTCTGTCACATGTGTTTCTCTCTTTCCTTCTCTTTCTTCTTCTCCCCAGTGGGAAAAATGTACATGGCTGCACGTTTGGGGTAGACAGGACAATTGACAAAGCTTAAGAGTTGGTTGCACGAACTAGCTTGCAGATTTTTTTGGTCCTTAAATACTTCCATTCCAGGCTGCAGAAAAAAATTGTAAGTCTATATCCCTACACTGGAAACAAGTTCACTCAGGATAGTTGTTCTCAACCAGCAGTCATTGCCCTTTGTGGATAATCCAATTTGGCATCCATGCCATGCCATTTATTAAAGCAACCTACTAGTACAGCAGGCAAAAGTGTTATGGTACTTCCTTTGGGAATAAGCATCGATGTATTTCATGCAGCTGACGCCTGCACAGACTTCACTTAGAACTCACTTATCCCGAGAGAATTTTAAGTCTCAATACAATTAAAAACCTGCGTTATCTCTTTCTTGATCTTCTGTGCTCTTCTTATCACTGATTCTTTCCCCTTTTTGCTCAGTCCTCTAAAGTAAAGGATCTTGTAAATGTAGCACTCCTTCAAAGACTGAAGAAGATTTAACCCTGATCTAGTATGCACAAGGAGAAGATCTTTTCATTCACAGCTTGAAGACTTCCTGTTTTCATCAATTCTGAGAGACTCTACAAAAAAGACACTAAAAGCAAACATTTTTACATGTCAAATCAGCTCCAATTTTTGTATTTAATATCTCACCCTATAACACATTTAATTTTTTTTAGGATAATTATAAGGCTGAACGGAGATGTGAGCCTTGGGACAGTATCCCTATATCTGAGAAGCATAAATGTAAGGATGGAAAGATCTCACTACTGGTCTGTTTGCTCAGCAAAGAAAATCCTGGCAAGTGAAGAATATATGCACACAATAAGAGATCCAGGAAAACAAGATGAGAAGCAGCCAGCTCAGCTTCATGCTGCAGATTTTTGGCAGACATTCAACTCCTTCTGCTGTTTTTCTCGCAAGAACATCTATCTGTGTAATGTCATCAGATCCAGAGGGGGAGGGAAGGAGGAAGGGAGAGAGAGAGAGTTTTATAGGCAGCCAACCTCTCAGCACGTTACTATACAAAGGATGTCTAGAAAAACCAACTTGCTGTACAGACTCAGAGACTGCACGCCTCCTAAAGATATCTGCAGAGAAGAGAACTGCCTATGGAAAGGAGAAAAGACTACCTAAAGAGACTGTTTTCAGCCAGTGAGACAAGGTGAATGAGGCAATAATACCTTTTATTGGACCAACTTCTGTGGGTGAGAGACACATTTTCGAGTTTACACAGTGCTGTTCTCCAGATCTGAAAAAGAGCACTGGGTAAGCTTGAAAACTTGTCTTTTTCACCTACAGAAGTTGGTCCAATAAAAGGTACTACCTTACCCCCCTGGTTTCTCTAATGTCCTGGGACCAACACAGGGACAAAAACACTGCATTAAGCTAGTGGCTCAGTTTTGCAACTCGCAAAATTCATGGAGGAAAAAAATAATCTATCCTCTAACTCCACAGAAAAACCTCCTGGGCTACATAAGTGAGCCCCGGGGTCAGTGCAGGTCACGGTCAACAATCTGGATGTGCTACACGTCCCACTGGAATTTCAGTGCTGTCAGATGCTCATCAGATATCAGCACCACCTCTATCCCTTCACTGCATATACGTCCACACACACCAGAAGGTTTAGAACACAACCCTGCTTTGGGGAAGAAGGATCTACATAGTCATGTGGCTGGGAAATAGAAATACTGAAATCTTGCAGACATAAAATTAAAATCATGTTGTACAAACATACACCTAGATGCTTACGTTGCCCTTGTAAGAGAATGTATAACCTACCACATGGTGACTATTAAGAGAACTGCATCAGGAAAACAGAGCTACAGTATATTAAATTTACCAGATAGGACTGCGATGGGCTAAGCCACAATCCGTTTATTCTGGTTCAAAATATTCAATGCTATTTCAAAAATGTACCTGCTGCTCAAATTGACCCAAAATCTGTCTTTTGTGACTGCAGCTGCAAAAGGAGGGGAAAGACTGGAACCAGAGAAGACAGGAGAGACATAACACCCATATCCTGTGAAGGAAATTATTTGTAATGGAAGAAACCATGATCCTGTGGGCCAGGCCAAGGTCTAGGGAGCCAAGAGACCTAGGAATCTATTCCCAGCCATATCAACCTTGGCAAAGTCACTTCACCACTGTGCCCCTAATTTCCTCATCTGTAAAATTAAACTACTGATATTTACCTTCCTTTGTAAACAGCTTTGAGAACTATGGCTGAAAAGCCCTATATAAGTAGGGAAATGTCATTTTGCAAGAGAGGTTTGAACCAGATTTGAGTGCAGTTTTAGGAATTGCACAATCAGCCACCATTCCCCTCCTCTCTCTGAGTGCCAACAAATCACAATTCCTGTTGCTCTCTGCAAACAGGACAGTCAAGCGATAATATAAGACAGCATGAAGTTAAAACACCAGAAACTCCTTAAAATACATTTTTTGTGTCCACAGAAATAGTCTCAGCAGTTTATTTCTAAAAAGTATCTGAAGGAAAGTTCCACTGCAATAATGCGCATTCCTCTATATACCTGTCTTTCTATGGGCATTTTCCTTAGAAGAGATTCACCGAAGTGAGCCGCGTTTGACAGAAACCAATTGGCATATGATTGCTGCCAAAAAGCAAAGTGGTTTGGCTCTTCAGGAGAGCAATATACAGGGTATGTCTACACTACAGCTGGGAGCATGCCTTCCAGCCGGGGGAAACAGATACATGCTACACATAGCTGCATGGATGCTGAGGCATGGATTAGCAGCCTAACTACAAGCCCGCCCAACCCCATGGGTCTGTACCTGGGTGATGACATAGTCTAGCCACCTGAGCACAGCCCTAGGGTGTTGGACAGGCTTGTACTCAGGTGGCTGGCCTGTGCCACAACGTCTGTGCTGCTATTTTTAGCATACTAGCTTGAGCAGAGCTAGCACATGTATGCCTGCCTGGCCTGGAAAGCACTCTCCCAGCTGCAGTCTACAGACATACCTATGGAGGCCAAATTACTACACTGCACTACAAAGAGGATCAAAGAAAACACATTTATCTTAATGGCATTATGTGAATAGATAACACAGCCTGACCTTGAATACAGTGCTCAAGTTTGGTCACCTCATCTCAAGCTCTACACCAGAAAAAGTGGAGATCCAGAGAAGGACAATGAAAATAATTTAAAGGCAGGAAGCGAGGACAAGGATCACATACAAGGAAAAGGAGAGATGATGATAGAAGTATAAAATAAGGATCACACAAATCTTTTAATTTATCCATTTTCATAATGGAAATGGAAGGGGCATCTGAAGTGAACAGGTAACTATGAAAATACCTGCTTTTTTTGTTTTTATGAAAATGGGAGTTATGTCACACTGGAGGGGACATCTGAAAGGGTGCCACATTTGTGCAGCTACAGTGAGATGGGGAAGTTAATAGCTTAGATTTTACATTGGCACACAGAAGCTGAACTCATGGCAGCCACATCATCACCTGTAAGGTCAACAGAAAAAACTGCAGAAACAAAGTCAAGGGATGAAATTTCAAACATATAACAAGGAGAAACAATTTTTCATTTTGAAATTAAAAGTTTATTGGATAGTCATCACAAAAGGAACTTTATAGCATGAAAGATATTCAGATGCTATAATGATGGGGGACAAAATAAATATCTAAGTACACAGAAAATATTTTTGCATTTGCAATTCACCTCTGAAACACCAATTCTCAATCCCATGACATGAGGTGTTTGGAGTGCTTGTTGATAGCGAGCCTTTATCTCATATGGCTGGGTCTCCCAAATTACCATCAGCACTACGCCGTTCTGGACACCACTTCTTCTGAATCATTACAGAATCACTACAACCATCTGCTCTTGTACAGGACTATGCGTAACAGAGGAGAAAATCCCAAGGTTGGGCAAGTAAAACTTCTCCCAGTGTTGTTAGCATGTCCTTGATTCAATTCGGAGAATCATCCACGTTGTTTGCAGAGGTCAGATTCACCCTGGGAGAATTCTCCATCTCCAAGTTACCAGCCAACAAAGTAAGGAACTGGGTTCCAGTTTCCCAATCTGCAGTTCATATCTGGCCTCCGATTCAGAACTCAAGCAATACTACTTACTGATAATTATATGAAGCTCTCTATCCAAAGCAGCATTCTGCAAATTTCCCCTGCCTTGCTCTTGTGGCAGGTACTTCCCCCATTTTCCCAGGAAAGCTATGGGGTCATCTTTACATGCCAGGAGTCTGAAAACTGTAGATGGTCATACCACTCCTTTACAGATAGTGAGGCGTTTTCTCCAAGAGGCCATAGCCTTATACAACTATGGCAGACAAATATACCACCAGACTAACAGAATGATGTTTCTCCCAAATCCCAATCTCTCCCACAGCCACTGGGGGCAGTCTGCGTGACATCTCTGATGATGTGGTTGCGGAACACCAGGGAATAAATAGTTGGCTCTTATATTGCTTCTAAAAATGACAAGGTTTCTTCTGGTCATTGTACAAATAATTTCCACAAGCAAAGTGAATCTTTCTAGTTTTGGGAACTATTACAGCTTCATGCCAAGATTAGTCATTCCTGTGACAGGAAAGAAACACCACCTTGATCAGAGTCTGAATCTGAACTGCCCCTAACACAGGAGCATCCGATGTGATACAGAGAACACAGAAACACTGCCTGGCACAATGCCAGAGTGGGCACAAAGGGATTAAAAAGACATTAGAATTCACTGTCTGGTGAAAAATTTGAACTCCAGGATTCTATTTCCAGTTTATTCAGCCCTACCACACAGCTTAACCAATGGGATCCAGCCTCACTACCAGTTCAGCTCTGTTCACCTAATTATGAAGGGCAAAGCACTCACTTTGTCTATACCCCTTCTCTACCAAAAGCCACTACAAACAGCTTTCTAAGGCCTCCCTTCACAGCAAGATTTAACAAAGTCTCATGTCCTTGATCCACAGTCCTCATTAATATGTCTAACACAGCACAAAGCCTTCAGAGCCATTCTCCTTCCCCTCTGCTGACTGGACAAGCACAGATCACGCCTACAGCAGTAGTCTTACACAGACTTTAACAGCAGGACCAAAAAGACCCCTGACAAATACACACACACAGACCCCTGCACTGCACCAGCAAACATGTTTGCTGCTCAGAGATTGGATATGTACTGGTATCCCCGTATGCTTGAAAAGCAGATGAAAAGTCCATGCTGATTGTGACGTACGCTAGTCACCACAGTTTTACTGATAGGTAATTAAGATAATATACAATATTCTAACCCATCCAAATACAACACAAGTGATATCTCTCTATATGTAGATGAACATAACCTGATAGCACTGGTAGCCCTTTTGTACATATATTAATGGTCACCACATCCTGAAGCTTACACAGTACAACGTTTAGGAGCAACATTACCTCTTGTTCTTTCATACACTCTCCCAAGGAGTTCACTACAAGCTTCAGATCAGTTGGAAGGCACAAGGCTTCATCCAAAGGCCATCAATATTAAACAATTAGGAAGAAGCCTTGCAGACTTTAAGAATCCACATACCTGAGTACACGCTGTATTTTTAAAAACAAATCTTAAAACATCATGTATACAACTCTTAGGCAGCAGTTGCTGTGCAAAAGACTTGAGACTTTTAAAATCAGACTGGACAAAACACTACAAAGTAAGGGCAAGGAGTTGGAATCGGTGACCCTTTCTATGATTCATAGCATCTCGGTAGTGTCAGAAGTACCCATTTTATGGATGAGTAAACAGAGTGGTAGATTAAATTGCCCAGGTCCCAGTGAGTCAGTGAGAGAAAACACCACTACAAGTCAGGGGAGTCCAGACTCCCAAGTCCCACGTTTAGGTAACAATGGTCTATACGTATAGCTGTATAGTGGGGATATGGAATTTGTTCTGTCCAATTTATCCCTAACAGTGTGCTGAACTGATAAGGGTGAATGGGCAGTTCAGAAAGCATATGTTATTCAGAAGAATTCCAACATCGGTGGTATACATCTAACACAGCCTACGCTACCTACAGTGAAATTTCTTAAGCAGTCTACAGGCTTTATTGTATTTTGGAGGTAGGGGTCCCTAAATACTGCTGACTATCAGGATAATGAAACAGGCTCTAAACTAACCCCATTCCTACACTATCCCACCTGATATGGGGAGCAGTATTGGCATCTGCTCCAGAGAAAGGTGTTCACATATCCTGCAAGATTTCTTGGGAGATAAGGATTCTCACTGTAGTCCTCAGATTTGGAAAATAAAGATACAAAACTCTCTGCTAAGTAAAACAGAACCAAGATTAACACTACTTACAACAGCTCTCCAAGTCAAATTTAGTTCATGATTCCTTGGAAAAGCAAACAGCGATATACACCCATTTACCTTCTCTGCACAGAGAGCAGAGGTCATAGGAATCAGCAGTCTTCTATCATAAACAGGAATTTGTATTGCCAGATTTTCTATTGCCAGCACATCACGTATTTCTTTTTAATAAGAATTCAGGATTTTCTTTTGGCTAATAGGTAGTTATTTTATCCAAAGTTTCAACCATTCTTAACTACCTAATTTCAACCACAGCAGCGACATTCAGGGAGTGGAAAAATTAAAGCAGTGCACCAACTTAGCCAGCAAACCGGAGGAGTCAGTGACCTGCTGTCATTCTCTGTGCTGTTTGTTCTCCTTACATAACAGAGCTTTAACACTAGACTCAAGCTCTTGTGTACTTCGCTATATACTCCAGCGTCCACCCGCCCAGTCTGTCCATATTTTAAAGCTCTCTGTGATAAATAAGGTTTCTTTATTAACTGCGCTTCAGGGATGTGTCATTCCACATCTGCCAACAGTCTCCTAGACAGAAAGCACTAACACCAGGGTTCCAGCCAAAATGCTGGGCCAATTTCATTTCATTAAAGGCCGGCATCCTGTATTTAACTCCTATTGAAACGGTGTCAGAATGTGCTGTTCAGAACCCAATTTTTCTAATGCGCACAGTTGACAAACACCTTAGTGCCGCAGTCTTTCCACAGGCTCACCACCTTTTGGATTTTTTTTTTTTTTTTTAGCACCAATATTCCAGCGTCTGCCATTTCCTTTGACAAAGTCCCTCACATAGCGCATTGTCTCCATTATTATCAAGGAAACTCAAAAATGGATGCTATTTCTGACACATTGGTTATTAGGAACTGCTTCACCTGTTCATTAATCAAACAAATCAAGTTCAGAGTAATTTTCTGGCACTTGGGTTTCCAGAGTTACATATAGTGCAGATGGAGGCCATCTGTTAGAAGCCATGACTTTCAGAGAAGAACAATCTCCCCTTTCCAAGGAACAAGCTGGAACAGAACAAATCCTAATCCTGCTCCAGCTGGGACCCAATGCCAGCACAACTAGACTCTGAGTCTAATTACACCACTGTAGCTGCTGCAGATCCTTTGTGCACCGTCTTCACCAGAAAACCAGTCCACAAACAACTTTACTTACTAGCAATGGAATTGTGTCCCAAGACACAGAGTAGGCCTTTATTTTAAAGGGTTCTACAGTACAGCAAGGGCAGCATTAGTGGATAAAGGCCCTCCCAAGACCATCAACCATGCATATCTGCCTTTGATAAGTGAATTTTCTTCTTGGATAAATGAAGTTTGGCTTCAACTTTGAGAATCATAGTCCAGTGGCCTAGGGCTGCATCTATGCTGTTTGTGATGGGGCAGGAGAGCCCCACAAGAACAAGACCTTAAGGAAGCTGTGTCCATAATACTCCAATAGAAGTGACAATCCTATACTGCTATAAATATACACAGATACAAATTGCAGCTAGTTTGCTTACTCATTCTGCACAGCCATATCAGATATGTTCCTTAAGGCAAACAGATTACTACTGCACTAAAGTAAACACTTCTCCCATGACAAACTCTCCTGCTCTTCAGCACCAGAATTGCTTCTGCATAGTTCTATGATTATAGGGAGATCTCCTGCAGGACAGTGTTTAAATATTTCCAGACTAGCACAGCCCTCTCTACCTTTAACTGACATAATAAACATTCCAAGGGAAGTAGACATTTTTAAAATGTAGGTGATTTAAAAAGAAGACTGTCCCACTCTCATGCTGGAAATGCCCAGCTTCCTCACTAATATATTGAGAAGTGCAAAGTAATACATATTGGAAACCATAATCCCAACTATATACACAAAATGATGGGGTCTAAATTAGCTTTTACCACTCAAAAAAGGGATCTTGGAGTCATTGTGGATAAGTCTGAAAACATCCACTCAATGTGCAGAGGCAGTCAAAAAAGCTAACAGAATGTTAGGGAGCATTAGGAAAGGGGTAGATAATAAGACAGTAAATATCATAATGCCATTATATAAATCCATGGTAAGCTCACTTTGAATACTACATGCAGTGCTGGTTGCCCCATCTCAAAAAATCATACATTAGAAATGGAAAAGGTACAAAGAAGGGCAACAAAAATTATGAAGGGTACGGAACGGCTTTCATTATGAGGAGAGATTAAAAAGACTGGGACTCTTCAGCTTGGAAAAGACAGAACTAAGGGGGAATATGGTAGAGGCCTATACAATCATGACTGGTGTTGAGAAAGTGAATAAGGACATTTTATTTACCCCTTCAGCTAACCCGAGAACCAGAAGGGACCCAATGAAATGAATAAGCAGCAGGTTTAAGACAAACAAAAGAAAGTACTTTGTCACACAACGCACAGTCAACCTGTAGAACATGTTGCTAGGGGATGCTGTGAAGGCCAAAACTATAACTGGGCTCAAAAAAGATTTAGATAAGTTCATGAAGGATAGGTCCATCAATGGCTATCAGCCTAACTGGTCAGGGATGCAACTCCATGCCCTAGATGTCCCTAAGCCTATGACTGCCAGATGCTGGGACTAGAAGACAGGGGATCACTTGGTAATTGCTGTGTTCTGTTCACTCCCTTTAAAGCATCTGGTATTGGCTACTGTCGTAAGACAGATACTGGGCTAGAAGGACCAGTGGTCTGAGCCAGTATGGCCATTCTTACATTCTAACGACTCCATTCTTCCCTCTTCTTAGCTGACTTCTGCATATGCATTGTTATAATGTTAGTTCAGCAAAACTTCATACAGTCATTTTAAAAAACTGTCTGCATTATCAGAAACTTCAACAAAGCAAGATCACACAAAATCTTTCAGAAGGAAAGGTTCCCATTTGCATCATCCAGTCTCTTCTACTTCATCAAACTAATATCAGTCAACAAAATGCGATGCAAAAAAAGGCAAATATTCTTAGGGCTATTAACAGCAATGTTGTACATAAGACAAGGGAGGTAACCTTCCCGCTAGGCACTGGTGAGCCCTCAGCTGGAGTACTGTGTCCAATTCTGGGCACCACACTCAGGAAAGATGTGAACAAACTGGAGAGAGTCCAGAGGAGAGTAACAAAAATGATGAAAGGTTTAGAAAATCTGACCTATGAGGAAAGGTTAAAAAACAGAGCATATTTAGTCTTGAGAAAAGAAAACTGAGCAGGGACCTGATAATAGTCTTCAAATATGTTAAGGACTGTAATAAAGAGGACGGGGATCAATTGTTTTCCATGTCCACTGAAGGTAGGCAAGTAGTTATGGCCTAAATCTGTAGCAAGGGAGATATAGATTAGATATTAGGCAAAACTTTCTAACGGTCAGTGTAGTTAAACTCTGGAATAGGCTCCCAACGGAGGTTGCGGAATTCCCATCACTGGAGGTTTTAAGAACACGTTGGACAAACCCGTCAGGGATGGTCTAGGTCTACTTGGTACTGCTACAGCACAGGAGGCTGGATTTAAAGATTTCTTGGGGTCCTTTCCAGTCCTACACTTTTATGATCTCATAGCACAGTTTAATTCCTGACAGCGGGCCACCAGGACAGGCGACACTCTCTCCATTAAGCAGAACCATTCATCAGGACAAAAACAAAGTTTACCATGAAAAAATTATTTAGTCAAGTCTAATAGCACTGCTGGTTGAAAATAAGGCAGCGTGCAATTTCTTTGACTCTTAAGAGAATCCTGAATTTCAGGAATCAAGACTTCTGGGTTCCATTGGAACTTTGCCACTAATTTTCAGTGTAACCCTAGGCATCAGTTCACCTGTCTATAAAACAGAGAGAACACCCACTGGATCAAGAAAAAGACAGTAACAGTCCAAAACACCACCTATCATAGTACTGCAACCTTTTGCACCATTAGGATACAGGGGTGGCCAACCAGTGATCTGTCAATTTCACTCCGCCTCTTCTCCCCAGGGCTGCATTTGTCTGAGCAAAGAGCAAATGGGCCACCCCTAGGATAGAGTATCTTATTTATGCAAAAAAAATAATACATTAATGTCATCTTAAAGTTACAATTAAAGTCAGAGTTGTACAGCAAAAATAACTGACATTTCATCTGAGATATCAGTACATTTGATTCCTGTTGCTTGTTAAACATTTTTGTTATCTTTAGTAAATATAATAAAATATGCAACATGTGCTATATGGTCGACAGGTAGTAGCTGTAACAAGATTATCTTCTGCATTTAACCTTTTTTTTTTTTTTAAATTCCTTCTAGCTCAGCAGTTTTCAACCTGTGGCCCGGGGACCCCTGTAGGTCCACAGACTATGTCTAAGGGGTCCATGAAAGGTTGCCATTACCATAGAACAATCGTTTTCAACCTGTGACCCACAGGAGTCTGCATAACTATTTGAAACTTTTTAGGAATCCGCAAATGAAAAAAAAGTTTAAAATCACTGCTCTAGCTCAACTTCCATCTACACTCCCAAATCCCTCAATCACACACTGGGCAACTTACAGATCGTGCCAAACAGCAGGCTTTCCCCTTTGTTAGGCTCAATCATGAACCTATGTGTCTGCTAAATGTTTTGAGATCTTGGAACTATGGGTGCAGTGTGTTGCTCCCACTGTTGCTAGAAAAGAGTAGTGTCAAAAACTTAGCTATGACTACGTACCAAGTGTGTTGTGAAGGATGCTTATTATTACACAGATCAGAACAGTCTTACTGTTACTTTGTGCTTGCCCCCAATGTTTGCTGAATCCACCTGTTTTATACTTAAATTGTAAGCTCTTTGGAGCAAGGAACTTTTTTGTTGTGTGTTTCTACAGTGCCTGGCACAGTGAGTCTGGGGCCACCTGGAACTACCACACTATAAATAAATAATAATTAGCAGTGCTCCTGTGACAAATGTGATCAGTTAATGAAGTGCCTTAAACCAGAGACCTGTGGTCAGATATGCAGATTTGACAGCTTCTTAGAACACAATGCAGTCCCTTGGCAAGAAAAATTAGAAACCCCTGCTTTTTTATGCAAAGTTGCTTATTTGAAGATTTTCAATACTCTGGGAAGACTTTCTTTTGAAATACTGCAATTTCCTCTCCAAACATCTTGAATCTTCCAAAAGCTAGTACATCTGCATAGGAAATTTCCCAATATTAAACATGGTATGTAACACTCACTTCATATACTCAAACTTACTTAAATATGAATTACTGTTTATATTTCACAATTCAGTCAAATTAACTGAAAAGCTCAAACATATGATCTTATGAGAAATTAACCTTTGTTGCTAGACAATTACAAACTTTTATACCTCAAGATAAGCAAATAAATAAAAGTATTACTACACAGATATATGAGGTAAAATAGCAGGTAGCACAGAAACTCACCAGGTTATAATTAAAACAACCTTAAAAACAACAGCCATGTCAACGAAGCCCCAGTCACCCTAGAACATTTCAGCCTATTGCTCTCCAAATTCCTTTCCCTGCACTTTACTGTTCAAGGTTTTCCCATCAGAAAATAGGGCCAATAGAAGCTACGGTTTAAATAATAGAGAAGTGAACAACAACAAAGACAATAGTTTCCACCTACTAGAGAACAGAAGTGAGGGCAAGCACAGCACTTCAGAACTGAAATTAAAGCTGTCTACCTCCCCCGTGTCATTAACTATCATCAGATAGAGAAATATCCAAACCTCAATGCTGAATTCTGCCCAGAAAATCTGTTTCAAAATCTAGATAACGTTTCTGGAAGACATCAGACTTCACAATTGGAAGGGTGTTTCTATTGCATTAGTCTCTGAAGCCAAAGTCCATGCTTTGGATCTTTCTTTGCCTGGATGCTATAATGTGTTATTAAAAGGATACTCCACTAAAATTTGGCATCAAAATTATATTTTCCAAAAAGAAAAAATTTTACTTAACCTATGCCAAGTTTTCAGAGGTTTTCTTAACATGTCAACAGAAAAACATTTATATAAACATTCCCCTGGAGTGTTTGCAACCCAATCATAGTTGTGCACTTTAGAATGAGAACCTGAAAATGAAATCGACTAGAAACTAGCTATAAACAATTGATACTTGATTTTTAGTTTCATTGTTCGAGCTAAGAGAAATGCATGCAGTAAACTGCATACAACATAAATTAGATTTTTCACGTGTTTGTTTTTAAACTTAAAGAATTATCAGAAGTATAGCAAAGAAAGTTCATTTAAAAATTCCTGGATAAAATTTTCTAAATCAAGTGCCTGCACTTGGCTCCTAAATCTACATTTAAGTACCTAAACAAGTTTGGCACATTCATCAAAGATGCTGAGCACCTGCAGTTCTTACTGACTTTAGAGGAAGCTCCTATTGCTCACCACCTCTGAAAATCAGGCCAGCATTATTTAGATAACTAAACATTGCTTTAGAATCCTAAATTTGGATTGTGATTCTTTAATGATATATGATTCTTTAATCTGGTAAAATCACTTTAAACACAATGAAAGGCTAAGAGAAAGTGGCAGTGGAGAAACCCAAACGATATTCACAGTTTTTCCTAGGCTGATTGTTTGAGGTTCATCTGTTGCAAACAAATGTTAGAATTATACAATTCTCAAACTTCTAAAACATAGGTGGGATGGGTAACTCAGGGGATGGATTATAGTATACTGAGCCTTTCACATCTGGATTGCTGGTTCAAATGCAGCCCAGAACAGCAGTGGGTGACAGTTAGCACCAATTGATGGCTATGCCACGCATTTTCTACAAGGGAAATAAATTGCATCTCAGGTCAATTCTTACTAGACCCGTCTTCATATCTCAAGGATATGACTACACTGCAGTCACCACTGACCCATGTCAGCTGACTTGGGCTCACAGTTATCAACAGGCTATGGAGCTGTTTAATCGTGGTGTAGATATTCAAGCTCAGGTTGGAACCTGCCCCCTCACAGGTTCCCAGAGCCTGAGCCCAAACATCTACACCACAAATAAATGGCTCCAGAGCCCAAGCCCACAAACCCAAGTCAGCTGATACAAGTCCATCATGGGTGTTTAATTGCAGCGTTGACACACCCAAACACCATAACAGAGGCAAGTCTATGGCCTGAATGGGATCTGGAGACTGAGCTCTTCTCAACCTCCGAGGTGGTCTCACCATGTCACAGTCAAAGGCTGTCAGAAGAATCACGCACTACCATTACTCATATGTATTTGTTCTGTGAATAAAGGAACAAGTCTCCAGTGCTGACAATGAACACCAAATTCATTAAAACAAAACACAAGGACTACAGAAACAAAGAAAATATTTCTCAACCTTTAAAATTCAAATACATTTATTCAAGGGTTGCCATGCTGACATCTGCAGTCATTGTTACTATATCATACAAAAAGTTGGATGCCCTGCCTTTGTCACAATCACAAATACATCCTTCCCAATCACCCAAATACCTCTTACCTTAAACTATGTCATGACCAGCAGACCAATTAAAACTGGTGGAACTTTGAAGATGTGCTAACAATACAACACACCCTGACAGGCAGTAATGATCCTAGTGAAGCTAGTTAGAAACTTAGCATGGGTCATGCAGCGTACACAAATAGTATTTGAAAAGCAACATTCTGGGTAGAGTTCAAGGAGGAGCATGGCTACAGTCAGCAGGATTGGGCATTATAGTTTTCTTCAGTAAGTGACCATGTGAACTTTCTGTCATAGCTCCAATGCAAAGGTTACAGGAGAAATCCCTGATCTGAGCAGCTACAAAGCAATGCATATGTGTTTGTAATTCCACAGGCAATTGGGCATTTTTTAACATCTTGATTTAAATCACCATTAGTGTTTTATTACGGGATATAGGTGGGGAACAAAAAAAATTATATAGAATTTGTGGTATTCCACGTTTTCCTTCATTGTATTTACACAACCGCATTTTAAGAAATTGCCATGGAACAATCCCACTGAAGGCGCATACTGGTGCCACAATATTAGTACACAACTAGCTCTGCTGCCTAGACAGTCTGTCTCAGATTGCTGACACTAAGATGTACTAAGATGGTTCCCACACAGAAGAATGTACAGGGGGGTACGGCAGGGCCTGGGACAGCCCCCATGGGGGGGCAGGGAGAGAGTGCCACCAGCTCCACTCTGGCCCCAGCCACAGCTCAGCCCAGCTCCTGCTCTCAGCTGCTGGACCCCACTCCCAGTCTGGGGAGGCTGACACATTTTATTACTGGTAGTGTAAAAAACTGTGTAGACCAGACTTTATTAATACTAAGAACATTAACTTAGAGAGACAGAGGAAGCTCCAGGAAGCTGCAGGGATTAAGTATACTGCTCTCTAATCCCACTCAGTGCAGGTCTATGTCCCACAGTGCTGAAAGTAACAGTGCTCTGTTTACAATAGTGCTCTCACCGGTACAGTCATTGATGGATCTTCACTAGTGCCAGCAGGTCACGGGAAGTGATTATTCCCCTCTATTCGGCATTGGTGAGGCCGCATTTAGAATACTGTGTCCAGTTTTGGGCCCCCCACTACAAAAAGGATGTGGACAAGTTGGAGAGAGTGCAGCGGAGGGCAACCAAAATGATTAGGGGGCTGGAGCACAGGACTTATGAGGAGAGGCTGAGGGAACTGGGCTTGTTTAGTCTGCAAAAGAGAAGAGTGAGGGGGATTTGATAGCAGCCTTTAACTACCTGAAAGGGGGTTCCAGGGAGGATGGGGCTAGGCTGTTCTCGGTGGTGGCAGATGACAGAACAAGGAGCAACGGTCTCAAGTTGCAGGGCGGGAGGTCTAGGTTGGACATTAGGAAAAAGTTTTTTACTAGGAGGGTGGTGAAGCACTGGAATAGGTTACCTAGGGAGGTGGTGGAATCTCCATCCTTAGAGGTTTTTAAGCTGAGGCTTGACAAAGCCCTGGTTGGGATGATATAGCTGAGGTTAGTCCTGCTTTGAGCAGGGGGTTGGACTAGATACCTCCTGAGGTCCCTTCCAACTCTAATATTCTATGATTCTATGATTCTAGTGGTAGCAGTAATGGGAAATTTTAGGGAAAAAAAGCTTCCTAGTGTCTTCAACTCTCAAAGCTTGTAAGATCATGAGAAAGAACCCTGCCTGGAGCATGAAGCTGATTAGAGAGACATTGAGACCTCATCAGTAACAAAAGGATGTCAGCAATGAGACCCGCTCCCCAAGTTGAAAATAATTTAGTCAATGTGGGTGGGACAAAATCACTTGCAGCACTGTTGCAGAAGGCATTATAGAGTCTTGCAGTGCAAAAGGGACCCTTAGTTGGAAACTAGTCTTTACTTGAAAATGAACTTGTTGACATAACATCCCCAGTGGCAAAACAGGGGCAGAAGAGAAACTGACTGTGTGTCAATTTCACTCTGTCAACTTGATTTTGAAGGTGGAGAGATCAAAAATTTTATACAGAGAGAGGGACAGAAAGAAACTGGAGAAAAATAAGCACAGAAAAGCAGATACTAAAATATAGAAGGTAAGTGTTTCATTTTACAATGAATCTGTACCCGAGTTTCTTTATGATACAGTACAAATAACTTGGTTTCATTAAGATATATTAAAGTTGTTCATTCCATTGTGCCTTGTCCTCCATCCCTTCCCCCATTTGCTTTATCCCCCTGTTGAGTTTTCATGTGCTAAAATTAATTTTTTGAGGCAAGAACTGTCATTCATGATGTGCATGGAAAGCAAGTAACACAACGGGGCTCAGAGAGTTGATTAGGGCTTCTCGATGCTGCCACAATACTTATAAATAATGGGTCCAAAATACTCAATCGTGCTGGTAGCCAAATGAAACAAAAATAAAACCTCAATTTTTGTTTTCTTTTTTATAATCCATCCCGTTTGAAAGCGTCAGAGGATAATTCCCTGCTTTTCCTGATGATATAAATGGCATTAAACACATCAGACATACACAACTTTGTATTCCTGGAGAATCTGACTGACCCTTTGCTTCCACACCATGAATATTGGGGAAGTACCTACAGTTTGTCACTTGCAGTTTCCAAGTAGCAGGCACAGATTACAAGCCATAAGGTTTTCTCTGCTCATGCTCCGAAACTTGGAGGAAACAGAACCATTCATTTGCCACAGAGTTCTCAAAGCCTCCTGCCCATGTCCAACTTACCAATTATATGTCAAAGAGAGTGACCTCAAACTTTGAGCCTATATCACCATGTTTCATCAGCTCCAAGGAAATGTTGATGTGTACTTGGCTCTTACCTTATCCTTTTCATGAGGAAGGAGCGACACTGGAGGCAGACAAGAAAGAGACTCATAGCTCTCTTTCCCATCAGCACTGACGGCTGCTTTAGTGTTGAGTTGGTACAGAGGTCCATCTTTAAGGAGTCTGCCATGGCCAACAGCACGCTTGACAGCCAGTCGCAATTGCTGGTGAAAGATGGAGGTGGCACTACCTCCAAACAATGCAGACACATCCTTCTGACCTTTCAAAAAGCGTTCAATATTCTTCAAGGATGAACCACTGGACTCTGCCAAGCCCTCAATCGCCCTTTTGATCAGTTTATTCCAGTCCACATTTGGTTTACCATCCAACTTTCCGTGGTTTCGAGGTTTAGGAAGTGCTAGTCTCCCAGGATTATCAGGATCCTTGTAGGAATTGAGACCTTTGTTGGAGACTTTTAATATAGTTCCATCTTTAACACTCAATTCTAGTTGTTCCAGAACAGTTTTACGGTCCAAACCATGGGATGAAGACACTGCATTGCATATCCTCTCCTCTGAAGGGCGCTGTTTTTGCTTCTTCACCTTTTTGATCGCCTCCAAAATCCACTCCGTGTACAGCGGGTTCGCGAGTTTTACCATGGTGAAGGATTCTGTATATCCATAGAGTCGTTATCCTTTATCCCGATGCTGAACAAGCTTCACACCATGGGAAAACAGATTTTTGGAGGATGGGAACCACTTAACCATAGCATATACGTTTTTGGATCTGAATTACTCTTTCATGCTCCCACATTAATATTTTTAAACTGAAAGTAGAAAAACTCTATATTCCAGCAGGAATTTCTTCATGCTTTCAGTAAATCCAACAAGAGCTCCAGAGCAGGGTTTTCACCAAGTTGTAAAGAGCTCAGCACATCTCATCTCAACTTTGGGTTTCCAATCTCATCAGAAAAACTGGAACATTAAATCTGAAAGAAAATGAGAAAATAGTCACGCCCACAAAGAAAGCCACAAGTGTCCAGTTCTAGTTTGTGTATTCACAAACATACAAGAATACTGTAAATTCTTCTAATTCATCACTGCAGTTTTGGAGCATGTTTTGTAACAATGCTGAAACAACACTAAGGCCTGGTCTACACTAGTAATTATGCCAGCAAAACTTTTGTTGCTCAGGGGCGTGAAAAAACACACCCCAAGCAACGTCAGTTTTGCCAACACAAGCGCTAGTGTGGACAGTGCTATGTCGGCGGGAGAGCTCTCTCCCACTGACGTAACGTGGCTACACAACACTTTTACGGCGGCACAGCTGTACCGATACAGCTTTTACGTGTAGACTAGCTTTTAGGCTATGTCTTCAGTTTATAAAAAACAAAAGGTTTAGATTTTACATTGAGACTGCTAATGATGTGAAATCTTAGTGGAGACAAAGCACTGTAGTTTCTACCTAGATGTAACTCCCAGATGGGAGATATAGGGTTGGCCTCAGTTAGCTACATCAAGGTAAAAACTACCTCATGCCTTATCTGCAGTAGAATTGGACATCAAGACAGCTATCTTGATGTAACAAATGCACCTCATTTTGCATGAAGACATAGCCTTGGCCTGAGACTGCAATACAAAAGAACTAACGGATTCCCACTGCCACAGTCACATTGTATATTTTGCCTCTTGCAGGGACATTCAAGGAGTTGTGAACAGTTTATTGCCAACATCACCATTTTTACATGAGAGATTTCTTAAGTTCCAAGTTAGTCTCTCCGGTATCCTGCTGTCTAGGAACTGTTAAAGAATTTGCCAGTAACAGGCAAAGGATTTTAAAACACAAAAATTAGATCTAGAGAGCCCCCCACATACAGGTTTAACTTTAATAATTGGATAGAAGTTTACAACCACTGCTTAAAACAAAATCTCCACAGAAAGAAACCTGTTTAAATAGAGGTTGCATTAGCACTACAATAGATGTAAGGGTAGGTCTGATCATAGACACATCTATGCATCTGTCTGCACCTTTCTATTTCAACTGTTACTGGCAGGGGATGCCAGAGTCACCCCACAGCTGGACCCCAAGGAAGGGGACCCTGCAACCTCCCATCAGCACATTTCAGTGCCGGAGAAGATCCGTAACAGCGAGCGCAGGCTGAGGCCGGAGTCGCAGACGGCGGATGGCCCCAGTGGCAGAGGTCACTCACTCGCCATCTGCATCACAAGCACCCCTGCACCTGTCACCGCCGGACCCGGCCCTGCTACGAAGAGCCCGCGGGATGGCGCCCCCGGCCGGGCGGACACCGGCACCCTGCCCGGGCACAGGGACTCTCCTCCCGGGGAAGCGAGGCCCAGGCCCAGCGACAAAGAGGCGCGCAGGGGGCACCGCGCTGCCTTCTCCCCGCGAATGGGCAGCGCGACCCGGTCCTACCGCCCCGCACCGCATCGCCCCGCCGGGCCGGGCCGGGCCGAGCCGAGCCGGGCCGGGCCCGCCTGAGCCGCGCTCCGATGCCGACTCCGTTCGAGCGCCGCGGCCCGCGCCACCGGCCTCATCCGCGGCCTGCCGCGGGCGCCGCCTTCTCGCTTGCTGGGCCCGGCTGCGCGCCGCGGGGAGCGGAGCGGAGCGGGCGAGGAGCGGGGCGGCCGGGCCGGGCCGGGCTTGGCGCAGAGCGGCGGCGGCGGGGCCGGAACAGGCCGCGGGGCCTGGATCGCCCAGCGGGCCTCCCCCTCCCCGCGCCGGCGGGGCCCAGCCAGCCGCCTGCCCCCGTCCCCCGCGGCGCTGGGCCGCCGAGCCAGGCGCGGCCGCGACGCCGCCACTTACCGGGGCCTGCGAGAGACGCAGCCCGCGAGCCGGAGGCCGGACGGCGGCGAAGCCCCAAACTGACACGGCGGCCATCTTGGGTCCGGAGCGCTGCGGCGGGGGCGGGGGGAGGGGCGGGGAGGGGAATAGCCCGCGGCGGGAGGGGCTCCGTCGAGAGAACAGCCGGGCTGCGCGGGGCCGGGCCGCCGCCGGGCCGAGACTAGCGAGCGGCGCGGCGCGGTGCGGTGAGCAACCGAGAGGGCGGCCGAGCCGAGCCGAGCCGAGCCGAGGGGGCACGGCGTGGGGGAGGGGCGGGGAGCGAGGGGTTGTGGGAGGCGGCTTCGTGGGGGATGGGGAGCGGGGTTGAGGGGGGGTCATGGGGGTTGAGGGGGGGTCTGTGGGGGATGGGGAGCGGGGTTGAGGGGGGGTCATGGGGGTTGAGGGGGGGTCTGTGGGGGATGGGGAGCGGGGTTGGGGGGTCATGGGGGTTGTGGGGGGTCTGTGGGGGATGGGGAGCGGGGTTGGGGGGGTCATGGGGGTTGAGGGGGGTCTGTGGGGGATGGGGAGCGGGGTTGGGGGGTCATGGGGGTTGAGGGAGGGGTCTGTGGGGGATGGGGAGCTGTGGGGGTGGGGAGCGGGGGGGGGTCATGGGGGTTGAGGGGGGTCTGTGGGGGATGGGGAGCAGGAGAAGAAGGGGGTTGGGGAGAGGGCTCTGGGGGTATAGGGGTTGAGGAAGGGTCGATGGGGGTTGGGGGGGGTGTATGGAGGATGAGGGGGTTATGGGGGTATAGGGGGTTGAGGAGGGGTCTGTGGGGGATGGGGGTTGGGGAGGGGGTATGTGGGGACGGGGAGGGGCACGCCGATTGGGAGGGGGTTGTGGGGGGATGGAAGGGTTGGGCAGGGGGCTAACGAGGAAGAGGTGATGAGGAGGACTGGGTTTGGGGAGGGGTTGACAGAAATGGTGTAGGGGTTAATTGGACGGAGAGGTAGGGAGGGAGAGGGGATGAGAAATAATGTGTGATCACATAATTAACGGGGCTCAAGGTAGCCAGCAATGATCTCGGTCCAGAACTAGGCAGGGATGGTAAAAAGGTCAGTGATGTGGAAAAGGCACCAGTGTTCAATACATATTTTCTCCTGCATTTGTAAAGAAGCTGCATGGCATATTCATATCTTAAAATGATAAAGAAATACTCTCTATTTCAATAGTAACTACGGAGGATGATAAACACCATCTACTAAGCTTAGGGCTTGTCTACACTTGAAACTCTACAACTGTACAGCTGCAGAGCTTTAGTGTAGACACAAACTACTGCCCCAGGAGGGGTTCTACCATCACAGTACTTAATCCATTGACCTAGTACTGGTCTACACCAGGGGTTAGGTTTGCTTGACTGAGTCACTCAGGAGTGTGGATTTTTCACACCCCTGAGCAATGTAGCTGGATTGACTTAACTTTAGAGTGTAGATCTGACCTTAAATATTTAAATCTGCAGGACTGGAGCCATATCTACACTACAAAGTTTGAAGGAAGCAAGTAATGTTGGCATAAAGCTGCCCCAGTTAATATCTTGCTTGTACTCATGCATACTTGGTTCCTTGTGTCGGCGTTGCGCGTACTCACCAGGAATGCTTGTACTCATGCACAGTGCAGTGCACCATGAGTAGGTATCCCAATGTGCCACCTGCCACCATCCAGCACACTGTCTTTTGGGAAGTTTTGGCAATGCATTGTGGGGCAGCAGTTATTTGTGCAGGGGTGTTGACACAGGCAGGGCATGTAGAGGTGTGAAAAATTCAGACCCCTTAGCACCATAGTTAAGCTGACCTAGCCACCAATGTAGATGTTGCTAGATTGATAGAAGAATTTCTCCGTCAGCCTAGCAACTACTGCTCTGGGAAGTGAATTATGTACGTAGAGGGAAAACCCTTTCCACTGCTGTAGGAAGTGTCTACATTATGGCGCTACAGCGGTGTAGTTGCAGCACTGTAGCTGTGCCATTTTAGTGCCCATAGTATAGATGTGACCGAAGAGTCACAATAGGGCACATTTCGGGGATGCTCTCTAGCTCCAATGTTTTGGGACTCTTCATTTCTGTTGAGTTTCTGATATCACATCATCCTTTTTCCTTTCCCCCCTGCAAATGTAATTACAAGCTGATGTCTGTTGCCAGAAAGACAACCCTTCTGTAGTGGAAAGGCTCAGGATCTGTATACAAATTTAGGTCTCAGAGTCAGTGAGGTTCTGTGTCAGCGCAAGAGGTCTTCTTCATGCATCTAATTGCAAGATTGGCTCTTGGTTCTTATCTGCTCTGCACCTTTATAATGCTGAACCAGCACATTTAAACTTACTTGATTTGAGAAAATTCTCATTTTCCAGGAGTAAGGACATTCTGTAGTTTGCCTTTGCAAGTTTGATCTGGTTTTTGTTTTGTGTTGCATGTACTGAATGCTCTCATTCCCTATGTTACTCGCAGTTCCTTAGAGAGTTTGATTTGCTATAGATTTTGCTTTTGGTTTTGTATACTCATGCAAGTACAATTTTATGTAACAGTGTGATGGGCAGCTTTGCGGTTTTGATAGCCTACAGGACAGGTGTCTTGTGTAGCTTTGGGTAGACTTTCTTGTATTTAAATATATATTTTAGTAAAAGCAAGAATAGGTTTGTGTCATTATTGTAAGCTGTTTTGAGACAGGGGATTAGTAAAATAAACTTGTGGCTTTTTCTTTGTTTAATGTATTGAAGTCAGAAACTTCTCTTTTGGGGCAAAAGGAACTGGTTCGAGACACTAACCACAATAATTTTTCCAAGTAAAAATGGACTATTTGGGTGATTTATTTATTATTTGCATTATGGTACTGCCTAGGGAGCAACCAAGAACAAGGCCTCTTTATGCTAGGCACTGTACAAACAGTAATAGACAGTCCCTGCCCTGAAGGGTTTTCAGTCTAAATCGACTGCACAGGCAAAAGTTAGGGGAAACAGATAGACTACACAAGCAGAGTGGTGGATTTGCAAATGTCATGGTAGTGTCAGGATTGTTTTGTGGGGATGGGGATCTGGTGAGTTGTTGGTTAGTTCTCTGAAGGAATTGTTATGGGATTAGCTAAATGGAAACACCGGAAGGGAGGGGAATAAGGGGATAGGACGGTTGAAGGAAGAGAAGGGAGCATGCAGGGCATGTGGAAGAGACAGAAGGAGAAGGCAGAGGTTGTTGGAGTAAGCATCTACAGGGCAGAAAACATCTAGAGTCTGAAAGCAGAAAGGAGTCTGACATCACAGTGCACAGTCAACCTGTGGAACTCTTTGCCAGAGGATGCTGTGAAGGCCAAGACTATAATGGGTCAAAAAAGACCTAGATAAGTTCATGGAGGACAGGTCCATCAATGGCTATTGGCCAGGATGGGCAGGGATGCAAAACCATGCTCTGAAGTATTCCTAGCCTCTGTTTGCCAGAAGCTGGGAATGGCTGACAGGATGGATCACTTGATGATTGTCTGTTCTGTTCATTCCCTCTGAAGCACCTGGCATTGGTTGGAAGATAGGATACTGGGCTAGATGGACCATTGGTGTGACCCAGTATGGCCGTATTTATGTTCTTATCAGTGTCCACAGGTCCCTGTTCCAGCGACTTCTGTATCTGCTCTTGCAGGCTTGAGAATTTCTCTTTCTCCCCTCTTTCCTCTCCCCTTCCCTCTCCTCTCCAAGTTGGTTCCTTCATGCAGTTTCTTTCCCCCCAAGCCCAGGTGTGTGGGTCTTGCATATGTCCCAGTGCTCCCAGAGCTGTGGTGCTGAATGTGAGAAAGATAATGAAGAGGTGAAGACCACTTCCAGGAGATGAAGGTAAGAATAGTGAAACTGGGATGATTTGACACACAAATGTGAAACTAAATGATGCCTTCCTCAGATATGAAGCACCAGCCACAGTACTTCTGTCTTAGAAATTACATTATGTTGGATTTATTAGTATCAAATTATAAAATGTTCAAAATGATATAATTAAAATAAGGAGTTTTTTCAGAAGTCAAATACTGCCTGTTCTCCCACCACCCTCTTTTCCATTTTCACAGCACAAGCTGACAGTTACACCAGCAAGATCCTTGCATATGACATGCTGCAGATAATAAAAAGTTGTTTTACCCATCAAGATAATGCACACTTGGGCATCATCATTTCTGAAATACCCATCCCTTTGACTGTGGCTGCACTTGTTTTTCATTGGGATATGCATTCCTTAATTCAGCTGTGGCTTTTCACTAACCTCTGATTCCTCAGGCTCTCCCTATGTTAACCAGCAACACTTTGAATTCAGTGCTGGAAGCATCTTTCATTGCACTCTTCTCCTTTTAGTTTCCCCTTTAAGTTTATAGTAAAATCCCAACAATCCTGGGAAAAGAATTCATTTACTTTAGAATTAAATATGATCTCCATGCTGGCAGCTCAGAAGCAGTCAAGTTGCATTTTTGCCTCAATAAACAGTTGTGTAACTCGGCAAATTGCTCTTCACAGGTACTAGCAGGACACCAGAACATTCTTGGAAAATGTTTGAATTTCAGAGTAGTGTCCCAGCTGATCCAGGTATCTCTCAAAGGCCAGAACAGCTCACAGGATCTTGTCAAGATATCTTGCACAATAATTTTATGATGATTTTTCCCTAATTGCTTGGAAGCTTGAAACTGAAATCTGTTTCCTTAACAAAAACTGTTCTCTTGTGCTTTCTTTTGTTTACTGTAGGGTTACTCATGAGTTGGCATTAGAACTTTTGCAGATAAAAGATTTGAAGTATTCGGGGTTTTGGTTTTTTGTTTTTTTTTAAATGCAGGAAGAATAACAAGATTTTGGAAATAGATGAATGGAAAATAGTAATACTAACATTGGATCATTGGGTTTCCTTGCCTGCCATTGTTTTACTGTTTTAAAAAAAGGTTATCTTGCAAAAGAATGAAAAATAATTTGAGTCCATAATTTTTCATGACAGAGTTACAGAGAAGAAAAAACCTGTACAGAACTGTTAGAGTTTACTGCTATATCTTCTATGTGGCACAGATCTGTAGCATTCAGGCTTAGCCAGTGCAGAAAAACTTTTTGTTTCTCTTAAAAAGGGGGGAAATATTGTGATAACAAATATTCCATTTGTTTAGGGCTCTACCAAAAACCAAACAAGTGATATTTATTTAATAGTAATTTTTATATTAATATATGTGGCATCTCTAGTGCCACAAATATCATGGTGATTAAAAATAACATGCATTACTATTCACTCCTTGCTGTTTTGCAGCAGTTTTCACCTGATGATAATGTTGAATATGAAATGTTTACAATTTCTTCCTCAGAATCTACTAGTATAAACATCTAATCCATTAGGATCAATTAACATCCAATTCTCTCAAATCCATGTAAAGATGAGATCTATGCAGACAGAGCAGAGTTCTCAACCCATTGACTCACAACTGTGCTATATTAGAGGCCTAATGATTATTTGACATTTAATTGATCTTTCTTCTTCCTACCTCAGACAGCTCTTTTCAGCCAAGGATCCCAAATAGTTTAAAGATTTAAACAGAGACACAAGCTCTACTCAAGGATCTACTCAAACTGACCTGCATCTGCTTTGGGGTGAAAGGCAGCAGCTGTCTGACAATGCACACTAACACTGCATAACAGTTTTGGAGAGGAAGTGAAGGAGAATCCTGTATCCAACTGAAACTACAGAGGGGGCATTTAGAAAGGCAGGATGTAGTTCCTGAGCTGGAATTTGGCCAGGACATATAGGTTACCCATAATGTTATGAAAAGCGTCACAGGATCATTTATGAATGAAGAATCTTCATGTATAATAGAAAAGATAAATATATTATCATAGAATCCTGGAAGGGAGCTGGAGGACTAAGTAATATCTAGACCATCCCTGACAGGTGTTTGTCTAACCTACTCTTAAAAATCTCCAAAGATGGAGATTCCACAACCTCCCTAGGCAATTTATTCCAGTGCTTAACCACCCTGACAGCTAGGAAGTTTTTCCTAATGTCCAGCCTACACCACCCTTGCTGCAATTTAAGCTCATTGCGTCTAGTCCTATACTCAGAGGTCTAGGAGAACAAATTTTTCCATCCTCCTTGTAACAACATTTTACGTGCTTGAAAACTATTATCTTGTCCCCTCTTAGTCTTCTCTTCTCCAGACGAAACAAACCCAGTTTTTTCAGTCTTCCTTCATAGCTCATGTTTTCTAGACCTTTAATCATTTTTGTTGCTCTTCTCTGGACTTTCTCCAGTTTGTCCACATCTTTTCTGAAATGTGGACCCAGAACTGGACACAATACTCCAGTTGAGGCCTAATCAGCACGGAGTAGAGCAGAAGAATTACTTCCTGTGTCTTGCTTACAACACTCCTGCTAATACATCCCAGAATGATGTTTGCTTTTTTTGCAACAGTGTTACATTGTTGACTCATATTTAGTTTGTGATCCACTATGACCCCCAGATCCCTTTCCACAGTACTCCTTCCTAAGCAGTAATTTCTCATTTTGTACATGTACAATTGATTGTTCCTTCCTAAGTGGAGTACTTTGCATTTGTCCTTATTGAATTTCATCCTATTTACTTCAGACCGTTTCTCCAGATCACTTTGAATTTTAATCCTATCCTCCAAAGAACTTGCAACCACTCCCAGCTTGGTATCATCCGCAAACTTTGAAAGTATACTCGCTATGCCATTATCTAAATCATGGATGAAGATATTGAACAGAACCAGAACTGATCCCTGCATGACCCCATTCGATATGCCCTTCCATCTTGACTGTGAACCACTGATAACAACTCTCTGGGAATGGCTTTCCAAGCAGCTATGTAGTTATAGTAGCTCCAACGAGGTTGTATTTCTCTCGTTTGTTTATGGGAAGGTCATGTGAGACGGTATCAAAAGCCTTACTAAAGTCAAGATATACCACATCTGCTGCTTCTCCCCATCCACAAGGCTTGTCATCCTGTCAAAGGAAGCTATCGGGGTGATTTGATATGATTTGTTCTTCACAAATCCATGCTGACTGTTACTTATCACCTTATTATCTTCTAGGTGTTTGCAAATTGATTGCTTAATTATTTGCTCCATTATCTTTCTGGGTATTGAAGTTAGGATGACTGGTTTCTGGAATCTCTCCCGTCTCCCGTGATTTTTCAAAGATAAGTGTAATGGCTCAGATACCTCCTCAGTCAGCTCCTTGAGTATTCTAGAATGTATTTTATCAGGCTCTGGTGACTTGAAGATATCTAACTTGCCTAAATAATTTTTAACTTGTTCTTTCCCTATTTTAGCCTCTGAGCCTACCTCATTTTCACTGGCATTCAGTATGTTAGACATCGTAAAATATCTTTATTTTTAAGTTCTCATAGCTAAAGGATTCTGGCTGTTGTACAATGAATAAACTCAGAAGAGCAATTAATAAACTTGAGGACATTGGCTAATCCTCAGTGCTTCGGTACTAGCCAATTCCTTAGGGTTTGGGGAGGCCTGTGTCGTCTTTAAACAGTACTTGGAAAGGGTTGAGGGAGAACACGTTGTTTTGGCTCGCCTGGGCAAAGTTAGTTAGGTTACTGCGAAAATGTCAGTCTAAAAGGACAGGCTGCAACTTCTGATCATTCTAGAGATGAAAAACCACTGCGGAAAAGATGACCTCCTGCATTCAGATCACAATCACAAAGTCTGCAGACCAACTCATCATATTCAGGGTGGACTTCATCAGTAGAGAGAAGACCCTTTCAAACTTCAGGAACTAGAAGCTCATATGTGGTAAAACACCTTTTTTCCTAGTGAAGGCAAGGCCTAAGATGAATTAAACTGTAGGGTGGCCAAAGCCACGCTTACTCCATGGTCCCCACATTTATTCTTAGAGCACTCTTTTGGGACTCTTCTTCTAGCCCCACTTCCCCAGAAATTGCTTTCTGTCTGTCCTGGTTCTCAGCTTTTGGTTATGGAGCAAGTTGGAAGATCATTTGTATATAGACTTTTAAACAGCTGAAGTCCAAGCTAAGTCTCTCAGTTCCAAACTTTACTGCATTTGAAAAGGGGAAGTAAAATCCCCAAAAGAAGTCCTTCAAACCTTGACAGGGAAAGTGGAGTTATAAATAACTGATTGCTTGGTACTAAGTCCATGGATGATCCAAGTAAGGACAGATGCTGTGGTTACTGATTTATGGCTGTGAAGGATGTAAGAACAGTCCCAATGTCAATGAAGTTTCAGACATGCAAATAGCAGCTCTTTGTTACTTGCTGCCCAGAAGCTGCCTGTCAGAGTCCCATTTCACATCACTTAATTTTCATCTGAAAATGGTATTTTATAGTCTAAATTGATGGTTATAATTATTATTCATCTGAAATATCTCAGATATGAAATTCAGCAACTGTTTAATAGTTCACAGAAACAATAGACAGCAGTTTTAGCCTGGAAGCAAAGAAGAATCTGCAGGGGATTTTAAGGAGATGGATATATTTATTTGCTTTCCACTTATTACATGTTTTAATCTTGTCTTAGTCCTTGAATTTGTACTTGTGTTATTGTAGACCACCCCTGATACACGGCTGAAGGTGTTATAGAGATAACAATACCATGTATTTGTGTGGTATATATTGGGTTTTCAATTAATTTTCAAACCAAGTCAGGGAATGGACATCATTCACCGGGGTTGGGACCTTAACTATTTTTAAAATATATATTGTTACATTTGTGTGAACATGACATGGGAGACACAGGAAGAACTGAGGTCTTGCCATTTTCAAGACACAGTGGAAGACCCATCTTTTGTGTAAGTCTGCTCGCAGAAACAGAGCTCTACAATGATCTGAATGTTCTCCAGGTGAGCACTGGCGTTTCTTAGGCTGCTGGGTAAAACAAGGGAGGAGTAGAGAGTTCAGGACAATATGGGAAGAACCAATGTGAATCTAGTTTTGTTACATGACACCTAGGTAGGGGAATTAGAAGAATAGGCAGACAGACCTTCAGTGTCCTGCATGCAAATCTCAATGATGCCCCTACTGATTTGGGTTAGTTTTAAAAGGTTTTGTTCAAGGTATCTTACATCCAGAGCTGGGTGAATAATTTATTTTTTGATTCAGCCAGCAAAACGAAAAATCAAAAAATATGTTCAGAATGTGTCAGCAAATTGGAAAAGTCTGTTGTGGGTTGTGCAAAAACCTGTGTGACGTTTAGCCCAGTGGTTAGGGCATTCGTCTGGGAGGAAGGAGGTATGAGTCCCCACCCTGGAACAGCAATTCAACTCAGAGATCTGTATGGTCCTAAGGCCTGGTCTACACTAGAGAGTTTAGTCAACAAAAGAGTGCCGGTGTACACACTACAATCGCTTCCCTGCCAACAAAATTGCTGTTTTCTCGACAAAATGAAACCACCTCAATGAGAAGTTTAGGGCTTTTGTCGGCAGAGGTAGGGCAACACAGTGTCAGTGTAGATACTGCATCCCCTCATAGTGGTGGAGGGGCTGTCATTCTTCATTCAGCCGAGCGGTGAAATTGACAAGAAAGCTGGGAGATTGCCTGGCTGCTGCGAGCCTGGGGCAGCTGGTATTCAGTTCCCAGCTGCGAGCTGGGACGTGGGTGGCTGCTGCCCGCATCCCAGCTGGACCAGGCGGGGTGTGGGTGGCTGGAGCCTGGCTTCTGGATGCAAGCCTGGACTGCTTGGGATGCGGGCAGCGGGAGCCCAGCTCCCTGGGACGCAGGCGGGAGATAGGTGGCTGCTGCCCAGCTCCTGGCTTTATGCAGGCACTGGGTGGGATGCAGGCGGCTGCAGCCTGGCTGGGACCAGGTAGGGAAGAAGTGCCTGTGTGGCTGCCCCACCTCCTGGCTGGTACCTGGGAATGTGGGGGAGCAGCCTACAGGGAGCTCTGGAGCCTCTGGGCTCCTGGCAGGGAGCAGAGAGAGAGGTCTCTCATGTCCCCACACTGCTCCTTAAGTCAGTGGAAATGGTAGGATGCACTCCACCGACCCAAGGAAGCAGTGTGGACATCAGCCACTGGTGGCTGAAAATCGACATATCTTATGTCAAGAAATGTTTGTAGTGTAGACAAGACCTAAGTGAACATCCTAACCATCGGGCTATAGACAATCTGGGATGGGTCACTCTCAATCTCTCCTGTTGAAGGTGTTCTACTTTGTATAAATACTTAAATATTAATTGCATCAAAGAGGGAGGGAGTGAGTGAAAATCCTTCCTTAGAGGTTTTTAAGGTCTGGCTTGAGAAAGCCCTGGCTGGTTGGGATGATTTAGTTGGGGTTGATCCTGCTTTGAGCAGGGGGTTGGACTAGATAACCTCCTGAGGTCCCTTCCATCCCTAATCTTCTATGATTCTAAAATGACTCTGTTTCCTGGTGATTAAGGCAGTCGCTGGGAGGTAGGAACTGTGGATTCAAATCTTCTCTCCACTTGTTTTAGAGGAGGGACTTGAATCCACATCCCAGGTAAGTACCCTATCTGCTGGGCTGACAGATGGACAGGCATGCTCTCTCTCACTTTTCTGAAGCTGGCCCAAACTAATGGGTCAAATTCGTGAATGGTTTAAGCTCAATCAAAACTGCAAATAACTTGTTTGTTGTTTTGTCAAATAACTTATTTACTTAAAAATTTTCACCCTACTTACCTCTGATGGAGGAAGGTGGGCTTGCCCAGTGTGCCTGTCAAGAGACCAAGGTTTGTTAATGCCTTCAGTGCTGCATTATGATGGGGGAAACTACAAGGGCTCACTGTTACTGCCTTCTGTGTTATGGTGTACAGCATATTAAGTTATTTACAGTAAAGGTGCCAAATGAATTCTGTCGAGAAGGCAAATTGCTTTTTAAATTTATTTGGCTTTTTGTGCACGCGATTCACTGATTTGTGGACTAAGTGGAAGTAACCATACAAGTTATGTACTCAGTAATGTACATTTATTATTGTAAAATATTGCTTATGATGTGTGTTTCAAAAATTGCATCCCAATCAGATTACTAGGAGTTCTCATCTCTTTTAGAGCTGTTATTTCAGGCTATGTACAGATACAGGAAGACTGCTCTGTCTCAGTTATATATAGGCTACACATGCTTCATATTTTTAAGATTTTCTTCACAATAAGAGCTAGAGATACGCTTCTTTCAATTTAAAACTTGCGTTCTGCAAAATCTGAAGTCTCACGTAGGCTGAATAAATAACAGAAACAGACCATATCTGGCTCATGGACCCTAAGTTTAAAACCTGTTTGAGTTTCTTTCCATAGACCTATGTTACTAAAAGTTTTACATTCTCCCATTATTTAAGTTACTCTGAATTTATCTTAGTAATTAAAACTAACTAAAGAATCAGTAGATGACTGTTGTATCTCACACTGATGTCATGGCATCATGTGTGTTCTTATGTGGCTGTATAGCCCAATCCATGAAGAGCAAGATCACAAACAGATATCACACAGGACTGTGCAGGCCTGCTGCTTGGCTCTCTTTTAGACTGATGTTTCACACCTGTCTTCCTCAAGGAGTTTACAACCTTTACGGACAGTTGCTCTCCATTCAGATCTGTCTGTGGCTGTTTTTAAAGCTATCAATAGCCAGGGTGCCTGAGATGAGATTCTGCTGAAGTGTGTCTTTGAAGGGTTTTCACTGACCACCCCATCTGCACTTTCTGAATTTCAGTTCACCATAGAAAACTTTTTTTGAGAGTCTGTCATTGTCCATTCTGATAATATGACTGTCTGTCTAAACTGAAGTTTGATTACATTGCCTTGTTGTTGGTTGTTTTTGCTTTTTCAATGATGTTAATGTTTGAGACTTTGTCTCACTGGGGAACTTTTAGAATAGAGCATATATAGCACATGAAATTTTACCAGTTGCTTAATGTGTTTGCAGTAAACTGCCCATGTTTCATACCCATATAAATGGGGTGCTATCAGTGCTGCATTGTATATCATAGAGTCATAGACTCAAAGGCCAGAAGAGAGCACTGTGATCATCAAATCTGATCTCCTGTATAACAAAGGCCATAGAACTCCCCACCCCCACCCCAAATTCCTAGAACAGATCATTTAGAAAAACATCCAAGCTTGATTTAAAAATAGTCAGTGGCTGGAGAATCCACCACAACTCTTGGTAAATTGTTCCAATATTACCCTCACTGTCAAAAATGTACACCTCATTTCCCCCCAGGAATTTATCTTAGCTTCAACTTCCAGCCACTGTGTAATGTTATATCTTTCTTAGCTAGATTGAAGAGCCCATTCTTTCTATGTAGATACTAATAGACTGTAATCAAGTCACCCCTTAACCGTCTCTTTGTTAAACTAAATAGTTGGAACTATTTTGAGTCTGTCACTACAAAGAGTTTTTTCTAATACTTTAATCATTCTTGTGGCTCTTCTCTGAACCCTCTCCTGTTTATCAAAATCCTTCTTGAATTGTGGACACCAGAACTGGACACAGGATTCCAGCAGCAGTTGCACCAGTGCCAAATACAGAGGTAAAATAATCTCTCTGCTCCTGCTCAAGATTTTCCTGTGTATGTATCCCAGGGTCACATTAACCCTTTTAACCACAGAGTTGCACAAGGAGCTCACGTTCAGCAGATTATCCACCACCACCCAAATCTTTTTCAGAGTTACTGCTTCCCGGAATAGAGTCTCCCTTTCTGTAAATATGGCCTACAGTCCTTGTTCCTAGATATGTGCATTTATATTCATCCATATTAAAATGCACATTGCATGCTTGCGCTCTGTTTGTCAAGCAATCCAGCTCACTCTGAAGCAGTGACCTGCCCACTCCCCCAATTTTAGAGTCATGTGGAAGCTTTATCAGTGATAATAAGAATGTCAATATCTGGTCATTGATAAAAATGTTACATTGTGCAGGATCGAAAACCAATCCCTGTGGGACCCCAATGGAAAAACACCTGCTTGATTTTGATTCCCCATTTACAATTACATTTGGAGACCTATCAGTTAGCTAGTTTTTAATCCATTTGATGTGTGCTATGTTAATGTTATATCATTCTAGTTTTTTTAATTAAAATGTTAAATGGTACCAAGTCAAACATTTTACAGAAATTTGAGTATAGTACATCAATACTATTACTTTTATCAACCAAACTTATAATCTCATCAAAAAAAGATACAAGTTAGTTTGACAGGATCCGTTTTCCATAAATCCATGTTGATTTGCATTAATTACAGTACCCTCCTTTAATTCTGTAGTAATGGAGTCCTGTGTCAGCTACTTCATTATCTTGTCCAGGAATGACGTCACGCTGACAGACCTATTATTACCCAGCTCATCCCATTTATCCTTTTTAAAAACTGGCACGTTTGCTCTTTCCAGTCTTCAGAAAATTCCCCAGTGCTCCAAGACTTGTTGAAGATCAACATTAACAGTCCAGTAAGTTCCTCTGCCACCTTTTTAAAAACTCTTGAATGCAAGTTATTTGGATCTGCTGATTTAAAAATGTCTAACTTTAGTACAGTACAGCCTCAGAGTTACAAACACCAGAGTTACGAACTGACCAGTCAACCACATGCCTCATAGATTCCAAGGTCAGAAGAGACCATTGTGTTTATCTAGTCTGGCCTCCTGTATGACACAGACCAGAGAACTGCCCCGATTTAATTATTGTCCAGACTCTTCTCTGAACCCTCTCCAATCTATCAATATTCTTTTTGAACTGTGGACATCAGAACTGGACATAATATTCCAGCAGTGGTCACACCAGTGTGTCAAACACAGAGGTGAAATAACCTCTCTTCCCCTACAGGAGACTCCCTTGTTCCTGGATCCAATGATTGCATTAGCCCTTTTTGCCACAGGGTTGCACTGAGAGCTCATGGTCAGCTGATTATCCAACCTCACCCCACTGCCAAATCTTTTTCAGAGACACAGACACTGCTTCCCAGGGTAGAGTCCCCCATCCTGTAAGAATGGCCTACATTCTTTGTTCCTCGATCTAGATGTATGCATTTACATATAGCCATATTGAAATGCATATTGTTTCTTTGCGCCTTACCATATCACTCTGCATCAGTAACTTATCCTCTTCATTATTTACTTCTCCATAATTCTTGTGTAACCTGCAAACTTTATCAGTGATGACTTATTTGGAACCAGAAGTACGCAATCAGACAGCAGCAGAAACCTCCCTCCCCCCCCCCCAAAAAAAAAAAAAAAAAAAAAAAAAAAAAGCAAATACACTACATTACTATGTTAAACATAAACTACTAAAAAGATAAAGGGAAAGTTTAAAAAGATTTGACAAGGTAAGGAAACTGTTTCTGTGCTTGTTTCATTTAAATTAAGATGGTTAAAGCAGCAGTCTTCTTTACCATAGTAAAGTTTCAAAGCCATATTAAGTTAATGTTAAGTTGTAAACTTTAGAAAGAACAACCATAATGTTTTGTTCACAGTTTGAAACATTTCAGAGTTAGGAACAACCTCTATTTCCAAGGTATTCATAACTTTGCAGGAAATCATCCCCCAGTCAATTATAGACCTTTTAGGACCCATTTTTGCTGTCCTGGACACCATGAAAGGGTTGGAGCAAAGATCTCACCCTAACTTACTTGAGAAACAGATGTAGAAGTGAGATATAGTGGCCCTGTTATTTACTATCTCCCATCAGACACCTGTGATAGTTTTCTGCCCTTTCTTCAATTACTGGCCAATTTTTAACTTGAAAAATTCCCTGTCTTAATGTTACACTTGTTTGGGCTCCAAGCTCTCTTTCTGTATAGAAGGAGTAGAGATGGCTTATGTAGCTGAACTCTCCTGAAGTCAGCTAGGCCTGTAATCTGTGTAGGGGTGCCAAGAAGAAGACTGTATTGCAGTGTACCTATAACTGTGCATGTGTGTTGTTTCCCTGCTTTTCTCCTATGTGGTGTGTAACCTATGGAAAGTGATCATGACAATTGAAAGCTTATGTGGGGGGAAAAACTGTTTTTGATGAGATGTTTCAGAATATGATCATAAGAATAAGATCATAAGAATGATCAGAATAAGAACATAAAAATGACCATACTGGGTCAGACCAATCATCCATCTAGCCCAGTATACTGTCCTCCGACAGTGGCCAGTGCCAGCTGTTTCAGAAGGAATGAGCAGAATAGGTAATCATCAAGTGATCCATCCCCTGTTGCCCATTCCCAGCTTCTGGCAAACAGAGGCTAGGGACACTTCAGAGCATGGTTTTGCATCCCTGCCCATCCTGGCTAATAGCCATTGATGGAGCTATCTTTCATGAATTTATCTTGTTCTTTTTGGAACCATGCTATAATCTTGGCCTTCACAGCATCCTCTGGCAAAGAGTTCCACAGGTTTACTCTGTTTTGTGTGAAGAAATATTTTTTTCATATTAAACGTACTGCCTATTAATTTAATTGGGTGACCCCTAGTTCTTGTGTTATGAGGAGTAAATAACACTTCCTTATTTACCTTCTCCACACCACTCATTATTTTATAGACCTTTATCATATCCCTGCTTAGTCATATCTTTTTCCAAGCTGAAAAGTCAGTCTTATTAATCTCTCCTCATATGGATGCTGTTCCATACCCCGAATCATTATGGATGAGAGAAAACACTGACACTAGAAATAATGGGGGTGTTTTTATTTTAGCTTTTGGCAGACTTGAAGAAACAGAGACATGCTGCTAAAATTGGAACAACAGGAAATCCTGTCTGAAAGCAACAGCATGTTTCTCTTCCCAGACCTGAGTGTTGTTAGAAACTATTTGAGGGAGGAACAACAAATGTTCTTGGTAGTGTTAATGAAACAGTATCTGCTATATTCCTTGAGCAGGAGGAAACACGTTTTTGGGGAGCTCTCCAGATCCAAGCACTACAGGAGAAAACAAGGCCTAAATAATGTGGAACTATAAGAAATATAGAATCGGAGAGGTGGGAACAAGCAGCTGGCCGGCCAGCCAGACACCCACCGAGAGAAATGGGGGTGAGAGGAAGGAGAGCCAGTTTGTGTGACCCACTATGAGTTTGTTACTGGGTTTCTCTCCTATTGTGCTGCTCGTCTCTGTGAGTAGCTCACCCACCTCCCTGCAGGGAAGATGGTCTGATAACCAGAACAAGGTGAGGTTATTTCTGTGTAGCCTTTCTAGCTGTTGCCTCTTTTCACAAACCAAGACTGTAAGCTTTTGGGGGCTGGGGCTGTCACTTCTATGTGTGATTATTAGAGACAAGGTGGGTGAGGTAATCTCTTCTATAAGGGAGAGAGACAAGCTTTGAGATGGACAGAGCTCTCCATGTGCTTACCGCAGCCAGCAGCGTAGGGCAGGGCTGTGACTGAGCCCTCTACCTACTACAGTAAATTCCATCGTTAGTGACTCGTCTGATACTTGTTCTTAAAGCCCCAGCTCCTGGAGGCCTGTGAGGAGGTGAGACTCTTGGTGTCCATTTACCTTTGGAAAACACATCGCATTCCCTCCTTGCAGCCAGAAGCCCGGACTCATGAGCTGAGCCACACACAAGAGGTGCCGAAGGAGGTGAAGGAAGCAGGTGATTTTAAAAATGGGGCTGCGCGGGTGTTGTTGAGTGGTGACTGTGCAGCGTTGGAGTTGTGCATACTGGGCGATGCGGAATGCCTGTTCATCTCCTGCAGGCCGTGCATGGCGCTGCTGGCCAGAGACCGGATCGGGACCCTGTGCAGGGTGATCGGCGCTGCCGCCCGCGGGAGAGCCGGCCTGTCCCCCCCAGAGCGCCCAGGAGGGGGCGCTCTGCTGGGGTGTGCTGGCTGGCAGGGGAGGCAGTGCTGCGCTCTCAGCAACCAGGCCCACGTGGTGCACAAACGCGGGGGGGGGCGCGGGTGCGCCTGGGCCCTGCAGGCCAGCACGCAGGCTCTGGCGCGCCCTCTGTCGGTTTGGCGGCGGAGTGCCGGCTGAGCCAGGGGCGGGGCATTGCTGGGCGGGTCCTTGAATTTGCACCACTCACAGCCTCGGGGCTGCACCAATCAGAGCCCAGCACGGTTGGCCGGTCGTTCTTGTCACCAATTTGCCTTTACGCAACCAATCAGTCGTAAATGTGGGAGCACGTCGCCCAATCAGAGTCCGGGCGGTGTCACCGATGCGGCGCGTCGGGGGCGGGGTCAAGTGTCTGCCGCGACCGTTCGGCGGGGCGGGCCCGGCCCGAGGACCGAGCGGAGGCGGCAGCTGCGCGGGGCTGGGAGGTGAGTGGCGCTATGCGGCCCCGCCGAGCCCGGGGGGGGGTTTGGCCACGTGACCCCGTCCCGGGTAACGCCACACAGCCGCCCTGCGGGCCCCCCCCGGCTGTGACCATGGTAACCCACCCCCCGAACGCGGCCCCCCCCCGGCTGTGACCATGGTAACCCACCCCCCGAACGCGGCCCCCCCCCCGGCTGTGACCATGGTAACCCCCCCCCCCCCGAGCCTGGCCCCCCCCGGCTGTGACCATGGTAACCCCCCCCCGAGCCTGGCCGGCCCCCCCCCCCCCCGGCTGTGACCGTAACCCCCCCCCCCCGAGCCTGGCCGGCCCCCCCCCCCCTCCGCGCAGCCCGGTGCAGCCCGCCCTCCGCGCAGCTCGGGTGTGCGGGCGCTCCCGGGGCGGGAGGGGCTGTGCGCCGCTCGCAGGCTGTAAACCCGGGCGGTCCCCCGGCCGGCTGGCCGAAGGGGGGCGGGCGGAGCGCGGAGCTCGGTACAGACTCGCTCCGGCCGGGCAGGGCAGGGCAGGGCCGGGCCGCGAGGCGCTTTGCTGGGCGAGCGCTGTCCGCTGCCGTAGAGCGGGGAGCCGGGCAGCGGGAGCGGCTCTGGCAGCGGCGCAGGTAGGCCCGGTCCCTTGGCATACCTCACCTGTGGGGAAGCACCCCGCCGACACACCTGGGCCGGCAAAGCTGCAGCGTGCCTGGCAGCCCGCACAGTCCGACTACAGCATTCAAGCGTGTGCGTGTTGTTACTGTCTGTGAAATGAAGTCGGTCAGCGATGAACTCTTGAACGCACCATTTTGTTTTCTAGGATCAGACTGCTGCAGAACAGGCCCTGTTGGGTAGGCCAAGTCTTTCCAGCACTTGCACTTCTTGGATTCAACCATGATTCACAGCCTTTTCCTGATCAACTCCTCGGGGGATATTTTTCTGGAGAAGCACTGGAAAAGTGTCGTCAGCCGCTCTGTTTGTGACTATTTTTTTGAGGCACAGGAGAGGGCTACAGAGGCAGAAAATGTACCTCCTGTGATCCCCACACCTCACCACTATCTCCTGAGTGTATATCGACATAAGATCTTTTTCGTGGCAGTGATTCAGACAGAAGTGCCGCCCCTGTTTGTCATTGAATTCTTGCATCGAGTTGTGGACACTTTCCAGGTGAGAAAAGCAGGATATTTTGTCATGATGTTTCTTATTTATCAATCACTGGGGCACTCACACTCACAATAGTAGCAAAGATTGCCTTACAACAATACTCTGTTGTTCAGTAGGAACTGCTACAGTGAGCTTTCGTGCAGCAGTGTCCTTTCTCTGCTAGGGGGCCTTAGCGTACTTTGCCTGGCTTATGCAGCTCAAACAAAAATGAATTTATAAGTTAGATCTCTGCTGTTTAGTTGTTTAATGTGCTCAACTACAATCCCTTGAATTAATGTACGCAACTGAACACAACAGATCAGTTTTATCAGCAAAAATTCAGACAAAGGCAAGTTTCATTCAGTGCATCTGCACCCCACTTCACCAAGATAAAAGCCTGTCAAAAGAGATGGATTTCACACTATTCCCTAAAAGTCAACATGCTTGTGCTCTTTCAAATCCAAAACTTGCCTCTGAGAATGTCCTGCCTCCTGATGTATAAAACTGGGGACAGTTAACTCAAGCACACTAGCTGATCTCAACTCTGGAGATGTACAGGAGAGCATGGATGCTTCACTAACCCAGCCATTTAGTGCTTTTTACTACAGTAAATCAAAGTGAAGAACTTGAATTGTACCTGCAAACAGACATTTGAGATCATGTACAACAAATTTCCATTAATTCAACAAAATAATCCTAATCTAATAATGTGCGGTTCACTGGGTCTTCTGCAAGGTGGGAAAAGGGTATTATATAGTGCTGAGAGTCAACTCAGTATAATTTCATCTGCAGATCTGGGACTTAAATCCTGCCTTGGATCACAAGGGAGGTGACTTTGTCAATTTCTTTGTAATTGAATATTTTTTCTTTTTCACCATGACATTCTTTGTATGGATTATATTGGCAGTGAAGTAATGAGTGTGAAGGACTGAAACAGACAAAAGTTCTGAAGCATTATGATATTATGGCTATATTTAATTTAAAAAAAAAAAGCAAAAGGGAGAAAAAAGGAACTCTGTTAAGTTACCAGTAACTTGCTTCCTCTTTTGTCTGTTCCCCACAACTGTGACTTTGCTCATGAGAAGATCAGGACCAGGGCAGCAGGGAGGTGATTCCCAGTCATGATTGGATTGCACTGATAACTAGAAAAACAGGACATCAGGATCAATTTACAAGGTTTATGGCATTGTATGGGCTGTAACTCGTACCATACATTTATCGCTTTCGTGAGTAATAAATTCACACACAAACTTCAAAAGACATACAGAGTAGAGCTGCCTTTTGTGGAATTTTTTTAAATCTCAAGTGTTCTAGTTGGACTTTTCTCCCTCAGAAGGAATTTGGGGGTCTAACTGTATTTCTTTCATGTAATGGAGTGTTATCTTTTTGGATTTGTTTTCTCTGAATTTCCTATAGTGAATTTAAAGGACAAATCTTATTTCACAGAAGAATTAGTCACGTTAAAGTTGTCCCAGAGCATTAACAATATTCAGAGTACAGTGGTAGTGGAATCCTCGGGCAGTCTGGGTAAGTAAGGCAGACATCATTTTCTGCCCGCAAGCCCTGAATCCTGTGATCAGAATTTGAGGTGTCCCATGACCAGACTCAAAGCGGAAGAGAGAAATTAGACTAAAGGCTCCTATCATGTGAGCTTTGCTTCTGAGCACTTATAGTCAGACATGTGAATTCAGACTTAGGAGCTGTGGGTGGTGAATGGGAACAGAAATTAGGTAGATTCAGGGATCAGACTGGTAGGTGGAGCATGTAACCTGGTGGTAGTCTTTCAAGCTCTTCCCAGAGGAGGTGTTGATAAATTGGAGAGTATTCAGAGAAGAGCCACGAAAATACTTAAAAGAAAAGAGAACATACCTTATAATTATAGACTCAGAGAGCTCAATCTGTGTGTTAACAATGAAAAAGTTATGCAACTTTATTACAGTCTGTAAGTATTTGCATGGGGAGCACTTCAATCTAGTGGAGAAAGGTATAACATAATCCAGTGTCTGAAAATTGAAGTTAGACAAATTCAGATTGAAAGTAAGGTGAACATTTTAACAGTAATTAGCCATTGGAACAATTTACGAAGGGTTGTGGTGGATTCCCCTCACTGACCATTTTTAAATCCAGATTGGATGTTTATCTAAAAGATCTGCTCTAGGAATTATTTTTGGGAAGTTCTGTGGCCTGTGTTATGCAGGAGGTCAGAGTACATGATCATAATGGTCCCTTCTGGCCTTGGAATCTATGAAATCAATAAATCTGAGCTGCTATTCACAGTAGATTGTGCAGGTTGTTCAGAACATGATCAGTCATGCTAAGTGGACTTGTGCGTGGCTCCCCCTCAGAAGGAGAACACACCCATGGCTTCTGCTAGGTCCTTCATGTTTGGCTTCCCATTCATGAGGCTCATGTGCCCCAGGAGGCTGCTTGAGCTTGGCTCCCTTTTGGGGGCCTCAGGCTCTGCTAGATTCTCTGGATTTCACTCCTCCTTGGTTGTGGGGCTGGAGAGAAGTGGCAGTACCCTTCCAGTTCACTCACAGCAGTGTCAAATGAGCTGTCACTCACAGTAGATTATTCAGCTGGTCATACTGTGCTCCCTTGCCCTTCTTTACAGGCTTTGATGAGCAGTGAAATAGTTAATATTTTGTTAATGTTGGTTAGTTTCTATTCAGATGAATGAGGCAGTTCATACCTCTCGGGTACTTCTCCACAGCCCTCAGCAGCACCTTCCAGCCCAGGCGGAGAGGCTGGACTGGCACCGCTGTACTAGAAATAGCTGTGTTCATGGCGTTTTGAAGTTGCGGCTTGAGCTGGAGCTTGGGTTGTAAAGAGCACTGCCCTCCCTAGGCTTAGAGCCTAGGCTTCAGCCCGACCTGCAGTGTCCACAACAGCTATTTTTAGCACAGCCTCACAAGCCTGTGTCTGACAACCTGGGCTGGAAGGCTTGCTGCCACAGACCATGTAAGCATACTCTCAGAGCTATTGCTTTAGGTTCACTGCACTAGTTACTCAGGGCACATGTTCAAGACTGTCTCAACAACCGTAGCTGCTAGAGACAGACCTTTGTTTTTTTAAGTGAAACCTTAAAATGTGGAGAATGCAAAAAGAACAAAAAAGAAGTACAGATGCACTTCACTGCGTACTAGCTGTGTCAGAGCCCTGGACAGACTTGATGGTATTTACATATATAAAAAGGCCGCACCACCACCACCTCTAGGGCAAATACGTTGTTATAATACTTTTTGTTTCATTACAAAGGATCCCAGAGTGCTTCACAAACTTCACAGATGATCACACTTGGCATTTGAATCATCCTTTTGTGTTTAAAACATTGCCGGTGTATAGATAAAGTAAATATACATGAGCATATACAATCACTTAACCCATACTGATATGGAACCATCTCTTTGATAGCACATGGTAGCTGCTTAACAACACAGGTCCTTTGTGACAGTTGAGGACAGGAAAAGAAGAACCATCTATTGGGATGAGGGAGTAGATTAGGTAGGCAGAATGTCATTACCCACATCAGAATTAGGGCAAAACAGCTTAGTAACATGCTAGGTTTTGTGAAAAATGCATTGGATTTCTAATAAGCATGCATGGTCAAGAGCTTGGTTTTACTGAAAGATAGCCTCTTAACCCACACACAGCCCCTAGCATCAAGCTGTGACATTGATTTAATGCTCAGTCAAAGGAAACTGCTGAATCACCAGCACTACTTCCTTCTTGGGAGATCTCCCATCCCAGCAGCTAAACTTGTGAGATTTGATAGGTTCCGAGCCTGATTTGTTATGCTCTGACAAAAGATTGTAATACTGTTAAATACACGTGTGGGGAAGGAAGTGAGAAACAGAGAAAAAAACATAGCCAAGCTGTACTAGCTGTAATTGAGAGTCTGTGTGACTGAAGCAGATGCTGGGTTGGGGATCTTCTATTATTCATAGTACAGGGTTCGCCTTTTACTCACTTCTCAAGTTTGTATGCTGGGTTTCTGTCCTTCCGAAGAAGAGAATTGTTTCTCAGGCTCTTCAGCAGATTCTGGAATACCAGACTTTTCTCTCAAGGCTTAGGGATAGCAGCCCATTCAAGTTACCTTGTGTTTTTTTAGGCAGCACGTAACAGGGGTGGCCAAACGTACTGACCCTCTGAGCTGCATACAATAATCTTCAAAAGTTTGAGAGCTGCAAGACACTCACAACCTGCCCTGTGGGGCGGTGCCTGCTAGGGCTTGGGGCTTCTGCCCTGTGTGGTGGCACCTGCTGAGTCGCCCTGCAGGGTTAAAGCCCCAACCCCCTCCCTGCAGAGCAGAAGCCCTGGCCATCCTTCCCTGCACCCCATCTGGTAAGCAGAGAATAAGGGGGTGGGGGGACTCCGCGAGCCACACTTGAACTGTAAAAGAGCTGCAGTTTGGCCATGACTGGTATATAAGAATCAGAAATGGCATTGGGGTGAAAAACCATGAGCAACGTGGGAGGGAGGCACTTGAGAAATGTTAGTTGGTGAATTTGTTTCCCTGTAAAACAAATACCAGGTAGAGAGGAACAGCATCACATTCAGGTGGCTGTAGTTTTCCAGCTCTCCCCAGCCTGCCCCCATACTGGAGATATACATTGTATAAATAACTTCCAACTTTCTTTAAAAACAGAAGTAACTTACACCAGCATAATAATTTTGTATGTGTTTTACAATATGAGGAACAAAACGAAGTGGAATAGCTGTGCATCAGGAGGGGATGTGGATGTGGGGAAAGCGGTGGTCATGCGATATCTTGACTTTAGCAAAGCTTTTGATACAGTCTCCCACAGCGTTCTTGTCAGCAAGTTAAAGAAGTATGGGTTGGATGAATGGACCAGTTTGTCTCCCAGTTCTATGCTCAGACCACAAGGCCTACTCATGTTGTTTTGTTGGAATTTAGCAGCTTGAGTGGGAAAGAAGACTTTCTTCCTGTACTGACAGGGGGATGGACTAGATGGCTAATAGGACTTTTTGGTCTCTAACTAGTATGATGTGCTTAATGGGGATGCTGGGTAATGGTGTCTGTTTCACACAGGATTATTTCGGTGTCTGTTCGGAGGTAGTGATCAAGGACAACGTGGTTGTGGTTTATGAGGTGCTGGAGGAGATGCTGGACAATGGATTCCCATTAGCTACTGAATCCAATATCCTGAAGGAGCTGATAAAACCCCCCACCATCTTGCGAACTGTTGTCAACACAATTACAGGTACAGGGGAACAAGGAGTGGGTAATGGGGTGAGTCATTGTGAAGATCCTTCTGCTGAAGTGATTCCAAATGCTGGGAAAGGAGGAGAAGCTGATGTTCTGACCACAGTCTCCTAAACTCCAGTGTAGCTGTTGCAGTATGGGTGTCCACTTTAGCATCAGGGCATTGGGGCCGTCCAGGTTCTAGCATTAGACATAGGATATTCTTTTACCCAAAAAGTCACCTGCCCACAATGAACTGTCTAGCACTCTGGTGGGATCCATATCATCCTGGAAGTCCAGCTCCTCTCAACAGCAAAGATTGGGAGAGAATCTACCCTAGGCACAAACATATGGGTCACATTGGTGTAGCCATAGCAGGATCCACAGAATCAGATCATTTGGGTTTTGGATCAGAACCCCACGCTGTTCCAAATTTAAAATTTGATACTAGGGTATGTCTATGCTGATGGCGGCAAAGTCACTGCTGTCAGATCGATCTTTCTGAATCAATTGAGCAGTCAGTGTCGACCCGCTCAATCGATCAGGAAATGGACGCAGTAAATCCACCCCCTCAAGTGGCGTAGCGCTGTATCGACGGGAACTGCAGTGCAGTGAAGACGCGCACAGAAGGAAAGCACAGCAGTCAACAGGAGTTATGCAAGCTATTCTGAGTAGCTTGCGTAACTCCCATTGACTGCTGCCGAATTTCCAGGTAAGTGTAGACCAGAGCTGAGACTGTTAAAGTTAGTCACACTGAGTGAACCATGATCATATAAAGTCATCAAAACTGCAAGCCTGGAGACAGAGCGCCTGCATCTTCAGCATGAGAGAAAAATGGCAGAACTTCAAATGCAAGAGAAGCAAGCCATGGCCAGCTGGAAAAAGAAGCTGAAGAGGGAGCCCAGGCACCAGAAGGCTGGAACTGGAAGCTGAGGCAAGAGTTTCCAGAATTAAACTCCAAATCAAAGTAATAAAAGAACAGCAGAAACAATCATCCTGGAAGTCCAGCTCCTCTCAACAGCGAAGACTGGGAGAGAATCTGTCCAGTCTCTAACAATTTTGGTATGTTTAATAATGATATGGTAACTGTTTAACCAGGCTGATGTCATAACCCAGCCCCAGAGGGAGTATGAATGTAAATCTTCTGTGTTACTTGTAATGGACAGGGAAATTAGTGAAGTGGGGGGTGCATGACTCTAAACAGTTGTCTGTTTAGCTAAGTGTGCTGTGACAAGGAAGAGAGTGTCTTTAGCCTTGGGATTGTGGAAAATAGTGGCTTATCTGTTCAGATAAGTAAAGTAGAAACTCTTCCCTTCAAAAACTCTGTATTTGATCATTTTATAACATTAGGTTTAATACAGATTTTTATATCTGTTGAGGGAGAAACTGTCTCCAGTAGTTTGTCTGCTGGGGATGGGATGGCTTCTTTAACAGGCAAATTGCCAATCTCCCAATATTTGTCTGTGAACAGCCACGTGGGCTGACAAGGGGAGGAAATCTCAGACTGTTTGTCTGTTAAGAAAAGCAGTTTATCTGCTGGGGGAGAGTTTGGCCTTGTCTACACTAGCACTTACACCAGCAAAACATTTGTTGCTCAGGGGAGTGAAAAAAACACAAATTCTGCCATCATAAGCGCTTCTGTGGTCAGCACTATGTCAGAGGGAGATGTAGGTACCGCTGCTCATTTAGGTGGTTTTATTATGTTGGCGGAAGAGCTGTTGATATAACATGGCTACGCTAGTGCTCTTACAGCGGCGCAGTTGTACAGCTACAGCTGTGCTGCTGTAAGTTTTAAGTGTAGACTAGCCCTTTGTCTCCAGTCTTCTGTTTTGTGGAGCAGACAGAATGTGCCTCTCAGTTTATACTGATTGAGGATGTCAGTTGCCTCAGACTTGGTTCTGGACTTAACTGAAACCCAGAAAGAATCTGTTGTTGTTCAGAAGAATGTTTCTTTAGAGCAACCTCTAGCTGAGGAGGGAAAGGACAAAATTTCTGTGGAAAACAGATTGTTGCTTAAAATTGCTACTGGAGGAATAAAACCTCACGGTGGCTTTTGCACGCAGTTAGCTGCAATTGAGGGGTGTGGAAGTGAATTGATTGAATTAGGTAGGGATGAATCACTGCCTGTAGAAAGCAATGGTGGGTAGAGACTTGGTTCACTAACTGCCAGGGTTTTTCAAATGTGTATGGATCCTTTGACATGGCTTTAGAAAGATGCAGTGTGATGCCTTAAAGGATGCTGCAGGTGGAATAAACATTATTAGGGAGTTTGAACAAACCTATAACTGAGTGGCTATGCTTGGCCAGTATATTGGGGAGACAGTGTTGTTGGAACATGAACGTCTCCATGCTGATTCTTTTAAGTGAACAGTCTGGGTCTCAGGTTCATTCAGAGAGAAAATTGGGTAGCTACATGTGCAGAGCAAAATGACTGTGCACTTGATCTCTCAAGAATACAGTGGGTGGTAGGCAAACTCACCCCTAGACACTTTGGGTATGTCTTGTAGTCTCGTAGTGGACATCTGATGCCATGTGGAAGCAGAAATTGGTAATGAAAGGACATCAGGACCCTGTTTCTGAGATTCTAGTGAAAATGGTTAGTATCTCTTTAAGACAGATCCAGCCTGAAATGAGTAATTGAACCTTTGAAAACCAGTAAACAAGCTAGTGTGTATGTTAGCTGTTAACACAGAGGACACATGACACTTGGCAAGGTAATGTAGGACGTACAGGGATTATGCTGCAAGAGCCAGTCCAATTCATTATTGATCTAACCAAACCCATGGTAATGTTCATAAAACATTTCAAGAACATTGTTACCTCCATAATGAACCTTACAAAGTAAAAGCCTGTTTTTATCAAACATGATGTTTGTTAATATTAATGCTAATGTTAACTCTTGTAATGAATTTATTGCTAATGCCAAGAACTGTGTCATCTTTTGAAAAACCCTTGAACATGTTAGAAGCTGTAATAACACAAAACCAAGAACAGAAAATTCCTGTGATGGATTCAGCTGTGTCTAGGGACACCCCTTTCTGCATCAATTTTGCATGGAGCGTGTGACACTCTCTGGAGTAGGGGTGACCATTTATAATATGATTGATATCAATATTGCAAAATGACAACAAATCTTGCAAAATATGCCATGTATGCTATCATTGGAGAAGTTCTGATTTACTTAATATAAGATCTTCTCTATGTGTGTGTCATCTTTGTATTTTAAGCTGTGTGCGTGATTTCTGGATGTAAAACTTGTGCTGTGCTATTGGGTGGCGTCCCCAATAGATTAGTCTTAATCTCAGCACTGTCCAGCCTGATTGAGGGCCAATCAAAGGCCATCAGCCATGCAATGAGCCCAAGTAGAGAAGCCAGGGTCTATGCCTGTGAGTCATGGGGACATGTGGAGACATGCCTGTGAACAGTAAGGGGACTGCAAGTGCTTTTCCATGCACATGTGCTGTTGGCTTGTGTTTGAAACAAGCCACAAGGCAAAAGGACATACAAGTCAGCAGCACCATCTCCATCCATCTTGTCTTCATTCAGTCCTACTTCCTGCCTCTGGATTAACTGCTGTACATCTGAAGCTGTGAAACAAAGCACTGAGACCCATCCTCATAGTGGATGTACTCCAAAGGAATTGTACAAACCTGCAAACTCCACAGTTCTGTTAAGAATCTTAGGCCTTTGAATTCATTTGTATGTGTTTGATTGCTCTGATCGTTTAACATTTCTCATTTGTTTCTTTTCTTTTATAATAAACCTTTAGTTTTAGTTACTAAAGGATTGGCTGGCAGCGTGGTATTTTGGGTAAGATCCAAACTCATATTGATCTGGTGCTGTGACTGACCCCTTGGGGATCAGGAGAACATTTTGGTAAAGTGAATAGAGTTTAAATAACTTACCTCTTTACTGGACCTAGTTGCTGACTGGGAACCAGAGATTGAAATGCAATAAAGGGTGCTGTGTAATTTCTTGGCTTAGCTGCTGGATAACCAACGTGGGGAATCGGGAGCACTGTTTGTGACTGGTTGGTGAATCTAACTTCAGTGTTAACCACCAGTGTTGAGAGAATCTGCTCTCCTTTTTGCAGCCTGTCCTGACCTTGGCGTTTTCAGGTGGGCTAACCTAGGCACAGACATGTTCCTATTCCTCTCATGTGAGGGGCTAGTGGAAGTGGTTGAAGGAGAGGTAATGTTTGGTGAGGTGAATGCAGACGGAGTCATTGGAGAGTGACTTTATTGAAGTGATTGTGCTCTTGTATAAGGAGAGGGAGGTCTTCAGGAACCAATCAATGTTGTGTTTGGGTGAGGTCAGGGGCTTCTTCTGGGGCTTTGTCTGACTGTTTATGTTCATCCTGATCTCCTTACCCCTTCCAGGAAGCACCAATGTAGGTGACCAGCTCCCTACTGGACAGCTCTCAGTGGTACCATGGCGACGGACGGGGGTCAAATACACCAATAACGAGGCATATTTTGATGTGATTGAGGAGATAGATGCAATCATTGACAAATCAGGTATGAGTGTCTTTTCAGTTCAACTTAACACTGATAGAGCCTGCTTTGGGAGTGCCTAGAGGGAGAGGATGTGAATTTTCCTTAGAAGAGGGAGGAGTGCTAGAAGCTCTTGGAACTCTTCTCCCATTTTCCTTCTGACTCTGGACAGCTCAGAAGTACTGTTTTATTCTTAAGTTTCTGTAAAGTATTAATGGATTCAAGCTATAATTGGGATTTGTCTTGGGCACTGAGTAGACTCTTGTTTTCCTCTGCTCCCTTATGAAATCTTTATTACTAACTCTACATCTGAAAATAGAAGGTAAAAGGAAACCTTTGTCATTGAAATTATTTCCTTAATCTTAGTGCTTCTTCCCGTAGATTTACTGCAGGTGAAGGCTGTCGCTCTCAGTTGTTAAAGTGTGTGGGAGAATTTGATGTAGGGTTTGGTTTTTACTCTGGCTGTTTGCTCTGTGTAGCAGTCTTCCTCACTTCTCCAGAATGAATTTCAGGCAAGTCTACACTTGCCATCCATAATCTGTTCTGTTTTACTTCCTGTTTTAGGTTCCACAATTACTGCTGAAATCCAAGGGGTGATTGATGCTTGTGTTAAATTGACCGGGATGCCAGACCTCACCCTCTCGTTCATGGTAAAGTTCAAGAGAAGGGGTGTTCGGACCTCTTGATACTGTATAAAGGAAGTACAGGATTCTTTAATCAAATAGCCTTCACTTGGCTCCCAGGTGCACCAGCTGCTAGGGTCCAGGTCTAGCTATGACAGATTCTAGGTATAACAGCTGGAGAAAGGAAGAAGGAATGTATGTGATGAAAAATCTCAATAAACATCTACAAATTTGGGTGGGTGGGTGGGGGTGTGTGTGTTGTCTGCTAAGTAGTGTATGACAATGTGGGCCGACTAGGCTCCGAGATGTAGCACTGCCTAAGGCAGCTTTTTCCTGGGGCCCATTTGTAATAAGTTCACATCAGGATAGTTATTTGACATGACTGATTAGATAGGCTTGTTATACACAAGGATAGAAGAACCACCCCTATAGGTACCACTGTATCACAAATATTAAACAGTTTCACACAGCTACAGAACAGAATGGGAGAAGGTATCTTGTGCCACATTGCAGGCATTTCAGGTAGGACACGGGGCAAGAATAGAGTGTAGACAGATTCCTTTTCACAAATTGTGTTGGTTTCTTGGACTTCTTGACTCAGTTTTATTTCAGAACCCTCGGTTACTGGATGATGTCAGCTTCCATCCATGTGTGCGTTTCAAGCGTTGGGAATCAGAGCGGATCCTCTCTTTCATCCCGCCAGATGGAAATTTCCGCTTGCTCTCTTATCATGTCAGCGCTCAGAAGTAAGTAGGGAATTTAAGACTGAGGGTTTTCAAAACCTGGACTATTGTCCCTTCCTGCCTAGAGTTAAAAAGATTCTTTAGAAGAGGATCACTTGCTTCCTTTGCTGAATGAGGAGCTGGGAAAGCAGTACTAGTGTTATTTTTTAATTTAAACTCTTTTTGAGGCAACAATCTTGAAATTTCAGTTCTGCAAGCCAACTCTGTTCAGTCCCGTTGCCGGGTGCATAATCTACAGTTGAGACAAAGTAGGCAATAGTGAGTGAACAGTCCATTTTAATTCCTTACACTCTCAAGGCTTCTTAAGAGAAAGCAAAATAATTGCATAACCTGATAATGTTGCTGTCTGTTTTAATAGAACTGGTAGTTTTTATTCCAGCAGTTTGAGCTTCACCCTGAAAAGCTGCAAATTTTGTCTCTAGACACTAGAGCTGTTTGTTAGACTTGGTTGAGCAATCTTCACTACATAGAAAGAAGCAGAAATGATGGTGTCAGCTGCAAACACATTTACGTAGTCCAAGGCATTGCTGCTGCCTTTGCTTAGAGCAACTTGCCATCCTGGTCCCATTTTGCAAGAAAATCCAGCAACCAACCCTCAAAGCATGTACCAAACAATAATTAATCCTTGACACACCTGCAATGTAAGGAAGTGAGAAACTGAGGTACAGAAAAGTTGTGAGCTACCGAAGGACGTGGTTAACAGAGCTGAGATAATATCCTGACTTCCTGGTCTGTGCTTTAGCTACTGGACAACACTTATTTTCTTCTTAGGAACGTCTTGTAGTGTTGGCTGTGCGGGGGGTGTGTGTGTGTGTGTGTGTGTGTGTGTGTGTGTGTGTGTGTGTGTGTGTGGGAACAGAAGGTGAAAGTGAGAGGTAGGTTATGATAGCAGTGACTTGTCCTTTGTTTCAGCTTGGTGGCAATTCCAGTCTATGTTAAACACAACATCAGTTTCCGTGACAGCAGCTCATTGGGACGCTTTGAGATCACTGTAGGGCCCAAGCAGACTATGGGGAAGACTGTAGAGGGGGTGATGGTCACCAGCCAGATGCCAAAAGGGGTTTTGAACATGAGCCTCACCCCCTCACAGGGAATGCATACCTTCGATCCAGTTACAAAGGTGAGAGAAAGGGATGCGGTGGGACATTGTGCATAGGTGATGTGCATAGGTCGCTCTCTTGGTATCTGTATAAACTGCTTTCTCTGAGTTTTCTCCTAAGATCTGGAGGGAGCACGTTGTCTGAAGGTGAGTAAGAATTGTCTCCAATTGTTTGGCCCTGAACATCACTCCCAGCAGAGCCTTCCCTACCTGGAGAGAGCCCCCTGTTCTACACTGAGAGGAATTCTTGTCCAGTGTGCCAAAACCCGTCACTTCTGCCTGTTGTGCTGCATGCACACTGATCAGCTCAGGCTCCTCTGAATGGGGATGGGCAAGGGAAGTGGAGCTGGGGATTATCGCCTGCAGTAAAACACCTGTTTTTTGGTCACTCACTCCTGGGTGGGATGGGAACAGAAGTTACCAGGATTGTAATGCTCCACAAGAAGGGTTTAATGCTGTGTGGTCAGTCTGGAGGTCTGTGGAAAGGAGTGTGCCTCTTGAACTGTGATTACAAATTCCCTCGCCATGAGATCTTATTAAAGGGAACATACTTATTTTTTTTAAGTTTGTTGCTTTTGGGTCCCTTTGCTCAGATCCCTTTTTTACAGGGAACATTTGATGTCCCAACTGGGTGAAAGTGAAGTGGGGTCTCGCCAGTAGTGCCAATCCTGACCACTAGGGGGCATGCACCTTTACCCACCATTTGACCATGCAGCATTAAATCCTCCCTATGGCTTGAATGTGAAAACCAAATACTGGGATGGGCTGAATGTGCCTTTGCTCAAAACCATCAATGGGATGGTCCTTTGCAGGGTATTATCATCCCATCATTACATCCATCTGTCTGAAACTTTCCTTGTCTTTTGAAGTTACTCTCATGGGATGTAGGGAAAATAAACCCTCAGAAGCTGCCGAGTTTGAAGGGGACTATGAGCCTCCAAGCTGGTGTGTCCAAACCTGATGAGAATCCCACCATCAACCTGCAGTTTAAAATTCAGCAGCTGGCTATCTCTGGTAAGTAGCTGTCAGCCTGGAATCTGGGCAATCCTCTTGTACTTCACGTACTGGATGAGCTTATGTCTGACATACAGGGTGTGCTCCTGCATGGATATTAGGCCATGAAGTGTTGTAGCTGGGATTTTCATTTAAAATAGTCTCTTGTACTTGGACTACACACTGGTGTATGCTTAGGGGGTTGTCCATACAATCTCTCCTGGCTGCTGTGTGGAACAGCCTCTTTGTTTCCTTTACTTGAGCCCCCCCTTCATTCCTGTACAGCCGTGTAAAGCATTGTAGGGAAGCATACAGCATGTGTGAACACTGCTGTTAGCAGCATTGAGGGGGGTGGTGACCAGCAGCCTATATCCCTTTGTCTTCTTTCTGTTTTCCTGTTTGCCAGTATTGCCTGCATGTTCTTTCTAGCTTTTGTGCTCTCCCAAGACCTCTTCCTTCCATCTGTGACAGTATTGCAGCTGCCTTGCTTTCCCCCAACCCCCAAAGTCTCATTGTCTCTTCATTTGTTTTAGGGTTGAAGGTGAATCGCCTGGATATGTATGGGGAGAAGTACAAACCCTTCAAGGGCATAAAATACATGACCAAGGCTGGCAAGTTCCAAGTCCGAACTTAAAGGAGCCCAAGAGTGAGGGAAGAACCACAAGCACTTTTTCATTTCCTGTGTACCCAGTTGTTAGATTCAGCCTCTGCCCACTATCAGCCCCTTGGTGTCACCCCTTTGCCTTGTCTTAGTTCCTCCTGGGATGCCAGTAACTAGGTGGATTGGGACTGACATACACAGGGAAGAGCAGGATTGACCTGGAATGATATTTACTTTAACTGAGTTTTAAGTTCGTAGATGGGGGCAAAGGAAAACAGGAGAAATGTTCCAGTCCTTTGGGGCTGAGGTTTCGGATTTGTAAATTCAGTTTTTACCACTTTCACTCTGCTTGGCTAAAGGATACTCTGGAGGTCTACTCCCCTTGTGAGCCCCTCCCATGCATTGCTAGGCTGGCTGGCATTTCTCTGTGCAGATCAAAGGGTTCAGTTAAAGAAGATGGACTCACAGTTTAATGGTTTAGAATTTGCTCCTCTCCCTAGCTGGTGATTCCTGTTAGAACTGGAAAGAGAGTTAGGATTAGTCACCTGAGAAGGGGCCACTTGGAATATTTCTTTGGAGAGGGCAAAGGGAGATGGAGGCATCTCCTGTCCAGAATTGGGAAAGAGAGAGCAGGAGCCTGTTGAGAAGGTGCACAAGGGGAGTAGAGAGGAAGTTGGAACAGTTAATCTGGTTGTCTTAGTGCACAGAGCTCTCTTGGTCATTGCATGTCTTGAGCCTCTGAGGATAGACTGGAAATTCCCAACTAAACCTAGCCTGGTGCCCTGCCAAGAGCTGCCTGGAGCAGGGATTACCTTGTGAGGTCTGAAGAATGAAGATATCTGAACATGCTTACTGTTATGAGATCCTGCTTCTGTTCTCTACTCCGTATTTGGGGGAGGGATGTCTCTTGGTTCCGTTCTTGGTGGGATGGGGACTGGTTGTCTATATAACAATTATTTAAGCCTCTGTCTGAAGTGACGTCTGTTTAATGGCAACCCTAACGACTGCTGAATGAAGAGGATGAGCTGTGTCCTGGCCACATGTAGGGGAAATCGATGCCTCTCTCTGCCTTTTGTTAGTAATGGCGATGGTGGTTCTGCTGCTCACTGATGTCTGTTTAAGGTCCTGTGTCACTGTATCGATGGGGTGTTCCTGGCTGTATTACTCATTCCACTCCCTGCCTTGTTCTGCTGCTGTGCAGGTGGACTCTGCCTGTGTTCTCATCTGTTCTGCGAGAGACTATGCTGTATGTGTTCCCAACCCAGCCTGTGCTGCACCTCGCTGCACAGAGTGAAGTATACGAGGACAGTGTGCACGTAGCTCCATGTTGCCCATGATATGCTCTTTCTGGGATAGCAGAACCTCCTTGTGGGCTACTGTGCACACCACGACAGCACCTGCAAGGCTTCCCTGGCGGAGCACCCACAGTCTCTTTGTGTGAGACAGGAGGAGTGACACCAGCTGTGGGATAACATGCACTCTGCTCTGATCTGTGTGTGATGGATACTTGTCATGGGTGAGTGGTGCCTCGTTTTGGAATGACAGATTGCTGTGCAACTGATACGAATGTTGCTGCCGGGTGGCCTAGGATCTGAGCATGCTTAATGCAAATGTAACAGTTCTACCAGGGTATGAATAAAGGTCAATTTTACCTGTTGTCTGTGGTCATTGTACTGTCTTGGGTTCAAAAGGGCTGCAGAAGGAATGCAGGGTTGAAGCTAGATCATGCTAACTGGGTCTTGGATGATGGGGACTCAGTGAGATGATTACTGTACCAATAATATGAATTGTTCCCAAGTCAGCTAGCTATCATGCTGAGATAACTATTTCTGATGGCACCCAAAGCTGTGCTATGCACCTCTCAAAACAGAAGACCTGATATTTCATTATAAAAGATGGGGTGGCTGACAGCTCATTCTCTGTGAGGCCTCTGAGTCTCTAGAACTAGTTCCTCTCCCTTGGTCAAAGATAAAGATAAAGGTTTTTGTAGTGAGGTCACCAAATTCAAGCTATCAAACGGGTCTTTTGCAGCATGCCTGACCTGTCTCCAGAAACCTTATCGATCCCTTTTTCAGCCTGCCTGAACCATCCAGGGACGCTGCAGAAGATACCTGTTTTATGGAGAAGGCTTTCCAAAATGATGAAGGGATGGCAAGGGGTTCTGTAGATGTCTTATCTGGCTGTGTCCCTGGTAAAATAATTACTTGAATGTGATTTGAAGTTTCATTGTATTTATTGTATGGTTAATGATTTAAGGATGCCTAGAGCCTTGGATAGGCATTTTTTGCTGTTAATCTAAATAAATAAATACCTGCATGAGGTGCTTACAAGCTAATATAGAATGAGGGCTGAACAAGGCAGCAAGGAGAGAAGGGAAACATCAGTGAGGTTACTCTGGTGGCTAGGATGTGGTATGATGGAGGAAAGGAAGGTGGGGCTTGAGGAGGGCAGTGCGTGTATTTTAATTAGAATAATGTCTAACTTTCGATAGGCATTGGGCTGGAAGTTGTTCTTGAGAAATCTGAATGAGATGAGGGTTGTGGCTTCGTGGATTTGTTAGTGAAGAGTGAGGCAATAGCAGAGTGTGGTAAGAAAGTTGAAAGGAGAAGCAGAACAAATGGCATTGAAACTGGCATCAATAGTGAGGCATGGAATGATGCAATGAGAAATAAGGTCTGTTAAGTGCTAAAGGGCAGAGTAGTGGAAGATACTGAAGGTGAGATCAATGAAGTTGAATATGTGGTGGTCACCCAATGGTGGGTGGTTTTTAAATACACTAAAGATCGCACCATGGGCTTCAGGGAGACTGGAGAGGAGGAGTTACAGTAACTAAGATAAGAGAAGGGCCAGAATGGGAGTTCTACATATAGAAGTTCAGTCTTGGAACTGTTGTGGAGGAATAAGAGGGAGTATTTGGACACAATCTGGGTGAGGGAAAGGAAGATGTCTGGGTACCTCTCACGCCTCAAGCTACAGGCCTGAGTGACGGACAGTGGAGGAGACAGGGATTTTTGGAAGAAAGATTCGGAGTTGACTAAACTGACCCTGAGCCATCCAAGAGATGTAACAGGCTGAGATGCTGGATTGAATGGAAGGGTTCACATTAATTCCAAGGACAGAAGAGACCACTGTGATCATCTAGTCTGACCGCTTGTGTAACACAGGTGATAAAACCTCCCAAAAATAATTCCAAGAGCAGATCTTTGGTTAAAGAATTGCTAGTGATGGAGAATCCATCATGACCCTTGGTGAATGGTTCCAGTGGTTAATTATCCTCACTGCATATGATCCCAAATACTTTTATCTGTGGCTTCCACCTGCTTTCTATGATTTGTATCTCTGTGAGGTTCCATTGTATTTCTTTCCTGTGCCTAGTAGGTGGGGTCCTAACTCAAATAATGAAGAACTATTTTTTACAGAACATAGCATCGTGGGGCCGAAGTTACTGTCCTGCACACTGGTCACATCATGCACTGGAATGGTGTAGTATGGTTTTGCGTCTTCTGGATACTGATGGATTTGTATGTGCCAAGAGAATGAAGCCCAGGCAGGCTTGGAGATGTTTTTGGGGGAAGATGGAAATGGAGCGCTCTCTTCTTCTCTAAGAGTAATATTTATAAAAGGCAACTAAGTGAGTAACTGTTTGGAGAAAGTTAGAACTTATTCATAAATATCCTGTGCATTGCAGATGGGACTGTTATACTGTGGGAATGGGGCTAATTTACACTGAGGTTAGTTGGAGGGGTTTACTCTGGATTGCTATCTGGGCCTGTTCACAAGTAGGTGGCTGGAAAGACAGGTTGCCTTCTACAGGAAATTCATCTAAGCCAAGGTCAGATTGATTTGAGGAGGGGATGGGCTGCTCCCGAGACTCTAATCTCAGAGAGCTATCTGTTCCATAGGCCTTTCTCTCTCTGGTGGAAGGTGATGCTGGTGGATCACCAACATTGGTTCCGAGCTGTGGGATATGACTAACCAACATCAGTGTGTTCTAATCTAAGCTAACAACGTTGGGAGTCATTAGGAAAGGGGTAGATAATGAGAGAGAGAATATATTGCCTCTGTATAAATCCATGGTACAGCCACATCTTGAATACTGCAGCCAGATATGATTGCCCCATCTCAAAAAAAGATATATTGAAATTGAAAAAGATACAGAAAAGGGCAACAACGATTAGGGTTTGGAAAAGCTTCCATGTGAGGAGAGTTTAATAAGACTGGGACTTTTCAGCTTGGAAAAGAGACGACGGGGGGGAGGGGGGGAGATATGGTAGAGGATCATAAAATCATGACTGGTGTGGATAAAGTAAATAAGGAAGTGCTATTTACTGCTTCTCATAACACACAAACTAGGGGTCACCCAATGAAATTAATAGGCAGCAGGTTTAGAATGAACAAAAGGACGTATTTCTTCATACAACACACAGTTAACCTGTGGAACTCATAGCCAGAGTATGTTGTGAAGGCCAAGACTATAACAGGATTCAAAAAAGAACTAGATAAGTTCATGGAGGATAGGTCCATCAATGGCACCTAGCCAGGATGGGCAGGGATGCAAAACCATGCTCTGAAGTGTCCCTAGCCTCTGTTTGCCAGAAGCTGGGAATGGCTGACGGGATGGATCACTTGATGTGTTCATTCCCTTTGAAGCACTTGGCATTGGCCTTGGCTAGATGGACCATTGGTCTGACCCGGTATGACTGTTCTTAGGTTCTCAATGTACTCGCCTTGATCAAATAAGGAAGACTGGCCTTGTGGGTAAGGCAGTGGATTGGATTTTAGGGGAGCTGGGATCAGTCTTCAGCTCTGCCACAGATTCTCTGTGTGGCCTTCAGCAAGTCTCTTAATCTCCATTTTTACTTCTGTAAAACAGGGATAATACTTATTTTCTCCTACCTTTCTGTCTCATCTATTTGGATCATACGTTTTTTGGCAGGACTGTCTCTGTGTGAATGTACAGTACTTAGCACAAGACCCTGATCTTGGCTGGAGCATCTATGCGTTACTATAATGCAAATGTTTTATAGGCTGTTTTGGGCTATGGTACCAGGTTCTTGCCTATGCTGTTTCCTGTCAAGGGATGTTCCCATCTGGATATAATTTGAAATTACCTCAGTCTCTTCAACATTGAAATGATAGGCTGTGCGACAGACCAAAGGTCTGGTGTAAGGCAGCCATCACAGCAGCCCCATCGCAGCAACTGGCAATTGAAGGAAATGTTTGTTAAAAGGTACTTTCTAGCCAATACAACAGGCTTCTGTCTGACAAGCCACTATTGTCTCTTAACACTCAGCTTTGGTGTGTGGGAATGAATATTTGTCTGTCTTACTGTTAGCAGATTTTGTTACAGAGATCTGTAAACGTGCAGCCCAGCACCCCAGAAAAGAAAACTTCACCGCAGAGCCCTGCTAATACTTGGGAAGAGGGCACCTCTCTCCTTAGTAAGTCTGTTAAAGCATCTCTCTCTGATGAACTCTGCTGTTTTGTTTCAATTACATCTCTAAAATCTCCCATATTCCCATCACTGCCGGTTGAGAGCCTTGATAAAAATGCACTGGAACCTGACCAGGACTTTGCAAACTATCTTGGTGCTTGTGCGGACCTGCTTTGCTGCTGAGTCAGTGACCTCTTCCTTGAGGCAGTCTCTCTACCGTCTGTGGTTACCACCATCCAGCTCAGAGAGAGGCTGCAGTCTTCTAACTTTGCCTCTTCATGCCTAATATCTAATCTACGTTTCCCTTGCTTCCAGCTAAGCCAGTTCCTTCCTGTCCTATCCTTGGTGGACATGGAGAACAATCAATTACCATCCTCCTTAGAACAATCTTGTACATGTTTGATAAGCCCAGTTCTTTCAACCTTTCCTCATAGGTCATGTTCGCTAAAACGCAGAATTTTTGTTGCTCTCCTCTGGATGCTCCAGTTTCATGTCTGTAACGTGATGCCTGAGACTGGACACAGCATTCCACCTGTGGCCTCACCAGTGCTGATTAGAGCGAAACAGTTACTTCCTGTCCCTTATATATGACACGCCATGATACATCCCAGATTGACATTTCCGCTTTTTTTGCAATGTAAATCAGTCTTTATATAACCTCCAAAGTCATTAATGTGTCTGTCAATGAACACAAAGCTGAATTCTGGAGACCAATATAGTTTAATATTCCTAGGGATATGCCTAGCTTGCAAGTAACTCAGTACAGTGGTAGGAATTCTACTGTCATACAAAAAACAAAACCAACAAATACAAGAAAGTTTAAATATCTGTATAGTATAAAAATAATCTTTGAAATTCTGCAAGAGAGAAGTGTCAGTTAAGAAGATTGTTCTGAGCAAGTGGATGGACTCACAGCATGTTTGTGCAAGAGTGAAACTGACAGAAGGCAAAGTGCTCACTTATTCTAGGAACCCCACTGCATGGAACCAGCCTGGCGGTAGAACATCCTCTTTTCATCACATGCTTTTCAGTGTGTGCTCACCTTCTGCTGTTTCACCGGAGATCACAAAACTTGGTCTCTTTTTGCATCCTAAACTGTGATCCTCTTCCACTCTGCCTGCCCCTTTGTATTTTCCCAGGGCAGCCTGCGGGGTGGGGCTAGTGCCAAATGGTCAGTTTTTTTATTATAGAAAATATGGAGGTGGGAGTGGATCTGAGCAGAAACCCATGTCCTCTGTGTGGGGGCAGGTGTGGAAATGGGACATGGATGGAGCTCTACAGGGCATCTACAGTCATGGTTCTCTGTATATACTTGGGAGTGTAGTGCGTCATCACTTTGCCCTCTAAAAGAGAGAGAAGATGGCTTCCAGAGTGTACACTTGGACCCATTTTGTCTTCAGCACACCCCCACTACAGCTGTGGGCTGCAAGGATTCATCTGTTAGTCTCCAGGGGTTTTCTTAAAGGGTAGAATTTATTTTTCATTGGGCCTATAGGACCTGGTGCAAAATAAAAAACACCTAGACTTCTAATAATCTCTAAAGAGGAGAGAGAGAGTACCTAACAGGTGTATACCCCTCCCTCCACTCTGCTGTGGGCCTGCACCATACAAGGTGAGTGATCACAGGGCATCTGTGCAAACAGCAGCTCCTGTCAGCATCCTTCGTACCTCCTGTAAGGGAGAGGGGTGGGCGTGACTGCAAGGTGTTAAGTGGTTCATTTTCCTCCTTCAGGCTTTCATGTTGTCCTGAATCCAGTCAAGGTAACGAGTCACATTTGTGTAGACGCCTGGTGTGTCTTTCCGTCCACAGCCTAATCCCCAACTGATGATCCCAATCAGGCGCATACGATTATCCTTCATACAAACCAGAGGCCCTCCGGAGTCACCCTACAAGGAGAAGGCAGGTTAGTAAGAGATTCATTCGCTCTTGTTACTCACTGACGGGACTTTAAACGTTCCATATGGGATGCCCTGTTCGGACCTGTAGATACTTCCTCTGCACTGCCAAGCTTAGGCTTGGTATAGGGCCTGATCTTCAAAGGTGCCGTGCTTCAAGACCAATCAGTGAGAGGGAGCCCTTCTGAACAATCAGGGTTTGTGTTGACTAATATGAAGTATCTACACCCCCTCTGCAATACCAAGAAAAAAGGGAGATCCTAAAACACTACTGTTATTCCTGGAAAAATAGTCTGATACTCACATGAGGAATCTTGAAAGTACAATAATCCTAGAAGACTCTTGGTCTATTTTTTTAACTGTGTAAGATGGTGACAGTGTACAATACTGTATTGTGGAGAGAAGATGCTCATTAGGGAGTTATGGATGCTGATATGTGGGGTTTTGTTTCAGGACCTTTAACTGTTTCCATCCCCCACTTCTCATGCTACAGGAGCATGCTCTACCCTTTCCCTTTGGTATGTCTGTGGGGAAGTGACCTATCCTATTACAGGCCCCCCTGGTGATCACCTCTTGTTCTGTTTCTGTATCGGAAAGTGACAGGAAACCTTGCACAAGGTGGGGTTTCCTGCTCAGCTATTGGTAACCTTTCCTGCAGTTTGGGTTTTCAATGCCCATTGTCCTAGGTTTGTTTTGGTTAAATGTGGCCTCTTTTCCCAGTTGCTGAGAAGCTTGCGGCATTACCAAGGCAGAGTCTTGCTCCGGAGCCCACCATAGGCTGATGCAGGGCTGCGTTTGTTTGTTGGAGCAGAGAGCGTTGTTAGCAGCTGTTTGCTGGAGGGAACCAGAAGGAACAGGGAGGGCAGAGGTGGGTTTACCTTGCAGGCATCATCCAGTTGCCTGGTGTCCCCTGCACACAGCATGTTCTCAGTGACTGTCAAGTTGTTCAGGTGCTGTGATGTGCAGCGACTAGCTGGAAATAGTCTGACATGACCTTCCTTCAGCTGCTCCGAGTAGAAAGGAGAAACTGCAAGAGGAATTGATGTCTTTGGTTGGGGGGAACAGAAAGTTCTCTGTACATGGATAGGCGGAGGGATAGGAAGGCACTGAGACTTAGTGGGGCAGGGCAACAGCCAGTTGCAGGGTGGAAGGAGTGTCCTGAGTGATCATATCTGCACCCAGGCCCATTCCACTCCTCACTCTGCAGCCCAATCCCAAGCCCTGTGACAGCTGTTTCAGTCCCTGTGGGTCTTGCGGTCACCTCCACAATCCCTCCCACCCCTGGGTCTGAGAGTTTATGCAGGGACAGAGCCTGCGCAGTTTCCATTACTGGGGCACTACCGTCCCTATTCCCACCCGGTTCTGCTGCCCCCAGCTGTATCTAGGCTTTTGCAAGTCACCTTCCCTCTCCTCATTCCAGAACTATCAACAGGGACAGCAAAGTTTCTAAAGTAGGTACAGAAAAATCTCAACTCTTGATCTACTTCTTTGAGTCACTTTTTAAAAATCTATGGGTTTGTTTTGGCACTTGTAAACTGCTTCAGACCTAGCTGGGACAGGATATGGCTTCTCTCAACTGGCTTCAGCATCCCAAATTGCACGCGTTAAAAGCCTTCCAAGACTTAAGCAAGTTGCAGACAAACTCTGGTGGTGGTCTTGGGCAGAAAAAAATGTCAGCTAAAGCTTTTGTTTGGTGAAATGGTTTAATTATGCAAAGTTAGGGAGGGGAGAATTGTGAGCTCTCTGAAAGGGGTTATGGTTTTATGGGATTAGACTTGCTCTAATGGAAAGCAGATGTCATATCTGTGTACATGCAGATTTGATCATCCGTAACTGTGTAACTAGATAGGAATGCTTTATAGCACCACTGAACTCAGGAGGGAGAAAGCTTTCGTTTTGGGAGGTTAATAGCTTGGCCATTTCAAGCTGCACTGGGCTGAAACTTGGCCGATAAAAACTATTCTGCCAAGCGGTTTTTCAGTTTTCAGAAACAAAACTTAATTTCAAATGCTTTTTCACCAAAGAATGCTTTCTAAGGGTTAGCTTCCTTTAACACTGTTGCTTAGCCCTCTGCTTGTCTTAAAAGTACACAGATATGTGCTTGGAGACTAACATAACCACAGCAGCATGTAGATGCCCCACTCAGAATTAGGGTTCCATTAGTCAGCCTTTAGTTTGGACAGCATGGGGTTTATTTACAGACAAGATGCAAGACCAGGGATAACAGACGAGAAGAAGGAGCCAGGGGGAGAGGAAGAAGATGGCCATAAGACGACTTGTTTCCATTGGCCAGCTATTGACTTATGTAGATGGCTTTAAAAAAAAAAAAGTGTCTCCATCTAGAAATAGTCCAGCTGTGCTTTTAGTTCAATTCTAACCATCTGTTCTTGTTGCTCTCTCTTGTTCCTGTTTGCTTACTAAGCTTTAGACAGATCATGTGCCCTAGCACCGCTATATTCTAATATCTGCAGTAGCATGCAATAATCCTTGACAGGAAACTTGTTTTTAGCAGAATGACTGAGTGAGAGGAAATCCTTCCACATATAAATTGAGAACAGGAAATGCAGAATTAAGGTTGCCACTTTCCACCTAGCTCATTCATAGTGCTTGAGTCTTGCAGCTCCCAAGATACTTCCCACTGTCTGTACTTGTCAGACAAGGGCTGGTTTTAGCTCGCATGAGCTGAGGTCAGTAGCATGGTACAGATACAAGTCAGGGTGGAATTTGGCCTGAGGTGTGCCAACACTGTAATACTAGCTACAGTTCTAGGGATTCCAGGGATCATTTGGTTCTCCTACATCTGAAGGTGAAGGACAGGAGCTCTGTGGAAGGACCCGTACATAGGGATACATCATTTCCTTACATTCCTCATGCTTGCCGTAGCCAGAGACCTCACATTCAGTCCAGTCAGGCAGCCGAAGTCCTGGCTCTGGGAGGCAGACAGCCCGGACCGTGTCTGTTTCGATAGCACACTCTTCTGACGCAGACTTCAGCTGTAACAGAACTGAAAAGACAATGCATGAGAACACATGTGGACTGGTGGTGCCGTCTCCGAACATGTGGCTAGGGAGCTTCTTACCAATATCGTTGTCATAAGTTTCTGGGTCAAATTTGCTATGCAGGATGTATTTCTCCACTTGGAATTGCTGCTCGTTCTCCTCAGGGGTCATTCGAGAGGTCCTACCCAGCACAACCTTCAGCTGGTTGCCACTATACCTGGACAATGAAAGAGTGCTATTCAGGGGCATCTTCCTCTCTATTGCACACAGTGGACGAGAGAGCTCCTCTGCTTCCCCCACCACACCAATGTCTCAGGCTGCCAGAGGGCTCACTCCTCACTGCCCCGTACAAGGGATTCCTTCTCCGTCTCCTGCAGCTTGTCCACCCCCCATTCTCCTTTCTTGATGCTGGCCAAGTTCATCTGGACTCTCTCTTTACTGTAGGATTTCTGATCATTCCAGATGCATCCTTTGTATTCCCTCCCTCCTTCCCTCCCTCCAGACTCAAGTACTCCTTTCTTAAGCCCGCTGAGTAGAGCAGCATGCAGGGTTTTCAGATGGGGCCTCGATGGACCCACGCACAGTGGGATAGGTGTCTCCATGGCCGGGCAGTTAATTTTCTGTAGAAAGCTGTCATGGTGACATCCCTCCCAGCCCCCTGGTCTGAGCCTAGCTTGGCAGACGCAGGGTTAACTGACAGGATGAGGCTGTCAGGCACTTGTGGGGAGTAAACCCCGCTGTCGCGTTTAGTATGTTAGGCCTAGCCCAAGACCACAACCTCACTTGGGCAATACCAAGCATCTTCTTTCACTGTGCGACTGCCGCAGTAAAGCGCCCTCCTGTCTGCTGCAGCGAGGGAGATGATGTGCGGGGACCTTGGTGCCTGTCTAAGCTGTCGTGCACCTGCCAGGGTGCTGGTGGGGGGGAGGATCTTATTCCATAGCTGGGAAAAGTAATGTAGGGAGCAAGAGGTTCTGAAGGACACAGTCACTTGGATTCCCTCTGCCTGGGGCAGCTCCCACCCTGCCTCAGTGTCTCCCATGGAAGGGCAGGCAGGGCAGTGGGGTGGCCTATGTCTTTCTCTCTTTACTCCCACTGCTGTAATGGGGGGCCCAGTATCTTGTCCCTGTCAGAGGCACCGACTGGACTCTGCTCTCACCTCTCCTGGAAACAGTGGGCAGCTGACAGGACCCAGCAGGAGTTGATCAGGATTCCTCCACACAGGAAATGCTCCATAGTCGCTCGCCGACTTCGGGCAAAAATGGCAGCCTGCCACGGGTGGGAGCTGATGTCTGCATAGAGGCCGCCTTTAATTCGGAACTGGGCCACTTTGTGCTGCCGCAGGCCACACGTGGCTGTGGATGACAAACACAGAAACAGGCTTTGTGCTGTGGCTCTTGCTCCATTCTCCCCTCTCGGGCTAAAAAACCTCCAAGTGCTTGGCATCGGCTGCAGCAGCACTGGACACAATGCTGGCGATGGCCTGATTGCTCTTATCCCCTGGACAGCTATCGCACCCTGACAGGAAAGAGAGCCAGGAAGCCCTGCCTGTGCCCCCAGTTCTGCTGTCCTGCTCGCTGCTCCGGAAGAGACACCTGTGTGAGAGCTGCCGTCCTGACACAGCTGCAGTCCAGCCCTACCGTGCTGAAAGGGCTTGAGTGTAACCAGGGCAAGGAGTAGCGCAGTGGGGATTCAAAAGAAGAGAAGACGGGAGAGCAAGTGTCCCTTACCGCAGGCAGGCACGTCGCAGTATTCCCACTTCGGCTGGCCAGCCTCCAGCACGTGGCACCACGGCCTGGAGTCGTTGTCAGGGTTCCTGGAACACAGACAAGGAGAGAAGGTTTCAGCTGCTCAGACTCCCACTGGACCTGTGGAGAACCTGCTGGAGAGGGAACAACTGAGAGAAGCACTGTTGTTTTCCCAAGGACGGTGAGCTGTCATTGCAGGACGCCTTGCGAGCTCTGCCAAGCAGTGTCGGCAGGACGTGGCATGCTTGGAGTGACATGACAGAGATAATTGCTCTGTGGCCAGGCAGCATTGTGCCTGCAGTACTGTGTGTCCCCCATGTCCTGATTCATGTGATAGGTCAGAGCGGCGCCTTGGGGAGAATGGGCAAGGGAGTGGCCTTTTAAAATGTGTGAATTCACTCCCTACCTACCGGCAGAAGTTGTGGCTCCCAAGACCCAGCTGCTGGGCATTGGACCTCCAAGCTGTGTAGAATTTGCTGGCAATGATTTTGGAGTCCCATCTCAGACAGGTGGCACCAGAGCTGGTAGTGCTGTGGCTACCCCAGTACTCGGTGCCCTTCCCAGAAAAGCAGTCCTCCTTGCTTCCTGCAACAAGAAATCTGCAGATGAACTGAGGAATACCAGCTGCTAACTGCTCCCAGCCTCACCCCCTCAGCTGTTGATAGTGCATGGACTGTGGCCTCCTCTCCCAGATAAGCAGCACTACATCAGTAAGACTGTCTGTGGTTAGAAGCTGAACCGTAGTGGAAAGTGAAGACCTCCATTCTGCAGCCTATGGAAATGTCGTGTGCCCAGAGAACCCTTACAAGTATGGTCTCCACAGCAGGTATCCCCAGGGCTGTGCACATACCTCTGGGGCAGGCAGGTGTACTGCAGTATTCCCAGGTATACTGTCCCCCTTTGTAGATGTGGCACCAGGGCTTGGAGTCCTCGTCTGGATTCCTGAGAGAGATGGTAACAGTCTGTATATAGCTCCGTAATCATCACCGTCCAGCCCTTGCAGGCTAGCTAGGTAGCGTGAGGAATGTGATTGTCCCGTGGCAGGCCGGCAGAGGGGAGCACAGAGGAGTTTGTAGCTTGCCCATGTGCCGTGCTGTTTACATGCAGAGAACACTCACTCGGGTTTGGGGGCATTTTAAAGAGGGTTTGCAGAGGCGGCAGATGGTGGCTAGGTAGACTGGCTCAGGAAGGGAGTTTCAGGTGCAGAGGTAGTGGCGCACCGTGGGTCTCCGGCATCCAGGGGCCATGCCTGCATTTGCACCACGCCTACCTCACGGCCCTCCCCCAGAGGGGTGCTGGTGCTGCTCCCCAGCTGCCCCAGAGAGGCGGGGTGTGAGGCTTGAGGGGGGGTGCCTGGTGCTGGCTTGGGGGGGGGGGGCGGCCTCACCTCCCAGCCTGGGGAGAGGGGCCGCGCCAGCCCTTCACAGCATGCGGGGGAGGGGGTGCAGGAGCAGCCGCCCTTCAGCCTCCTGGGCCCCCTGCCCGTTGTGAGAGGCTGGCCTGGCGCCCCGCACTTACCCACTGCTCCAGTCCCACAGCCCAGCGCCTGCTTGGACAGGGTAGCCTCAGCCCCCGGCCTGGGTAGGGGGGAGGGAGGCGCAGGGCCAGCCCTTTGTGATGTGCACAGGGCCAGCGCCCCCGCGTGTCATGAAGGGCTGTCTCGGCGCCCCCCGCCTCTCCACCCCGCAGGCCGGTGCCTGGTGGCCTGGCCCCCCTTCAGTTCGCCTCTGTGCAGAGACAAGTGTGGGAGAAAGGAATACCGGGGGGATGAGACATGCAGCTTGAAGCAGAGTGACATTCCCTGTGAGAGCCAGAATGTAGGGCCCAGGACAGAAGACGCTTCGGTGCTGCTTTCCACACACTCCCCTCTCCTTCATGGTGCTATTTACCTCCCTCAGTTCCCCTACATCTGCCCATGCAAAGGAGAGCTGTTTTTCTCAGCACAAATTCAAACCATTTTGTTCGCATGAAGTGCCACGGTCTGCAGGTCTCTCATGCTAAACACAGATCTCCCAACCCAAAGCCACAAGGATACAACACAGCAGCTCTTCAGTGCCGTTCCCTGGTCATCCACCCGGGAGCCATGGACCTCTGTCCCAGCTCCTGCTGGGCCTGCTCCAGGGCCGGGCCAGCACCCTGAGATTCCAAGACCCACTTTTCTCCCCCACGTGTTCTCCAGTAGCCCCAAGTCAGGTCTTCCCCAGAGTCTGCTAATCCCTCACACCCGTGAGTCCTGCTCCTGGGGACCACCCGCCAACTGCAGCCTCCTGCTTCTGAGCCCAGCTTACACTGGCACGCTGATTCTTCTCACGTACAGGAGTGTCTGCACCAGATTTCCTGCAACTTGGCAGGTTCTGTAGCTCTAGCTAGTCCTCACAACAGCTTCCCTAAGTACCTGCTGCCGACAACTCACCATGATCCTCTCCTCCATCTCTCTGCTGCTCCAGCCTCTCCCTTCTATGCTCAGGCAACTCTCACCTGCCCCTTTACAGGCCCGGGTGCCTTCTCTGAAGCCCAGTTGGGAGGCAGCTGAGCAGTCAGAGGTGCACTAGACCCTGCTTCCTCTTAAAGGGACCAGTCAGCCTGTGACAGGTACCCTCCCCCCGTTCTGTCATAGCACCGATACTCCCCCGGCACATACGCCCAGCCCCACATGCTGTACACACCCTCCCTACCATGCTGGCTCCCCATAGCACGGGTCCCTCTGTCCCAGCCTACCCCTGCCTCTCACCTGCAGTAGTTGTGATTGCCGAGTCCCAGCTGAGCAGCATCTGCTCTCCGCCCGTTGTACTTTTTCTGAGCCAAGGCGCTGATATTCCAGTTCAAGCATTCGCTCCCACTCTCGGTCACGCTCCACGTCCCCCTGTATGTTACCCCCAAGTCTTTGTAACAGGTGACGTGGGTATCTGAGCAACAAGGAAACAGAATGGTAACTTCAAACTGGTCCCACATGGATTCGGCTTCCCTCCCTGAGCTCCTGGGAGCTGTTGCCTGATGCAGGGACCCTAGATACCAGTCAGCAGCCCAGCATGAATGCCTCCATAGGCCAGTCCAGACCCCATGTGTAGCGGCGGGTCTTGAGCCCCAACGCTAGAAGGTCAGCAGCCCATGTATCCTTCCCCCAGATGCGGTCAAAGAGCCTCTGTGGTATTAGCTCTAAAATAGATAGAGACAGCAGCGCGTAGGGCCTGTTACATTGCACCGGCCTCTGGGCAGCTCCTCCCACAGCCCTGTGTAACCAAACCCTGCCCGTTCCCCCAGCCACATGTAGCCTGCACTCACCTATCTCACACTGCTTCCCAGAGAAGCCTGGATGGCACTGGCAGATGAAATGCAGCGGAGAGTATAATGCCTGCTTACACTGGCCCCCGTTGTAACATTTCTGGTTAGCACACTCTGTCAAGCAAACACAAACCAGGAAACCTCATTAGATTTCACAGCAACAAGCAGTCAGGAATATCTCCCCATCTGAGAAACGGATGTAGCCCAAAACGAAATGAATACACTCCTTCGTTTGTCAATAAGGATGATAACGGATATGTGAATAAGTGTAGTGCAACTGCTGGAAATGCGTGTCTAGACATGGGAACTACCACATCTGAGAGTGAAGGAAAACTTAAAGTGCTTAATGTGCTCAAATGGGGGGAAGCGGGTAACTTCCGTCTCAGAATATGGAAAGAATCGGCATGTGAGATTGCTAGCCTGGTAGCAAAGATTTGGAATAAATCTGTCTATTTAAGGATAGTACCATATGATGGAGAATACCTAACATCGTCCCTGTATTTAAGAGAGGGGGGAAAGCGATCCAGGCTATTATTACGGGCCTGTTAGTCTGACAACAGTAGTATGCAAACTTTAGAACAAATTGTGAAGGAAAGAATAAATGTATGGAGGTAAGTGGTAAAGGGGATTTAATGTAGCATGGGTTTAACAGAGGTGTGTTGTGCCAGACTAACCGGATTTCCTTTTTTGAGAAAATAACGAATTGGTAGATCAGGGAAGTGCAGTAGATTTAATACACTTGAACTTCAGTAAAGCATTTGACATGGCACCACATGGAAAACTATTAGTTACTTAAGGGCAAGGGGGATCAATACAAGCATTGTAAAGTGGATAAGGAGCTGGCTAAAGGGCAGAATGCAGTAGGTTGTGCTGAAAGGTGAATTATCGAATGGGAGGGAGTTTACCAGCGGAGTTCTTCAGGGGTTGGTTTTGAGACTAATATTATTCAATATTTTTATTCATGACTTTGGCACAAAACGTGGGCATGTGCTAATGAAATTTGCTGATGACACAAAGTTGTGAGACATCGTGAGGAGGATCAGAATATTATACAGGAAGATCTGGATGACCTTGAAGATGGGAGTGACAGAAATGGGATGAAATTCAACCATACAAAGTACAAGGGTCTAATAATAAGAATTCCTGCTGCAAGCTGGGAGTTCATCAATTGGAAGCGACAGAAGAGGAGTGAGACCTGGATGTCGGGGGTCACTCACCGGATGACTATGATCCACCAGTGTAATGCAGTCGTGAAAAAGGCAAATCCAGGCAAATCTAGGATGTATCAGGCTTCCAGTGGAGAAGTATTAATGCCATTGTACACGATATCCACGTAAGACCTCATTTGGAATACTGTGTACAATGCTGGACACCCATGTTCAAGAAAGATGAATTCAAACTGGCACAGAGGCAGAGGAGCTACTAGGATGAGAGGGGAATGAAGGGCCTGTCTTATGAGAGGAGACTGGAAGGACTTGGTTTGGTAAGTCTACAAAAAGAATGTGGAGAGGAGCTATGATGACTCTGTATAAAAACATCAGGGATAGGCACTCAGGGAGGGTGAAGAACTAAGTCAACTAACAGACCATGTTGGCACAAAAACAAATAGATATAAACTGGCCATGAATAAATTCAGGCTGGAAATTAGACTGTTCATAACCGTCAAAGAGATGAGGGAAAGATCTGGAAAAGCCTCCCAATAGGCGTTATGGGGGCAAACAACTTACTTAGTTTGAGCAGAGTTGGACGAATTTCGGAGTGTGACGGTACTATGGGATTGCTTGTGATGGAAGCAGTCCTAGGGCTCATTTCCGGTGTATCTTATGTTCCTAAAAGCTCATGCTTCAGGGTTTTAGTTGGCCAATGGCAGGGGTCAGGAAGGGACTCTCCTCCTCCTCCCCCCAATGTATTCTGGTCTGGTCTGGTTTGGTTTGGTTTGGTTTGAAATCTCCTTCCTTTGAAGGGTCATTGGACAGGGTGAGCCAGGGCTCTGAGGTGGCACCAAGCGTTCTCTGTATCTGGTGCTTGGCTGGCTGGTTCCTGCTCACATGATCAGGGTGTCACTGATCCCCATATGTGGAGTTGGGAAGGAATTTTCCCCCAAGTCCGTTTGGCAGGAAACTTGGGTTTTTTCTCTCGGCTCTGCAGCGTGTGGGTCCAGGTCACTGGCCAGGATGATTGGGTGCATCGCTCTGCCACTGCAGGGCCTCACACACGGCTGCGCTTTGCTCCTTCCTAGTCTCTCCCTGCGCCACAGGACAGTGTATTCTCCTGCGAGCGGGAATACTTCCTTCTAGAGTTGGTGGCTGGCTTTACTGTGTAGGTACTGGACAGCGCTGCTGGCCTGTGAGAAACAGGAGGTCAAAACTAGATGATCTGTCGATCCCTTCCGGCCATCGACTCTGGCGTGTAACTTCTCCTGTCAACCTCCTTACTGCCTATTCCTCTCTGGCATGTTGCCGGACATGCCCTGGGCCTGCCTCTGGCCTAGGTTGTAGTCCTCCCCGCCCCTCTCCTCTGTCTTCCCACGCATCCTGCCACACGCTGTGCCTCTTCTCTCCACTTACCTCCGTGGCCCAGCTGCGCTCTTACTGCTGCCGCAGTGAGTAGGTCCAGCCTAGTGCGGCCATGCATACGCCAGATTCTCTCTGCCTTCCCGCGAGAGCAGCATTCCCTGTCTGTCTAGCGGGGCTAAATCTCCAGCATAGTGTGGCCCAGGCACATCTTTTATAAGTGGTTCGCTCAGCCATCCTCATTGGGTCTCAGCGTCTTCTCATCAACGGTTACTTGTTCCCTTTCCCTTCCTTCCCAGCCCCTGCTCCATACTCACTTTGGACAGGCACGCTGTGGCAACGACTCCGACCTCTGTCACACGCACAATATTCTACTCTGCCTGCTGCGAGTCGTAGCCAGGTCTCTCTCTGCTGGTAAACCTGTCGGGATGACCCGTCAGTGCAAGTGGCTGCAATCAGAGAAAAAGGAAAGTGGGGCTGTCTGATCATAGTGGCTCTGCTCCCCTCTCTTCACAGAGCTCTTCCCCTCCCAGGTCAGAACTGCTGTGTCCATCTCCCTGCTGTGCTGTTGGATGTAATGTGCTCCACCAGCCTCTTGGCTGTGTGTGCGTGCAGCAGAGAGGAGAGATCTTCCTTCTCTGTTGATTTGTGTAAGCTATTACCGCATGCTGGTGATGCTCTGCATCTCTTCCATGGCCAAATCTCGATCCCTACACCCTGCGAGAGTGGGCATAGTTGGAGCACGAGCCTGGCCCCGGTTTCACTTCCTCAGCAGCAGCCAGCTTTGCCCTGCATGTCTGCCCAGCCCCAGTTAGAACGGGTGCCCTCTCCTGTCCTTACCTTTAGATCGGGCTCCCCTCCTGAGGCGCACATGCAGCTCCTGCAAGCAGAGAAGGAGAGAGTCTGTGGGTGACTGACTGCTGCCTTACAGGTTCAGTTACCAAGTGTTCCCAAAAGCTGAACTCCTTTCCCAGGCCCACCAATCAGGAGAGCTCTGAGACACAGCCCGACGCAGCACCTCTGGTACTGTGGGGAGTGCCTTAGGCACACTTACAATAGTCCAGGATAGCAGGGAGCAAGCACAAATTGCCCCATGTTTCGGGGGCTGGGCATTAAGGATCCTTCCAGTTAGACACAGATGAGGTGTGCTAACCACCAGCCACTATTTCTGTGCCAATGCCAGAAGGGAGAAGTTGGGCCTGCGGGAGAGGATGTTGCCTAGAGGTGGAGGGAAAGCCAAGTGTTGCCATGAAGAAGGCATGTGGAGTGGAAATAGGTTCACAAAGAGAATCTTTCTTTTTAATCTGCTCCCAGGCAGCACAAGTGACTGACGGGCTGAAGTGGCTCGGTGCTGAGGAAAGATGAAGAATTAAATAAGTTAGAATTCTGGGTCTGTGGTTCTGAGGCTAGGGGGATGCTGGCACCCTCTGCATACATTCAAAGGTCAAGTGGAACTGAGGGAGCTGGGACTGATGTGGGGGGGAAATCAAGCAAAGGCTGAACACGATGGAGCCTTTGCTAACAGTGAGGGATATCTGGCTGTGGACAGTCACCCAAAGAGACTGATGGAGGGCCCACTGCTTGGTACAGTTAAAACTGGCCTAGATAATATCCTGCAGGGAACAATCGCAGCCTGGGCCTGAGGCTGAACTTTGGGACTGTCTTAGAGCTTTTCTGCCTCTGATTTTTATAACCATATAACTCTTCCTCTTCTCCTGATTAGCAGAGACTGTTGGAGGCTCTGGCAAGTAACGATGAGGATGCTGTCAGGCGAGGTTAGGTCATTGAGGGCTGCCAGGACCACAGAGATCTCCCAGAGTGGCACTGGCATGTTGACCTCTTACCTGGCACTGCAGAGGGGTGATTGCTGCTATCAGCAGGAAGAGACACAGGCTTTTCCCTGCCATTCTGTTTTTTCCCAGCATTTCCTTCAAATCTCAGACTCTACAAAGACAAAACGAAAGGGGTGAGCAAGGTGCCTCCCGTGTGAGCAGAGGTTGATATTGCCAAAGCAGACAAGGGCTTTTTGCCGCCCAGAAACCACTAATTTCCAGAGGGGATGCAGTGTGCGGGGATGCAGTGTGCGGGGATGGCTAAATCTCTGAGCCGCTTCTGCAAATCTCAGTTTGAGAGTCTAGGAGCTTTGGTGTAACTCGGAACCAGACACACCTCCCAGTGCTCAACGCAGGGGGAGGGGGCCTGCAAGGCATTGCAGACCTGGGCTGAAATTGCTTTTTAAATTGCGTTGGGTCACTGAAGGCAGCACTTTAAGCACTGAGTTACCAAAACTGTTGCTCCCAGGTTATAGACAAACCACCCTCCCCCCCAGTTCACTTCTCTGCACGCTGCTGGAATCCAGTGGTGCTGAGGGGCAGCAGAGAACTCTGGACTCACGCAGAAGAAACTGTGACTCCCAGATTCGTCTAATAAAACAGAATGTGTGTCTCAAGAGAAGCCAGAAAGCAGTGTCTGAAAGAGGAGGAGTGTCTGGGTTGGGGCATCAACTCTCAGGGGCCCAAGAGACATTTGTGTTGGGCGAGAACTTGCTGGTGCCCGTCTGTCTCAGTCTGCATGAGAGGGTTTGCAGGTGGAATTAGTACATTTTCTGCACAGAATCAGAAGCCTGACCAGACCCACTCCCCCCCCCCCTCTCTCTGTCTGTCTGTCCCGATCATGCTGCCTGCTGATGGATGGGTTAGCTGTGGGTGAGGGAAAGGCTGAAGGGTCAACTGGATCTCTGATGGGCATGGACAGCACTAATGAATTTAAAGCAATAGACTTCTGTTTTTCGGTATTTTAACCTCCACTCCCCGTATGGTCTGGACTTTGTTTCCCTTAGCATCCTGCCCCTCTTGCAGGCAGCTGAAAGTAGGTTAGTTGGCTGGGATGCTAGTTTGTGGTCTGGCACTCCATCTCACTTGCATTTCTTCCTTGACTCACTTCCCTGTAGTCACAACAGCCTCTTATTCCCTTTCATCTCCCACAGCAGCTGTCACTGCTTCCAGCCCTTATGAGAAATCTTTATACCTCCTGTCCCCCACAACAGTAACCTTGGGAAACAATCTGTTCCTACACAGTTCATTAGCTCATCTGATGTGATTGAGAGGAAGAATGGACCTAAAGGTCTGCCGGCATCCATCTCTTCCAGTGAATAAATTAATTTCCTTCCCCTATTCTGTTTCTTACCTGGCAGAACTCCTTCTGGGTATTGAATTCCCTGGAGCTTCCTGGATCACTACTGACTACTGGTTCCCTGCCCCTTTCCCGAGCAGCATTTTCAGCCTCTTTCAGTGACAGACTTAATGGCAGCAACACCAGCTCTGATCTCTTTATAGATCTACTCTGCAGTGGTATCTCTGGCATCTCATTCTCTCCAATATCCCCTCCCCCAGTCTGTTCACAAACAAAGGAGAGAGACGGGCAGTTCCCTTCACTAGAGGATCTAGAGAATTACTGACTGGCTTGGGGAAGTTGCAGGAGGGAGGGGAGGCCCTCAGCAGCACTCTGGGAAGCTTACATCCCACAACTTCAATCCTGAGCAGATGAAAGCATGTTTACTTGTGACGTTCTCCAGTCCACACCGATAACCCGTTTCTACCCCTCTATGGAGCCAGGCATGGTTCTGATCCTAGCACAAGTAGAACAGCCTGGAATAAGGGGCATAGGCAGTGAAGGGCTTTTTGAGGAGGTCTGTACCCCCTAGGGCAGTGCGGCTTTGCTCTGGTCTCATAGCACCACCGTTGGCATCTCTGTGACCATTCCCCAGAAAGACTTCCTTTCTCCTTCAGTGACCTTACAGCAACAGTAAAGGATTAGGGAGACAAGGGTATATAAGCGATCTGCAAATCCTGACTTTGAGAGCATGAGTTAAACAACTAGAGGGGGAAACTAGTCTTTTGTTTTCAGAAATGTTACTGAATTCAAGAATTTGTCATAAACCTGACTGTCTGTCCAGGAGTCACACTGAGACAATAGGGGCTGGCTCCACATTAATGTTAAGGGCATGTGGTACAGCAGAGGTTGGGTAACTGCGGGAGGTAGATTAGAATTAGTCTGTAGTTCATAGGGACTCCACTCTGGGAGCAAAATAGCACCCAAAGGCGCTCAAACACTTGGTTTTCCCACATTTGTGTGTCATGTTTTAAGATTAGAAGGGGTCCTTATGATCCTGCATAACAGGCCTGTGAATTTCATCAAGCCTACACTGAAGTATTGAATATCTGGTTCCAGTTATCATATTTCTCTGTGTGAAATGATAAATTCCTAGGTACAGGGACATTCGGTGAAGTGCCATGTACTCGCACTGTTCCTGTCAAGTGATAAATGGTTTTCACCTGAAATCATACTGGGGACATTTTTTTCCAGTTGAACAAGATAGGATACACCGCCAGAATGGGAAGATTTCCCATCAGATTGTTGGTGATGGCCCTCTGTGCCCAGCATGAGAGATTTCAGAACCCCCAATGTTACTGCTGCTGCAGTCAGAGTCGAATGAGTTTTTTGGTCAGATTTACATAAATATGTTCACTGCATTGTGAAAAGACCATCATAAAATTAAGGGATTTTGCTTCTGTCTTCCAAGGGAGTCCTGGCTGCTCTAGATAGCAGGAAAGAGGAGAATTGGCAAGAGGATTTTGTTTCTGTACCTTTTATCATTTTCTAACTTCTAGTGTTATTCTGCAATCCCAAGTATTTCTGACCTAGCATTCATCTGCCCTCCCACCTTTTCTCATTTCTCTGTCTACATCAGGTGTCCTTGAGTGAGCAGAAAGCTGGCCCAAGTATTTGAGAGAACTGCTGCTATTTCATTAATCTGGAGTTCATTCTCTGCTATTTAAATAAAGCCAGTAAGGGCAGCTGGATAATGGCTGGCAGAACGCAAAGATGACAGATGAGTCAGTCGTCAGGTCAGGAACAAAAGCAGAGAGAGAGAAAATGAAAAGAAGTCTTGTTTTAGGAGATGGGGTTTGATTGACGGACAAGTGAAAGACCCGTGTGAACTATTCCAGGCTCTGAATGAGAGGGAGCCGTAGTAACGCCAGACTGTAGGCGGCCAGGTCTCCTGATAGGTCTGTAAAATGGGGGGGATTCTAGAGGGCATGTAAGAGGGTTACAGGCACCTTTAAACATTTCCAGATGTCAGACCTGGAGAAACGGTTTCCAGGATGCACAGATATTTCCACATTTCGGTGGTAATGTGTTTGTTGTTCTCAGAATCTCCCAGGGAAGAACATCTGGTCATACAGATTTCCCAACAATCCCTGCAAACTCTCACAAGGAGGCCTTGCTGTGTAGCAGTCTTTTTAAAAACGCAGAAACGTTTTCCAAACAGGCAGTTATTCTCAGGAGTGTGATAACTGAATCTGAAATAAGCCTTTGAAGTGCCCAGGAGTGCTGTGGAAGAGCAGCATCTCAACCTTTCTCATCCAAAGTCACAAGGCTGTTGCTCAAATCTAGTGCCGGTTTATTATTCAGAAGTCCTCGGTCTGCTGCCTAACATCATGGCTATGCAGTGACTTCCTTGCATTCTTGCAGGCACTGCAGTGTTACCATAATGGGATGGTAATCAGCACCATAGGCGCATCACTCCTGCCAGTCAGAAGGAGGCAGCAATTCCCCTTCTTAATGCAGTGAGAATGAAGGTTCTTTTAGTTAAACCCTCCTTAGGGGAAGGTGAGACTTTCCTCATCTGAAAGGAAGAATCTCTGGCCTAATCCTCCAGCAAGTGTCTTTGAAAATGGGCATCTGAGCCATTTCTTCTGAGGATGTTAGGATTCCCTGGAAATAAGCCAGTTGTGGCAAAGTCTGAATTTCCTGCAGTAGAAGAAAATATTGGAACTAACCTGGCTATTCCTCTAGCAGGAGTCCAGCTGTGTGGAATCAGGTGGAACCAGAGCTTGTTTTCATAGGAAAAAAAAGGAATCAGATTTTTATATCCTGAAAGGTTTTGTATTAAAATCTCAGAGTCTGGTATGAGAGGAGAATCTCCCATTTAAAAACACCAGAGCTAATTAAAGTAAGAATTAAATATAAAACAAATTCTGTCCCAATTACACTTAGCTTGTTAGTTTCTCATGTACTATACTGTACACTCTAGCAGTGCAGCCCTGCAGCACATACTCTTGACATTTTCCTTGTACCAGATAGTGCTTCCTGTATCTCTTGGGTGTCATCTGATTCCTTCATTTCAATAACCCTTGCTATTCCCTCCTGGCCAGCACCTCTCCCACACACAGAGATGAGTGTGCAATCCCCTGTTTTCAGCTGTAGGGCAGTTCTGATGTCCAATGTGCTGGAAGGCTGGTCATGGATGTTTGCCAGAGGTATGCCGTTAGTCTTATCCCTGGCCTCGGCTGTGCCTTACCCGTCAATCCGAGTGTTCTGAGTGATAAGGCCTATCTAGCAAAGCACAAGGATTTCTGAAAATGTTTACATGGATGGAAGCAGACCTTCTCCAGCAGTTATCTCTTTGCCTACCTGCCCTGGGCCTACTTACGCCTGTTGCTCTGACCCTTAATGCTTCTGCCCCTGCAACCAGCAAACAGATTCCCAGGCTGGCCGGGAGCATTGTGATGATCTAGTTTCACTTCCTCTCTAAAGCAGGCCCTAAAACTTCTCCAAAATAATTCCTAGAGCAGAGCTTTTAGAAAAACATCCACTTGTGATTTAAAAATTGCCAGAGATGGAGAAATCACCCTGACTCTTGGTAACTGAATCCCGTGATGAGAACAAAGGGGCTGGATTTCCTGTATTGATGCTTTTGTTCTGTATAAAATACATGAAAGGTAATCCAGGTCATACAGTACGTTAATTGATGCTGTCACTTTAAATGTGCTCTCTGACTGGATTCTTACAGAACTCTCCGTGGATTAGGACCTGGAGCATTTAGGAAAATGGGCAAAATGTTTTGTTTTGAATTAATTAGTTTCTTCAGTAGAGAAACAAAGAGTGAGGAGGGAAATAGGATGGGGGGAGATGAAAGAGGAGATCGGGTTACGACAAGAGTGTGTTTACAGTGCTTGGACTGAGGTTTTAAAAGAATGTATGAAGTGGTGTGAAGCCCAGACAGGGTATGCACTCTTGTCCTGTTGGGTGAGCTGGCTGCTGCCAGAAAGACAGATCAGAAAGACTTGGGCTCCTTCCTATTAGTCTATGCAGGGCCAGTGTGCAGTACAGCAAGTGTCACTGACATGCCAAGACTGTCTAACATGCCCCTAGCGCCCTCTCTGATTTGGTTGGGTTACTCTGGAGTTTAGTATCAACCTTCTTTTTCTTAGGGTTTTGTGCTGGTAACCGTTACCGTAATATCTGCGAGTGTTTACATCAGTCGTTCCCAGAGGCCCTAGTCTGGATCAGGGTGCTGGGTGCTGCACTGACCGCTAAGGAGACAGACCCTTTCCCAAAGCATTTACAGTCTGATTCGAGAACCCCCACCCCGCCCAAGGCTGCCTCTGGTAGAGATCAATTAGGAGTCAGTGTAGAGGTGAATGGGCTGCACTGTTAGGGCGTGTCTACACTGCATCTGGGAGCCAGCCTGGGTCCACAAACTTGTGGTAATGGGGTGGCTCATGCTAGCATTCTAAAAATAGCTGTGCAGTTGTGAACACTGCAGTTCATGCTCTCAAGCCTGCCCTCTTCTTCCCACCACCGGGCTTCAGAACCCAAGCTCTAACCTGAGCCGCGGTGTCTACACAGCTGTTTTTAATGGGCTAGCATGAGTCTGTGGATCCAGACTGGGAGGCTCACTCATAGACACAGTGTAGACATGCCCTTCGTGCAGCACCATCAAATGCAAACCTCTGCAGCACACCAGTGAGCTGGGTAGCATGTAACTAGTCTATCTGCTTCGTGACGCTTTGCGCGCCCAGAGCCACATACCTGGATCCTGGAGCACATGCCTGAGGGCGTCAGGATAAACCAAAGCAGGCAGCAGTCCTAGAGTTAGTGCATCGAATGCACATAGCTCATTACAGATCTGGCATCAACCCAGCAAGCAATGTGGCATTCTGCAGACCCAGCTATATCTGTGCTGATGCCTCAGAAACAAGAATACTTTGAACTTCATGTTTTCCACATTAATCAATTAAGCATCACAAATCTCCTCAGCAATAGGTAAAGAAGTGCTACTCCCAATTTAAAATTGGGGAAAGTGAGACACATGGAGGTGAAGTGTCTCACCGAAGGTCACATCGGGAGCCTGAGGCAGAACAGAGATGAAAAGTCATGGTCCTGACTCCCAGTTCTGGGCTTTTGTTATAACCTCTTGTCTTGACTCTGAATCTGGAGCCAGTAGCTTTTTGCCATTTGTTCTGATACTTCCCTAAGCTGCTTTCGCTCTGATCAGAGGGGTGCAGAGCTCCGGGCCTCATCGCCCTCCTTTCTGCAGGGAGAAAGAACTGTAGCGCCTTCCTCCTCTTGACTGCCTGCTCAGAAAAGAGTTGTAGTGCCCCGATCCTGTTCTGAGCATTGTGGTGCCTTGTTTCTTACTATTTCTTCCTGTCTGCCACCTCCATAGCCAGGGCATGGACCATCATAGCAACCAATTTATATTCATATTATACCCCTTCACATAGTCTCTGAAATACCCCATTCCATTGACACCTGCCAAGTCTGGTGTCCCCTTCGGGAATTGTTCTGAAGACTCGCTATAGCACTGATTGCGTTTGGGAAGAGGAAGAAGCCTGGAGAGCCCACGCAGGCCCCTCTGTCATCTCTGCTTAGACGGGAATCCTGAAGCAAAAGGTGCAGTCTGACCACTACCTCAGCCCCTCTCACAAACAGGACACCGGATAAGTGCACAGCTGGCACTCGGGGTGTTCTGTTGCCATTGGAAGTTTTGTATATCGATTCTGTTTATTTCAATTCTTTCTTTGTCTGCTAAGTGCTCTCTGTGCAGGGGTCTCCTCCCCAGGGCAGTCCAGTGCCAGAGGCTGTCAGTCCTTGGACTTTGCCCTGAGTTGGTATAACAGGGTTTTCCTGAGAGAACTGGAAAGCGCCCTTTAGCCCCAAACTTACAACTCTCCCCAGAGGCTGAACAGCAAGAGCTAAGTTAAAATCCACATTCTGAAGCACCATGCATAATCTAATTAATTAACAAGTAATACGTAATTAATAACAGGAGTGTGACCTTATTTACCCCTGCTCTGCTCTTATTGCAACACTAAGTCATAGGGGGAGAGGGAAAGAATCTGCACAGACAGGTGCAGAATAATACCTACCTTCACGTCTCCTCTTCTGTGTTCTGCGAATGGTTTCCTTTCGGTGCAACTTGGATGTGCTTTGAATATGTCGAAGCTCTGATCTCTCTGAACCGCTCCAGTCCTTCTTAAAACTCCAGTCGAGAGGGTGGAGACTGCGGGGGGGGTGGGACTTTTTCACCAAGAACAAAAAATAGACAGTGGGAAGGCTGTCGTGATACGGTCAGGATGAGGCGGGTTAGTTTTTTCCAAAGATGAGGGGGAGGAAGTGCCTGATTAAGTCAGCAGAAACATCCTGGCTCTCAGCCAATCAGTATTATTCATAGTCCTGGTCAGAAAGCAGAATCAGTGACTCTCTAGCTGCTTTTTTTTGTGGGTATCCGTTGACTACTTTTGAATGCCAGGAACAGATCAGATACTAAGTGCCACTTATAAAGGGATCCTTCATCATGGTTCCAACAATGGTGGGAGAGAATCATCCACACAGTGCCCCAAGAGATACAAAAGCTCATTATTTCCTTCGGCCATCAGCTTACTTGGTACTATGCAAACTATAAAGACCAGGTCCCTCCTCCGAGGAGCTTCCCACACTAAACGGGCTCATGATGCATTTCAGGCATGTACTGTACCAGGAGTCTGTCTCTGAATGGTGCCTATTTATATGACTAGAAAAAGAGATCCTGATCTGTGAGTGGAACAAAACCTCTCCTGGCAGCTGTAGAGAGCACAGAGCAATATAAGGGGGAGAGGACAGTGGGTAAGAAAGGGTGGACAGGGCCGGAAAAGGTGTGAGGAAGATAACAGGAAGGAGATGGAGAGGAGACGAGGACCTGAACAAAATCCTTGAGTCCGAACACACCCACGCACTGAGCGTGTTGCATCTAGGTTTGAATTTTGCAGTCTGAAGACCTGTGCTGTGGATAATCCCTCCTAGCACCTGAGAGAAGAGCCTCCATACACCCAGTTTATCTCTCCACTAGTGGATGCTACACTCTCAAATGGCCACTTTCCTCTAAAGCTCAGGCAGTTACTTCTTGGGGCACGGACTTTGTCTTACATATTTGTGCAGGGCCATGCACATTGATGGTACTCTTAAAATAGAGGCTACCTGATCGTAACAACAACAGCAGAGGTTTGAATTTTCCGAGATCCTGGAATGCCTTATTCCTCAGCCTCTTACGATCACGATATCTATGAAAAGTTATCCCAATCCATCAGTGACATCCCAGAATCCAAGAGAGACCAATACAAGAAACTCATTAACGAGGGGCAACTTGCAGCTCAAACATCTCTGCGGGTGGCCCGACATGTGGCTGATACCACGGCTAGGACAAGGGCCATGGCTGTTATCATGTATAGAGCTTCCTGGCTTCACTGTGCAGGTCTTCCTAGGGAACTGAGAACTAAAATAGGGGGCCTCCCCTTTGACAAAACGCAGCTGTTTGCTGAAAAGACCAACGAAGTCCTGCACTCTATGAAAGATTCCAGGGCAACCCTCAGGACACTAGGCCTCTATACACCTGGAACGAGAAGGAAACAGCACAGGTTTCAGCCTTACCCTCGTAGATATCCCTTTCAACCACAACATAGGCAATATGAACCCAAGGGAGAAAACAAAGATCATAACGCCGCAGACATCCTCAACAATCATCCTCCATCTCTCAATCTGTGCAGTCCAAACAACAGTTTTGAAGGCTTGGTCAAGGGTCTGAGAAGCCCCAAACACTGTGCAATGCCAGCCTCTTTAAAGGAAAACTTCAAATGTTGCTTAAGACCATTCTACTCCATCTGGTCGTCAATAACAACAGACAAATGGATTTTGGAAATAATCAAAGTTGGATATGCCATCCCATTCCTATCCATCCCCCCCACTCATCACCCTTCCCCATCCCTTTTTGGGGACCCATCTCACATGCAAGTGTTGCTAAAAGAAATAGACCCTCTTCTTCAAATAGGGGCAATATAACATGTACTGCCTCAGCACGGAGGGAAGGGATTCTATTCCCATTATTTTGTGGTACAGAAAGAGTGGGGGATGGAGACCCATATTAGACCTCACGGCATTGAACAAATCTGTGAGATGGCAAAAATTCAAAATGGTCACCCTAACAACGATAATACCAGCACTACAAAGAGGGGACTGGTTCTCAGCCCTCGACCTCCAGGATGCGTATTTTCATATTACTATCCACCTGGCGCACAGGTGCTTCCTAAGGTTCATGGTCTCAGGAAACCACTACCAATACAGAGTTTTACCATTTGGCCTGTCTATGGCACTGAGTGTGTTTTCCAAAGAGCTTGCTGTTGTGGCAGCACATTTAAGGAGGCAGGGAGTCTCCATCTTCCTGTATTTGAGATTGCCTTATAAAGGCACCTACCCAGAGCCTAGCCAAACACACTATCAATCAAACCACGACATTTCAGAAGCTTGGACTAAAAATAAACATCAAAAAGTCCACTTTCCATACACTGAGTCGGATTCAATTCATAGGAGCGGACTTGGACTCAGCAATAACCAAGGCATCATTACCAATGCCAAGATTCAGAGCTATTACGCACCTGATATTCTCAGTAAGGACATTCATACTGTGACAGCTCGTGTTGCACTACAGCTCCTGGTCACATGGCAGTTACAACTTTTGTGGTGTGACATGCATGACTACACATGCGATGCCTCCAGGGATGGCTTGCCTCAATATATAAACCAAACAAACACAGTCTGGGCAGACCGTTGTCAATACCAAATGAAGTAAAAGCTTCCCTCATATGGTGGACTCAGGAAAAGAACATGATGATGGGAATCCAATTTTCCCAGATTCCACCCTCAATCATGATTATGACAGATGCGTCACTCTTAGGATGGGGAGCACACATACAGGAGCGCACAGTTCAGGGCAGATGATTGGAACCAGAAACTTACCTTCGCATAAACGTATTAGAACTTGGAGTGGTGCATGCAGTGCCTGCTGGCACTTTCTACCGCACATAATGAACAAGTCAATAAAAATAATGATGGACAATGTATGTTTTACATAAACCTCCAGGGAGAAGTCAGATCCCGCTCCCTGTGCAGCAAGTCAATGAAACTATGGAACTGATGTATAAAACACAACATCGACATATCGGCTGCATACCTGCCAGACAATCTAAGCAGACAGTTTGCATGCAAGCACGAGCGACAGTTGAACAACGAAGTCCTCAAAGAAATTTTTCACCTATGGGGGCATCCACTGATAGATCTGTTTGCCACGAAACAGAACCGCAAGTGTCATCTTTTCTGCTCGAGCGCAGGAATAGGATCAGGATCGAGGGTGATGTTTTCCTAATCAAATGGGGCAAAGAACTACTATATGCGTTTCCACCCATACCAATAATACACAAGCTCTTACACAAAATCAAGACGGACAGAGCAACCACCATAGTGATAACACCAGCTTGGCCGAGACAAACGTGGTTCTCAGATCTCTTGAACATGTCAATATGCAAACTGATTACGTTTCACCCGAGACGTGATCTCTTTTACCAGGATGCGGTCGGATTTTCCACCCAGAAATACAAAGGCTTCATCTCACAGTGTGGCTAATAGGTGGCTCTGTCCTGAAGAGTTAAGAGTGCTCAGAACAGGTTAGACAGATGCAAATAAACAGCAGAATATTGTCAATAAGAAGGACTTACCTGCAGAAGTGGCCCAGATTCCAATCATGGTGTGAAGGAAGACGAAAGAAGGCAACATCTTTTTCTCTCCCGATAATTCTTGAATACATATTACAGCTAAAGAAATCAGGTTTATTGATCAGTTCCTTAAGAGTTCATCCAGCAGCAATCACTGTCTTCCATGGCACAGTCAACAACATGACCATTTTTCCTCACCTGATGGTGAAAAGATTCTTAGCGGGTCTACAGAGAGTATTTCCAGTTGTTCCTGCCCCCATACCATCATGGGATCTAAGCCTAGTACTCAGATCCATAATGAGAGCACCATTCGAGCCTCTAGCAATATGTTCGTTCCTTCACGTGTCTATGAAGGTTTAATTTTTAGTTATTGCATCAGCCAGACGAGTAGGTGAGATTAGTGCATTGATGACTTATCCCCCCTACACGATTTTTCACAAAGATAAAATCACTCTTAGGCCATGCCCAAAATTTTTACCAAAGATATTGTCAGACTTCCATATTAACCAACCGATCCATTTACCTACCTTTTAACCGAAACCACACAGCAATTCGCAGGAAGCAGCACTCCATTCTCTGGATGTCAGAAGGGCCATAGCCTTTTACCTGGAGAGAACAAAGATGTTTAGAAAATCAAACAAACTTCATATCTCTAGCGCAGCGATCAAAAGGCAAAGCCGTCTCCAGTCAAAGGCTATCCAAGTGAATTTCAACATGTATTCAATTATGTTATGAACAAAAAGGTTTACAAGTTCCATCAGGGACCAGAACTCATACTAGGGGAGCAATAACCATGGCTGTAGCTTTTCTGACCGATGTCCCTATAACGGACATATGCAAAGCCGCAACATGGGCATCACCACATACTTTTATAATACAGTATGATATCGACCAGACGTCTGCCAACAATGCCTCATTAGACTTAACTGTTTTGTCATCTCTGCAAAATAACTAACACTGAAGTTCCTCCTCCAATACAGGACACTGCTCTATAGTCACCTAAAGTGGAGCACCCACAGGGACATCACTCGAAGAAGAAGAGGTTACTCACCTTGTGCTGTAACTGAGGTTCTTCGAGATGTCTCTCCCTGTGGGTGCTCCATTACCCTCCCTCCTCCTCCTCCTCTCTACTTCAGAATTCTAACAGTGGACGCTACGGCAGGGAAGGAACTGACGGGTTTGTGTCGCGCGTGCGCAAGAAGATGCGCCAACGGTGCTGCGAGTTGACAGCAGCGTGCGCGCGGCCCGAGCAAATGCTGCTGAGATCTCCGATCAAGGGCACGGGACGTGACAACACCTACAATGGAGCAGCACAGGAGGACACGTCTCGAAGAACATCAGTTACTGCACAAGGCGAGGAACCTCTTTTTCCCTGAGGTAGATCAGACGGGTTCAGATTATAGGGATGGAGCATTTGGCTGAAATAGCTGGAAGCAGCATGAACTACAGCCTCATTTTCAGGAAAGGGCCAAAATAGGCAACGCTGCTAAATGGGAAGGAGTTTGACACTTGGTTGGTTTGGTGTCAGTGATGGGTGTGGAGGGGAAAAACTGGAGCGTTTGTAATGCTTTATGGAAACCCTGATGGATTTTTTCAGAGCAGGAATGGTTGCCCTGGCAAGGCAGATGAGTTCAGTTCTAGAGAAGCAGTCAAATAAGCAGAAGTGGTCTGTTACGAGCAGTCAGTCATAGTTCTGCAGCATTCAAGGCCAGAAGGGACCATTAGATCATCTAGTCTCATCTCTTGCATCAGTCAATACTGATGATTTGTACATAGACGACAAGGATATTACATCTGGGTGGGGGGAGGCTAGGGAGCGGGGTTTGGCTCCAAAGAGAGAGTGATCTGACATGCAGCTCCGTGGGATGTAAGCATGAAGGGCAAAGGACAGGGCGGCAGTCTTAGAGCTGGACGCTATGGCGTTATCATTGCATACACCACTGCAGTAATAGATTTGTGGAAAGATTCAATAGAAATCCGTTTCTTGACCTCAATTTCACACTGAAATTAACTTTAACTCCAATTTGTTTGAGGTTTTTGTCCTTAGGTGTTGAGTCCCTTGCTGTAGGGAGGTATTTTCAGCTATCTAATTTAGATAACACTGGACCGATATTGGTGGTGATTAGCATGTTATGGACTTCTGATTGCTAGAGTGCAACAAGATGTTGCGAGGCTGCACCTGCAGATTCCATAGTGGCCTTCAACCCATCTGGTTCAGGCTAGGTGCTCCTAGGGATTAGGGATCCAATGCAGGCAGTTCTGCTACCTGGCTCTGGGGCTGCTGGGAGACAGCTCAGCTCAACTCCTGGGGCAGGCTAGGGCTCCCTTGTGCATTGTGGCAGCTAAGCAATTGCGAAGTTACAGGTCTGCCTTGGACATGCACCCGCCTGCCTCAACACCCCCTTCCTCTGTCAGCCCCCTTCGGAACTCACCCTGTGTCAGGGCAGGGGTTCTGCAGGGTTGGCGCGCTGCCGGCAGAGCAGACTTTGCACTTGATGAAGGGCACTGTTCTGCGTGGGGACTGTTCACCAGGGAGGGGGGAGCTGTGGCTGCTTTTTGACCCCTTTGCACCAGTGCAAATAGCAGGTGGAAAGTGGCCAAAGGGCAACCATGAGTCACGTTCTTGGAGCTTTGTGTCCACTGGAATCCCGTCAGGCCCTGTGGGGCTAGGAGCTCAGCTGGCATCTGCAGGGGACAGGCATTCCACTGGTGTTTGTTCATGGCTACTGAAGTTCTTTGCGGAGTTCATAAGTAACTCTGAGCAGAGAATTCATACGCCCTTTCCCAGGGACTGACACACCTAGCAGATCAGGGCTGGCACAGAACAGTTTGAGTTGAATTTTTTTTCCAGTCAGTTTAATGCTGTTGAAAGATGCCAGATTGATGGCCTCAAAGACTAACGAGTTCTGTTTATATACAGGCTGAGTAAAGAACATCGTAGGCTTCACGCAGCCCCCACAGAAAATACAGCCTGTGCTTATCTGCTGGCTCTGAGCCTTCTTAATAAAACCCGTAGCTGTGTGTCAGAGGCTCATGCAGAAATAGCGTAGCCCTGAGTAAGATTTGGAATTGGGAGATCCAAGGGCACTGGAATATCACACATTTTCTCTTATCACAGTTCGGGATTGTTTCACAGATTGTCCCCATTACTGTCAGACTGCTCACGTAGTTCTACCTTCCCCCAGCAATAAAAGAAAGGCAGTTCTAGTTCCTGCCTCCCTGCGCATGGTGGTCGTCCCCAGTTGGTAAGATCCTAGCTTTTTGCAGAGATCTTTTTCCACAGTAGCTGAGTATAGAAACGCCTAGTCCAATGGAATTTCTACCATGTATTGCTCATTTTCTCCGATTATTTCTTTCTAGGACACAGCCCAGACCCCAGGAGTCTGAAATAAATTCTGAGGGGCCTTCTTTGGGGAAGTGCCTTGTCTGCCAGTCTCCATCTCCTATCTGATTGTTGTCATGGTGCAGGCTGTTGGTAGTGAATCACACTTTAAAGATCATGTTGTGTGTCTGATTGTGAAGTAATGAACTTGCTCTATCTACATATATGACGTGAAGCAACAGAGAGCAAGCTCCAAGACCTCAGAGACCAGATGCAAATCTAATTCTGCTTCTTCGAGTACCTTCTTGCACTCCAATTGAATTCAACAGTCCCAGACATGAGGCTTTGTGAGTGTGTCACAGAGCTGGCTGGACTAAACATGACGTGGCTCGGTGGGTCAGGAGCGGTTTCCAGATGCGCTATCTCTGGGCAGGGAGGTGCCTACTTAGAAAGGGTGTATCATAAGCTGAGTCTTTCTGTGAGAAGGAAACTGTTCAGGGGCTTCAGTTAGGTCATATCTTTCTGCTTCTGCTTCTCATTTTAAATGCCTGATGAAACCACCCAGGATAGAAATCTGTGCCGTGGGCCAAAAGCATATGTAAGGGGATGACTGACCAAGAGAAGCCAAGAAAGCAGGGCGTGCTCATGTGCGTCCTCTCTCTGCAGTAGACACATGTACAGTCACCCCGTTGGCCTGAGCGATTAGACAATATTTGGGGCCTTGCAGAGTTGTTCCATTAGGAGAAAAGATTGAGGACATGAATCAGGTATATTCTTTGTGTGCATTTCTGTAAATAAACAGGATTGCACCAAAGTCCTGCTTCAGTGAACAAACTGGAACAACAGCAGCCATCTTCTTTTCTTGCTATTTCCAAGTTTGCTCCTCTAGTCGTTTCCGTGCCCAAGGAGTTCTGTCTCTCTGCTCCATGTCCAGGTCACAGTCAACCACTGATTCTTTTGCTTTCTGCTGTCTTTCTCTGTTCCAGCACACACAACTTGCAAACACTCCCCTAGTCCCTGTGCTTGTCCCAGTCCAAGGGAAATCCCTCACACCACACATCTTAGTCCTTCTGAGGCTTCATAATGGGGGGTATTGAATTGCTCCTTCCATTTAACCTGAAGGAAGGGTGCTTAGCACACCTATTGACTTAAACCAGGTTTGGTTGTCTGTAGATCAAAGACCTGCTCGTCCAGTGGTGTCAAACGTGCGGCCCGCGGGCCGAAGAACCTCTTTGGTCCAGCCCCTGGCAGCTGTATACGGCCTGTCAACTTTTTTCTTCCGGCCCCTGGCGGCTGCCGCCCAGCAATTCCCCTGGAGCTGCCGGCGAAAGACAGGACGCTGCGAGTTTTCTCGGCGGTGGGTATTATGTCGTGAGCTGCTGCCGAGAGGGAGGACGCGGCGTGGTTCATCAGCGGAGGGTAAGCTGCCCCGAGGGTATGGCCCACTTTCAGTTCATTTTATTGAAATGTGGCCCGCCGTTGGAAGTTAGTTTGACACCCCTGTGCTAGTCATTAATACCTTTCGGCAGGTCAGTACTTTCATGTACATACTCCAAAGGTGGTAACTTCAAAAGAGAACGTAGAACTGGGCAGGTGTCCCTAGAAGCTGGTGGAATCACCAGAGCCTGTGGAGAAGGCCTCAAGAGCTTCTTAAAATGTCTGAAAAACGTCCCCGTGTCTGAGTATTGCCATTCCGTGGACTACTCGGTGCCCTTGAAATGTGGCTCCGTAGGTGAATGTCTGTCCCACCTCTGCCTACCGGTGTCTGTGTCAGCGCGATTGTATGGCAGAGAGATGCTGCAGGAGGGCTGTGGAGGGTAGCAGGAGTTGGGATGTGCTGAGAGTGTCATGCTCTGGGCCTGGGGTCGGCGACAGGCTGTTAGTATAACAATGAGGTTAGCATTTACTGTACAGGCATTAACTGACACCGGCAAACCACCGAGAGGCTGGGGAGTGGGTACAAAAGCCATTTTACAACTGCAGGAACTAAGTCGTGGAGCGGTAAAGTGATTTGCTCAAGCACGCATGTCAGGCTCAGATAAACACTCCCACCTGCAGTGGTGCATGTGGATGAAAGAAGACGGGGTGAAGTGGCAGCAACTGCATACCTCCCCTCACCATTTGCCTTCACCTTGTCACAAATGCTCTGGATTTCCATCCAGTGTCTTTCCCTTGCGGCTCAAGAGGGACTTTTTATACTCATCAGGTGATTGCTATGAGCTCTGACCTTTAGTATTCTCAGGGCTGGCTTCAGGAGTGTTTCCCACAGAGTTGCTGTTCGATCTGTTAGGGGAGGAACTGGTTTTGTTGGGATGTACCTGAAGAATCTGGTGTGGCATTGGGATGATGGCGGGGGTTGAGTTTCTGGTTCTTGTGCCTAGGAAGTTCCTGGTGGGAGTAGGTGGAGGAGGAGTGGGGAAGCTGACACTGGCTCGGTTACTCCAAGGCACGGTGAGGGCACATTTCCAGAACAGGACAAAGCTACTTTGGCACGGTATGTTAACGAAACAATCGTCTGTTTTCAGAAGTGCTGTTGGAAACACAGCAGCTGCTTCTGTGCAGCGCGTGAGGGGTGGGCACAGCCTGCAGAGGCCGACACGAGGGAGCAGCACATCCCACAGCTGTTCATCAGCTCCAACGGTGTCTTGCAAATGGGGCCCCCTCTCCTGAAGGTTTGTTTGCTCCCTCTGCCATCTAGGGCCTCCAATGAAGGCATGTTCATGTTGCAGCTAGAAGAGAGGTCAGGTCGCTGCCTAGCGCGGAACCTTCCTGCTAAGGTGATGTGGTGAGATGAGAGACTCACAATCGCTGCTTTGTGGCCACTGCACTCTTCCTCTTCTCAGACTTCTTTGGGAATGAGCAGCTCCCTGCAGGGATGCACAAAACTCCAGCCTGAGATGAACCTGCTAGAGTCCTGGTAGCTGGGTTTGAACGCTCATTCTGCACTGCCACAATCTGCTAACCTACTTGAAACAGTCAGACACCAGCAAGTCTGTGTTCATGGGGGGGATGGGGCAGAGGCTAAAAGGTGCTTGGATTGGCAGCGTGAGCATATCACTTCCCTGGTGCCTGGTTATGAACACAGTAGTTAACGCCCTTAACTGCAGTCCTGGGGAATTTCTCAGCAAGATGTTTAGGCTGCATTCTCTCCGTGGAGTCTAGGCCCTTGCATGATGGTATCTAGCAGTAAGAGTCACCAAAAGGGGGATGGGGGAGGAGGCCAGTTTCTCTGATCTCTCCTTTCAGTGCAGTCAGTGCCTAACCCCATGTTCCCAGAGGCATTTTTCTACCTTGTTTCAATAGGTCCTGCCCAATGCCATCTGGAGCCACGCATATTAGAGGCCATCATTTCACTTGACACCTGCCATGAGGTCAGCTTGTAATTAGAGACATTCCTAGGATTCTTGGGACAGGATTCACCCTGTACTCATCATCTCCTCCTGACCCTGCCTGACTCCCTTGATTAGTTACTGACGGTCTTGGTTTTATAACTCTGCCCTGGAGGAAGCTAGTTTTTCTGTGAAAGATTAACAGGAGCATGCCACAAATTCTCCTCCTTACCCCACCTCACGCTGATTGTTCTGGATAGGGTACTCTGTGCCTAGGGAGTCCAGGGACCACAGCGATGGCTTGGTATAGATACCGAGAGAGATTGTAACCCAGCCTGTCAGTCTCATGCTATGCATCTTTCCCCAGTTCCAAGCCTCTAGGTTAGACAGCTGGAAGAGGGTGTGCATGTGTCAGATAAATCAGTCTCTGATGGGCTCAAGATTAAGACTTGAAAGCCCAGGCCTCCTGTACACAGGAAAATCTAGGAGTAGGCCTCCAGATCCTGAACTGACACCTTTAGCCCAACATGGCTACAACAACACTGCAAACAATCCTGACCAGGCTACAAAATTCTGCTTCCGAAATCAGGGTTAAGAGTAGGATTTAACCACAGTTTCTAAAATAGTGCAGGACACAGTGTGTCCTTGCCCTGGCCTCCCACGCTGGAGGCAACATGTCTTTGCCATGCCTTCCCACACTGAATTAGGTAGACCATGTCCATCCCAGGTTCAGCTGTACCTATTTGTCAGTGATGGGTAATTTTTATAGCATAGGCAAGCCTTAAATGTCTAGGTAAGTAAAATAGGATGCAGGTTATACACATTTTGTGGTTTCATCCCTCAGAATTCTTAATGCAAAGTAATGTCTCAGGCTAAAAGAACAGATGTAAAATTATGGGTCTGAGTCTCCCTCTTCCCAGTGAGTATTCACCAGAATACATATGCTCGTTTAGGAGTAAATGCTTCATCCAGTAAATGAGAAGCACTGAATCACTAATCCCTTCTCTTCCCGTCAGAGTAGCCATGTCTCAGCCCAGAACTCCTATGAAGCTCCATCCTGTCCTGCTGGTCCCTTTTCTAAGTTTCTGGCTCCTCATTTTCCTCTCCCATTTTGTTTATCTTCTTTTTGCTCCCCACCCCCGACATACTATAATCTGAGCTTTACACAGCTTTTCCCGTTCCTCTTGGGTGGCAGCAGTTCTCCTTGCCTATCAGATTGGCAGCTCCTTCTGCAACTGGTCTTTTTCTGCCCCCAGGTCTCATGGAGCAGTTAGTTCCCTTCAGCTAAACTGAGCGTTGACGCTTTCCTGTCTACAGGAGACTTGCAATGAATAGTTTCTTTCCAAGCAGACTTGTTCTGGCTTGTTTTGTTGTCAAATCCCAGAAACAAGAGCAAAGTTTAATTTACAACAATTAATGCAAGAGCTGGCAGGGGCCAACAGGTGATATTCTCAGTCACGCAGAGGTGAGTGAGTTCTTTGCGGGGCCCATGTGGGGCTGTCTTGCCGCCTCTCTCTGGGGCTGGAGGCAGAGCTGCGTCAGAGTTGGAGCTGGCTTCTTTCTTGTGCGTCATGTTTGTGTGGTTGGTTTTTCTTGTGTACTTTAGTTTAAGTTCTTCCTGCGTTGATGCAGTTCCTTAGTTATTTATCGCCCAGTCCTCTCTTCGTCACCCCTTCAGCTCAGCACAGCTGTCCCGTTAGAGTGGGTGGCAAATCTGCAAACCTAGAGAGTGCTGGGGCCCTTAGCTCAACTGCTGTTAGAAACAGAATGAGCATCGATCGGCATGAGGGATGGAACAACTGTCTCTCAAACACACAATAAACAGGTTCTAACATTTCCGCTCATTACCCAACTTCTGCTCTTTTCTGTCTTTGTATTGGAACTGTTGTACATCCACATCCCCGTACAACTGGTGTACACCATTCCTTCCCATCATTCAGTGCCTACATCACCACGAGGATGGAGAGACAGGCATAGGCAAACCAGTGTCTATTCAGTCACTTTCGGGAAAGGATGCTTTGTAGTAAACAAATGCAGGTTTCCATGCTGAATATTTTAATAACTAATGAATATCTCTGTGTCTGCGAGTTGCATCAGGAGTCCATGCTCCTTACCGGGCACTGAGTGACAGAACATCCTTCATTTACAGAGGCCCACGTTGAGGTGTTGCAAAGGCGGCTTCATTTTTATCAGTAAGTTACGATGATGGCTAAAGACCAGTCATTGACCTTAACTACATGAAATAAAGGGGCCAGTTTGTGACCTCAGCCGTGACCTAAAGTCATCAGTTGCCATTGGCCCTGTTTGGGACACCTAGTTAAGGGTGATCTCTGACCATCTGGGTGTGACCTTTCCATTCTCTGAGGCAATGGGAGCTGAACCAGGCAAGCTGCATTGTCATCTTGAGTTACTGGGCATTTGCTGGCTAGATCATCGGGCTCAATGGGTAGTGATCAACGGATCGATGTCTAGCTGGCAGCTGGTCACAAGCAGAGTGTCCCGGGGTCAGTGCTAGGGCTGGTTTTGTTCAACATCTTGATTAATAATGACCCAGAGGATGGAGTCGATTGAGCCCTCAGCAAGTTTGCAGATGACACTAAGCTGGGGGGAGTGGTAGATATCCTGGAGGGTAGGGATAGGATACAGAGTGACCTAAACAAATTGGAGGATTGGACCAAAAAAATGTGATGTGGTTCAACAAAGACAAGTGCAGAGTCCTCCACTTAGGACGGAAGAATTCCATGCACTGTTACAGACTGGGGACCGACGGGCTAGGCAGCAGTTCTGCAGAAAAGGAGCTGGGGCTTACAGTGGATAAGAAACTGGATAGGAGTCAGCAGTGTGCCATTATTACCAAGAAGGCTAACAGCATATTGGGCTGCATTAGTAGGAGCATTGCCAGCAGATTGAGGGAAGTGATTAATCCCCTCTATTCAGCATTGGTGAGGCCGCATTTGGAATATTGTGTCCAGTTTTGGGGCCCCCACTACAGAAAGGATGTGGACAAATTGGAGAGAGTCCAGAGAAGGGCAATGAAAATGGTTAGGAAAAAGTTTGTCCCTAGGAGGGTGGTGAAGCACTGGAATGGGTTACCTAGGGAGAGGGTGGAATCTCCATCTTTAGAGATTTTTAAGCTGCAGCTTGACAAAAGCCCTGGCTGGGATGGTTTGGTTGGGGTTGGTCCTGCTTTGAGCAGAGGGTTAGACTAGATACCTCCTGAGGTCCCTTCCAACCCTGATCGTCTAGGATTCGGCTGCAGGCTCAAAGGAAAATGGTGAATGTTTTAACTACATTTTATTACTCTTGCTCCCCTTTGTATGCTGCTTGTCTTCTTGGATTGTAGACTTTGGGGCCGGGACTGTTTCTTCATGTATATTTGACAAGTGTATAGCACACAGGGGCACTTCCAGCAACGGGTAATAACAAATATTCATGTCCTGGATCTGTGCAGGGTGAGTTCATGTAGCACAGAAGATTTTGCTGAGGTTTTGCATCATATGAAAAGGAAACACCCAGCGAACAATCACAGGACGAATGAATAGCCTATGAGCTCTGATTGATAGGCCATGGAACCTGAGTCCTGGCCTTGGGAGCATGGGGCGCTGTGAGGAACCAGGCTAGGGCCGAACGTGGCTGACGGGGTTTGGGTCTGTGGTTCATTCTAAATGTTTATAATGCTGTATTAGTGCCAAGTGTTGTCATGGTTACTGTAAGAAGAATAGCTTTCGGGGTGAAACTTATGACTGGACTGACCTTGACCCCAGAGGGCACTGGGAGAACTGTGTGACTGCAGAGAGGAGAGAGATGACTGTCTGATCCAGGTGTAGATCTGGAGACCTTTCTCGGGAGCCCCCACCAGGTTTACAAGATGCACTCTCTGGAGAGTGTGGTCCTTGTGCGCAGGGAGAGCTTTGCTCAGCAGCCTTTCCTTGCTGCTATCACCTTCTTTTGCTTTGCTACTTGTCCCCTCTGGCAGGTCCGATAAAACTCCCTCCTCGCCTGTGCATTGTGTTTCTGTATATTTGCACATTTTCCTTCGTGTTATGCTGTGTTGCTTGTCAGCTGATAGGGCCCATTGCCCAGTGTTATGTGCTCTTACACAAAACCCTTTTGTAAGATACTCATGCAAGGGAGCCAAGTTCTTGTTGCTGTGGGAACCTCAAGTGTGAATTTCCTGACTCCTGTGCCAGTGAAATGTGAATCTGACATGTGCATAGCTCTGATTCTGAGGTGCTGTGCCCTTTGGGCCCTCACTGCATTAAAGAGAGTCACTCAGCACCTCCTCTGGGCAGGCCCATAGTATTTTGTTTCTGTGGGATGTAGCTATTCACAGTAAAGACCATGTGTGTCCAGAAGGGAGGGATATATCAGGCTACTATTAAAAGGAACTTTGGACAAGGATCAAACCAGATTATTTACAAGGAGTTTTAGCAATTGGTAAACCTTATATACCTTGGGGAATACCAGCTCATTGGACATCAGAGGAAACAGTAATGTGCTCACTTGATCCACAGGTTGGACCCATCCCTCCTGAGAAAATCCCCTGTTGAAATCCCCTATTTCCCCACGGAAATGATTTTCCCATTCTTACCTTGGGCATTTGCACTCACACTCCTACATTAGCAGCTAACCTGGTGCCCGGCTCCAGGTCTGCACCTGAAGTGGCAGTGACACAACATGGAATTCGCTGTCTGCTCAGACGTTAGAAGCTGATCTCCTAATCAACTGAACCGAAGGAAAAGATGAATTTCCTTTCACTGGACATCACTTGACATCTCACAATTGACTCCTTGTCCCACCTTTAACGAGTCTCTCTCCATCCTAGTCTTCTTCAAGCACTCTGGAGACTTTCTTCCTCTTGCACTGAGAAGTGAGCATAAATTCCACACGCTCTGTGTGCAGCCCGTTTGCCCCACACCTCCCTTCCCTTCTTCATCAAACTCTTCACTGACCCCATCTCCTCTGAACAAAAGCACTTTCTTCTCACGGGAGCCCCTTCTTTGGAGCACTTCAGGCCCCTGATGCTGCCACCATCAGCAACCACTCTGCCTCCCAGTCTGACATAGAATTGCTCTCTCCTTTCCCTCACTCCACCCTAGTCTCCCATCTCTAATCTACCTGCTTCAGTAGGATTCTTAACAAAATCATCTCTCCCGATTCTGACCATCTCCTCCAGCACCAGCTCCTGGAATGTACTTGGTCTGGTTTATGGCCCTTTCACAGTGCAGGGACTCTGCCCTTTTCTGGGTAATTAATGACCTTGCTCCTAACCTCTAATTATAGGCAGGGTTGAGCTTGATCCATTTGGTGAACTTGGAGTTCCCACTTGTTGACCTATTCCTGAGAATGTAGCCAGGGCTACCTCTGTGCTCCAAGATTTAGATCCCATCAGTATGTGGATGCTGCTGAGGCAATGAAACAGTTGGAGCCGCTACTAACATTGCTTCAAATAATAAAAACGTTAAATAACTGGCGCTATCAGTGCTAGACCCTTCTGATCCATTAACTAACAATAGTAATCTCTTAGGGAACACTTCACATTTCCAAAGCACCTTTCAAACATTAACTAGTTAATCCTCCCAGCAACACTGCGAGATAGGTCAGTATTACCGATGAATATTGTACTCATTACTGTAACTCAAGCCTTTCCTGACTGACCAGTGGATTCAGAGTACAGTAGGGGTGGACGATGTTTCATAACCACTCCACACTGGAATCTTGAATAAACAAACACATCCTATCCCATTTGCTCCTAGAGGAGAATTCCTTGGCCAACGTGACAGAGGTGCGCTCTGAATGTGTGTCTCAGAGCACTGTCCTGTTTGCCTGCCTGACTGTATGTAGGGTTCACTTGTCTTAGGTGCCAGATGAGAGATGATGGTTTTCAAGAGTCAGACCTTAGCATTTGTCTAGGAGGATACTAGTGAGTAAAACCCTGAGTTCATCCCTGAGTTCAGCTGTAAACTCTCATTTCAGAAAAATTGGAAAACTATAGGTGCTTCAGTGCTGACTTTCCTTCCTTCCTCCTTGCTGCAGAGCGTGAACAAGATAAACAAAGGACTGGCTGGGTAAGGAAGAGAAACTGTGACTCAGGTGCCTATTTTTTCCCTATTCTCAGGCTTTTGAAAGGCATCTCTGCCAATCTCTAGATGTGTTGTCACAACGTTCTGAGTTGTGGAGCAGGGTGGATGGGAGAGATGGGTAAGGTGAAGGGGGAGGAAAGAGCCAGGGAAAAAGAGAGGTAGTGATGAGGAGAAGCAGGGAGAGTGTGGGACAGAGCAGGTGGAGACAAGTGTGTTGGCCTTTGAAAGAAACCAGTTGTATCAAGATGATTCTGTTTACTTAAATAGCTTGTCTCAACTTTCCTGTTGGAGGAGAGAACTCGTGCTCGCAAAGAAGTGTTAGAGCCAAGAGCATTTGAAGTCGAAGGTAGAGGTGGGGGTGAGAGCGAGTGTGCAAGGAGTGGTGCATTGCACTTGCCTTGGGGTCCCCTCCTGCCTCACCTCGTTATCCTTGCACTCAACTCCCTCACAGTATAAACAGAAAATGTTAAACCAGGCAAAGCCAAAAAACTCCTTGGAACTGAAGTGGTGTCTGCAAACGCAGCCACTTTGTCTATCTTCTTCATGTGGCTGATGTAAATGTAGAGCAACAACTGCAATTTTACACTCAGATGGTTAAGCCAGATAATTGCGTCTGGAGTAGCAGAGAGTATTGCTGTGATGCCTCCTTTGTATTTGTGAATTGGGCATTGAGTTGTTATATGTTCCACGGTCTGTTCTGGGTGGCCACAGCTGCACACTGGAGAGTCTTTAATTTTCCATTTGTGCAGCAAGTATCTGCATCCGTCATGGTTTGTGCAGCTGCGGTTTAGGGTTGCCCATGAGTTTTGTTGGATATCAAAGCCAGGGATCTTCTGCATCGGGTCTTGGATGAGATGTTTATTTGTAACGTCTTGTGAACTTCATGTAGCTTTCCAAGCTTCATCAGGGTTGAAATTGCGTTGTTGAAGGTTAAACGTGTGGGTCCAAAAGGGCTTGCGTGACTTCAAGCGGTCTTGAGGGACGTTGTTAAGGTTCTGGTGGACGGGAAGACATTTGTGTTCCATGACTCTCTGGAATTCCCGAAGGGTTGCAGTATTGCAGTGAATGGACGGGGAAGCAAGGTGCAACAGCATCAGCAGCCAAAGCGTTGGGGTTGAGCTGGGGATGCCAGTGATGCACCGCATTGCAGTGTTCAGTTGGACATCAACAACTCAAGCCAACGCGACGCCTTCGTTTATAAAGGGCCCAAGTGGGTAAGCACTTACACATCTTAGTACTGCCCTTGACTTGGAGTTCTTAGTTCTGTGGCCAGTTACATAACCAGCCTCCCAGTAACGGGAAAGCTTTTCTTCCATTGTCCCCCTCCTGCCAAAAGCCCTACCACGTGGCAGCTGTGTTGGGGTGAACGTGCCGGCATTTAACGGCAGCCAGATCCTTTTATAATCTGTCCTTGGGGAATCACAGCAGTGCTCTCGTTTGAAAATCCCATTTCTAACGCGGCGGCAGGTGGGGGGAGCAGGCGCTAAAGCCAGCCGCGTTCCTCTGCAGGTGGGCATGGCGGGGGCAGGGCTGCCGTCCCTGTGTCGTGGCGGGGCAGGGCAGGGCAGGGCTGCATTCAGCTGTGCGCGCGGCTGGCAGACTGTCTGTGTGGACACCTTGCAGAGGGGTAGCCGTGTTAGTCCGTGTCGTGGTGGGGCAGGGCTGCGGTCCCCGTGTCGTGTCGTGTCGTGGCGGGGCAGGGCAGGGCAGGGCAGGGCTGCCGTCCCTGTGCGCGCGGCTGGCAGACTGTCTGTGTGGACACCTTGCAGAGGGGTAGCCGTGTTAGTCCGTGTGCCGCCAACACGAGGGGCGTCCCCTGGCCCTGGCCCGGCAGCGCGTGCCTGCAGCACTCCGGGGGGAGGGTGGCCGTGCTGGAGGACGCTGCGCGCCGGGGACCTGCTGCCCGGCCGGCTCCCCCCACCCCCACCCCCATCTCCCTCGGGCGGCGCTGCACTGCAGCGGGGCAGCGGCTCCCGGGCGGCCTGCGCCTCTCGCTAGCGGCCGGCAGGGGGCGCCCCGCGGCCTGGCCAGCCGGGGGCACGTCACGTCACGTGACGTCAGGCGAGCGGGGCGCGAGTCCCTTCTGGCGCCGCGCGGCGGGGGCGCCCGCACCACGTGACGGGCCCTGTCAGGCCGCGCGCGGAGGCGGGCCGGAAGCGCGGGGCTGCGCGGGGCGGGTGCGCACTGCTGCCGCCGGGATCGGGACCGGGACCGGGATCGGGACCGCGCCAGCCTCCGCCTGCGCCGGCTGCCGAGCGAGGCCGGGACCGGCCCGGCCCGTCACAGGCGCGCCCCGCCCGCGGCCCGGCTCCTGCCGCCCGGCTCAGGCGCTCGCTCGGCGTGCGGCGGCCCGGCCGCGGTGGGGCGGTGACCCGGTAGCCGGGCCCGGCCGCAGCCATGAGCCGGCCGCCGCTGCAGATGCAGAGCTGCGGGCCCTGGGAGATGAAGGAGCGGCTGGGCACGGGGGGCTTCGGCAACGTGCTGCGCTGGCACAACCAGGTAGGGCCGCGCCGTGCTCGGGCCGCGCCGTGCTCGGGCCCCGCGCCCCGCCCCGCCCCGCCCCGCCCCGCATGGGAAGAGGCGACTCACGCTGCTCGGGGTTCAGCCTCACTGCAGGCTTCGAGCAGCAGCCCGAAATTCGGGTGCATTTCTGGTGTTGGGGGGCTGGGGGCTGGCCAGGGGCTAGTGGCTAGTGGCTGGGGGCTAGTGGCTAGCTAGTGGCTTCCCTTCCGGTGCACAGTTAGTGCCCAAAGTGACGCTCTGTCTCTGGGAAGGGCCTTCAAGGAGAGCTCAGAGGCTGCGGTGACTGCCCAAGAATGGCCGTAGAATCACTGCGCTGCCCCATCCTCTGCTGCTCCTCCCGCAGCTCCCTGGTGCAAGCATGGCGTTGTCCTAACTCTCTGCGTCTCTGCAGGAAACGGGGGAGCAGGTTGCTATTAAGCAGTGTCGCCAGGAGCTAAGCTGCCGAAACAGGGAGAGATGGTGTCTGGAAATACAGATCATGAAAAGGTGAGCATGGTGTGATCCCTTACACCTTGGTGTCCTGTGCAGCAGCGGAGAGCACTAGATCTGTCTTTAGAAGAGTCTGAATCCATGAGGTGGGGAGGGGGGGAAGGAAGGAAGGAGGGAATGGCCACTGTCAAGCGCTTTGGAGGTAAGTTCTATTTCCTGACATGTCCTCTCCATTGACTGTTCCCTGGGGGAAGCTCTTTTGGTAGGAATCAGTGCAGCTGCCTTTCTTTCTGTGTTTGTGCACCGACATCATCAGTGATGTCAGCACAGCTCTGGAAATAAGGTTTAGTAATTTGCTACTGCTTCTTCAGAGACAGCGGGGAAACACAAGTGCTCATGCTATTGGTTTGGGGCACTGTTGTGGTAATTGGACCTTCAAATTTACCCTCATTGTGAGCTCAGCTGTACAAAAGTGAACGAAAGCTTATAAAAGGTCCCAAGAACTTATAATAACAAATGTTGATGGGAAAAGGTCTGAAAGGGAGAGAGGCTTTTTGTTTGGACTAATTCAGTCTACTAATATCATTTAAGGACCATGTTAAGATCTTGCATGGTAAACAATACCATGTTGGGACACCAAAAATCAGTGAACCGAAATTGATGTGTTGGCAACTAGGTCTAATGGTTGGACAAAATAATGAGTGGGCTAGTCCACGTGTCATTCCTTTTCGGGATCCTTAAAGAAAGACTTTGGGGCAAAAACTAGCTGCTGGGGCAAGCTGGGCCATCTCAGCTGCCACCCCCTCTGGGATCCTGGTCCTTTGTCATCCTGATCCTGAGAGATGTGCTGATCAGAGTACGGCAGAGAACGGTGCCCAGGTGATGTCAGCAACTCTACTGGTTTTGGCTGAATCCCAAACACCACCTGGGCTGTAAGCCTTTCTCTCTTCCTCCTGCCTTCCCATGTGTCCTTTTCCATCCCCAGGTTAGTTGCTCTCTCTTCTGTCCCCCTCCTTTTTCTTTCTAAGAGTCTGGTTTAGCTGGAGAAGGCTGTATGTTTTGCAACAAATCTATGAGCCTGTGACCAGGAAGATGAAACTCAGAGCAACGGATAAAAAGCCTGATGCTGGTACAAGTTTTCCAGGTCTCAGGGTGGCTAATAAGACTGTGTGCTTGATGTTTCTCTAGCAGGGAGGTTGCCAGTGCACGTCAACACCAGAGACAGAAGCTGCATGTTCAATTTTTGCTGTTCTTTTCTCTTTGTGTGTGTGTGTGTGTGTGCTCTGTTTGATCTTCTAGGAAATGGGATTAGACTTCAATAACAGCAGCAATGCCAGCTCCAGCCCACCTCAACTAACTTCTTTTCTCCCAGAAGAATGGTTATTACCATCTTTAATATCATCAGAGACTTTTTTCTTCTAGAAATTCTTCCCAGCCAATGAGAGCAAGGGATATAGTTAACATGAAAACCTTGCTTCATCCTGTGAGAGTCCTGTAGCACTTTAAAGACTAACATATGTATTTGGGCATAAGCTTTCGTGGGCAGAAACCCATTTTGTCAGATTTACTTAGTACTGTAAATTTCAAATGCTTTAAGTGTTCCTTTCTTTTTTAAACCTTCAAAACAAAAGGTTAAACTGGTGTTTAATATTGTTTGCCATGGTACGAAGCAGCTGTGAGGTCTCCGAACAACAGACCTGGTTTAAGACTGATACTTTTATGAGCGCAGAGTTAAAAGGTGTTTATATGTTCCATCTAAATACAATGGGACTCACAAAGACAAACGGTTTCAAAACACTGCCTTTGAGCATGTGTAATGTAGTACCTGCTGCTGCTAGTGTGTGTGAAGCGCATGTGGAAGGGTTTGTCACACAGGGAAACTCCTTGTGTCCTTCTCCCTAGAACACACTTCAGCTTCCAGCTGAGGGCCCAGTTCAGCCGTGTGCGGAATGTAGGTCACGTTTCGGGGGGGGGAAGAACGTCGCTCACACCCTTTTCTGAGGCCATCATCTGTGATTTGCACCCAGATCAACTCTGACCCTGCTGCTGAATGCAAGACCCATGAAAGTGTGTGGAGGGTTGGGGCTGCATTTGGCCCCAGGAGGTTGGGGGTGATGTGTGTGAGGGAGCTGCTTCACCTTGTGCCTTTCTGTTTGTTGTTGTTCCTGTGATGTCTTCCGTGAGTGTCCTGCACATGTACGGAAATCCCACCAGGACAGGTTACATGACATAGCCATGTTCCTGGTTTCCAGGCCAATTTACCCCACCATATGTGTCCCTGCTGAATCAGTCCCAAAGACACCAAGATGGGTGGTACCCACTTTGTACAGGCTGCAATGGGCTGTAGCCCTGACTTCACAGGGGGCTAGGAGCGGGCTGGGTCAGGCTGCTTGTCAAGGTTTCTTGCAGCACATGGCAGACCTAGTTTTGATGCTCATAGAGAGAATGAGGAAACTGACAGCTCGGGGACGGGTTAGGACTAAAGCCCCGTCCCAGTTGGCAAGGGGTGGGTCGAGCAGGTGAAAGAAGCTTTCGGAGTGCGCTAGTTCTGTGTCCGAAGAATTAATGTGCCATTGGGACCTTCCCGAATACCTACCTGTATGTGAGGCTGTAAAGCTCTCGCTCGGATGATTGCTTTCCAGGATGCAGGCGCTTTACCTTATCCCTGGGAGAAGGCTGAGATTACTTGGTTCTTGTGATCTCATGCGCTTCCCTCATTTCCTTTCCTCAGACTGAATCATCCCAATGTGGTGGCTGCCCGTGAAGTTCCTGAAGGGATGCAGAACCTTACACCTACTGACTTGCCACTGCTGGCCATGGAATACTGCCAGGGTGGAGACCTTCGCAAGGTGAGGCTGTTAGGCTGATGATCCTGGCAGGCCAGAGACAGCTATTGGGAAATGACAAGGGGGGAATTGGAGGGTTTCTTCTCAGGAGGCTCAATTGTGGGTGATTCTGTTGGGCTATCTCCAGCTGCTGCCACGTGCTACTGCCACCTAATCCTCCTGACCTGTTCATGCTTGTGTCTCATCTCAGCAAGGGCAGGGTTGATCCATGATGCATTGTTAATCTTTCTGAGGTTTTTATTAGAAACTTTCCATTTCCATTGGGGAGTGAGCAATGTGTGTCTGTGGGATGCACACGTAGAGAGCAAGGGATGTGAGAGATGGAGAACAGGATGTGAGCATGGCCCAGGGCGGACCAGGCCAGTGAGTGAACATCCTGCCCAGAAGTGATAAGCTCCCGTCTATCAGCAGGAAGAACTTGTGTTTTTTGTTCTTGTTCTAACTTCTGCTAAAAGCGCATGGCTGCAGCTAGGGACACTGGTCCTGCTGGATGCAGAGGAGGAGGCTGTGGGGGGGTTTCTTCCTCCTGGAGGAGGAGATGATGGCAATTTCCTTATCTGTGGAGAAGGGAATGGTGTTTGAAGTTTTAGTTAGACTATTTAAGAACCTGATCCTGCAGACACTTACAGATGTAATGATATTGAGTTCTACAGAACTACTCACCTCCATAAGCAGTTGCATGATTGGGGCCAAAAACCCAAGACTGGGGCACAGAGGCAATTATTTACACTCTCTCTTGATCCTCTGCAGTACTTGAACCAGTTTGAGAACTGCTGTGGCTTACGGGAGGGAGCCATTCTCATCCTGCTCTCTGACATCGGTAAGTGAACGTAAGAATGGCCGTATTGGGTCCATCTAACCCAGTGTCCTGTTATCCAACTGTGGCCAGTGCCTGGTGCTTCAGCGGGAATGAACAGAACAGGGCAGTTAACTAGTTACCCATCATCCCGTTTAGTCCTGGCTAATGGCAGTAGCATCTCTGACCATCTTCACTAATAGCCATTGGTGGACCTCTCCTCCATGAATTTATCAAATGCTTTTTTGAATTCATTTAGACTTTTGGCCATCACAATGTCCCCTGGCATAGAGTTCCACCGGTTGGCTGTGTATTAGAAGTACTTCCTTCTGTTTGTTTTTAAACCTGCTACCTATTAATTTCATTGGGTGATCTCTGGTTCATGTGTTATGTGAAAGGGTAAATTGCATTTCTCTATTCACTTTCTCCACACCATTTATGATTGTTATAGACCCCATCATATCCCCTGTGAGTCATCTTTTTGCTAAGCCGACCAGTCCTAGTCTTTTTAATCTCTCTTCATATGGAAGCTGTTCCATGCCCTTAATCATTTTTGTTGCTCTTCTCTGTACTTTTTTCAATTGTGGTTTTTTGTTTTTTTGAGATGGAGTGACCAGAATTGCATGTAGTTTGCAAGGTGTAGGTGTACCAGGGATTTTATATAGTAGTATGATATTTGCTGTCTTATCTATCCCTTTCCTAATGGTTCCTAATATTCTGTTAGTTTATTTTTTGACTGCTGCTGCACATTGAGCAGATGTTTTCAAAGAACTATCCACAATGACTCCAAGATCTTTCTTGAGTGGTAACAGCTAACTTACACCCCCCATCACTTTGTAAGTATAGCTGGGATTATGTCTACCTATGTCATGATTTTGCATTGATCAACACTGAATTTCATCTGCCATTTTGTTGTCCAGTCACCCAGTTTTGTGAGGTTCCTTTGTGTAACTCTTTGCAGTTTGTTTTGGACTTAACTATTTTGAATAATTTTGTATTGTCTGCAAACTTGGCCACTTCACTGTTGACTCCTTTTTCCAGATCATTTTTAAATTATGTTCCCAGCACAGATCCTTGTGGGACCCCACGATTTACATCTCTTCACTGTGGAAAAATCTTGATAATTTATTCCTACCCTTTGTTTCCTGTCTCTTAACAAATTACTCATCCATGAGTGGACCTTCCCTCTTATCCCATGACGGCTTACTTTTATGTGTGTCTGATATTTCTGTTCTTTACTATAGTTTTAACTAATTTGTCTGGTACTGAAGTTATGCTTACCCACCTGTAATTGCCAGGATCGCCTCTTGAGCCTTTTTTTTAAAGTCATCATTTCATTAACTATCTGCCAGGAATCTGGTATAGAGTTTGATTTAGGCAATAGGTTACATATCAGTTAGTAATTCTGCAATTTCATATTTTGAGTTCCTTCAGAACTGTTGGGTAAACACCATCTGGTCCTGGTGACTTATTACTGTTTAATGTATCAATTGGTTCCAAAACCTCCTCTATTGGCACCTCTATATAGGACAGTTCCTTGGATTCATTGCCTAAAAAGAATGGCTCAGGTGTGGGAATCTCCCTCATGTGGAGATCTCCCTCACATTCTCTGCAGTGAAGACTCGTGCAAAAAATTAATTTAGCTTCTCTGCAACAGCCTTGTCTTCCTTGGGTGCTCCTGTAGTATCTTGATCATCTAGTGGCCCCACTGACTGTTTGGCAGGCCTCTTGCTTGTGATACACTTACAAAAGAATTTGCTGTTAGTTTGTATCTTTTGCTAGTTGCTCTTTAAATTCTTTATTGATCTGCCTAATGATACTTCATGGTAGCAGGGTTTGCTGCTGTCCCAATCTGGGAAGGAGCCATTTCAGTTCCGTTAATCCTTTCCACCTGGGGGAAGTAGGTCTGTGACACTGGATGTCTCCTGTTTTAGATAGGTACCTCCTAGTATTCTCCTCCTTCCTGCCTTGCTTTCCAAGCGGCCCCAAAAGGGAAATGGCCTCTGACTTGTTTCTTTGACAGTGGGACTTGGAAAGCAGTGTGTTTCCTTTCCCAGTGAGAAACCTGCTCAAGGGATTTCCTGGGAGGTGCCAGGCCGGATGAGTGATTTCCAACTTGTGTTCCTCATAGGGATTCCCAGCAGCAAATCCGTCATCCAGGCTAGGGAGTGGGCCCCTCACCTCTGCATTGACTTACATCACTACCATAGCATCTGGGCAGTGGACACAGATGGGAATGCAAACAGACATGATAGGGCTTATTGTGGACTGTTTGCTTTGAACAGGTCCCGCTTCTCTGAGCATCTATCCCCCTAAGTGACTTATGATGCTCCCGGCACAGCCAGCCTCCAATCCCCAAGCATGAGTATTTAGGCAGCCTGGACTTGTGCACCTCAGAGATCTCGGCTGTTGTGGTGAAACATGGGAAAGAGCCATCCCCAGGGCAGCCAGGCCCCCACCCGTGTCGAACTCTCTGTATTAGAACAGAGGCCTTGGTTTGCACCTGGGAGCAGATGGGAAGCCATTGCAGTAGCTCTTGCTAGCTCACTCTTGGGATGACTCAAGCGGTGTGATCTGCACTAGCTGACGCCCTAGTGGCAGCCCTGAGTCAGTTACGAACTAACAGTGTTTATGAGGACGTTTCTTTCATTGTCCCCAGAGCTCTCTGGTGCTCGATTTGGATGGTTGGCATGAAGTGAATAGTTGGTGGGTCTTGTGCAGGTCTTGGCTGCAGTGGGGCAGGTACAGTGTATTTCAGAGGAAGGACGGTTGGGCTGCTATGCAGCCAGTGACTGAGCAAGAGGAGGAACAAGCTGCTCTTCCTGGAGGCACAAAAGCTGAACAGAACGTCTGCCTGCCCGACACTCTCTCCGAGCACCTCTGGCCCAGTGACAGCTTCTGTTTGCCTCCCATTTGCTCATTCTTGGCCCAAGGAGAGGCAGAGGACTGGCAATTGCCAGGGGTGTCATGCTGAGAGCACAGATAGTGGAGGGAGCAACCCAGGGTCTAATGATCCCGGGCCCTGACCCTGGTGAGCTAAAAATGCTTCTTCTGACATAGAACCTCCTAGTGGCCCATCTGAAACCCTCTGAGCTGGCCATGCCTGGGGGCTAGTTGGCACCCTAAGGGCTAGTTGCCCCTGGAGTGGGGTTTGTTGTTGCTGTCTCCCTGAGGTTAGTTTGGACAGACGGAGCCCTGGGGAGGCTGGGGGCACTGGATTTTCCTTTGCACTCAGGAGGGTTGTGGAGGGGAGTGGGAAGCGAGTCCCTTTGGCTCAGGCCTGAGTCAGCGCTTGGAAGCGCAGCTGCAGGCTACAGAACTCTTGCCAGCCTCTTCGTTGCAAACAGCTGCCGTGAGCTGTGTTCCCATCTCATGGCTGCCGGGTTTTGCTCAGGGATTGGCGTGGCTGAGCATGAAAAATGCAGGCACTGGATGCAATTCTCCACCTGACACAGAAAATGGAGGAGGTGCCTCTGCTTGACTTCTTGGTACCTCCCCATACCCTGGGGTGATGGTGTTGGCTCAGCAGAGGTGGAGTGTATCGGCCCTCCCGCCAGGACTCCATCCCCCAGCATGCCGTGGTGCCTGGGAGCAGGACTGAGCAGATGTCTGCCGGCTGTGTGTGGTAGAAGTATTCCCTGGTGGGGAGGCCTGCGGCCAGTCAAAGGACAGGGCAATGCAGAACGAGCCGTCTGGCACGGTGGCCACTGGCTCGTGACTGGTGCTGTTAGGACAGATGAGGCTGGGAAATGCTGGGCATAGCACTTCCTCTCTCTGCGGTGGGCTTGGCCCATACAGCCTCCCTCCCCCTGGCTGCCTCATTTGCTCCGGCTGCAGCTGGAGCTCCCCCAGATAGCTGTCTCCTGGGGGACGCCAGGAGGAGCTAGGTTGGGCTAGGAAAGGGATCAGGGAGGGTTTTCACTGGATGTGATGGAACTTTCATGACTTCAGAGAGAGCAGCTGCCAACAGAAGAAACTTGGCTTCCATATCCTGGAAGAGTTGCACCAGCCGCTGCCCTTGGTACTTCAAGGGACAGTATATTGCCAGTGGCTTCCAGGCCAAACCTTCTCACTGTAATGGATCCCCTACCCCTCCCTCACTGTGTTCCTCTTCCATCCTGGCCTCCCGCACTGGACTCTCCTCCCCCCTCTTTGCCAGGCTTGCTTGTTAGAGCCTGCAGGCTTAGACCTTTTGGAGTAAAGCTGGGAGATGTTAGGTGTGATGAGTAACAGCTGGCTCTCTGTGTCTCAGCCTCTGCTCTCAGGTACCTTCATGAGAACAGGATCATCCACAGAGACCTGAAACCCGAGAACATCGTCCTACAGCAAGGAGAACAAAGGGTGAGCAGGATCCAGATGACACTGGCAATACATTCCACTTGCTGTCGGTAAGGGAGGGAGCACAAGGGTGTGAGACAGAGTGAGTGACTAGGGGCTGACATTGCAAAGCTGATCCTTCTCCAAGAGACCTCACAAGCTAAAGTAATAACTAGCCCAGTGAGGGTGTCTGAGCATGATGCTGTCGGAGAAGTGGTGGGGAAAGGCGGGTTCATCCTGTAATTCTTGGTCTTTATACCAACTGCTAATTTAATGATTTCGCTGAGCATCCGTGTGCCATGAGTTGTATCCTTCTCCCTCCATCCCCACCCCCTTTTCACAGACTGGGAACTGAGGCAGAGAGGAAGTGACTTTGCCAAGTGGTAATAGGTGTCAGATTTGTGTGGAAATTGGCTTGGGGGGAGGAGGTTCCTGGCTTACAGATCAAGCTCAGACCACCTGGTATCTTTGCCTCTCTGATGCGTCGCTGTGATGCAGAAGCAACTGCCAAGGAAGCCTCAGACACTCAGTGCCTGTTCTAGGCTGTGTCATGAGATGGTGGCTGAGCCGTTGTACTGTACTCAGGCAGACTGCCAGTCAAAGCATGACTATTTTGGAGCACCCTGTCCCAGTCCGCACACCGCACATGGTGGTTCTAAGGCAGCATTAAGCCATCTCTGTTTCCCTGATGCTGGGGCCGGGTTGGTTCATAACATACACGAGTAACCAGAGAGAGTTATGGCCATGCCCGCTCCTCCCCGTTCATGCCCGCTACATGAAGGTGAGGGGGAGAAGTAGCAGGGGTCCAGCACAGGAGCTCTTGTAAGGTGACGATTCCCCCACTTGATGTCTATGGCTGCTTTGTGCCAGCAGAGGCACGGATCTGGCCATCCTTCTCTCTTCTCCTCAAGGACCATGAACATCTCCTCAGGAAATGGAAATAAGCTTCCATTCAAAGGGCAGAGTGATCCCCTTCTGGGAAGCTCCCTCCATGTAGACAGGGCTCTGTCGTAAGGCAGCAGTCATGTCTCCAGCTCCTTGCATCTCAGGCTCACAGTGAGCCAGAGGAGCCGCTTTATCAGCGGCTTTGTTCTTGTGATGCTGTGAGAGCCCAGCACTACCTTGGTGCCTCCTGCCCGCCCTCTGAGCACTTCTGAGTGCTGAAATCATCTCTTCTCTCTGCAGAAGTGCAGGCCCTCGTTGCAAAATGTTTTGTCAGTCCTCTGACTCCCTGCCCTCTGTCTCTCAGTTAATACACAAGATCATTGACTTGGGCTATGCCAAGGAGCTGGACCAGGGCAGTCTGTGCACCTCCTTCGTCGGGACACTGCAGTACCTGGTAAGGAGTGGGTTGAGTTCTTACTGTCACTGTGACCAGCAAGGTCTGTGGGGCAGAGCGGCAGGAGGCAGTAGGCCGTGTGATCTGCCTGTGGGGGTGGTAGAGAAGTCCCAGCCACGCAGGTGTGGATGTGTCTGGGATACACAGCTGCAGCAGAAGAACAGGCTGTATTGTTGTTCTTTGCCAACATTTTGGATTTCTACCTTTCATTGCTCACTTTCTGCTGCAGAGAGGGCATGAGTCATTAACCCCTAGGGCTGGTTCAGAGGGGCCAGTGCGGTTCCTGAGTGACAAAACACTTAGCATGATCTCTCCACAGTGCTGCACAAACAGGAACAAACATCCTAGGAGGCAGGTGCAGCTGAGGTTCTGATAGAAAAGTGGCTTAATGGTTAATCTGTGTTGGCTCCCGCAGGCCCCGGAGCTGCTGGAACAGCAGAAGTACACAGTGACGGTGGATTACTGGAGCTTTGGCACGCTGGCATTCGAATGCATAACTGGCTTCAGACCATTTCTGCCCAACTGGCAGCCTGTACAGTGGTGAGTAACCTGGGGTCAGACAGGGAGCAGGAAGTCTTTCTGTGGCACCCAAACCACTGTCCTGTGTTCATGGTGTTTGGGGGAGAAGGGCTCTCCGTTTTAGATGTCATCTTTCTTTGTTTCAGGCCCTGCTAGGGATTTGAAGTGAGGCATTGAGGGAGCCTTCCTGGCTTCAAGCACTTGACTGCCATGCAGTTAAGGGCTAACTTTAAAAATTAAGGGAATTAGTTAGGGAAGTGGACTGGACTGAAGAACTCATCGATATAAAGGTGGAGGAGGCTTGGAATTACTTCAAGTCAAAGTTGCAGGAACTGTCTGAAGCCTGCATCCCAAGGAAGGAGAAAAAATTGATAGACAAAAGTTGTAGACCAAGCTGGATGAGCAAGCATCTCAGACAGGTGCTTCAGAGAAAGCAGAAAGCCTACAAAGAGTGGAAGGTGGGAGGCATCAGCGAGGAAAGCGATCTCTTGGAGGTCAGAACATGTAGGGATAAAGTGAGAAACGCCAGAAGGCAAGTAGAATTTGGACTTTGCAAAGGGAATTAAAAGCACGAGTAAAAGGTTCTGTAGCCATATAAACAGGAAGCAAACAAGCAAAGACGACGTGGGACGGCTAAGCACTGAGGATGGGAGGAGGTTAAGGATAATCTAGGCGTGGCCCAATATCTAAACAAATCCTTTGTCTCAGTTTTTAATGAGGCTAATGAAGAGCTTAGGGATAGTGGCAGGGGGGTGAACAGGAATGAGGATATGGAGGTAGAAATTACCACATCCGAGGTAGAAGCCAAACTTGAATAGTTTATGGAGGGGAATGGTATGATGGGACAACCTAACTTGGCAATTAACTCAGCTTTGACTACTAGCAGTAAATATGCCAATGGCCTGTGATGGGGTGTTAGATGCGTGGGTTCTGAGTTACTACACAGAATTCTTTCTGTGTGTCTGGCTGGTGACTCCTGCCCACATGCTCAGAGTTTAGCTGATCGCCATATTTGGGGTCGGGAAGGAATTTTCCCCCAGGGCAGATTGGCAGAGACCCTGGGTTTTTTTTGCCTTCCTCTGCAGCCTGGGGCACGGGTCACTTACTGGTGGATTCTCTGCACCTTGAAGTCTTTAAACCATGATTTGAGGAGTTCACTAACTCAGTCTTAGGTTAGGGGGTCTGTTACAGGAGTGGGTGGGTGAGGTTCTGTGGCCTGCTTTGTGCAGGAGGTCAGACTAGATGATCATCTTGGTGCCTTTTGACCTTAAAGTCTGAGTGTATGAGCTTGTGTGGTTCCTGGGGCTGGTGGAATTTGTTCCTCACCCCTCAATTGGGTTGGGAGAGTTGATCCTTCACTGGCGGGTGTCGAGTTGGCTGCCAGTCTCAGACAGACGGGGTTCTCTGTGGGACCAGTTGGATTGACACTTTTGGAGCAAACCGAATGAACCTGGAGCAGCATCTGTATATCTGCTGTCAGTTTAAATGCAAGTCTGAGGATGTTTTGCAAGGGAGTTGCAAATGTCTGAATAAGATATCTGGGGCGGATAAAGTTAGTGCTGTCTCTCTGTGTTGTGAAACAGCCTAAAGGGGGCTAATGTGTCCCCTGAGAAAGGTGAGGTATGGTTGTGATCATGCAGAGGGATCTTCTTTACTGTGTCACCATCCCTGCTTGAACTCTTTAGGCACACAAAGGTCCGACAGAAGAGCGAGTTGGATATTGTTGTCTATGAAGACTTGGCTGGAGAAGTGAAGTTCTCTAGCAGTTTACCGTATCCAAACAATCTAAACAGGTGAGGAGTACCACCCAAATGCATCCCAAGGGGATAAACTGGCTATTTCCTCCTGTGAGTAGGAGGGGTCTATTGGTTTCTGTTACCCTGTTGAAAAGTTGAGTGCCTAATGCACATGGTATCATCTGGTTGAGGTTTCCGTAGATGAAAACAGGAGGATCCTGTTAGCTTGCTATAGTTGGTTCCATACCCCTTCCCCCTAATTTCTTCAGTAGAGACCAGAGAAAGGTCTGAGCTTTGGATCTTTTCTGTCGCTGCCAACTAGTGTGGTCACCTGAAACGCTTCTTCCTCTGGTTCTTGTTTCTGCCCGTTAGCATTCTGGCTGGGCGGCTGGAGAAATGGCTGCAGCTCATGTTGATGTGGCACCCGCGGCAGAGGGGAACAGACCCTGTCTATGGACCCAATGGCTGTTTCAAGGCATTGGATGATATACTGAACCTAAAGGTGAGTCTTGGGCCTGGATTTCCATGCACAGACCAATTTCCAGAGAGCGCAGCTTGTGTTAGCTAATGAGAAGAGACACCTAAGTCATGGGGCCAGGTGAGGATGTGAGGAAACGTGGTTAAGATGGGGGAGTTTCTTGTTACAGTCCGGTACTAAAGAATAAAAATCATCCCACTTAACTCTGACCCAGTGCTCTTCCATAGTAGATCTGAAAGCACTTTACAGAGGAGGTTAGTATTGTTACCCTCCAGTCCATAGCTGGTCAGTGGGGAGTGGAGATGCAAAGCTGTCCAGCGGCACAAAGAAGGACATGCCCTAAACTGGGGAGTTCCTTCTGTGCTGAATTGGCCTGTGTTGTGTGGATAGTGTGGACCGTTTACTCAGCCTGGGGGCTGCAGACTGCCAAGCCGCAGAATGACACTAGAGTTCGCTCTTTCTGATGACTTGAGAATTGCAGAAATGTAGGACTGAAAAGGACTCGACTCCAAAAAGTCATCAAATCCAGCCCTGGGAGCTAGGCAGGACCAAATAAACCTAGACCATCCCTGACGTGTTTAATATTCATTGTGTTGAGTAGCTGGTCACCATTAACGGTTTATGTGAAGACTGAAGTAAAATAGGCATTATACACCTCAGTCGCCTTGTCATCAGTATTCGCTTTCCAACCCCACTAAATAGAGAAACCTACACCTTTTCATCTTTCTCTTGCTTCTAAGGTAGGTGTGACTCTGATTGTGTTCCTGCGTGCTTGTGCTGTTGTTTTGTACTCCTGGTTAGCAATTTGTCCATGCTTCCACTTTCCTGTACTATTCCTTTTCTATTTCAGGTCATTCAAGAGCTCCTGAAGGAGCCATAATATCAGTAGTTGGAAGTTGAGCATTTAATAGTGTCTCCTTGAGAAATGTCAGTTCTCCTGAACTCGTTTATCCCTTAGATTTTCTTCCCATAGACCTGCCTTACCAGTTCTGAGTTCGTTAAAGTCTGCTTTTTTTGAAGCTGTGAGGTGACCTAGATTTACTGGAGGCTGAAAAATAGTCACTTGGTAACAATCAAAGGAAAAGTTCTTGGGGAAACTATTCAGGAGGAATTAGTGATGGTGTATGTGGGATGGGGTGTGTTTGGCGTGTGGCAAGGAGACATCTAAGACATGGGCTCCCTTCCTGGCCATCTGAGGAGAAGCATTGACTGACGCAGGCCTTTTCCTGTTTGGTATTCCATGGAGCATCACACGCTGGCAGAGGGAAGCGGGGAGTTGCTGGTCCTGTTTTCTGTGTCACTTGGCCTCCCTTCTGTCTGATGCAGGACAAAGGCCTTGGCATGGTGTTGCTAAGCAGTCCTGAGGTGGCCCCATGAACCTCACAGGTGCTTCTAGTTTCCTTCTCCATCACCAGGTCTGAGTCCTGGCATCTCTGCTTAGCCATGAGCTCCATATCCTGCTCTTCTTGCAGCTGGTTCGCATCCTAAACATGGTTACGGGCACTCTGCACATCTACTCTGTGACCGAAGAGGAAACTTTGCAGGCTGTGAAGGCCAGGATTCAGTCAGATACTGGTATTCCGGAGCAGGAGCAGGAGCTGTTGCAAGAAGCGGGGCTTGCACTGTACCCTCAGAAACTGGCTATTCAGTGTATGGCTGACAGCAAGGTGAGTCTGGGGCTGAAACCTGAACGGAGTCCCTTCCGGACTGCTAACCGAGCCTGCACCTGCTGGCACTTGTACGCTGAGCACCCACCCCATCCTCGCACGCCCTCTACCCCACCCTTCTTTTAACGGAGGCAGAGCAGCCCTCCCTCCTGCTGCTTGCACTATCCTGGGCCATGGTAAACCAGCTGGCTCTGGGTTATTTCAGTGGAGGGCCCATTTAAGGCACTGCTGTATCAGAGAACTGAGCGGGATCTCATTTCTGCAGGGGAATGATGCCACAGCCACGGATACAGACCTCCTCTTCCTCTTTGACAACCGTAAAGTTGCGTATGAGAGGCAGATCTTCCCGCGGCCTCATCCAGAAAGCGTTGATTGCATCCGTAAGGACTTCCCCTGGGCATGGGTTATTTCCAGGGGGGGAATCAGCTGTATATGTGGGCTGTAACATATGCAAACAGAGTTAGGGGGCAGCCTTCTGCTCTTGGGAGTGGAGTGGGCAGTGAAGCAGATTGTCACAGCATTCAACCTCTGAGGTGGGATCTACCTGAGGGTAGAGAAGAATCTGTCATGATCTGCTGAGTTAGACTCAGACTGTGGCCAGTTGTAGTGAAATAGCCTCTCTGGTGCCCTGGCGAGCTGGGCCTGTGATGTGCACAGAGACTTGGCTGGGTATTTTCAAGAGGAGGCAGCAGCCTATCTCAGATTGGGGCTGGGAGCCAGCTTCTACCCTGCAGCACTGCTCTGTAAAGCTTTCTTTTAACAGCCTACACTCTTTGTGTTTCCAGTTCAGGATCCAAAGAAGAACCTGTCCTTCTGCCAGCTGCGGAAGGTGTGGGGTCAGGTCTGGCACACGATCCGGACTCTGAAGGAGGACTGTAACCTGCTTCAGCAGGGGCAGCGAGCAGCCATGTACAGTGGGGTTCCTTCTGGCATATTTAGATTTACCTAGGCGTCCTGAGTAGAGGGAGACAACGGGAAAAGAAACCTGCCCTGCAGTGGGGCAGGAGTGAGAGACCGTCTGGGCGGGGGAGGTTCTGTTAGAGGTGGAATGATTTTCAGTTAATGGAGAGCTGAGCTCTGGCTTTTAACCCTGTGGTTTTTGTGCCATCTCAGGTACACTCAGCCCCGTTCCTTTGTCTTCGTTGCGCAGGGAAGTGTGGGCTGATGGCGGGTTGACTGGAGAATTCTGAGTGCCTCTAAAAGCCGTGTGGGATCAGCTGGGACACAGCAGGCCCCTGTGGGGTTAGAGCCACATGATCCTTCTCACTTTCTCCACAGGATGAATCTGCTGCGTTATAATAGCAATCTCTCCAAGATGAAGAATTCTATGGCCTCCCTGTCCCAACAACTGAAGGCAAAGCTGGATTTCTTTAAAACCAGCATCCAGATTGACCTGGAGAAGTACAGTGAGCAGATCGAATTTGGAATCAGTGAGTGCAGCCTCTGTGACATGCAGGGGAGTCCTACCTTCACTCCCCCAATCCTGGCAGGGTAGCTTCCTTTCCACATATGCAGTGTAGAGTAATGGACTTGTTTCTTCCTTCTCTTTGTAGCCTCTGAGAAGCTGTTGTTTGCCTGGAGGGAAATGGAGCAGGCTGTGGAGCTTTGCGGACGGGTATGTCTCTAGATGTGCTTGCCCGGAAGAGGAGTCTGTCTGCTCCCGCCCTGCCTGAGTGTTTCTGTCCTCCACTACAGGGATGGACTGGCCTGATACACCAAGCTTCCTTCCCTTGTTTGGGGTTGCACCAGTCTTTCCTTGCCCCTGGCCTGTTCAGCCCTTTCTGTATTCGGAAGGGTTAGGGAAGAGAGACGTGGAGGCGACTCTAAGGAGGGGATTCCCCATGGCTAAACTGAGAGATGCTTGTAATGGGCTCAGTTATCGACAAAAGCAAGAGTCCTGTTGTGAACAGGGCTGTCACTGGTGTAATGAGAAGGAGGCTGGCAGTGCTCAGAGAGACTGTAGGAAAGGGAAGTATTAATACCAGCTTCTAAAAGTGGGGATTCTTTCCCATCTGCTCAGTGTGTGCTACTTACCTGTCCAAAATACTGGGAGTGAGGGATGGGTTAACTTGAGATGGCATCTGAAATACAGCATGTTGGACCTCGATAGCTGTGTTGACTCTCTGAGCAGAAGCCTCCTGAAAGGTGATTTCCATGCTCAGTATCCTCGTACCTGCCCACACACCATCTACCTCCAGAATGGAGAGGGGCAGAATGTTCTTGCCTAAGAGGCGGGTCACTGGTACTGTTTCCTGGCATGAGTATATCACAAGCTAAGTCCAGTTCAGGGTGGACACGGGTCTGACTAGTGGGATGCTGATATCTGAAGGCAAGGCTAAGGGTGTTAGTGGTCTCAAGGTGAGAATTACAGTAGTCCTTTGGAGCAGCAGGTAAGGGAAATTGTTCCTAGCTGAAGGTTCACCTTCGAATGTGGACAGTTTCTCTTCACCACAAGCGGCGCTGTGGCCCTGAAAGCAGCAGGGTCATAGGAAGGGGCTCATTTGAGAGGACCACTTCAGTCTGCAGTAGAACCTCAGAGTCATGAACATGAGAGTTACGAACTAACCAGTCACCTGTACACCTCACTTGGAAATGGAAGTGCGCAGTCAGGCAGCCGCAGCGACACAGAAAAGCAAATACAGTACAGTACTGTGTTAAACGTAAACTTGCTTAAAAAGAACATTTAAAAAAAATGTTGACGAGGTAGAGAAACTGCTTGTTTCGGTTAAATTAAGATGGTTCAAAGCAGCAGTTATCTTCTGCATAGTAAAGTTTCAGTGCTGTCTTCAGTCAATGCTTAGATGTAAACTTTGGAAAGAAACATTTTGCTCAGAGTAGGAACATTTCAGATCTCCATCCCTAGGCATTCATAATGCGGAGGTTCTACTGTACCGGTATTGAAGGGAAATATCCCATCAGTCTTTGCACAAGGCCCTACTCTACCTCTGGCTGGTCCGAGGCCGTAGGATTGTGGATGAAACAGGACAGCAATTCCTGTCTGTTCAAGCCAGTCCCTCCCCCCCTGGCTGGCCTGGATCCTGGGGCGTGGTTATTAACTGATGTCCCTCTTCTCAGGAGGAGGATGTGGATCAGCTGGTGAAGATGATGATGGCCCTGCAGGCAGACATTGTGGACCTGCAGAGAAGCCCGCTAGGGCGGAAGCAGGGGGGCACCCTGGAAGATTTGTGAGTTGGAACCCTCTGCTCTCCAGCACAAACACAGCCTGGCTTGGCAGAGCCTAACAAAGGGAATGTCTTTCTGACTTGCCTGAAAAGCCAGCAGTGCTCTGCTGCCATGGCCCATTGGTCTGGTGGCAGCATAGTTTAGTATGCAAAGGGTTTTTGAGAGTCCTTGAAGGGGCCAGTTACAATTTAGGTTCCAGAGAAACACTTGTGTTGTGCCTTTTATTTTGTAGGGAAGAACAAGCCAGGGAACTTTACCGGCGACTGAGGGAGAAGCCAAGAGGTAAAGAGCCTGTAGCTGCTGCTGTCTTGTTGCTGTGTGTGACTCTCTAACCAGAAAGAGCAATAAACGGCCTGAATTCTCCATGGCCTGTAGTCCACACTACAACAACATCTGGTCTCTCTCTTCCATCAGTGTTTGGGAAAGGGGTGGCTCTTCAAAGTCTTTCTAGTGAGCTCACTCTGCCCATCACTGTTTCTGGCCTTTGTCCATCTCTCTAGACCAGAGGACCAGTGGTGACAGCCAAGAAATAGTGCGACTGCTCCTGCAGGCAATCCAGACATTTGAAAAGACAGTCCGTCTAATTTATGGCCAGCTCAGGTGAGTCCCAGAACATGCATTCCATGGAAGATAGACAAGAAATATGTGGGCAGCCCTCTTTGTTACTCCTAGTACGAAGGGCTGTATTAATCTGAATCAGTAAGATGCATTCAGACAGCTTCACAGATCGAGAATCACATTCTTCCACAATTACCAGGAGTTACAGCTGGAGCTGATGGCGTTTCTAACTGGCACCCAGTGCAATCAGCTTCAAGATAGGATTTTTCCTGTCACCTCTAAGCTTGCTGCTGCAGTTGCTCATCTGACCTGATTATTGTTCTTTACAGTAAAACAGTAATTTGCAAGCAGAAGGCACTGGAATTGTTCCCCAGAGTGGAGGAGGTGATGAGCCTGATGAATGAAGATGAGAATACAGTTGTCAGGCTTCAGGAAAAACGACAGAAAGAATTATGGAACCTGCTGAAAATTGCTTGTGTGAGTGGAACAGAAGTTAATGGGGCCTGTTCTGTTAAACCAGATTTTTTTTCTTGATTGGCATAGAAACTTGAATGTAGCAGCAGTTCTTCATCCAAGAGCCTGCACTGGCTTTAGAACCTATTCTTTGAAACGCTGTGGGCTACAAGTCTTTCATCACCTGCGTCGGGAGTTCAAAAGTAGAAACCTTGTCCCCCCCCCTCCTGCCCCAACATTCTGAACAGTTATGTTCTTCTCCAGGGCACTTATATATTAAGATGGGCGCAGTCCTTTTTAATCACTATAAAGGACATAATACAATCAAGGATGTATGTTTTTGTTGAACTCTGGGGGAAGATAAAAGAATTGCACTTCAGTAACCTGCAGCTCCAGTGGGGTGACCAGCTACCTAGGGTTGTACGAAAACTTCTGTATAGGACACAAGGCAGCAACCAGAAAAATGCTGCAGACATTGTACAGAGGCTTGTGATCACCTCTCTTTTGACTGAAGAACATATGGTGAAAACTTGATGTCATTACCTCCCTGTGTTGAATTTGGTTTAAAAATCTGAACCTAAGTTAGGATTAAATAAAACTTCAAGTCTTCACCTGCCATTAATATTTGAAAGAGAAATGGCAGCAGTTGCTCCTGGAAATAAGTTTACATAGAAATAAAGTGCATGTAGCAATCTGAATCTGCCTTCTCACTTCAGAGTAAGGTGCGGGGTCCTGTCAGTGGCAGCCCAGAGAGTATGAATGCATCACGGCTCAGTAACCCAGGTCAGCTGCTGTCAGAAGTCCCTGCTGTAACTTACCATTTACCAGAATCTATCAAGAAAAGGTAAAGTGAAAAGTAATGAGGGAGTTACCTCCTTGCATATGTTAAAGGGACACTCTCGGGTTGTCATACAGTGCTTGTTTATGGTTACAACTAATAGCAAACTAACACTGTTAATTCATGGGCGTTTTTAAGATTACTTTGGGCATGTCTATACTAGAACTGAAAGGTATAAGTTCCAGCTCAATGAGACATCAGAGCTAGGGCATTAAAATAGAAGTGTAGCTAGGGCAGCGCAGTGGTTTGAAGAGCTAGCTGCTCAGTGTATGATCTGTCTCAAACACTAGGTGTGTGTGCATATATCTCTTGCTGCTTGTGTGGCTGCACCTATGCTTGTATCTTGAACTAGCTATCTTGTTTTAGGACTAGCACATCTCCTTGAGCTGGAATTTTACATTTTCTAGCTCCAGTGTAGATGTAGGCTTTGTATCAGTTCCCCTGTGGGGGCTGTGATTGTCTGTCTCAGGAACAGGAGGAAGGGGGACTTAGATACTAAAATTTCACTGTGAAACCACAAATCGGCAGGGGTAGACTTGAAAAAGGGTCACTTTAATGCATAATGTCAGTGGGAATTTGCACATTGACCCACAAATCATGTGCTAAAGGTAAGTCCTAAAATCTAGACAATATTCTGTCTGGTTTAAAGGAGTAAAAGGAACCAATTCCTTATTGGTTAACTAAAAATGTAAAAGTTTGATTCCTTTAATTCAGAGCCAGGCTTATTTTGCCCAGAGGGTGACTTTCTAGTCTGGGATTGCTGGACTCTTGTACCACTTCCACTCACATTGCCACGTGTTGTAGGTCTGGGCAGTAAAGCTTAATGCCATTTTGAATGCACTTTCCTAGGTCATGTTATCAGTAAATCATAAGGTACCCTGACTTACACTAGCCATGCTTCACTTGATGTAACTGGGCCAGTGGTAGCAGGCAAAGGATGACATTTTGGTAAAACAACAAATCTTCGCTATTACAGTTTAATCTTAGGTAGTTGGGCCAGCAACAAATGTCACTGGCATACAGGTGCCATGCAAGGTTGGGAAAGGTAGCTGCACGGCAGGATGCAGCTCCAGCACTGAAGAGACTTCCTGGTTCAATGGCTGATCATTTGTGCAATAACTTTATCATTTTCAGTGACGAGCTATTGATGGAATCACAAAATCTCTGCAGCCAGTTAGAAAATGTGATGCACGACACAATGAAGGATCAGGACCAGAGCTTTATGGTAACAACTTCTCTCCTTTTAAACTATAAGCATACTTTGGAGAGGTGCTTCCGCCAAGAGAAACTGTGGAAGCGGAGGGGCTATAAGAAGTTTTGAATACATATCTAACACCTTCCCTGTACTAATGAGTAAAATGGCAGAGACATCTCCTTCCCTGAACAAAATGGGGATACTGAAATAAACATTTCTAGAAGTCTCTTGTAATTGTCAACAATACTTGAGATGAAAGAATTTGTGTATTGTTTAAATCAGCAAGCGGAAGTCCTACCCACCTTATCCTGAAATTCCCGCAGGCCTTGCCTGAGCTGGTTTTTGTCATATTTTAAATGCCCAAAAGGATGTGCTTATATTGTAACCTTCGCTGTAAGAAAATCCAGTAGTTCAGCTTTTGGGGTGGGAAGGTGGCATACCAACTAATGAGTTGTTCTGTGGTTTCATTTCTAGTTTCTGGATTGGAACTGGTTGCAACTTCCAGGAGAAGAAAGAAAGAACCCACAACAGACCCAGATGTAAAGATCACTGCAGTCACCGCGCAAGCCAGCTTACACTTGACATGAGGAGGTTGAGCATGGCAGGCTGATGCACAGAAAAATGAGCCCAGGTGCCTAGGTGTACTGCCCCCTGGTGGCTAGTGAGACATATTCCTACTTTAAAAAGCCTACTTTTAACAGACAGAAAACTTTTTTTTCACCACCACTGTACAGCAAGGGTGTGTGAAATTGATGAGAAATTTCTTACCTGCTGTTTTATAGGGTTAGTGAGGGTACTTTCATATTCCCCATGTCTGATCCCATCTTCCACCACTCCCCTCCAGCTGCTTAATCCACCTGCCTTGCTACTATTCCCTTGCTGGAAATCAGCTCTTTACTGGAGAGTGTTCAGAGTCCACAAGTAATCTTGTCTGAAGTCCTTTTCCTGATCCTTATGAAAAATAACTGATTTTGCTATCTCTGGTGATTTGCACTTTCTCAAGTGTAGTCTGTACTTACCTAAGACTTGTTTCCTGTATGGGAACGAACTACCTGAAATATGTAAACTTTTGGTTTGCTCTGTTAAATAAAATTTTAAAGGAGAAGTTTTCACTCTACAACTATCGGGTTAAGTTTGAAAGAGGGGCACTGTTCCTTCCATGGGCCAATCACCTGGTGTACAACTAAAACCCTGGTAAGCTACACAGTACTGATTCATCTTGGCTGCTGCAGGGATTGTGGTTGTCCCTGACAGACCACCTCTCTGCTTTCGTTGAGTTTTTGAACAGAGTTTTAAATAGTTCCTGCCAAAGCTAAGGAAAACTTGAAACATGGTACTGAAGCAGCAACTGGAACACACAGAAGGGATATGTTCCAAATGTGATTGATTTATTTCACTTTGATGCAAAACCAAAGCTTTTACTACTGCACCAAGACCAATTTCATAAAAGGTGATAAAGTGTAGGACATGCAGGATGTGAGGTGCTAACTGGGAGGGTTGGGGTTTTTCACTTGTAAGGAGATGCTATGCTGCCTTTAAGGAACACATTTAAAACAACACGGAGGAACTGAAGTGAAATGTGGCAACATCTTCAAAACTTCTGTGCATGCCTTTAAGTGTCTCCCTTTACCATGGGTTTGCATCCTATAGATAGTTTTCGGGGGGCCGGGGTGTGTTACAGCAATTCTTTGGAAAAATAAAAAGATCACACTTTGAAATTTCTCAGAAGAATTTTAAGGCCAAAACATGTTGGGTTATTTTTTTTCCTTCATCTCCTGGAACAGATCTGCTGTCCCACTTAAAACTGCATTAAGCTTCCAGCTCAAATCCCAGCCCAACCTTGTGACCGCCAGCACTGAAGTTCTTGCCATCAACCAAGCCTGAGAGAGTCAGCTTCACACCTGCAAAAAGTAAACAAGCTTTGATACTAATGCTCACATAAAATGCAGTTGGTAGCACTTATTTGTGGTATAGCTGAAGGAATTTGGGTATATAGTAACCGATCATAATGCAGTTGTGGCGCACATACAGTAGAACCTCAGTTACACACACTGCTGCAAGGGGCGTTACTTGTAACTCTGAACAACACGTTATGGTTGTTGGTTCAAAACTTTACAACTGAACTTTAACTTAATACAGCTTTGAAAAGCTTCTATACAGAAGAAAAATGCTGTCTCCCCTCCTCTCCCCCTTTTAAAGATGTTTAGGTTTAACAGTACTGTACTGTATTTGCTTTCTCTCTCTAGGTGGGTACCTGATTGTTTGCTTCTGGTTCCAAATGCGGTGTGGTTGACTGGTCCCTTCATAACTCTGAGGTTCTACTGTACCTCAGTCATCAGCTGTTGACTTGGGCAGGGACTTAGATGAAATGAGTAGTTTTATTTTAGACACCAGCTGTCTATGTAATAACTATCTCATACACCCACAAAGCCAAGTGATTCATGTAGGTCTGCAAAGGTGAAGTCTTAATGGAATTATTCTTTCTAATGCCTCTGTTTTCTAAATGCATTCTACTTTCATAGCCACCCTTCTGTACGAGTTCAGGTTAAAAGGCTTTTTTATTAAGCCCAGTAGAATGATTCCCTTTAACAGTTTGTCAGGGCTTACATACCAGGTCGCAGGGTCTGAGTGTAACCAATTCCAATCAGGCTGGCATTATTCACTTTAGCCTAGAGGGGGAGAGAGAATAACAGCACAAGTCAACACAATAGCATCTCACCCACTTCTATAGACATCCAGGCACAATAACTTTTCCACTGGCAGCAGCAGCCTGCTTAGAGAAATCTACAGGCAGCAGAGAGTGCCAATATTAACCAGTAATCAAAAAGCACTCTCATATCTATGCCTCTGCAGAATCGTTTGCTCAGTAGAGTTCTGTTTCAAGTGGGGTCCATCAGCTTTGTGCCAGTTCCTCTGAGCAATTACTCAGTTTCATAGACATCACTGTGATAGGATTGAAGGGAGAAAATCCCTTTCTTGTGTTCGATTGTAGCCCATCACTGCTGCATCTGAAGCCGCAGGCTCAGTCACACTCTTTAACCTAGTGATAGGCTGAGCACAGTCTCTTAGGAATACTTATCTAAAAGTTTTTAAATCCTTCCTCACACGTGGTTGTGAACTGAGTGCCTAGACCAATACACAGTTGGGACATGCAGTCATGAAATCTTACTTTAAAAAAATGCTCCCCTATTTGATTGCAAACTCTGTTCACTATAGCTCCTAACCATTTTGAGGAATTACTGATTCCCAGCTCTCTCCCTTTTTATGAGAATCTAAATAATATCTTGCAGAGGACAAAATAACTGCATTAGTTCATGCTCATATGTCTAGTCTCCCTGCACCCCTGGGGTAGTTCATTATTATGATTGGTCTTTGTAACACCTTAATTTACCTCAGGAGTTCAAATTCAAGGGCCAAAAGTCATTCAGAGGAGAGTGCTCTCTGCTCTGAAAGTCGCCTTCCTTCGATGGTTTTTAAGAGTGCACCTGCCCATGATTTCATACATGAAGCCAGTAAATCAGGAAGTAATTATCCATTCAACGGGGGGGAGATGGGAGAGGTTAAAATCATACAACTCTGTGCCCATGATGAGCAACACAGCTGGTTTTTCATGTCTAACATGCGATGACATGATACTAGGTAAATACATTAATGATCTGGGAATTGCATTAGCTTGCTCCGTGTACTAACCTCAAGGTTACTAAATGGAGGTAAATAAAGCAGGCATAACATCTCTTCTCCCCAACTCAATACACTAGTTGATCATTACCCCTCTATTTGGTTAGGGTCTTTCAGCAACTAACCTTGTTTGAAAATGAGCTAGTTAAATTATCCCTCTTGCCCCTTCAAGAACATCACCTTGGCATAGTCTTTGCTGAAAGCGAGATGCAGTGCACCAGCTGTCTTCCCTCATTCCACAGAGCTCCTCACAAACACCTCAGGTAACGTAATGCCAGCGTAAGAAACTACACTGTGGCTTTGCTTAAGTTTTTATATTGTACCCATCACTCAGAGCGAAGGGCTTGCCTACATGGAGAATTAGCAAGGGCAAGCTGGGGTGTAAGTCTAGAGCACTCCAGCAAGCAGTGTGGACTCTGCTACTGCACACTAAGTGTATGTCTACACTGCACTTAAACACCCAGGTCTGGCCCATAGCAGCTGACTCAGGCTTGGTCTATTGAGCTGAAAAACTGCAGTGTATGTGTTCAGGCTTGGGCTGGAGAGACCCCATGAGGAGGGAAGGTCCCAGAGCCCATGCTCCAGCCTTAGCCCAAACATCTAAACCACCATTTTATAGCACTGCAGCCTGAGCCAGCTGAGCCAGGCCACACACCGGGGTTTAAATGCAATGTAGACATTCCCTACGAGTTCTGAAGGGTGTTTTGACTGACTGCAGTTGGGCTGAAATATGTTAAGCCTATTGCCGTTACTCAAAGCACACTATGGACCTTTCAGTGGGTGGTAGGACAGTCCCCACAACCACTAAGTGCATGGTGCTGGGAGATTTACACTCCAGCTTGTTGAACACTAGCAATCAGTACAGACAAGCCTGAGGGAGAGAGCATGTCGTCACAGAATGAGGCTGAAGTAGAGTAAACTTTCCACACTGCACCAACAGTCCACGACATACATTCTCCATTCATCAATAACCCAAAAGGGGCAGCACAAGGTGCCATCGGTTCCGAGAATAACCACCCTGTCCCACCACTTTACAGCACTGAAGTAAGCTCCATTTGTGCTCTAAGTGCTCATCTGGTAAAATTCTTACCGCAACGGAAGTATTTTCATCCAGCTGGTACTTGGTGGCAATGCCAAAACGGGTATTGTTACTGCCAGCAGTCCAAGCAAGATTTATAGACGTCTCGACTTTATCATTAACCTTCTGATAGATGGACCCGCCAAATTCAGTGCCATCATTCCTGTTTGTAACAGACAAAGGGTGGATGAAGATCTTTCGGTCTGCTGGCATTTAACCCTCCCATCACCACGAAGTCTCACCTCTCCCTCTCACCTTCTTTCCAAACAAGTAAGTTCCTACCACCGCCCCCAAAAAACCTGTGAAGAATCCTAACCACGTGGGCATGTTCAATCCCACTCTTCTCACAGCTCCATCCATGCCTATTCCATCCCTCGCCAGACACAGCACATGGGCCCTGTAGGTTTCTGGGTGTAGCCTGGAGAATGAGAGCGCTTCCCAGAAGCTAAGGCAATGTACAAGAAGCTTGAACTGTTGACAGAAGAGCTCAGCTTTTCCTTCCCAGGATAGAAGTAGGGGGGGAAGCACATTCCATGCGGACCATAAACCCATGAGTTCAGAGGGAGCTACATGCAGCCCTCACTGGCTAAAATAAACCTCAGCACAGCTCAGCTTTGGTGAGTGTGTAAATGAGGAAATGCAGACAATTCCCCCCCAAAACACTGCCTCTGCAGTACATGCGGCAAGGCAAGTCTGACAACCAACAGCACTGACGGAGTACTCAGTCTCCTCCAAGACAGTATGTTAAGTGTCCACTTCCACATAGGAAGCTGCCATGGTCTAGGACCATCTAAAAGACACAAAGATAGTGATGCTCCATTAATCCCAATCCTCCTAGTTGCCATTTTAGGGTATGAAAGCGGGCAATTGACCTGAGATTCCATTCCTTCAGTAAGAGTGCCTCAAACAAGCAGTAAAGATTTTGTTTACTAGCTTAAATTCCACAGTTACCTTAAACATACCCTCATTAAAAACTACCCTAATTACAAAATGCCTTTTCCATTACCAAATGCAGGGGAACAGAATTAACCTGAAGAAGTCTCAAAAGATGGCAAATTGGCATGTGACCCTCCTGTAACTGATGAAAATAAGGTATGTAAAGCCTTCAAAACTCAGTCTGAAATCAGCATCCCCCCTTTCTCCACCTCGCATACATCTGATGCAGTTACCCAGACAGCTTGCCTAACATAACCCAGCCTGACTCCTCTGATATGAATACTCACACGTTAGTGTGTAGCTGGAAGTCTCCCGCCTTATATCCTAATGCAAAGTTGTTCTGTGACAGTTTAGACTTGGCTGTATCAAAAGCCATCTGATAGCCAGCCAGCCAGCCTTCATAGCCCAACACTGCCCAGCCATGGATGGTTGGTCCAGAAAGGTCAATGTCAATGTTGCAGCCTAGGTTTACATACTCCCGTTTGTAGGATGTCTTCAATTTCCCACTCTTCTTTCTGGGGAGAGAAACACCTTGTCTTACCCCTACTAGCATAGGCCAGCTACATAGCATTTCTGATGTCTGCACAGAGTGCTTAATACTCCATATCCCTTCCCAGTTGTGAAGGCTGTGTGTGGAGATGGCTTTATTTACAAGCACTTCTTTGTTGCTGTGTGCTGTAATTATTCATTTATAGGATAGATGTAGAGACCTAAGCAGCACCGGTGTATTTTAAACATCGGAATAAAGAAATAGATAGTCAATGTCCATTTTAGCGCTCATGCCGTTCTCCTCAGCTGGTCAGCACTGTGACTGGTATGAGGACTACGGATTGTAAGTAGGGCCACACCAAAGTTAAGGCTGTGAAAAGCACATCACGAATTGTGAAATCTGGTCTTTTGTGCTTTCAGTCTATACTAAAAGGACACCCACACAATTCAGTGGAGCTCCCCATAAACATCAGCAAAGCTAACTCATTATCCTCCTCCAAACTCTGCTTTGCTGATGCCTTAAAGCAAGCCAGCGAGAGCGAATGAACGACCAAACGAACATTAGCTGCTGGTGCACTGATCCCATTTGATCATGCTGACTAACACTGTCACTGCTTCCCCTCTGTCATTCTGTTCTCTTGCCTTATACTTACATTCTAAGCCAGCAGTTCCCAAACGTTTTCCCTGCATGACCCCATTTTCAGAGGTGGTGTTTCCCACTACCCCAGACAGCACATTTGGCACAAGTTGCCATTTAGAAACGGTGTCCTCCAAGCAGTGGGACCTCACACGCACTGTAGATGCAAGGTCACGCCGCAAGGAGGATGCCCTGGACTGCATGGCCTCATACATGTACGGTGCATGCAACGTCATCCTGCACGGAGGGCGCCATTTTGTGGAGCAAAATAGCATCCTCTGCAATGTGACCTCGTGCATACGGTGCGTGTGAGGTCATTTTGTAAATGGCCTCCTCTGCATGCCGGGGATTGCTGTGACCCCCTCTGCTGAAGAAGCGACCCCATGCTGGGTCATGACACAGTTTGGGAACTGCTGTTCTAAGCTCTGAGGCAGGGACAGTGTTTGTTTGTGTCCATACAGCACCTAGCACAGTGGGGTCATGGTTCATAAATAGTGCTCCAAGGTGCTATGGTAACAAATGGTAAAAATCATAATCAGTGGCATTTTTCTACTTTCCTACAAACCCCCAATGTCAGAGGTACGGAAGTATGATTTGAGTATTTTTATTTATTACACATTGGTACAAGGAGGGAAAGCAACATCTTTTAAGAGGAATCTCTTATCAATTATGTTCTTATAAACTTGATATTAGTTGTGTCCTTACAAATATTCTACCGCGATCTGAAGAATCAAAATTTCTTAATTTTCATCCAAGTTCTGATATTGGAATACAACTATGCCTACTCTTTGGATACTGGAATACAATTATGCTCATTTATCACTGCCACTGAAGACAATTAACTTCTCAGTTGGAAAATGTAACATTTGTTTAATCCAATTCTGGGAATCTCTAGACAAAATTGAAGGGAAGCTATTTACCCTGTGTTTGGTACAAATATGGTGTCAAGAGTCAGCTTCAATCCCTCAGCTAACTGTAAAGAAGAAAACAAAGAGGTCAGATTATCAGGGCTCTTTCTATTGAAGCAGCAGATTGGCTTTATGTTCTCTTACTTTACTATAATTCCCATCTCTACTTCCTGTCTGAATAGAAGATTAATCATAGAATATAAAGGTCTAGCACATAATCTTTTGTACAAAAGGTAAGTAATTTGCAGAGACGCCGCCATATTAAAGCTTATTTATTTTGAGTGAATAAAGCAAGTAACTTGGCTAGTTTTCCACATTCCCCGATACCACGGTGGCGGGCACCTTATAAATATGTAATTAGAGCATGCAAGGCCTTACATTCAGCTGGATGGCATTTCTGTGTTTGTATGTATGTAATGCAATAGTTTTTTAATGCTCCATCCGATCAATTCCGAAATTTGAGGGAACCTTCTAGGCATCAATGGCCAGAAATGTCTTATTTTGGGGACAATTTCAACACTGAACTGCAGGAAAATGGGGGATAAAGTTCCTGTCATCTGTTAATGGCACCTGTTAACAGTTTGCAACATAATAATACCCCTGCTTATCCTCCCAATAGAGCTGAGCATGTTGACACTCTGAATGACAGAAATAACTGCTCTTCCTAATGGAGCCGTGGGACAGCCAGATTTCAGCCAGCAGGGACAGCCAGAGGGAAAAGAGAGACAAGGTGTCATTCCTTCCTTCCGAATGTCCTGCGTCCTCAAAGCCAGCACCAGATGTCAACCCATTCCTTCCCAATCTGGTAGGAATTAAGGTACTTCAAGGGGGATGGCAGGAAAAGACAGCCTCCATTTGCACTTTAAAAAAAGTAGACAAATATACATAGCAAGACCTACATAAGCAATAAAATGCGCAACTCTTTGGTGTGTGTGGAGTGCAAGAGAGGCTGCCAGGGAGTTTCTTTTGCCTTCAGCACCAAATGGGCGCACTATGGGTTTGACTTTAGCAGTCTTAACGTGTTTTTTGATTTTTTCCAAAAAAAATCAGTACAACATTCCCTGAAATTTCTGAATTCACTGGATGTGGTTTTCAAGACTCATTGCCCTGCATACAGAAATATTGGCATTCACAGTCCTGTTTAGTAAAAGAACAATAAATATTTTGTATAGCTGCTTGGACAACATTTAAATACAATATTATATGTATATGGGGGGGGAGGGTATTGCTGAACATATTGTTAGTTTGTAGGTTGTTAATAGCTCATATATTTAATGCAAAACCACCAGCATCATGCAACCTTAATGTTGCAAGATGAAATACTCGAAAGCCAGGCAATTCCAAAAGTAAAGTTGCTTAACTTGGCCATACTGCACATCTGGCATATTAAATATCACATGTCCATGCCACAGTAATCCTCTTTACTTTAACAAGGGAAAGAGGAATAGAAAATATTTCATAAATGCATCACAGCCATGTGAGACAGAGAACAGGCATTTATCCAGCTGTGCATCTTTGCACACCTTAGAATAGAAGTGCCTCCTGCAACTACTGCTGTGTGTGTTTTGTAATGTAAATTGGTAAGTCTATAGGGGCAAGTTTCAGTACAAACTCAATGGGACGGTTGCTTCATCTCTGAAAGATTAGATTTAAAGCCTGGCTCAGGTCATAAATGAAAATCAAGGACCGCTCTAGTCCATAATGGATATATTTACATATCAGAAAATAATCTCAACATTTGTTAAAATACAACACAAATACTCAGAATGCCACTGTCTGCGATAGCAGTTGTGCTGCAAACCTGGATTATGATGTACTACAGTATCATGTGAGGACATTTGTATGCTCTGCCTATCTTCACTAGACATCTACCTTTAACAACATCAAATTCACACACAGTTACATGAAAACTCCCACATGCTGTACAAAAAGAATGATTTGAAGTGTTCCCTTCTATGCTGTATTCTAGTTAATGCTAATTTACCACACCTCTCCTATAATTTAATTGGTTATTTAATAATCCTTTATTTACCACACCTCTTCTATTGGTTTCTTCTCAACACAGTATTTTTACCCTACTTGCCAAATCGCTTTTTTAACTTCCACTTTCTCTTACCTTATCCTCCATGGATACTTCTGTCCCCAGGGTGTTGTCTGTGTTCCATTTCTGGGTGAATGTAAGTCCATAGTCTTTGATCTTATATTTGGTCTCTAGGCTGCCTGAGGCCTTGCCTGTGTCTGTGTTGGATGAACCAGTGGTGGTAAATTCCTGGCAAACACATCAGACTAGAATTAACACATTACTTAACTACATTTAATTTTACTTGATGATCCCCATCCCTTTGAACCCTCTGAATCATGTCCCCCAGGGTTTGGGTTTTTTTTGGTTTTGTTTTTAAATTTGGAGCACTCCCCTTGCAAAATGTGACATTCCAGTGTAATCTAGATAGAACTGGAACATTAATACGTTTATTCCACTAAAGAGTATTTTAAATAAATCGCTCCATTGACCTGCTGTCTAAATGTGCATAGACTAGGACAGCTTTAAAAGCACATACCCTAATATCCACAAAGCTTTTCAAGGCAGTGTTTCTCTTTTTCAGCATCCAACAGTGCTAGTGGGCACTGCAATCCTCATGTGCCATGTCACAATAGCTCTCACTCAAATTTGGCCCAGCCACCCCTGTTATGACTAAGGATGGCCAGGCCAAATTTAAGTGAACGGTACTGCAACCTCAAAATTGAGTGGGAAAGCATGCTGTCCCCTCCTAAACAGTTTGATAAGGATGGGCATATTGGGTCTATCCAACCCAATATCATGTCTTCCAAAAATGGCCCAGTGCCAGATGCTACAGAGGGAATGAACAGAACACAGCAATTATCAAGTGATCAATCCTGTCATCCGGTCCCAGCATTTGGCAGTCAGACATTCAGGGAGACATAGAGCATGGGGTTGCATTGATGTTCCTATTCTCCATGAACTTAGCTGATTTTTTACTGAACCCAGTTATATTTTTGGCCTTCACAACATCCCCTGGCAACAAATTCCACAGGTTGACTGTGTGTTGTGTCAAGAAGTACTTCCTTTTGTTTGTTTTAAACCTACTGCCTATTAATTTCAAGAGATGACCCCTGCTTCTTGTGTTATGTGAAGGGATAAATAACATTTCCCCTCCCTATTCACTTTCTCCATATCACTCAATTTTAATAATCTCTCTCACATCCCCACCTTAGCTGTCTCTTTTCTAAACTGACCAGTTCCGGTCATTTTAATCTTTTTTCATATGGAAGCTGTTCCATATCCCTAATCGTTTTTATTGTTCTTTGGACTTTTTCCAATTCTACTATACCTTTTTTTGAGATTGGGCAACCAGAACATCATGCAGCATTTAAAGTGTTGGGTGTATGAGAGATTTATACAATAGCATTAAGATGCACCTTTCTGGTTGCTGCTTTAAACTATTGATTTTTCTTATAATACCTGGACCCAGATGAGTGGACAATAACTAATGTAATGCTGATTTTTAAAGAGGGCTCCAGTAGTGATCCTGGCAATTACAGACTGGTAGGCCTAACTTCAGTATCAGGCAAATTGGTTGAAGAACAGAATTATCAGACACACAGATGAACACGATTGGTTGAAGAGTCAACATGGCTTTTGCAAAGGGAAATCATGCCTCACCAATCTATCAGACTTCTTTGAGAGGATCAACGGACATGTGGACAAGGGTGATTCAGTGGATATAGCTTTCTTGGACTTTCAAGAAACCTTTGACAAGGTTCCTCACCAAAGGCTCTTAAGGAAGGTAAGCAGTCATGGGGTAAGAGGGAAGGTCCTCTCCTGGATCAGGAACTGGTTACAAGACAGGAAACAAAGGGTATAGGTGTACGTGGTGGGTTTTTATAATGGGGAGAAGTAAATAAAAGGTTCCCTCTAGGATGTGTCCTGGGACCAGTGTTGTTCAACATACGCATAAATGACCTGGAAAAAGGGGTAGACAGTGAGGTGACAAGATTTACAGGCAATACAAAATCACGCAAAATAGTGAAGTCCAAAGCTAACTGTGAAGAGTTACAAAGAAATCTCACAAAATGCAGATGAAATTCGATGTTCATAAGTACAAAGTAATGCACATTGGAAACATAATCCCAACTATACATGCAAAATGATGGGGCCTAAATTAGCTGTTACCAGTCAAGAAAGATCTTCAACTCATTTTGGATACTTCTCTGAAAACATCTGCTCAATGTGCAGAGACAATCAAAAAAGCTAACAGAACGTTAGGAACCATTAGAAAGGGGACAGATAATATGACAGTAAATATTATAATGCCACTATATAAATCCATGGTACGCCCATTCCTTGAATACTGCATGCAGTTCTAGTCATCCCATCTCAAAAAAGATCTATTAGAACTGGAAAAAGTACAGAGAAGGACAACAAAAGAGATTTCAGGTATGGAACAGCTTCCGTATGAGGAGAGATGAAGAAGACTGGGACTGTTTGGTTTGGGAAAAAGATGACTAACAAGGGCTATGATAGCGATCTATAAAATCATGAATAGTATGCAGAAAACGAATATGCAAGTGTTATTAATCCCTTCACTCACTGCTGGGCCAGGACTTACCCAATTAAATTAACAGGAGCAGGTTTAAAACAAACAAAAGAAAACACAGTTCACACAACGCACAGTTAACCTGTGGAACTCACTGCCAGGGTCATGCTGTGAAGGCCAAAAGTATAACTGGATTAAAAAATGTATTAGAATAGTTTCTGGAGGATAGGTCCACCAATGGCTATTAGCCAATATGATCAGGGACGCATACCAAGTTGTGGGTTTCCTTAAGCCTCTGACTGCTGGGACTGGACAACAGAGGTGGATCACTCGATAATTGCCCTGTTCTGTTCATTCCTCTGAAGCATCTGGCATTGGCCACTGTCAGAAGACAGGATACTGGATAGATGGATCATGGGTCTGACTCAGCATGGCCGTTCTTATGCCTTTTTCCAAACCTCTTTATTCTACTTCTCATCATCAAACAATTTCTTTTTGGTGTGGAAAAAACATCATGTATCAATCTGTATTCTCTAGAGACATCAAAAATCCTTGGTCTCTCCTCAGTTACATCACCTCACTTCTTCACCAGCCTGTCTTTCTCCTCCTCTTTTTCCTGATCACCTACAAAGTCTGCCATATTCTTCCACTCCAAAACTGCAGTAGTCTGTGATATCCATCAGCTAGCTCCACCCTCTGTCTATAGTTACATGGATTCAGTCCTCACACATCTGATATCGCAGCCATCTACACCTCACCTAATTGATACATCCACTTTGGACACAAAACTTCTGAACCCATTAGTGTCTGATCTCTTTCCAATAGCCTCTCTTCTCTAGCTCCCTATACCAACCACACACAGTGTCACCAGCAGCCATCACCTGCACACTAAACCCAAGCAAATTTAGCCCAAACAACCGTATTAGACCAAGTGGCAGCTGTCAAGATTCTTCTAGAGATCCATCTTTGACCTCAAAAATACAACCCCATATCCAGCTTACTCTCTTAGCAACCCATCTCTCACTGCCTGCAACATTCTTCATCCTTTCCATGCTTCATAGCACTCAAAGGGTCCTCAGCATTTTCAGTGATTTACTTTACCTTGTAGACAGTGGCTCCCTTCCATTAGTTACCCTCCTTGACCCCTATATAGCACTTTATACTACTGATCATCTAGGTCACCCTGTGAACACCTCACTTCAGACACTATGCTGATGAATCATGCCCCCTTTTTCTTAGCTTGTTTCTTTCTCCACTTGCTGTTTCTGATAGCAACTGCCCTTCAGATGTTAGGCAAGGAAGGGTCCAAGAACAGAGATTTAGGGGGTTCTGTGAAGGAATGGTCTATCTCCTCATTCCTGGATGCATCGCAATGTAACTGTCTATTCCTTTTATCCCCATTGACATTCCTCTCTTTCTCTTTCAGATCCTTCACTAACATCTCTTTTCAAATGTCAAGTCAATACTTGATTCGGTCTTAGCTTTTTTAAACTTATCTTCGCAGAGGCAAACTTGTTCCTCTGTAAGAGAGGTACACTCAGCTGAGTCTTTTCCTTATTTATCTCCCTTCATCTCCTTTCCTTGCAAACTTATTACAAGTCTGTCCATTAGCCAGGCCTTCCTATTTCACACATGCCACTACCTCAACATATACTTCCTGGAATTCACATCCATTCATTCACCTTTTCACACCTGGGTTACTGCAACCTTCCCCAGAACACCTGCACCCAGACTCCCATCTATTCAGAACAACGTATCCACCTTCTAACCTTTACAGATGAACGTAATCACATCGCCAAAACTCTGAAAAGGCTCTACAGGTCCTCTATCTGCTGGCAAAATCACACATCTCACCCTCAAGGCACTGCAATGCCACAACTATCCCTTCTATTTCTCCGATCTCTTCACCCCTTATGCTCTATTGGCTTCCTCTGCTCTTCCAATTCTGACCTCCTCTCATGTTCTTCGGTCTTTACCCTCTTTTCCAAGGTCCATTCTTTGAGACTGCCAAACCAGCTGTTGAACAATCTGTCCCTTTTCTCTACCTCACAGATACTTTTGTAAGACATAGCCCAAAACCCACATCTTCCTACGCTGCCTACAACCAGGCAGATGCTGGCCAGTTCCCCATACAGTAGGGTTTCCTATTATCAAAACTTTACACCTCTCCTTGTCAATTGTCCAAATTTACTTTCATCTAATCCTCTTGTAACTAACCCAGTAAATGCTGTGTGCACACATGAGCAATACATTACAATTTTAAACAATATGGTACATTCTGAATATAGTTATAAAGCACATCCAGCAAGTTATGAAAAGTGTCTGACGAAAGACATTTCAGTTCTCACCTTTGAAATGTTTTATTTCAAGTAAGATAATTAACAATTTTGCAATTAAATTCCCAAATCATCTTTCTTTTGAAATGTACATTTTTAGAAGCAAAATGCCTACTACATTACAATCTTCAGGGACCACACATCCGATCATTGAAACCCTAACTATAAAGATTAGGCTTGTTCCAAGCCTGAGAGAACTTGTATTCTTGGATGGCACAAATGCAATTTCCACACTCCTAGGCCAATGCAATATGCTGTAAGTCTCAGGAAACTCATACTTGGAACAGTTTTAAAGTGCCAGAGAGATACTGCCAGAAACACATTTCAATTACACTATGCAAGATGACATTTACTTTCTGAACATGTCATGCTACAACAGCACACAATTGTTTCAAAATATATCCACCTAGACAGCAAAGGAAAATACAGGATCGAGATCAGGAAGCTGACTTCTGTTGTTTATTAGCCTTTAAACACAATTTTCAGGCTCCAAATGGAAGTGCACACATCTCTTGATTTGTCGCTTCTGTGAGTTTATGTTTAAAGAGACCAATCTATAATTGACTTTTAAAAAAAATCTCTCATTTGACTTCTTGTTTGATTGATCATCAATCTAAAAGGCTGAATAGACTTCTCTGATCAAGGACAAGAAAAAGATCTGTAATGCCCTTTTCACTAAACATGGTGAGGGGAAAGAATCCTGCTGTCATATGATCAAATGAGAAGAATTTTCCTAGCAGTTAGAACGATATCTCTTTCTGAGAGAGGACAGCACAGAGTCAACATTTGTTACCATTCATCTCCAGACTGTCAAAAGCAGAGTTCTGATTGGATCATGTCCCATAGGAGCATTTCTGAAATCCTCTGCATCAGAATGCCAGACTGGCTTAATTTCATACACTAGTCTGAGTCAGTCCTCAAGTTCAGCTTCTTATCTGACCTTTCAGCTCACTGTGGCAGACATCTTAGAAAAACAGACATTTAGTAGTACACTGAACCGGCTGAGCTGTTTGAAGCAGCAACAGCTGAAAGAGAAGTCTGCGAGGGAATGAAAGTTGTATAGTCTTACTTCTCTAACTTAAAAAGAACTTTTAACATAGGATAAAATGACTTGTAGTTATATCAAGACAGAGTGTAGCTTCCATTTGTACCCAATTATGTGGTACATCCCTCATTTTGGACCCAAATTCACCTCCATCTCACACAAACCTGCTGTTCTTTCATTGTTAATGCAAGATACTGAAATTAGAAATGCTAAATCATGATTGTGAAGTAACATTTTATTGATACCACATCATTTCTATATTCCTTCCTTGTTATTTTTGTTGGGTTCCTATGGTTCTTTGACACAGATTTTAAATACCTGTGTTATACAACTGGATTACAGCAGAGTGCAAGTTATTCACACAGCAATGCTTCATGTCAATTACCATTTTTGCTTAGACTTCGAAATAGATCAGGAATGTCAATGTGTGTTCAGAGCAAAGTAGGTAAAAGTAGGAAACCCTATTAGAAAGTGACAATAGGAAAACAAACAAGAACAATCACTATTCTTACCAGCTGAATAAATAGCCGAAACCAAAGTTGCATGGAAAAGGGAGAAAATATTTGAGAAAGTGAGGATTTTATCAATAGGCAAACTCCGTCAGATCTTGATGTTCTCTGAATACATTTGACCATTATTTAACACAACAGCCTCAGTATAATATTCTTAGCATTTGAAAATGATAATGCATTTCTAAACAGTCTCTAAAAACCTGAGACTGCATACTTCACAGCTATGTCATGTCAGTCACAAAAACACCCTGTCGTTTCCCCATATCTTTGCTATCTCACTATGGTGACAAACTACTAAATTACAAGCTACCTGATGCTATAAAAATGAATTAAGCTGTTTGTGCATGTGTGAGGTGTGAATGCAAAACCAGAAGGGAAAGCTGAAGCAATTATGGGCAGGGAAGAGGTTGAAAATTAATATGAGTGAAGCATCCATAATTGGCAGTGCAGACAGGCATGCACAAGAGTGCAAAAGATGGTACAAGAATAAGCACGCATAGTGAGGAGGATATTCTTGAGGGTAAAGGCAAAAAATATGGATTCTTTTCTTCGCTCTGCCAGGCTTCCTGTGAGATCATGGGAAAGTAAGTCACTTAAAATCAGTTTCTCCTTCTGTAAAATGGGGATTATAATATTTTGTAGTTTTCAGAGATGCTGTGAGGTTTAACTCAGTAGTGCATGTAAAATGATGTCAAAGCTTCACGTAATAGATGCTACAGAAATACTACACTTTATTATTAAGTATAGCAACATAAGCATGAAGGAGCAGGATTCAACCCATTTTGAACAGAACTAGAAATGCAAGCCCAAGTGCAGTAAAACTTTAGTTAAATGAAGTTCAATTATATGTCCCCCATGTGAGTAACGATTGAATATGGTAGTTAGATTCTAACACTCTCTTTAAATCCAGCTAGAGACCTCTGCAATATTTTGCTGGTGGGAACTTGGAGTATAGCTTTTGCAAAACCAGCCAGCTGGCTCTCAACTTCATCTAAAACCTCATTTAGCTAAAGGTTTTTGGTGTCCTGAGTGCTTTGAATAAACGATAGTCTGGATTCACAATCCGGCATTAACTAACAATGGTGGATGATCTGGCCTGCATCCATAAGCAGGGATGTGAGCCAGAAGCACATTTAGCTACAGAAAGAGAATGAGAGAGAACACACATGACTGGAAGCGTGACAATGGAAACCCATTTTGAAGATCAGAATGAAGACACTGAAAATGGAAAAGTGAACAAATGTACCAATGTAAATCCTAACACAATGACAGTATGCTATGTGAAAGTTTGTGTAGATCACAGAGAATATACTGGACACCAATGCTTTACATTGCTTTAGTAGCACACCACCCACCTCCAGGCATTAAAATGAGAGGTGAAACAGAAAAGTGGTAGTCAGTTACTCATTACTAAAAGGGGTTTCCCCTCATCTTTGCTACACGGGTGCTATTGAAAGTCTTCAGTACTCACCACTCCACTGGAAGACTTGGTCTTCAGCTCTAACTTGACCATTCCAAATCCTGAAACAGCAAAGTTCACAAATTTCTTTTATATGCTATGTACAAGAATGTGATAGACACTTATTCCAGTGTGAAAAAGTCGGTTACTTACCTTGTAACTGTCGTTCTTCGAGATGTGTTGCTCATGTCCATTCCATTCTAGGTGTGTGCATGCCTCCGTGCATGGTTACCGGAATTTTTTTCCCTTAGCAGTATCTGTAAGGCTGGCTCTAGCACCCTCTGGAGTCCAACGCACCTCGCAGTATATGAGGTGCCACCAGCGCTGCACCCCTCACTTCCTTCTTGCCATCAACTCCCACAGTGGGCATGGGGGGCAGGCCATGGAGTGGGCATGAGCAACACATCTCGAAGAACAACAGTTACAAGGTAAGTAACCGTCTTTTCTTCTTCGAGTGCTTGCTCATGTTGATTCCATTCTAGGTGACTCACAAGCAGTACCTTGGAGATGGGCCCGGAATTCACAGGTGAGACGTGCACAGCAGTGCTCTGCCAAAGCTGGTGTCGTCCCGTGCCTGTTGAATGATGGCATAATGGGACATGAAGGTGTGAACTGATGATCAGGTAGAGGCTTTGCAGATGTCTTGTATGGGTGCCTGTGCTAGAAAAGCCGCTGAAGAAGCCTGCGCTCTGGTAGGATGGGCTGTGACGATTCCCAGCAGAGGAACACTTGCCTGCTCATAACAAAATTTGATCACTGGGAGGAGATCGGTAATCCTTTCACCCTATCCGTCACCACAACGTCGTACAGAAGGATTTCATCTGTTCGAAGTAGACTGCTACGGCACACCTAACATCAAGCGTGTGCCATCTTAGTTCCTCTTCCAAGCCATGCAGTTTTGGAAAGAACACTGGAAGAAATATGTCTTGGCAGTTCTGAAACGGAGACACTCCCTTGGGTAAGAAGGCAGGGTGAGGCTGCAACTGCACCTTGTCCTTATAGAAGATCGTGTATGGTGGCCCTGAGGTAAGTGTTCTAATCTCAGATACCCTTCTCACCAAGGTAATTGCTACTAGGAAGGACACCTTCCAGGACAGCAACAATGAGAGACAGGTAGTCGAGGGCCCAAAGGGGGAGCCCTGTGAGCCTGGATAGGACAAGGTTTAGATCCCAGGGGGTGTAGCTGGTCTCGAACTTGAGGATAAAACCTTTCTACACCCTTCAGGAACCTAACCATCATACTGTGAGAAAAACTGATTTCCCTAGTGTCGGAGGATGAAATGTGGAGATGGCCGCCAGGTAAACCTTTAATGAAGAGATAGCTAGGCCTTGAAACTTAAGGTGCATCAGATAATCTAGAGTAGCCTGAATCGACGTCCCTTGGGGTGCAATTCCCTGGGATGCTGCCCAGCTGGTGAGCCTTTTCCACTTGGCAAGATACAATGCCCTAGTGAAGGGTTTTCTGCTGCCCATCAGGATTTGCTGAACCTGGGATGAATATGCCTGTTCTTCAGGGTTCAACCACTCAGTCTCCATGCCATCAGATGTAGGGACTCCAGATCTGGGAGAGGAGATCATGCCATCGGGCAACTCAGGGGAGGTGGTGTGGGGACGGGATGGGGCACAACTGACAGTTCCAGCAAAGTGCTGAACCAGTGCTAGTGGGGCCACTCGGGTGCTATCAGGATAATATCTGCCTTGTTCCTCCTAACCTTTAACAGGACTCTATCAGCGGTATGGGTGAGAAGGCATATATGAGAGCTCCCGTCCACGGGAGGAGGAAGGGGTCACACAGTGACCCTTTGTTGGCGATACTTTGTATTCGGCTTGGACACAGCAAGGTCCACGTGGGGAGAACCCTACCTTGAGCAGATCATACAGGCCACCCCTGGGTGGAGTGACCACATGGGGTGGGGTAAGAAGGACCTGTTGAGGAGGTCTGCTGTGGCATTCTGAGGCCTGGGTCGTGCCATGCTGCGAGGTTCCACAGACACAGTGCCGGAGGGCAAGTCCTGCCCTGCCTGTTGATATAGCACATCGCGGCAGTATTGTCTGTCAGAACCCGAACTACCTTGCCTGTAATGAAGGGAAGGAACACCCCAAATGCCAGGCATATCGCTCTGAGCTCCCTGACATTTACATACAGTTGGCAATCTTCTCGTGACCAGATCCCTTGGTACTGTGATTGGAGCTGATATGGGCCCCCCATCCCAAGTCCGAAGCATCCAACACCAGGGTGATCGAGGGAACCAGTTCTTCGAAATGCATGCCCTGCATTACTACTAGCTAATTAACTATGTAAGGGAAACTGTAGCACTTGCAGTAGCAAGCAGAGAAGTTCCAACAAGCATCAGTGGCAGAAAGAAGGAATGAGGGGGGGACAGGGCCAGCTGCACCTCATATACTGCGGCATGTGCGCGGGGCTCCAGAGCCGGCCCTCCAGATATTGCTAAGGAAAAAAAATTCCAGTAACCATGCACGGAGGTGTGCACACTCCTAGAATGGAATCGACATGAGCAAGCACTCAAAGATGAACAGGCTGGGAGCGTTTGCTCGAAAAAGCCCCCCGTGGTAGTAAATACTGATCTTCTGGGAAAGGATGCAGTGATTTCCGATGACTCACCAAGGTAGGTGGCTCATTACCCATCTGGATGTAAGGGAGGCTGAAATGTCTTTTTTAGAATACAACTAGGGTGTAGGCTGAGCAGTCCTGAATGAGATTAATACATTTGAAGACCAGAAGAGAACATTATGATCATCTGTCTAAAGTCCTGCATAACACAGGCCAGAGAATTTCATCTAGTAATCCCTGCCTCAGGTATGTACCACTGACTTGCGCTAAAACATATTTTTGTAAAACTTCCAATCTTGACTTGAGACTTGAAGTGAGAGAATCTGCCACATCCCTTGATAAATTGTTCCAAAGGGCAATAATACTTAGTTAGATATTTGTGCCTTATTTCTAATCTCATTATAGCTTTGTCTGCCAGACTGAAGAGCTCTCTGTTATCAAGTATCTTTTCACCTTTTAGACTTCACTTGTAGACTGGGATCAAATTACATTTTAATCTTCTCTTGTAGAAGCTCAATAAATTGACCCATTTAAGTCTCTTACTGCAAGGCAGGTCTTACAGCCCTCAAATAATTTCTTTTCTGAAACCTGTCCAATTTATCAACACCTTTTTTGACATTGTTTCACCACTGCCACATACATGGATAATTCCACCTCCTTACGCCTGCTTGATATTCCTTTGTTTACACATCTAAGAACAACATTCGCTATCTCTTTAGGTTGAAAATCTAGAAGTGGCCAAGACTAGAAAGGAGGCTTGAGCTGAAGTTTGTCATAATATAATGACCAATCTGAGAAAACAGGGTGAGTTTTTGACTTTACAGTGAATGAACTTTGTTTTAGAACATTTGAGAAATGGACCCAATTACAGTGTTTAATAACAGCATTTCACAAAATAGATGATTTCAGAATTCATGACGTCACTGTAATGTCAATCTCAGGATTTCCATAACTGAACAATTTAAATCAGTTACGGACAATGAAAATAAAGACAGATATCCCAACAAGATGGGCTGTATTTTTGTATCTCTAAAAGCAGATTATTGTTCAGATGAATTTGACATATATAAATCTAAAAGTCCCAAAAAACAAACTATAGGTCATCAACTGCTAATTGGAAGACAGACATTTCTACCACTGCCCCCAATACAGAGATCAATATCATCATTTTTCCTTTAAAAATTATAACAGCAGAGGGAGAAATGATCATCAATTAGGAAGACATCCTGTCTGAAGACCCAGGAAAATACGTAACTATAGATAGAGAAAAAGCCACTTCTCTATCAGCTACATAGTGTTAGTTTTATGCCACAAACAATGTAAATGCTGCATTAAGCCATTGTTTAAGTAAATTATCATCAAGAACTGCAAACAATACAACAGTTCAAGCAGTGAGTTCCTCACCTGAGAGGCTTTCTGGTTTTCTTTAAAAATAAAATATTTTCCAGTTTAAATTATTCTAAATTATTTCATCATACATTATCTTGTCTCAAACAATATAGGCCCATTCTACTTAAGGAGACTATCTGTTGCCAAATGGTCTGCTATGGCAACTGACGGATGGGTTGGAGCTACTTATTACACATGTCCCTGTATATTATTAGGGGCTGGGAAGCACAGCATTCTCTGTAAAAGGCTGAAGACACCAGAGCTTTTCTCACTATTCAAATGACATTTTGTGGCATCTCTCTGGGCAAGACCCAAAACAGTTTCCTTTCTAGTTTGTTTTATACGTATTTGGTACTTATTTGGTCATATTACCACCACAAAAAGTCTTATTTATGTAAATACCTATGTAAAAAATGTTATTACTTTCGTTAAAACATCTAAAAAATGAAAGTTTATGAGCATCAACACACGATCACACTACTTACCATAACCCTTGTTGAATACATCCCTGGCAGATTTCCCCAGGTCACAGTAGGATGGTGGGACAGCCATTGGGTCTGAAAAGATTAGAAGAGAAAAGAACCCATTTTACAATACAAAGCTGAAAATCTGACTAAGCAGAGTTTTTTTTAAGCATTCAGAGAGACCTTCCATACTTCCACACTTCTTTGTCAAACAAACAAAAAGTATTTTTATCAGATCAGAAAATTAACATAAGCCAACCTAAAATTCAGAATCACTGTACCCCAGAAGTGGAATTAAACTCTAGCAATCTACTTGCCCTAGAATCTGCTAATATTCTCTCAGAGAAAGAACCCACGATTTATTGACCCCAATTCTGTTCCAACAATTGAATGCTGCTTTCGTGACAGGAACTGTTCTGACAAGGGTTCTAGATGACATACCACATAGTGGTGAGTAATCACCATCATAAAAGCTCATGGAGTCCAATATTAATTAAAGCCAATTTAGAACTGTACACAATGTTTATTTTCCTGATTTGGTTCTTCCCCTCAGGTAGTCTTCCAGAGCTTTGGGAAAATACAAAAAGGACATCTGTACACAGTATGTGGAGGTGACCTTGCTGAGTCTCCCTCTGATAATGCACTTAAAAGAAAAATCGAGACCATGGTCTTATATAAATAACTCTTTTAACAAAACTGAAAATTGAGACAAACAGAAAAAAAAGCCAGAAATTGAAAATTACAAATGGAGTATCAGTTTTAATTTTGAATGTTTCAATCCTTTGGTGTCACAATGTAACTACTATTATTATAAAAATACCATTTAAAATCATCTGCTAGTTGCTTCACATTAAGCAAATGTAGATAGCTTCTTGTCTAGAGTTATGTACCCAAGAAATATAGATTTATAATGGCAAATCTTAAACATCCATCATGCTACTGGGGTAGCTTCTGTTCCAGAAAAGACGAACTAACCAACAGCTGAATGTAATTAATGGTAGGGCTCTGCCTCTTAATCCCATCTAAGAATGGCTCTTTCTAGCAATTCTTCTCTTGAACAGCTGCCCCTGGAAATAGCTCCAATCCTCCACTTGATAAATTCCATTACATTGAAAACATCTGATCCAAAAACTATAATGCAAAATCATCACTTCCCTTCTAATACTCACACCACTTACCTTTCCTTTGAAATGCTAAACAGTATCACTGCTGTGTCTCTTTCTTATTACTGCTGGGTTTCACTTTCCCCACTCTCTTGCTGAAGACCTAACTTGTGTTCTTCTGACCTTTGTGTGACAAATCTATTCTTGCAGCAAGCAGTTTCTGACTTCACTCACAAAAAGACAAAACTAGTCAAATGCAGAACTGCTTTACAAAGCTCTCTATCATATATCCTGGCTATATGCCAGGATATATCAACCAAGTATCTGAATTAATTCACAACTCAACCTTGTGTATGGATAATTTAGCCCTTTACATAGATCTTAGACAATTTACACACTCTAATGAACATCTTTAGGCTTAACTGATTTTTAATAGCTGGCCTTCTGCTATATATATATATATATATGTATATATTCACACACACACACAAATACCTGTGGGTCTAGCAGGTACAGAACAGCCGGACATGACTGCGGATTCCTTATATGAAGATTAGGTCATAAATTATGTACGTCTCAAATGTGAACTTATAAAAGGCCTTTATACCTGTCAAATATGGGGAGGAGGAAAAAATCGATGCATCATTAAAGAAGAAAGACAAGTTTCACTTATACTATTACAGCAGCATCTGCAACATAGTTGTGGAGCAGACTGCATTTGTTTTAACACCTGATTTTCACAAAAAAAAACAACTGTAGAGGAGCAAATTATTTCACCATTTAAAAAAAAGCTGCTGTTACTTAATAAAGAGAACAAAGACAATACTAGGAAATTTAAAAGCAGACACTGCTTATGCAGTAATTGTTTCTGCGGCTAAAAAAATGCATTAGGCAGATATACTAGGAAAAGCCCAATCCAAAGATGGTGCTCTGCACAAGCAGATGAACAAGCAGCAGCATCCTGGTGGGAAGCAGTAAATTAAATTGCTATGTCTTCCACTATCCTCACTAGATAATTCACCCATCCCCCCCACCGGCTTTTTGGGGGATATCCAGCATCTTTCTCCCTCATTTATTGGTTGCTGAGAAGGGGACAGAGTCACTACCTCCTGATTGCTCTAAGGTGGTTTGACTAGACTAACTTTCAGTCATGTTTTAACACATTAACTGACAACTGATTAATACATCTTAGAACATGATTGAAAATTCAAATGCAGACAAGCCCAAGGTTGCTAGAAGAGGACTGCACCATGATCACTCTTTCCCCCACTAATTTTCCAATAGCCCTTTCTATCACCAAATGGAAAAGTGAATGTGAATTGGAGAACGGAATAGGGTGTCCAGCATGTAGTCAGTGAGAGCTCCCACTGTACCTAAAGCATATTCACAGAAAATCAGAAGGAAAGATCTTTTACTCTGACCAACACCCATTCGCTCATTAAGTCATTGGCATTCCACTTCATTTAAGCCCTATTCTCATCTCAAATATACCCCTTCAGTATTACAAATTCGTTACCAGTAAACGTGACCCACAATATACCCTATATGCTTTTATAAAGAAGTTAAATTACAGTTAAACTATTTATCGTTTCAGTTATTGGATGTTTAATAATGAGCAGTCAGGCACTTACAGTACTCTTGAAGAGTAACATTTCTGCATACGGGACTCACAAATGCTTGCTTAAGGAAGACTTGTACCTTGCCATCCCTGAAAGGAGGTGTCGACTATCACCACCACTAACGGACCCAACACCTCAGCAGTAAAGGGAGACTGGGGTAAGTAAAGGGTGATTTCAGCATCCCAGCCATTCTACCTGGTAAATGGCCTGGTCTGAGATACAATGGCCATTTCAGTGCAAGACACTTAAAAAACCACTTGAGAGAGGTAAGTCTAGATACTAACGAAAATCTGAGCCAGTAACTTATTTCAGTTGTTTCTAGCCCTGGTGAGTCATAAGATACCAGATTTTGGAAATCACATATGGATTACACTCTTCCTCTTCCCTGACTCAATTGCTGCCTGATTTTAGCAGCTGTTCCCTGGAGAAATATTAGAGCTAGTACAAATGCCATGCTACCAGTGATTCACAAACGGTGATCTGAAGAACTGCTTCTTTCACGAGAGTGATACATTTGTCAGGCCACCGGCAGAAGTGTATCTTTTGGAGTTTCAACTTTTCAAAGATTCTGATTGACTAAAATTCCAAAATCCAATAACCTCTCTCTAATTTTTATGTCTGTTAGATGTTTTTCTTTAGTGAAAATTCAACTCTAAACAAATTTACAGAAAGTATCAAAACTGAAGTGGTAGCAAGCACACAGGAGGACAGACCCAAACAGCAGAGCACTACAGGGATACAAATCAACTTTAAAAAAAAAAAAAAATTTTTTTTGGTTTAAACTGGCTCTCTCAAAATAAAAAAAACAACCTGTATTTAATTTAATAAACCTATTTGAAATTGTAACAATTTATTTTAAGGCCTAAACTTACTATAATTTGTTGAAAGCATTTAAATTAAATAAAAAATAAGCAGTACAGATTTGCTGTCAAGTTTTAAATAAAGTCAAACCACTAAACTGGTGGAAGTCACTTGCTAAGCAGCTGGAACCAGAGTTTGTTAAAGTGCTAAATGAGCTTTTGACAGCAGTAGCCTCTTCAGTAGGTGCAGAGAGTATTTTCTTCATCAATGTATTCAACTAGTTCATTCAAATTTAACAAACCAATTGGGAGCCTTCAGCAATAAACCTTCAGCAATAAATGAATAAAAACTAGTTGAGGGAATGAGATCTACCAGTCCTAATACCTTGAAGGACACGGTGAGCAGGAACAATCAGTTTAATTCACTAACTACAGATACTTCATTTAAAAAAATCAGTTTTAAATGTGAAACATTTTTATACACTTTTTTTCCCCTTACATATCCAGCACAAGTGGTTTTATTGTTTTATTTAATTTTAAAATGCTGTTTTAATTTAAATTTCAATCCAAATAGAGAGTGGTACAAATCACAAGTTTTAAAAAAAAAAAAAAACACACACAGAGAAAAAGAGAAACGTATCATTCACCATTTTCTAACACAATCAAATATTTAAAATGTAAGAATATGAATAAATGTAAGTTAAGCCATATAATTGCTTCGGTAAACGCATATAGACAGTGGATCCTTCTGGTTGTCAAAAAGAAACACTAAATGTAGTGAAAGGGATATATTTAGTTGCGAATTAACATTTCAATGGTCATCAATGAATGAGAACCAACCACACTTTAAAAAAACTAAGTACAAATGCAAAACACTATTAAAATTATTTAAATCAAAATGTCATGATTGCTAATGTAAATCATGATTAAAGTCAGTGATTACTTTGATTGCTGCAGAGTGACTTAGGCTTGCTTTGTCTACACTTAAAAGGGTTTGTTAGTACTGATATCCTGGAGGAGCTGTAATGGTAAATTTTCCTAATGGAGACACGGCTTATACCAGCAACAGTCCTTTTGCCTGTACAGTTTCAACCAGTTCCCCAAACAGAACAAGCTACACCAACAAGCTCTCAGACTTCTCTGCAGGTATAACTGCATTTACACTAGGCTTTTGCTACCATAGTTATGTCCATTAGGGATGTGGTTTTCTTCATTCTGCTAACTGCCATAGCTATATTGGTAAAACTTTCTAGCATGGACTAGGCCTTTGAGAAGCTAGAGCAATGTGTGCTGCAGACACAGGAAGATTTGGCACTGATAAAATGTAAAAGCAGCAGTGTCAAAAAATGGAAGAACTATGTTGCACCAGTCATATTAAATAAGTTGATTTTCACATTCTCTTTTGCCCCCCACATCACTAAGCACTACAATAACCACAGAAGTGTGGTACTGTTTTTCAGAGTCTGGAGTGATAGGTGGTGAATGTAAATATTGTGTGGTACACAATAAGAACCCTGCTACTATCATCTCTGATGTTGTAATGCTGAATTTCAAACAGCATGAAGGATTAATCTCTGAAAATACAGACTTCTAAATGCATACTGTAATTAAGCATTATGAACATGATTGAATGTTAGAGTGACGTCTCCTTTATTCAAGTGTTTTTCCAGGACTTATTTTCAAATGTTAATGTAAAATTTCGACGGATTTCAGTTTCCCAAAACTTAAAAAAAGTCAACCTTTGTATTTCCATTGCAATTCCTTCTTCCAGCAAAGTGCAAGAGGCAATGTGAATACCTGGTGGCTGCTGGCATAAGAAATCTGTTTCCACATTGACGAGTACCTGCATTTACCGAATGATGTTTTGTGGTGATATTACTAGGCATGTAGGAAGAGGGGTGGGCGAGTGGTAGGACTTAAACTGAACCTTGTCTTCATCACACGTCCTTGGGCTCGTGCAGCAGCCCACAAACGTGTGTGCGTGCAATCTACAGCAGCCCAGCACTCACACAGCGCTCGGACCTGGCTGGAAGAGGAAGAGACAGGATCTCCTTGCCCGATGCACACGACTCGCAGATGCGGGGCCAGGCAGGCGCGCTCCCTCCGTCTGCAGTGTCCGTGTCCTGCACCGCGCAAGGCACAAGCAGCCCGTGGGGAAGGAGCAGCACCGCCCGCTACAAGGTGAGCAAAGGAAGGGCCGCTCGCCCCGAGTCCCACAGTCCGCATGGTAGCACGCGGCCTGCTCCGTGCTCCCTGCCAGCCCACCCACTCCGGCCGGGCCCACATGCCCGGCTGCTTTGAACCCGACCTACCAGCCAGGCCTCCGTTGCCATGACAGCACCACAAGTGACTGGAGCGGGGCTGCCTACCTACCCGCCGCCACCGTAGGCCGCAGCCAATGGCAGCGCGGGGCCGGGGGAGGTCACGTGGGCCGCAGGGGGGCGCTGATTGGGCCGCAGGCGGAGAACGCGGCTGGAGAGCCGAGGCAGGAGACGGTCACGCTCCAGCGCCGGGAGCGCAGCGCGTAGCGTCGGCAGCCAGAGAGACAAACGGGCCGCGCCCCCCAGCATGCGCTGCTCAGCCGCGGCCTTCACCCGCGCCCAGCCCAGCCCCGCCCCGCACGGCCCCGGCCGGACGCTGACTGAGCCGCCCGCCAGGCGCGGCAGCGATCAGCCCGGCCAACGGCACCGCTCCCCAGCCCGGCTCAGCTGCCCCAGCCTCTGCGTCCCCCGCCGCCAGCCCCGCCCCCGCGTACCGTCGAGCCGCGATCCTCGCTCCGCTCCGAGTCTCGCTCAGACTGAAGGTCTTGCTCTCCCCTGGCCACCACGTCTACGTGCAGCGCATGCGCAACGCTCCCAGTGACGCACGCCCGTCGCTCTCCCTTACGTCACCGCGCGTGCGTGGGAGCCGCCCCTCTAATTCCCGTTGCATCGTCTTTCGCACCGCACGACGCAGGCGCAGCCCAGCGCTGCGCAATTACGGGCGGTGAGACCAGCAGCGCGCATGCGCCAGTAAAAAGCGCGGGGCAGAGTGGAGACAGCGTCACTTCAGCTCGCCAGGGGGCGGAGACTCCGTCTGCGCATGCTCTGTTACGCACGGGGCGGTTGCCCTGTCTCAGTGCGGTGAGTGAGGGTGTCCCGCCACCAGTAACACCCCGGCCCCCGCACGGCCCGGCCCGGCGCCTCTGTCCTACCGCCCCTCACCACCCTCCTCGTGCCATGGGAACCCCGCAGCCGCCCCCCGCGGGGCCTCCGCACGAGTCCCGCTGGCGCGCAGGAGCCGGGCTGCCCCGCAGGCTGCGGGCGAAGCTGCTCGGGCCGGCCTGGCCTGGCCTGGCTTGGCTCGGGCGGCAGCGCTGGTTGCTTGGCTGGGCGGCTCCGCGGCGGCAGCTCGGCCAGGGCAAGGGGCTGCCTGCGCCCGGCCTCTCGCGTGCTGCCACCGCGGCCTGGGCCCCGCGCTCGCTCGCGGGAAGGGCGAGTGCCGCTCACAGCAGACAGCGGCCCGCCGTCATCACCATGGCGACACCCCCCTTCAGTCCGGGCCCCACGAGCGTCAGCGCGGTCACGTGACAGCACGTGACGTCACACCCCGCGTGAACGTGCCCGGCCGCTGCCGGTTCCACGTCTGACGTCACACACACCCCGGAACCGGAAGTTGCATTCGACGCTGTCACCCCGCCCTCGCAGGAGAGGAGTGCGGCCGGGAGCCGCCGGGCGCGCCGCAGCGGGGCTGCCATGAGCAAGCGGAAGGCGCCGCAGGAGGGTCCCAATGAGGGGATCACCGACTTCCTGAGCGGTGCGTGCGGGCGGGCGGCAGGCGGGGGAGGAGCAGGCGGGGCCCTGCGCCGGGCCTGCCTAGGCCGGGCCTCCCGGAGCTGAGGGGCGGGGGGCGCGTCTGTGGCGGTGGAGTTAGGGTTACCTGGGCTGTCCGCGGCTGGGCCGGGCCGGGCCGGGCCGCCCGTCGGGAAATGGGGGTGTCTGTCTGTCTGTGGGAACTGACTGGGGGTGTGTATGAGTGTGGGAACTGGCTGTCTGTCTGTGTCTGTGGGTGTGTGGGTGGGTGTGGATCTGTAGGTGTGAATGAGTGTGGGAACTGTCTGTCTGTCTGTGTGTGGGTGTGTGTCTGTGGGTGTGTATGAGTGTGGGAACTGGGTGTGTGTCTGTGGGTGTGTATGAGTGTGGGAACTGGGTGTGTGTGGGTGTGTATGAGTGTGGGAACTGACTGTCTGTCTGTCTGTGGGGGTGTGTCTGTGGGAACCGACTGAACTAATGAGTGTCTTTCCCCACCACTCCCCCGCCCTCCCCGCCTCAGAACTGGCCAACTTCGAGAAGAACGTGAACCGTGCCATCCACAAGTACAACGCCTACAGGTGAGTGTTCAGCGTTGGCCTGGGCTGGGCCGGCCGGTCCGTCAGTCCGTCTGTCTGTCTGTCTTTGAAAAACTCACCCGAGCTGAGCCCAGCCCAGCCTGGCGTGTGCAGGGGTGGGCGAGGTTGTTCTCTGGTGGGTGGGAAGAGGTAAAAGGGCGGCAGTCTTGGCTGTTGGTGAAGATTGGAGGCACTTTTTGCACATTTAAACAGTCCCAGGGCTTGGCCAGATTCTGGTTTGGTTAACTCTGTTCTGCAGTCGTGAAACCCCGCTTCAGCCAGATACTTAATTATCCCTCTTACAAGGGAGGTGAAAGCTTTGGAGATTTTTTAAGGCATTTTAAAAAAAAGCTGGGTTTTTTCTGTTTTTTTCTGGAAAAATTGAGATATCTGCAGTAATTACTCGCTTATCGAAATAAACTTTATTGTTTAAAGAATGAGGAATGTCTTATGTATAAGTTACTTAACACAAAGTATTGTTTGGTATATTTATGAAATAAGTATAAATGATTTAGTTTTGATTTGAATAATAATAAACATGCTTAGTAACTGCACAGTACGGTACCTAGGTGTACTTTTTGCCTCTTGGCAAATAGGGGGATGAAAAACCTTTGAAAATAGAAGGCATCAATATTGTAAGCAAAAAGAAAAGTTTATATCCTTGGGATCAGAAATAGGATGTAAATAGACCTGATCTGATGTGACATTATCATGCAGATATAGGAGAAACTTGTGTTGGAAAATGACTGACTGTAATATAGTTAACAGAGCATACTATTTAAAGATCAGCAGTAAATTCAGGTAGATAACCAAAATGTATAGTAACAACACTATCAAATTATTTAATAATATATTATAATCATATATATAGTACATGTCAAAATAGTAAACAAAACTAGCCATTCTGTGAACCAGTGTAATACAATTTAAACAGTTACTAATGTATTTTTGGAAATGCTAGCATCATTTGAGCTTTTCTTTCTTTCTCTTTCATTATTCATTCTGAGAGAAACTATTTCACAGAACAGTTTCTTTTTATATTTTCCCAAACTGGGCCTTGGAAAAAAAAATTGAAAAAACCTCCTCATCCTCTTCCCTCTGATCTTTTTTTGGAGAGGTGGGGGTGGGACACTCACCTAATTTTAAATATTTGACTTCTTGTGCTTAAATTAGGTGCATAAAGAAGTACTTTGCTGAATTGGGGCTTGTAACTTTCATTGTTTCAGTTCGTAATTGTTCACTTCCTTCTGAAAACTCTGATGTGTCTTGCTGCCCACTGTTCCAGTGTATCATCTCTCAAGTGGCTGCACTTCAGAAGTGACCTAAAGATTTTTGTAAAGTACTTCTGAATAACAGGCACTTTTGTAAATTTAATTTAGCATTGCTGTTTACCTTATTTATAAAGGTTCATATGTGAGCCCCCTGTGTTCAAGTATATAATTACATTACCGATTGCTTTGAGGAAAGTGCTATTCAGGTTGCTGTATGATAAGCATTTTTTTTCTTTGAGATCTTGTACTCCTGGTACGTGAGAAGTAGGGGATAGTTATATGGATGCCAGTGCTCCAGAGTGGAACCACACAAAGTGCATTGCATGGAGGATATACACAAAATGTCTATCTCTTCACTTGATATTGTTCACCTAAGGCTGAAACGTGAATGGAGCTGTCATTTTTTTTATGTAGAAAAGCAGCTTCTGTAATATCCAAGTATCCAAGCAAGATAAAAAGTGGAGCTGAAGCAAAGAAGCTGGTAAGTTGTAAAACAGATAAGAATGTTTTATTCAGGTTCCTATCATCCACATAATTGAATTCCATCTTCGTGTTAATATTTTAGTGCATTATAATGTACAATAGCATAGCTGTAATTGAGGCAACCCAAAGATGTGCTTTTTTCCTGCATTTTTTCAAACTTCAGGGATTTACATTTAGCACAGGAATTGTAAATTTTCCTAAAAGCCCATTTTGAAATTTCACTGTGTGAGAGGGAAAATTAGTGTCTGCTTCTGTTGCTCATAAGACTGCTGTTTACAACAATAACATTTGAAAAAAGTGGCAGCTGTTCCATCTCCAGGGTATTGTCCTGGAAGTTGGATTGCGTCTCTGTTTGCAAGTTTCTGAATTTGGTTTTGTACTTTTCCATAATGTAGTGATGTGAGTTATCATAAAGATAAAGTTTCATTGACTTTTTGGTTCTCCTTTTTTTAGGAAGGCGTAGGAGCTAAAATAGCTGAAAAGATTGATGAGTTTTTATCCACTGGAAAACTACGTAAGCTTGAAAAGGTGAACTTCTTTGATTTTCTTCTCTGCAGGTATTTTTCTTCGTATCTGCAGAGGTCTCCTGCTAGCTCCATGTAACTTTTTTACTGTTTCTGGAGAGACTGAGACCAAGCAGGAGAGAGATGCAAGTTGAATACCAGGGGAGTAAAAAGAAGGGAATAGGTACCTAAACACCCCACAAAAACAAAAAAAACCCTGAAATAAAATTGTATGTCTCTGGAAAAATTACAGGATTTGGTCAGCTTTTCTGCCTGCCTGTTCTGTCCATCAAATCAATCAACTGGGTTTGACTTTAGCCAGGGCCACCTACCTTAGTCTGGACAGACACTTTGAAAGCTCTCTGAATGCAGCTTTGCCCAATGCACCTTAGTCCCTGGCAGACAGCACCCACTGCTGTTCTAAATTTGGGCTCCCACACTTCTGCTAGGTGATCTAAAACCTGACCAAGTCTCTCTTATGTACATGTTTCCAACATATGGAAAGTATTTCAGTACATAGAAGGGTTCAGACAATAATTTTAAAAATGCAATCATAAATTTGAATAGACATGTCAGCAAAAACTAAAAGGACTCTTCTCCCTCCACCAAATAAAGAACCAGCCTCACTTAAAGCCTTACAACATCCCCCTGAGTATTAACAAACCCTTTTCTCTGAAACCAAAGAAGGAAGCAAATTCTAGAGCTAAAGGCTTGGCACTGAAAACCACCTGTCCAGGACCCTTCCGAGTGGATCTAGACAATCATGTCATGAGTCTGTAATGTGTAGGAAACAGATCAGATCTAAAAAGACTAAAACAATTTTCTAGTGTAATTACTCACTGAGTTATTCTTTCTTTTCAAGTGAGTTAGAGTTAGAGTACAGTCTCTTTTCTCCAGATTCGACAGGATGATACAAGCTCATCTATCAACTTCCTGACGCGAGTTAGTGGCATAGGGTAAGTATGATTCTATCTACTTGTAGAGTTACTAACAGTAGTGTAGAGATTGAGGGTTTGAGGAAATAATATGGATATTGAGGGGGCAGCATGACCAAATTGAGACATTAGAGATTCAAGACTGAGCCCAGGGGAGATGTACATTTGGGAAATGGCAATGAAGAGATGGGAGCGGAGGCCATGGAAGTGGATGAGGTCACCTGCTTATAACAGAGAGAGGGAGAAGAGGAGCAGACGACAGACAGAGCCTTGAGAGACACTGACAAGAGCAGGAACGGAGAGGTGGAGAGCCTTCCAAAAAGAATGTGAAGGAGCTAGTTGACAACCCAGGTTAGCCAGCTAAACCCAGTTGAGCCTTTCCATAGCAAACTTTTTAAGGTGGGTAACATTGTTCTCTTACGTATTGGGAAACTGAGGCACAGAAAAGTTAAGTGACTTGTCCAAAGCCACCAGGCAAGTCAGTGTTAAAGCTGGGAATAGAACCCAGATCTCTTGACTCCTGTCCCCTGCCACCATGTCTTGGTCCATGCAAGCAGTGCGTGCCAAGCTGAGGGAGAAGGTGAGAATGAATGTAAGAAATGGCTTTGGTACTGGAGAGCTAAGTGCCTGACGATAAACTCTGGTGTCTCTGTTAGTAAATTCTGGTGTCGTGCTAGTGTTTTGATGTGACATTTCCTGCTGGAGAGATTTCACTGTGTTGATTTGGTTGTGAGGTGCCCTGTCTCTTTGCAGTCCTTCTGCAGCTAGGAAGCTTGTGGATGAAGGGATAAAGACATTGGAAGGTGAGTGAAGCATAAATCTTACTGATTTCAGAGCCTTTGATTGGAAGAACGTAAAAAGGTGACTCACTTTGTGAAAAACTGCTTGCTGCATAAATGACAGCAGTTATTACAATTAAGCAGCATTCAGCATTCCAAAGCTTGTGAATCGGTGCAGGGAAGAAATGCATCAGATACATTCTCGGGTAGGGATTCTCCCAAAATATGGGGAAAGGAAAATATTATTTGGCCTTTTTCTGCTCTGAAGAAACAGGCTTTTTCAATGATTTCTTCTAGTGGAGGAAACTGAAGTGCATGGCTTTTGTTGTACGTGTGTGCTTATGTTACAGAAGTGTGATTCCACTGACACTGCATCCATTTCTTTTGGTGCAGCACCTAAAAAGCTGATGTACCCTATATTCATAGCTTCTAAGGCCAAAAGGGACCACTGTGATCATCTAGTTTGGTCATCTGCATAGCACAGGCTATAGAACTTTTCTGAAATAAATCCTCTTTGAACTAGAACATGTCACATAGAAAAACATCCAGTCATGATTTTAAAATTACTAGTGATGGAGAAAACTTGATAAACAGTTGTAATGATGAATTATCTTCACTGTTAAGAACCTGTAAGCTACTATATTGAAGTCTCTCAGTATGACAACTCATTTACTCTTGAAACCTCATACTTTTAGGAGATTGTTAAACATGATTGTCTGGCTTGTGATGGAATATGAATTATCTGACGATAGGATTGCTGCCTATTGTGGTTGCTCAGTGGAGAGTGAGACAGAGCAGAACTAAAGCTCTTTCACTAATTATCACAGTGTGTTTTATACTTCCTAATGTTGGGGCAATTATAACTGTAATCTGAACTCCCAGTTTCCAGGGTTTCATTTTTGCTTTGTGAATTTTTGTGAAAACTGTCATTTTCTTTTAAGGTCTTTTATTTTAATGGATATTTTTCATTGCAACTTAAATATTTTTGCCTGGGAATTTCCACACTTTTAGTTATTAAATTGTTCAGTGACAGACGTCTCTGTTCCCCAGTCTCTCCAACTCATGATTTCATTCCACCCCGCTCATCGTAATTCTTTTTTCCAATGCACCTCCAGTTTCTTCATTGCTTCTTCTATCTTCACTGAAGGACAGGTAAAGAAGATTTTTTGGGACACACGTCTCTAGACCACCAGATAAGACCCCTTCCTCCCCAGCTTGCCCATTCTGTCTTACCATCCTGCTCTCTCTCATGTCAGGCCTCTCCTTGTGTCCACCACCATTGCATCTGGTCCCTTTTTTCCCATTTCACAGTTCGTGGCTGTCTACATCAGACCCATGTAGGATTATAGTAGATTCTCCAGCGCTGGTGATTTTTAAATCAAGATTAGCTATTTCTTTATGTGATTCCTGTATCTAATTCCTTTGGTTGAAAAGGAATTATGCCAGGGAAGTTCTCTGGGTTGTTACACGGGAGGTCAGACTAGATGATCACAATGGTCCCTTCTGGCCTTGGAATCTATGATTTCATACACTTTGTATGGTGGCCCGTAATCTATGCAGAAACTGATTTTAGTAACTTGCTCTGCCCACAGACTGCTCCAAAACTAGTTTGTTACCATTCCTGCCAGGGCCAACAGACTAAAACAAATGTAGGATTTCTAGGCCAAGCCATTTTGGAGATAAAACAGGCTGGGAAACAGTCCAGGCCGCTCCTTTCTGAACCTCCTATTTTATCTTCCCACCTCGTCAGTCAGTGCTGCCCTTGGATTGTAGTAACTTGTTCCAGAGTCCACTTCAGTCCATGATGGTCCAAACCAAAAGGGGGTGTCTGCCCTAACCCCTTCTGCTTCAGCTGTTCCAATACAGCTGAAGGTTTGGCCCTTTACAAATGTAGAAATCAACAATTGTGTACTGAGGATGGTATTAAACATTGCAAAGACTCCAGCTTCCTGATATTCATGTTCACTATTTCCTGATACATTTTTTGCTCAGTGACTAGAACTGACTTCTTAGGTGCAATCAAGTAGGACTGTTCTCCGGGGAAGGATGGGGGTTGTGTGTGGACTTTGCAGAGGATTATTTTTGGGGGGGATTCAAGAAACCAGATCTAGCCAGGTTAGAATTCTCCCCAGTGCAGGCTTTTTGCTAGCCATTTTATACTGCCCTGCAAGACCCTTGCTGCCCACGCTGGCATGGGGCGTGGTTTTACAGATGCTACTGCATCTATTCTAATTTACAAGTTCAGCAAAAACTTTCATCCTTTATGTTTTGCTTTCAAGTTGCTATTCTCTAAATGTTCTTAAGTTAAATCATCTTTACAACACATGCAAATTTCTATTTGCTAAAGTGACTTTTCTCCTGAATAATTTTTCTGTCATTCTGCTTCTTCCAGATCTAAGGAAAAATGAACACAAACTGAATCATCATCAGCGAATTGGGCTAAAGTAAGATAGTTGTTTGGCTTCTGCAAAAGTTCATTCAGAGGACAGTATGCTCTTTAATATTATAGCAACCATAAGTAGCACACTTGATAGGTAAAATCCCGTCCCATCCCCTCGTCTACCCTTTTCTCAGTTGCTCTTAACTTACCGAAACAAATTTCTTTGCAGATGAAATGAGCTGCACTTGGTCCCAGTCCAAATATGCATTGTTTTAGAAAGGTTTAGTCAGCTGAACCCAGCCACTTTGGGATCATTAGCAGTGTAAAAAAAAACAAACAGATTTTTCCTCTCAGGTTCTGATTTGAAATGCTGTTGTTTGGATCACTGAGAGCCTAAATTCTGGAAAAATTGATGGCTTGGGTTGCCTCTGACAACTGCCTAAGGAAAGCTTCCTGTTTGCTGCTGCTGAGTTGATTTTTAAAGCCATGTAGTTCTTGTACCCTCTGGAAGCCTGCAGAAGAAATTTGCTGATACTATATTCCTGTATGAAAGCAGTATTTCCTCTGCCCTCGGAAAGCAGTGTTAATGGTTATGAAAGAGAGGACTTGTGGTGATGGACATTTCTGAGGCGTGTAAGACCAGCAAAAGGAACCCTGTGATCATTAGTTTGCCATCACGGTCTAGGATGGTTATTGGTTTCTAATCAACTAATTCTCATCAATCAATTTAATAATGTAAAACGTATGCCGTTTTTAATCTAATCTTTACCTGCTTGGTTAAATTTTAAATGCACTGCCTTACCCATTGTCTTTTTTTATATATACAGATATTTTGAAGACTTTGAGAAAAGAATCCATAGAGAAGAGATGTTACAGATGCAAGTAAGATATTATCTTCCTCAATAAAACAAGGCAATGAGGGCAAGTGGAGAGAGCAGCTCAAATGGCTTGATCTTTTTTTTTCTTCTTTTTCCTCAACAGGAAATGGTATTGAAAGAGGTAAAGAAACTGGACCCCGAATATATTGCTACAGTCTGTGGCAGTTTCAGGCGAGGTTGGTGCTCCACAGTGCCGTCACATTTCCATCATAGTTCTAGGAGTCAAAACTTACTGACAAATGTCCAAGTTGTGGACCTTACGGTTTTTTTAAATTTGTACTAACGTGCGTATTCCTTAATGGAAAGCCTGTCACACTGGCCAGATGGAATTAACTTGTATTTCTTGCTCTTGGCTTACACTAACTAGTTAAGCTTGTACAGACAAGGCTATGGGTGCAGTATAAAAAGAAGCGAAGTAGGATGCTGTGAATTGTAAAACCAAAGAATAGTTCCCTTTAAATTTTCTTTCTCCTCAGAACTTTTGTATCTGTTCCAGAATTACTCCCTGGGGTTTTTCTTAATACTGATGTGCAGAAATATAACATAACAGAACCGTGCTAATTCACACAATTAATGAACACCCAGTGAAAATTACTGACATTTGCAAAATAGGAAGTAACTGAACCAACACAATAAAAAAATTAAAGCTAGAAGATCATAAAATGAGACGTTCATTTATTTTGACATCTGTATTTTAATCTTTTATGATATACTTCATACTACACAGTAAAAGTAATAAAGCATAAGAGACCTCTCTACAGCATTGTGTATTAAATATTTGTTGAGCAGTGGAGGAAGATTGCCATTTTTTGTGTGAATTATGATGTGTGAGATCCTCCAGCTTAAAAATTTTTTTTTATAAATTTCATTGTCTGTAGCCAGCCACCCTGATCACTCCAGTAGTAAAAAATGGTTTAGCATTCTAATGCAGGAAGACTTAGGTATATGTCATGTTCCCCAATTAAAGTTTATTTTAAATATACCAACACCAGATATAGATTTGGTACAGAATAGTGAAGCAGTTTAGAAGTTGTTCTTATTTAATAAATGCAAGTTTGAGTAAACACGATCTGTGTTTAAACACCATCACACTACGTAAATGTTAAGAATAAGAGATAATGCTTGGCTGCGTAATCAAGTAGACAGTACTAACTGGGTTGGTTAGCCTCTATGAAGTGAGTCGGTGATCTCAGCTCAGTATTCAGTGACAAGTATCACCTCACACAAGTTGCCACCAAAATTGGTACTAATTGGCAAATGCCTTGACGGTCTCATCAGAGAGTCCCAGGAAAATTAATCCACTTCTTAGCTCTATTGGAGTCTCCTGTCATAGTCAATGTATAGGAGTTGATTTCAGTGTGTTGTCTTGCACAAATGTAAGCTGGTGAGGGATCCGCAGATGCCTCCGTATGTTGAGCAGATGTGGCTGCATGTTTTTACCACAGCCTGCTTTCTTTGCTCCCTCTTCTCTTTGGCTTTTTCGGTTCTGCTATTCTTGATGGCTTTAACTGCAGATCAGTAGGTCTGCCGCCACTCTAATCTCTCAGCAGCAGCAACTTTCTATGTCTTGGGGTTGACTTGGCCAACTCTTAGGTGAGCTTTCAGAGTGTCAAGTCATTTTCATTGGCCTCCCAGTGTGTGTTCTTGTTTTCAACAGTCCGTAAAATATGGTTTTGGGGAGTTGTGTATCATCCATATGTACAAGGTGAGCAGCCCAGCAAAGTGATTAGGAATTCAGCACTAGTTATGCAGCACTGGTCCAGGACGTGAATATTTGGAGTCCTGTCCAACCACTGGATTTTGCAGATGAGATGCATACAGCACATGTGAATACTCTCTCGTTGCATCAAGTGCCTGCTATAGAGTGTCCATGTTCCACGGCCGTAGAGAAGAGTGCTTAATATCATGGCCTGGTAGACACTAATCTTGATGTGAAGTCAAATGTCTCCCTCATTCCACAGGCAGCAGCAAAGTCACCTATAGGCAGTACTGGCTTTAGATGTGCACTGCGTGATTTCATCCTCAGTTATGGCATTATCAGATGAAGTGCTGCCAAGATGCACATTTTTTTCTTCCGCATTAAGCACTCTGTCATCCATTATGGGACAGAATACATTTTTCTTGAAGCAGGCTGGTAAAGCACTTTGATTTTTCTTGAGGCAGATAGTCCAGATCACTTTGCCAGTCTAGAAAAGCTGTCTGGCAGATGCTCCGTGTCTTGGACATCAGTGAAGAGGAACTCCCTAATGAACAAGTGTGAGCACAAAGACATTGGAGACGGAAGATTCCGCCATCCCGTGCGGAATTGCATTTAAATAATCTGGGCATAGTCTTCGAAAGAATCTAGCAGCATAGCAAGAAAGAGAGTGGTAAATAGTGCAGGTGTCAGTGCACAGCCCTGCTTCATGCTGTTCGTGACAAAAAGCTCTGTTGAAGGACATTTTCCAGCACACTAGCTCATATGAATGAGCTCATGCTGATGATGAATTTGTGGGGACAGCTTAGGTCCAGATCCACCAGACATGCTCATGACTAACTGTGTCAAAGGCCTTCATCAAGTATGCAATCTTCATCAAGTATAGAGGTCACAGTTCTGTTCTAGCTCTTTTCTTGTATTTGATGAGCAGCAAACATAATGTCTGCTGTTCGGTGTTCCAAGCGAAAGCCACATAGACTGTCTGAAATGATGTTATTGGTGCTGTCGGAGAGTCTGGTGAGCAAGACACAAGCCAAAATCTTCCCAGCAATGGAAAGAAGCGAGCTACCACGTTGGTTGTTGCAGACTGCTCGATCACTTGTGTGTGTGTGTGGGGGGGGGACAACTGAAGCACCCTTGAAGTCTTGAGGCATGGTCTTCTGTTCCCAGGTGTTGAAGAGCCGCGTGAGCATTTGAGATGTTTGATGCCCATCATACTTATAGACTTCTGGCAATATGCCATCTAAGTCAGGCGCCTTTCCTTGTGACAATTGTTTGGTGGTGGTTTCTGTCTCGATAACACTTGGCAGTCTAGTGAATTCTTCATGTCTTGGGAACTGTGGTATCCTGTTGACAGCAGTTTTGAAATTGCAGATGGACGATTAAGGAGACTGTTAAGGTGTTCAGGCCAGCAATCGATGATGTCAGTCTTGTTTGTGTGTAGTATAGTGCCATCTTTGCTATAGTTGGTAATGCTGCTGCAAGAGAATGCACATACTTAACTCGCTGCATGAGGCACATAAAGTAGGTTATCTGACAGGAGCTCGACCACTAAGAAAGCCACCTGTCACAGCTCTAAGCACTCTGCCCAGACTAAGCTGTGTAAAATGAAAGGTGACTGGTGGAAGCACACAGCAGAAAATATCCAACAGGCTGCAGACGAGAAAGACTTTAAATGCTTTTACAATCAAGTCAACATGGTTTTTGATCCCATATATCACTACTTACCTTTAGCACATTAAGGTTGAGATACTGTAGAGGCTGCCCTATTAATCATACTCATAGAAATATAGGGCTGGAAGAGCTCTCGAGAGGTCATCCAGTCAAGCCCCTTGTGCTGTGGCAAGACCAAGTATACTTGCCCCGTTGCTGACAGGTGTTTGTCTAACCTGTTGTTGTTAAAAATCTCAGTACCTATTCTGTGCGAGTTCTGTGGAGAGAGGAGCATCTCTTATTTTCTTGAGCACAACCTTCCATGGTACATTCTTACCTGATACCAAGACTTACAGTGAGAGGTTTTTTCTTCTTCACTCTTTACTTTCTCAGGTGCAGAATCCAGTGGGGATATGGATGTTCTCCTGACCCATCCATGTTTCACTTCTGAATCGACCAAACAGGTGCCTGTCTTTCTTTATACAACTTATTACTATTGAAAAGCTGAGTTCATAAACTTTTATCAGCAGACCATAGAATCATGGTTTCCTTTGCATTTGGTTTCCTATCATAGCTTTTTGCATTTATTCTTTGACACCAGAATACCTCTTTTTATAGTTTAATAATAAAATCCTGGATATATTACCGAAGCATTATGTTATTGAGCATTATGCAAACTACCTTTCACATGGTACGTGTTTTAATCATTTTGTAGAAGTGTTTTACATAACTTTATTATATCTGTACAAAATAAATTTCACACATATATATTGAACATAACGTGCGGGCCTGGCTCAATAGCTGCTTTGCACTGCTGTAAGGAAGATAAAAATGTATTTGTCTCTTGCTCTCAGGCCACCAGGGAATTAGTACTTAGTCCCTATGTGGCAGTGGGTGTGATCCCTTTTGCCTAATTCTATAGAAGTGCTCCAAAGTACTTATTGTTCTCAGCTGGGAGGACAGTGGCCATGACCAAGACATGGAGGGCACAGAGTAATCAGACAGCTGCTTGTTCAGTATAATCTGCTTGGTATCTTGTGTAAATAGATTGATATTTTTCTATCGCATTATAATAAACCTTATTTATATCACTACAAAAATAAATGGCCCTGCCTTCTTGAAGACCATATGCTCTTCCTGGAAAAACACAGGATTTTTATCTCTCTTCACCAAAAATAACCACGTTCAGGACAGCCTCTCACCCCTCCCAAAAAAAGCATGTGTGTGTTTTAAAATGGAAAAATGTTGTCTCACAAGATGCTTAATGCAGACTTGACTATTGTATCTGAAGCTATGAGCCTCTTATGGGGCAGACCAGAAATGTAGTTAATTTACGTACCAGTGTCATTACACTGTGTTTCAGAGTTCCTTAATTCTACAGGCAAGCAACATAATTGAAATGGAAGTAATGGATTTGAAGTGTCCATAAGTAGCAAAGACTTTATCCAAACTTTTTTAAATCAATGTTTCTCTTCAACTCAGTATCACAGACACTGATGGTGGAAGTTCAGAGGATGAAGGCAGACGTAAAGTAGTTTGAGTGACCCTGTGATTTTGTACTTCCAAATGTTTTGTTGAAGTGTAATCTCAACTTTTTAGAATTTCCAGGATAACATTTTCTGAGGTGTCTTGAAATAATTGCATTGTTCTCTTAAGGACAGTTGCATACATTTATACCTTTATCACACTTCAATAACTTATTTTTTTAACTTAAATAGCTCTTAAAGAGGAAAGAGGTACTTTTTTTTTTGTGTGGAGGGAACCAACAGAATGGAAAACGAGTCTCCCACTGTATATTATTCCCTAGATTAAATCAAACAAGATTTTAATGGGCCTATGGAAACTTAACAATCCACAAAAACACAGAAGGTTTAGGAATTAAATTTAGGAATATAAGATTTTAAATTGTACAACAGGTTTAATGAAAATACTTCAGTGTTCTTCTTTGTCAGGCAATACAATATAGGTGTGAGAGAACAATTTTCCTTAACCAGATTCTCAAGTATTGTATATTGATTTATTTCTGCTATACAGTTTCTGCCAAAGTCTCAGAATCTGGTCCTGAAAAAATATTTTCCATCAGTGAAGTCTCTTTGGCTTTACAAGGACATGCTGCACATTTGTGGGTTAATGTTGTTCTTAAACAGATTCCTCTTTCTTAGTTAGGTAATGTTTCATTTCACTTGATTTATATTTGACATTAATTATTGTTTCCAGCCGAAGCTTTTGCACCAAGTTGTAGAACAATTGGAAAAAATCCACTTCGTCACAGACACATTGTCCAAGGGTGATACAAAATTCATGGTGAGTTTTTTCTGAATATTTCATGTAAAAGGCAATGTCTTGGTGATTGATGTACAAGAAATATATGGCAGTAACTATTACATATCTCTGATTAAAAAGGGAAAGTTTGTGCAGTAACTCAAGTAATTGGCTGCTAATATCTTTTCGTTGTAGGGAGTTAATATTAGAACAGTCTGTCTGTTTGCAGTAGCCAGAGGAGATGGAATTTTTTTCCTACCAACTTCTCACTTTCTAATTCCCCTAATGCTTCCCACACACCCTTGTCCCTGCTCATGCCCCATTACACACCTCTTTACTGTAACTATCACACTTGGTAGGCTAGAATCTCAGACTTTAAGTACATTCTCACCTTGCTGTCCCTGCCTCTAGCCCATAATGCATCTTCAGCTCCCTCAAACTACCCCCAATGATGTTCCTGAAATATGTCTTGAATTCACAATTTGGTCTAGATAGCCATATATTGGATTTGAAACTCTCCAAGATTCAGAGAAACCATCTTATGCTGTGACAATAGCCTCTGTTATTTGAAGATGTAGATTGTTCTGGTGTGAATTTCTGTATCCTCTTTAGTTCTGGATGCCAGTTTATGGCATATAAGAAGTTTGTGGCTAAGCTCAGACATCTTTCTGTGAATTTCACATCTAAATCAAAGTAAAGGAAAAAACCTCTCTGGCTTGACATTCTTCTGAAAAATTCTGTCTGAAGGCATCTTGTCAAATATTGTGAACAGACCAGTAAAAGAACCTTTGACCACAGAAAAGCTCTAAGGCTTTATCAGGAGTCTTATAAGTGATTGTAATGTACCTTTCCAGGATACAGACCCTGCACTTGTCAGCTTGTTCTTCTAGACAGAGCTCTTGTTTTTTTCAGAATAGAGGTTTTGTTTTGTTTTGGTTTTTTAAGTATTGAGCGAGTGCTATTGTGTCTAATTTCCACCAGGCGTTTTGTCTCTACAGGCTCCAAATATCCTGTTCTTAAGACTCGTGAAAAGTTAATTCCAACACATGAGTGAAACTATAAGCAACAGTTCTGACTGGACTGGAGACAATAATTGATGAGTTCCACTCAATCATTGGTATTAGCTTAATGATAATCTTCAGAAGCCCCAGATTTGTGGGACTGATGTTGCATGGGAATGCTGTGGGAAGCCACTTTTTGCTAAACGATCACCATTAAGTTTATAGTAAACCATTATATTCAGGTAAATCATAGTAAAGAATGTAAAATATGAGCCAAGATCCTACACACAGACTATTTCAAGTGGTCATAAATATCTATTCTTGAGACTTAAGAGGCTGTTATAGAGGAAAGGTATTACAATAGAATCTCAGAATTGTGAACACCGTGGGAATGGAGGTTGCTCCTAACTCTGAACAAAAAACATGGTGCTTCTTTCAGAAGTTTACAATTTAACAATGACTTAATACAGCTTTGAAATTTTACTAAGCAGAAGAAAAATGCTGCTTTCCCCTAATTTTTAGTAGTTTGTGTTTAATGCAGTACTGTTCTGAATTTGCTTTTTTGGGGGGCGGTCTCTGCTGCTCCCTGATTGCTTACTTCCAGTTCCGAATGAGGTGTATGGCTGACGGGTCAGTTGGTAATTCTGAGGTTCTATTGTATCAGGTGGTTCAGTATGTTTTCACTTGAAGTAAAGGGGATGAGCATCTGAAATGGATTTCTATACTCACCTCAGTCGAACTCTGTGTAGTTTCTTGTGAAATTAAACCCATTGGTTTTCCTGACGTTTCTTCTGAGAAGAATAAAATCAGTGGGACTAAAAAAAAAAGTAGAATTAAATTGACCTTCATTCCACTGCTCCAGGATATTCCCAGCTGCTAATTTAATAGAATGGCTTTTTGTGATGAAGAATATGTCCAGGATAGTTGCTTGATTGCCCCAGACGCTGTAGTGCATATGTGTATGCTCTTGTGTGGGGCTTTCAAGTAGCAAAAGGAGGAGTGCGAGGACTTTATCAGGCACAGCAGATCACCAAAAGCCATGTTTAGAAGGGTCTTTAATTAGTGAGCAGAAGTTGCAGGGACCCACCCAAAGCAGTGACCATTGGATAAAATACCCAGCTGATGAATTATCACTGTTAAACTACTAGGTGAAACCATATGGAGCATTAGTTCTTGGGATACGGCTGTCTGGCATATATCTGGTTCCATTACAGAAACTGGTCATGCTGAGGATTGTGTCGCCAAACTAAAAAGAATTCTGTAAGGTAGCAGTGCATTGTCTGGTGTCTCACTCTGACCTCAGGTATTTCCATTCTCTGTTCTTGTAGCCTCAGAGCTCCTCTGATCAGAAATACGTCCACGCGAGTTTTTTTTGAGTGCTCCGGTTTTCTTCCAACCTTCATGCTGGTTAGGTTAATTGGCTCCTGTAAATTGTCCCTTGTGTGACTGTATGTGTGCCTCTAAGTGTGTGTGTGCCCTGCAATGTACTGGTGACCTGTCCAGGTTCTACCACGCCTTTCGCCCATTAACAGCCAAGATAGGCACCAGTGCCCCGTAGCCCTGAATAAGGAATAAGCTGGTATGGAGAGTGAGAGAGTGAATAAAAAAAATTAGGTCAATATACGAGATCAAATAATATATTACTCTGCACTAGGTTATTCAAATAAACTTAGAACACATACCAAACCTGGGGTTGGGGGAGCGGCCCTGCAGGGACCGTTGACACCGGAGGCGTTCCACGCAGCATGCGCCCTAATGGCCATGCCTACGCCTCCGTCCCCCCTCGGCCGAGGGTGCCGGGACCGGTGTCCCGAGGTAAACCTGCGCTGAGTGCCTCCGGTGGGTGGTTGAGCCCGCAGTCAGCGACCAAGTCTCCCCCCAGACGGTCAGAGAGGGTAGAGCGTGCCAGCTCCCCTCGCAGCTCCAACTATGAGCCGTCGAGCTCCTTCTCACCACGGCACCCAGGAAGGTCCATGGCACCGGAGGCTTCGCGCTCGAGGCGATGCTGCTCCAGATCCGCCTCGCGCAATGGGCGCAGCTCCTGCTCCCACACCCCAGCACCGAGTCCTTTGCCTCCACGGCACCGGTCCCAATCCCTGGCGCGGATCCTGGCACCGACAGCGCAGCCCACCGCGCCTCGTCGACGATCATGTTCCTCAGAGCTGGGCTCAGTACCGAGGAGGCATGGACGGCACCGCTCCTGCTCCCCGAAGGGGAAGCGATGCCGGAAGTCCTCGGCAGCGAGACGGAGGTCGTCATCATCCAGCTTGTTGAGCCGCACGCCTTCCCATCGGCACCGTTCACGACGGCACTGCCGCTCTTCCACCTCATCGTCGTCATTGCAGGGCAGGTCCCCGGCGAAGATGGGGAGGAGCCGCAGGCACCGCTGGCACCGCTCTAGTGGCTCAGGGTCCCGCAAGCTGGTGTTGGGTTTGCCATCAAAGCAGAGCTAGTCAGCAAGCTTACACATGACCCAGAAGCTGTGAATGATAGACTCATGCTGATGAGACTCCACTGTTCACCTCAGTTTAGCTGTGGAATGAGGATGGTGATCTCACAATGGCCTGGGACTTGGCATGGCATAGACACATTCCTTACTGTAGCTATACACCCACAGCTGTAATTCATAAGGTCACAATGGCTTAATATCAGCATTTCTTAGTATTGCACAAATATTAGTTTATGCACATTGAACCTGCTTTCCAGCATATCAGATGATGGATCGCTTTAGACTTGATATGTGCAGTGACTTCAATAACTCCCTAAATGCACCTTTGTGCTCGATAAGTCCAAGGGACTGGAGCAAGATGCCAGTTATACAGTACTACAAAATGCTGGTGTCTGATCCTTTATCTATTGTCCTAATCGCTCTCCTTTTTCCTCTTGGGTTTTCTCTAATTCTTATGTTCCATTAGAAACCCGCATGGTTATTAACGGGGGGGGAGGGGGGCATTATAAGCCAAAACAAGCAAGTTTAATAAGCAAAAGTTTGTATTCACTTCTCAAACAGTGCGCCTGTGCATGATCCCGTAACTACACAACGCCATGGGCTGTGTTTCAAAACTACTTCGGTGTTTTTAAAAAGAGAAAGAAAAAGCCCAAGACAATTTCAAAATGGTTTCATTTCATTTTATAATTTATCCTTTCCTTGTGTCTTTTTAGGGTGTATGTCAGTTGCCAAGCAGAGAAGATGGAACCAGTTATCCATACAGGAGAATTGATATCAGGTAAAACTTCAATAGAATAGGCCTGCCCTTCTAGAGTAGAACAGGCATTTGTTAAAGCGTTATCCAGAATGGGGGTATTTGTCATGATTCATCTCCTCATGTGCATCAAACACAACGGGACAGCACAACCCACTCAACTTCATGGTGGGGTATTTGTGCGTGCGCTGTGTCCTAACCCCTGACTGCAAAGTAAGCCCCCGGTCACCTGATTCCAGAACAAGGATCTTCAGCGCTATTCTTCTCCTCCAGCAGCTGCTGAGCAGGGAGGTTTGTCAGGGTACTGTGCCCTAACCACTCAGTTGTTGCACCACCCCTTCCTTTCGCGTGTGCTGTAGGAGATGGGTTTTCAGGACTATTGCATCCCCTCTGTTCTAGGAATAGTTGTACAGAGTTCTGTAATGTGGTGCCAGGAGAGCTTTGGAATTTGCTTTCCTTGGTAATAAGACTAGAGAACCTGCACCTCAGGTGAATGCCAGCTGACTTATAACTGTGAGTCTTTCTATTCTTTTACTCTAGGCTGATCCCCAAGGATCAGTATTATTGTGGGGTTCTGTACTTCACGGGCAGTGACATATTCAATAAGAACATGAGAACTCATGCCCTGGAAATGGGCTTCACAATCAACGAGTACACAATCCGGCCCTTGGGAGTTACTGGTGAGTTTGGTCTCCACGCAAAGAGCTCTGTCCAGTCTCTTGCTGTGACACTCCCTGGGGGTACTCAGGGATAGGAGGCACCTGAATTCTACCTGCCCTTAGCAGGAAGTGGTCTTGGCTATGCCTGCTGTAGCTCAGCTCCCTGAAACCAAACCCCTCTGGCCACACAAAGATTGCTTTCCCGGACTCCACAAACCCCTTTCTTTGTGCACACACCAATCCCCAGAGTCCTCGGCCCACACCCTGCAGTGTCCCAGTCCTGTCACTGGATGTTCACAGAAATTAGTAGGTTCACTCTCCCTATGGGACCAGCGCATACACGTGTGTGATTCAACTGAGAATCAGCTCCTGTATAACATCACAGAACTGAGATATGTTATAGTGAAAACAATCCTGAGTTTATTATCAAAACCTAAGATTTCAGAGATGATCAGGATAACAATGGAAGCAGAAATGAGTACATATAAAATGCTTCCTAGAGTTAGACAAAGGTTTTAGTCTGTTAAAGTCGTTTCTCACCGAATGCAATCTCCCAGCATCTCCATCCAACATGGCTGAGATCCCCTTTCATGAATCCAAACAGCACTGCCCTTTTTGGTTCCTCAGTGGTGGATAAAGAGGCGTTGTCTTTGCCTTCTCCTTATATCCCCAAATTAGTTTTGTCCCCAGAGTCAGGATGAACCCCTGTGGCTTAATCTCTGGTGTCTTCCCATTCCCATGTACTCCGTGTGCAGATTTGGTTGCCATAACATTGGCTTACAATGCTTAATTTGCATAGCTAGCAATGTGACAAGGG